>NC_135714.1:27829073-28464552 GCF_964656455.1 Halichoerus grypus
AGCTACCCAGGCGTCCCTGCAATGCCTTTTTTTATTGTAAGTTATTTGGGTGGAGGGAAATAGGCATTATTTTCCTTTATTCTGTCTCCAGACCACAAAATATATTGGGGAATATTAAATATGTATCTAAAGCCTAAAATTATAGAGTGAAGGAGATGATAAAAGATTGGAAGTGTTCATTTCCTTGTTATGCCAGGTGTTGAAAACTCTTTACATAATACTTGGGATTGCTTCATTATGAATATGTTAAATTATTGACTATGTTGGAAATTTTCATTGGGTCTGCTAGGAGATACCTATTACCAGAAAGTAAATCATGGTTGCAATAATAGTAAGTTTTCTTAATTTTATTTATAAGAAGTGATAAAAAAGAAAGATCAGTTTGGAATTGTTAACAGCAAGTCCCATAGTAGCCTTCTGAAAATTGCAAGTAATTTCCTTTTTAATGGTAGTAACTGGATTGCAACACTCATCAGTTTAGTTTCTTTAGGTACATCTAATATAATCTTTAGTATTATACGATTGTCAGTTATGTGTTTTTTTGAAATATGAATAAAGTCCATTTTTTTAAGACAGTTTTAGATTTACAGAAAAACTGAGCAAATACTAAAGGGTGTCCATACACCTCCCACCTCCCCCAGTATAGTTTTTACTATCATTAACATATTAGTGTGGCATATTTGTGACAAATAATGAAACAAAGTTGATACATTATTAACAAAAATACATAGTCTATTCAGAATCCCTTAGTTTTTATCCAATGTCCTTTTTTGTTCCAGGATCCCATCCATATTACCATATTCCATTCGGTTGTCATGTGTCCTGAGGCTCCTCTGGCCTGTGGCAGGTTCTCAGACTTTCCATGTTGATGACCTGAAAAGTTTTGAGTACTATTAGGTAGGAATATATAGATCCCCCTTCTATTGGAACTCGGCTGATATTTTTTGCACTATTAGTTTGGAGTAATGGATTTTTAGGAGGAAAAACAGGATAAAGTGCTATTCTCATTACATCATATCAAGTGTATATACAATCAAACTGACTTGGCACTGATGAAGTTGACCTTGATCATATGACCGAGGCAGTGTTTGTCAGGTTTTTTCTACTGTATAGTAGTTTTATCCCCCTTTTCCAGACTCTTTGGAGGAAAATCAGTATACGCCGTAGCCCGGGCTTGGAGGGAAAATCAGTATACACTGCCCAGGCTTAAGAAGTGGGAGTTATGCCCCTCCTCTTATAGAGTAGAATATCTACATAATTTAGAAAAATTTTTTAAAGATTTTATTTATTTATTTGACAGAGACACAGCGAGAGAGGGAACACAAGCAGGGGGAGTGGGAGAGGGAGAAGCAGGCTCTCTGCCGAGCCCAGAGCCCAATGCGGGGCTCGATCCCAGGACCCTGGGATCATGACCTGAGTCCAAGGCAGATGCTTAATGACTGAGCCACCCAGGCACCCCATAGGATATCTACATAATCCATATGGGATTTGTCTGCACAAGAAATTTGTGTCTTCTCCATTTATTTACTCATTCATTTATTCGTGTAAATATGGATTCATGACTTTTATTTTATTCTTTGGGTTATAACCCAATTATTTATATGATTGCTTTAAAAGTTCCATTTTGACCATTGGGAGTTCTTTTAGTTGTCTCTTGTGCTCCATTGACGTACCCATCCAAGTTTTGTTTTGTTTTTGTTTTTATTTTTTCGAGAACTTCCTTTCTTTCTGGCACAAGATGCCACAGGCTCATCTTGTATATTCCTTGCCAGTCATAGTATCGGCCATTTCCCAAGGAATCTTTGGTGTCTTATTGGAAAATTGAAACCAAGATCAGAGTGCTAAATGTGCCCATTGCTACTACAGTGTCATTTATTTTGGGCACTCTCAACTGAAAAAGCAAAGAAATATATGTAATTATACTAATATGTGTATATACCCATATGTATAATTATTTCTCTATACACACATCTGTATCCATGTCAAACATTAGTTCTTACTAATGTCTGTAATTCTAATCCATTATCACCTGAATCATTTAGCCTCCTTTTGCTGAGCTAGAAATTCCCATTCCAACAGTAAGACACCTGGCTCCCATTCTATACCATCCATTTACTTAATACTCAATTCATGTTTACTTGAATAGCAGTATTAGATTTTTTTTACCTGTACTCACATAAGAATCAATTTTATCTAATTTTTCTCTTCTCAGCAATATTAATCAATTAGATCTAATTGACATTTATAAAACATTTAATCCAACAACAGCAGAATATACCATCTTCTCAACCTCATATGTAATATTCACTAAGATGAAACACATTCCAAGCTATAAAACACACGGAAAATTTTTTTTTTAAGTTTTTAATTTTACGGGCACCTGGTGGCTCAGTTGTTAAGCATCTGCCTTCGGCTCAGGTCATGATCCCAGGGTCCTGGGATCGAGCCCCACACCGGGCTCCCTGCTCAGCGGGAAGCCTGCTTCTCCCTCTCCTACTCCCCCTGCTTGTGTTCCCTCTCTCACTGTGTCTCTCTCTGTCAAATAAATAAATAAAATTTTTGCCCTCCTTAATCCCCATCATCTTTTTCACCCAGTCCCCCCACCTACCTCCCATCTGGTAATCATCATTTTGTTCTCTATTGTTAAGAATCTGTTTCTTGGTTTCATTCTCTCTCTCTCTTTTCCCCTTTGCTCCTTTGTTGTTTCTTTTTTTTTTTTTTCTTAAATTCCATATATGAGTGAAATCATATGGCGTTTGTCTTTCTCTGACTGACTGATTTCACTTAGCATTATACTCCCTAACCCCCATCCATGTTGTTGCAAATGGCAAGATTTCATTATTTTTTATGGCTGAATAATATTCCATTATATAGATATAGATAGATAGATAGATAGATAGATAGATAGATAGATAGATAGATAGGTAGATATACCACAACTTGGGCACTTGGCCTGCTCCCATATCTTGGCTAGTGTAAATAATGCTGCTATAAACATAGACGTTCATGTATCTCTTTGAACTAGTGTTTTTGTATTTTTGGGGTAAATAACCATTAGTGTGCTCGCTCGGTGGTAGGATGGTTTTATTATTAGCCTTTTGAGAAACCTCCATATGCTTTCCAGAGTGGCTGCACCAGTTTGCATTCTCACAAATAGTGCACGAGGGTTCCCCTTTCTCCACATCCTCACCACTACCCTGTTTCTTTTAGCCTTTCTCACAGGTGTGAGGTGATATTGTAATTTTGATTTGTATTTCCCTGATAATAAGTGATGATAAGTATCTGTTGATATGTCTGCTGGCCATCTAGATGTCTTCTTTGGAGAAATGTCTGTTCATGTCTTCTGCCCATTTTTAATTATATTATTAGTTTTTGGGTGTTGAGTTTTATGTTCTTTATAGATTTTGGATACTGACCCTTTATCAGACATGTCATTTACAAATATCTTCTCCCATTGCATGGGTTGCCTTTCAGTTTTCTTGATTGTTTCCTTCCTCTGTAGAAACTTTTTATTTTAATGAAGTCTCAATAGTTCATTTTCGCTTTGGTTTCCCTTGCCTCAGGGGACCTATTTAGAAAAAAAGTTGCTATGACTGATGTCAGAGAAATTACTGCTTGTGCTCTCTTCTAGGGTTTTTATGGTTTCAGGTGTCACATTTAGGTCTTTAATCCATTTTGAATTTATTTTTGTGTATGGTGTAAAAAAGTAGTCCAGTTTCATTCTTTTGCATGTTGCTCTCCAGTTTTCCCAGCACCATTTGTTGAAGAGACTGTCTTTTTTCCATTGCATATTCTTTCCTGCTTTGTTGAAGATTAGTTGACCACATAGTTGTGCCATTTCTGGGTTTTCTGGTCTGTTCCATTGATCTATGTCTCTGTTTTTGTGCCAGTACCATACTGTCTTGATGACTACAGCTTTGTAATATTGCTTGAAATGAAGAATCATGATGCCTCCAGTTTTGTTTTTCTTTTCCAGAATTGCTTTGGCTATTTGTGGTTCCATACAAATTTTAGGATTCTTTGTTCTAGCTCTATGAAAAATGCTGGTGGTATTTTGATAGGGATTGAATTAGATATATAGATTGCTTTGGGTGGTATAGACATTTTAACAATATTTGTTCTTCCAATCCATGAGCATGGAATGTCTTTCCATTTTTTTGTGTCATTTTCAATTTCTTTTATCAGTATTTTAGTTTTCAGAGTACATATCTTTTACCTCTTTGTTTAAGTTTATTCCTAAGTATCTTACTGTTTTGGGTGCAATTGCAAATGGGATTGTTTTCTTAATTTCTCTTTTTGCTGCTTCATTATTGGTGTATAGAAATGCAACAGATTTCTGTAGATTCATTTTGAATCCTGTGACTTTACTGAATTTGTTTATAAATTCTAGCAGTTTTTGGTGGAGACTTTCAAGTTTTCTATATATAATATCATGCCATCTGCAAAGAGTAAAAGTTTTACTTCTTCCTTATGGATTTGGAGCCTATTATTTCTTTTTTGTTGTTGTCTGATTACTGGGACTAAGACTTCCACTGCTATGTTGAATAAAACTGGTGACATTATTTAGACATCCTTGCAGGAATTAGGGAAAAGGATCTCAGTTTTCCCCCCATTGCGGATAATATTAGCTGTGGGTTTATATATATTGGCTTTATTATGTTGAGGTATGTTCCCTCTAAGCCTCATTTGTTGAGGATTTTTATCGTGAATGGTTGTAGTACTTTGTCAAATGCTTTTTCTTCATCTATTGAAATGACCATATGGTTCTTATCCTTTCTTTTATTGATGTGATGTATCATATTGATTGATTTGTGAATATTAAACCACCCTTGCCACCCAGCAATAAGTCCCACTTGATCGTGGTGGATGATTTTTTAAAGGTATTTATGGATTTGGTTTGTGAGTATTTTGTTGAGGATTTTTGCATGTATGTTTATCAGAGATACTGGCCTCTACTCTTTTTGTGTGGTGTTTTTATTTGGTTATCAGGGTGATACTAGCGTCATAGAATGAATTGGGGTGTTTTCTTTCCTTCTCTATTTTTTGGAATAGTTGGAGAAAAATAGGTATTAATTCTTCTTTAAAAGTGTGTTAGAATTTTCCTGTGAAGCCTTCTGATCTTGGACTTCTGTTCGTTGAGAGGTCTTTGATTACTGATTCAATTTCTTTGCTGGTAAGCAGTCTTTTCAAATTTTCTATTTCAGTTTTGATAGGATATGTTTCTAGGAATTTATCCACTTCTTCTAGTTGTCCAATTGGTTGGCATATTGTTTTTCATAATATTCTCTTATAATTACTTACATTTCTGTGGTATTTGTTGTTATTTCTCCTTTCTCATTTGTGATTTTATTTATTTGGGTCCTTTCTCCTTTTTTTTCTTGTTGTGTCTGATCACAAATTTATTGGTTTTATTGATTTATTTTTTCAAAGAACCAGTTTCTGATTGATTTCATTGATCTGTTCTTTTGTTTCAGTTTCTATATCACTTATTTCTACTCTAATGTTTATTATTTCCTTCCTTCTGCTGGTTTGGGGTTTTGTTTATTGTTCTTTTTCTCGCTTCTTTAGCTGTAAGGTTAGGTTGTTTATTTGAGATTTTTCTCGCTTCTTGAGGTAGGCCTGTATTGCTATAATTTTACTTCCCTCTTAGAACTACTTTGCTCCATCCCAAAGGTTTTGGACTGTTGTGTTTTCATTTTCATTTGTTTCCATGTACTTTTTATTTCTTTGATTTCCTAGTTGACCCATTCATTGCTTAGTAGCAAGTTATTTAACCTACATGTACTTGTGGTCTTTCCAGATTTTTTTCTTATGGCAGACTTCTAGTTTTATACCATTGTGGTCGGAAAAGATGCATGGTATGACTTAAATCTTTTTAAATTTGTTGAGGCCTCGTTTGTGACCTAATATGTGATCTATTCTGGAGAATGTTCCATAGTCACTTGAAAAGAATGTGCATTCTGCTGTTTTAGGAAGGAACGTTCTGAGTATATCTGTTAAATCCATCCGGTCCAGTGTGTTGTTTAAAGCCATGTTTCCTTGTTGATTTTCTGTTTAGATAATCTGTCCGTTGATGTAAGTGGGGTGTTAAAGTCCCCTACTATTGTATTATTATTGATTAGTTCCTTTATGTTTGTTTGTTTTCTATATTTTTAAAGTTTTTATTTAAAGTCCAGTTAGTTAACATGCAGTATAATATTAGTTTCAGGTTTACAATATAGTGACACAACACTTCCATACAACACCCGGTGCTCATCACAAGAGCACTCCTTAATCCCCATCACCTATTTAACTCATCCCCTCAACCTCCATTATGATAAACTTTATGTTTGTTATTAGCTGCACACTGAAACTTTTTTAAAAGAATAGAAATTTTAGAGTATGTTCATAGACCACAGTAAAATAAAAGTAAAAGACCATAACAGAAATACAGAGGAAATATCATCAAACATTTGGAAATTAAAGAAGAAAACTCTCATTGTCTTTTCTTTCTTAGAGTTTTCATCTTTAATATTATCTATTGTAGTAACCCCCAAACACATTATGTGAGGAGTTTCATACATTTGTAATACAGTTAGATTCACTTGTTACAGTTAACATTTTTTTTCTTGGGATCCCCGACCACCTGAAAGATTTTTTTTATGTTTGCATAAAAGTTGACTTTTTATGTTAAATGTTCTGCATCCTTGACAAATGCATAATGTCATGTGTCCACTATTTCAGTATCATACAAAATAGTATCATGTCCCCAACATTTCTCATACTTCACCTAGGCACCCTCCTCTCCCCTAAGCCCATGGGAACAATTGCACTGATCTTTTTATAGTCTCCATAGTTTTGCCTTTTCCAGCACATGATATAATTTTTTAGACTGCCTTCTTGCCCTTGATAATATAAATTTAAGGTCTCTCAGTCTATTTGTGACTTGATAGCTCATTTTATTTTATTGCTGAATAATATTCCATTGTACGATTGTACAACAGTTTATCCATTCATGAAGGACAGTGTGGTTGCTTCCAGTTTTGGGCGATTATAAATAAAACTACTATAAACATTTGTGTGGAGGTTTTTATGTAGATGTATGTTTTCAACTCAATTGGGTAAATATCTAAGACTGCAATGGCAGGGTAATATCTTAACAGCATATTTAACTTTATAAGAAGTTGTCAAACTATCTTCCAAAGTTGCTGTATCATTTTGCCTTCCCACTTGCACTGTATGTAGGTTCCTGTTGCTTTGCATCCTAAACATCCTAAACATTTGGTATTGTTAGGTTTTTGGATTTTAGCCACACTCTAGTGAGTGTGCAGTGGTATCTCACTGTTGTTTTAATTTGAAATTCCTTAATGACAAATGATTTTAAGTATCTTTCATATGAATTATCTTAAGGTGGATACCCTTGTAATTACTACCAAGCAAGAAATAAAACATTGCTGGCCATCCCACAATGAGCTCTCTTACCCATGTTAGTGATTGTTATCTTGAATTATTACACACTACTTTCTTTTATTTAAAAGATTATTTTACTATCCAAACGTGCATGCATGCACATGCTATTTTTTAAAATGATTTGTCTTTAAGCCTCTTTATTTTATATATTTTTTTCCTAATTTTATTAATTTTCTTAAAAATTTGTCTGTTGCACAACCCATTTGACCTAGAGAGTTTTTCCCCTAGGGCAGATATTGCTGAGTGCAAATGCACAGTGCAGTCAAGCTCGTTCCTCTGTCCTCTGTAGTTACATCCAAATAGCTTGTCAGGTTTATGTGCAGTCTCTGTCAAAACTTTAGAGGAATGCTGTCTTCATCAGTAAAATATTTTTGATTGTCCTTATTTTTGTGGTTAGCAAATTGATGAAGCTCAAGGTCTGGATTTATTAATTTATTAGGGATTTCAAAATAGTGATGTTGTAACTGAAGTGTTTCTTTTTTCATTCATTATTTGGAATTATTTTATAAATAGCTACAATTCCTCCTACACTGTATGATTACAGAATGATATAAGAAATATAGACTAAATCTTGATTGGCTGTCTTTATTCTCCAGCTTTTAAGATAATAATTGTCCCTTAATATTCCTTAACTATACATTATTTTTAAATATCAGTGTGAAATAACAGACTTAAGCATAATTACATTGATCCTAATCGATTGTAACCATTATTTTTATTGTGGATGTTCAGTCAGTGGGAGGCTCTTAATAAGGAAGTTTTTTGATATGACCCTAGCTTCCACTATAGCTTCTTTGCCATCTATTATGACATGAGTTTCAGATTCATCTTGTACATTATCTACCCCCGACTTGAAGTCTGACATTTTTCCAAGAATTCCTGGTTTCTGGTGATGTGAAGTAAATTTTAAAACCACAGTGTGGGTGCTAAAATTATTTCTACTGGATAGATCTTGTTTATAGAACTGTGTAGTGGACAGATGGAAAAAATACTTAAAGATTTCTATTTATATAGAAGTATTTATATTTATAAATTTATATTATGTTATACTAATCCACATATAAAATATGTAAATGTAATTTACCACCAATTAAAATACAGAACTAAAGGATTTTACTAACCTCTTCCATAATTCCATAATCTATACAATTAGAATAATTATAATTACATTTCTATAATTTTCTGTAAGTTTATAATCTATTCTTTCTTCTATATTGAAAATGTTGGTTCTCAAGTACACAAAGAATGGCAGAATAATATCTGTAATCACTCATTTGCTTTATTAACAATAGACACAGATTTGTCTCAAAATACCAGTAATATATTATTGCTTCAATAAATGTACTGAAAATAGTTTAAAGTACTTTTCACATATGCTCTTCTATTCTCTCTCCATATTTAAGTACTTTTACTCTACATACATTGATAGAGCAAATAGCCATTTCTATAAAATATATCATCATTTTAAGCCTTCTTTAGGTTTATTTCAGTTTCTTTGTGACCATGTTTCTTTAGTGTTTGGATTGTCTGATGTACTGTAGAATTCTCAGAAATGATTCATAAGAAGAGTACTTACCAAGTTGTTGCATGTATTATTCTATAATTATCTTGCATATGTGCTTCATTTAATTTTAGCATAAAATATATTGCATTTTAAAAGTCTGATGATAATCTCATTTTCATTTTGTTAATTACTTGTTCTTTTGTATGTGGTTATTTTTTTTTTTTCCGGTAATGTCCAGTAATTTTACCTGACTACATCTTAACACTGGTAATTCAGGTACATGGTAGGCTATTCCAAAATATAGGTTCAAATTTTTTTCTAATTTCAGGAATTTTTGAAATTTTATTTTTTATTTGTTCTCTTCTAAATTTTTTTCAGGGACTCTTTTTATCTGCATATTGGATATTCTTTGCCTTTTTCAATATGAGTTTCTCTGGACTACTCATTTCTTACTTTATTCTTTTTGATTTTAAACTGTTGCTCTTTGAAAAAGTAAATAAATTGTTGCTCTTTCATTAGCTTTTATTTAAGGTTTATCTGATATAATTATTCATTCTTGTATTATTCCTCATTATGCTTCATTTTTGATTTGTGAAAATATATATAATTCTTATTCAATTTATTGACTGTATGAATGTTTAAGTATTTCTTACTTAGATTTATGTTATTTTTTTCCTCCCTTGTATCAGTTAATTAAAGATCATTAATTGTGGTGAAATAGTAGGTAATGGTTTTAATATGTTATGTGCATTTGTCTTTCTGATGTGCTTTCATTATTGGGATGCTCTTCTGCTCCTTATTCCCTTCTGGCAATATTTTGTACAGTGTATGATGTCAATATATTTCTGTTGTTCATTTTTTTATGTGAAAATATTTTTCCCAAACTTATGAAGGTTGCACAAATTCAGGATAGATAACTCCTTCCCTGTGCCCTTCCTCCTCCTACTTCTGTTCCTCTTCATTCTTCTTTTCATAGCTTCCTCTTTTGTTGTTTTCAAAAATATGGCAATTTTCTTCTGAGGTTTATTGATTATATTTTCTTTCCCTACTTCTTTCTTTCTTCCTTTTCCCCTTCTTTTCTTTTATTTGGACCTTAAAATTTCTCTATTTCTAGTATCCTTGTCTTGATTAGTTTTTAATTTTTTACCAAATGTTTCCTTTTTGTGTGATGCCATTAGAAAAGAGAGTATGGGGGTGCCTGGGTGGCTCAGATGGTTAAGCGTCTGTCTTTGGCTCAGGTCATGATCCCAGGGTCCTGGGATCGAGCCCCACGTCTGGCTCCTGGCTTGGCTGGGAGCCTGCTTCTCCCTCTCCTTCTGCCTTTCCCCTGCTCATGCTCTCTCTCTCTCTCTCTCTCTGTATCTCTCTGTCTCAAATGAATAAATAAAATCTTTAAAAAAAAAAAAAAAGAAAAGAAAGTATGGTTTATTGATTTTAAGGATTCACAGATGCTAGACTCAATATTTTTGGGAGGTTCTGATGAAAGCAAAATAATAACAAGAATGTGTTTCAAGACTAGACATGGATCATAAATAGAATCTCATTCTTCTGACTCTATGAATTAAGAAATTTTAGCAAGTTGTGTACTAGATAAGATTAAGAAATAAGTAAGATATATTTAAAATCCTCTACACGTGATGGTAGGATAAAGAATTCTGTTAATAGTGTCAACACAATCTATTAAATTATTAGTAACATTTAACATAAAGGTCACCACAACTAAATGATAAAACATAATTTTACTATAGAACATAAAGTGATCTGAACAAATGGAAAGTAGAAATTTGTTCTTGAATTGGTAGAGTAGATAGCATAAAAATTTTTAAAATATGTAAATTTAGTGTAACTGCAGTTAAATTCCAATAACCATAATTGGATAAAATATCCTAAATTATTCATGCATGCAAGAAATAAATCAAAGTTTACAGAATAACATTAAAAGTGCTAAGACAAATAGACTATTCAAAGGTTATAAGATTTACCACAAATTAAAATATAATATAAAGTCACTGCAAAGAAAATGATGCAGTCCTATTATAGAAAAGGACAAAAATACTTATGGAAGAGAATTTTTTAACAACTTTTTTACAGAATTTCTGCAAAAAGATAAAATATATTAAGTTGATATTTTCAGGTATTACCAAAAAAATTTGACTTTGGCCATGAAGAACTTAAAAGAAATTCAAACCAAGTACATTTTTACTTTGTTTGGTTATATGTAAAATTATTTTAAATACTTTTTAAAAATTAAGTTATCTACACTTGGCATGCTTTTTAATTTCTCATTTCATTATTTCTGATGTATTGGAAAGTTTTCATTTTAGATAAAAGGACATTCAAATTAGAGATAATTCTTTTTATTTTTATATTAAATAGTAATAAAACATGGAAAAATTTAATGCTTATTCTAAGCAAAGCTAAGTTTTAATTTTTCTTAGATAATTTCAAAAATCAATCAGCTTAACTGTCAATTATTTTTTATAGGTACTGGACTATTAAAACTTCTGTACTTTCTAGATAGTTCAGTTTCAAGGGAATCTGGACACTATGCTGCTGCCCAAAACATTGAAGTACTATTGTATAGATTGGAGAGGATAATGGATATTTCTTTGTCAAAAATCACTGTCTGTCTCCTTGTATTATTTTAAGATTACCAGCTTTAGTGATATATTTTCCAAAAGTAAGTTCTAGATCTTAAATAGTATATTTCAAGCTGAGGAATAAACATTTAACATTCTATGGTGGAATTTGAAACAGGATAGTGACAGACATTTGTATATGTGGTTCAAACATTTCCAGTGAAACAAAGCCTATCACCTAATATAAGGGAGATGGAAGTTCATCCACTGTAATATTGGGAAGGAAGATGCATTAACATTGGTAGATAATTTGTTTGGTGAATGACAAACAACACCTAAAAAATGTAATTTTGGAGAAATAAAGATATATTTTGTTTTCTGAGTATAAATTTAGAATGCGTAAATATTGCATATTTGAAAAACAACAAAATACTACGTTCAGAAAATTATAGGCCTTTTCTATTATTTTTAATCATGGTAGTATTCAAACTAAGTGTTCTTGTCTGAAATAATGCTATCATCCTTAGTAATAATAAGGTAAAGATTGATCAGCTAAAGTGGTCATAATACCTTTTGGAGAAAGTAATTCAAAAAACAGTAAGAAAAAGATATGTCTCTAATTATTTAGTTAATATTTCTTTATATTATAACAATATAGGCTATAGGCTATACAGTAACTCACATATTCTATTAGAATGGCTAAAAAGTAGATTTACACATAAGGAAGCTGAAAGTGACTTTGGTTCGTCCTGTCTTCCTTCACTCTTCATGTCAAACACTCCTTTGTTAGAAGCACATTTGGCATTGTCTTGGTTCTAAAGTAGGTGGTCTAGTTCTTGGGATATACCCATCCTCCATTTTATTACTCTTTTTCCCCTCACAGGCATTATAATAGAAAGTAGAGATAAAAACTGTGTCATCGTTACATAGAAATCTATCAGAACTCTATTTCTTCATCTTTATAATGCCAAGTTCTGAACTAAAAGCACACTAACTGGCATTAACTTAACTCATTAATTTGGGAAGCTTGGCAAATAGCAACAAATTCTTTTTTTTTTTTTTTTTAAGATTTTATTTGTTTATTTGACAGAGAGAGACACAGCGAGAGAGGGAACACAAGCAGGGGGAGTGGGAGAGGGAGAAGCAGGTTTTCCACGGAGCAGGGAGCCCGATGCGGGGTTCGATCCCAGGACGCTGGGATCATGACCTGAGCCGAAGGCAGACACTTAACGACTGAGCCACCCAGGCGCCGCAATAGCAACAAATTCTTAATGTATAGAAAGAGGAATGCCCATTTAGGCCATTCCAGATCTGTATTCTCTATACCACACAGGTATTGAACTATATAAACAACAAACTGTAACGTATTGCAGATGGTGGTTTTCTTTAGAGCACAGAGAAGTAGCAAAGATCTTTTCTGTTCCCACATTTCCACCTGCAAAATAATGAGTAAGGAAAGCTTTTGCGTTATTTTGTTATAATCTATGACTCTGGGATAGCTGGGATTGTATTTACTATTCTTTTCTTTCTTTACTCTGGCTCAAAGGCCAATAGTTAGCAGATTTTATTTGAGCTGTAGGGCCTTAGCAATAAAATGTCTTCGGCTGATGCCCCTTTTGACATTTATGACATGCCAAACCAAACTAGAGTTTTATTAAAGCTTTTATGCTCACTGCTTTTATTTTATTCATTTTCTCCATTTTTATAATTTCGGTATTTACAAAAGGCACTTATTCAGTAGAGTTTCTTGATCCGTATCTCAACTGCTCAATTGCGTTTTTTAACTTCTGACTTTATGTGTTTTTATGATCTAGGCTCAGGTGACAAGTCACAGGAAGTTTGCCACCCCCAATAGGATTTTCAATTTCATGTAATTTTGATAAACCAGAATTATCTTCTGTTATTCTGAAAATGTCCAGCCATTCAACCTCCTAGGAAAACAGTCACTCTGCAGCTTTCTGCTCTTGTAACCAGGGAGAATGATTCTAACACAACAGGAATATATACTACTATTGTGCTTTTGACCAATGTCTTGCAAATCAGCTCTCTCTTTCTCCTTCCTTCCTTCCCTCCCTCTTTCACTCTTTTTTTTTAAGATTTTATTTATTTATTTATTTACTTACTTATTTGAGAGAAACAGCATGAGAGGGGAGAGGGCCAGAGGGAGAAGCTGGCTCCCCGCTGAGCCGGGAGCCCGGTGTGGGACTCCATCCCAGGATTCCGGGATCATGACCTGAGCCGAAGGCAGTCGCTTAACCAACTGAGCCACCCAGGCGCCCCTCTTTCACTCTTTCATTCATGAATTACAGTTTCACATTTCCAGTTGTATGCAAACTGAGGGTTGCAGAAAGGGAGGGGGGTAGGGAGATGGGGTAACTGGGTGATGGGCATTAAGAAGGGCATGTGATGTGATGAGCACTGGGTATTATACACAATTGATGAATCACTGAACATTATATCAAAAGTAATGATGTACTATATGTTAGCTCATTGAATTTAAATAAAAAAATATAATTTTCTAACAGGATTCCCTACAAACTTGACACAACCTTCTCCAAATAATCTAACTTGAAACTCATTTTAATTTTTTATTTTATTTCTTTTTTAAATTTATTTGACAGATAGAGAGACAGCGAGAGAGGGAACACAAGGAGGGGGAGAGGGAGAGGAAGAAGCAGGCTTCCTGCTGAGCACGTAGCCCAATGCGGGGCTGGATGTGGGGCTCCATCCCAGGACCCTGGGACTATGACCCCAGCTGAAGGCAGATGCCTAATGACTGAGCCACCCAGGCGCCCTGAAACTCATTTTAAAACATTCCTTAATCTATTCCTAATCTTGTGCCTTTTTGTTTCTATTGATGGAAAACATGTCCATGGATCATAATCTCAGTGCTAATCCTGACTCTCTCCTTTACAAAGACTTTGAAAAATCATTTCTGACCTTATCTTCCACCATCTTCACACCCCTACTTCTCACAACATGAGTTTTAACCAAGTTAAACCCTACTACATGTGATTTAGTTATATGGGCACAAAGACAAATTGTGAATCTTTAGTAAGACAGGAGGTTTGAATACAAATTCTGTTTTTTATTATCATTATGATAAATTAACTTTGATTCCATGTGGAAAAATGTCCACATTTCTTTTATTTATTCATGTGAAAAATAATTATTTAGTAGATTACTAAATACTAAATTTATATTTTATTCTGAGACAATCAATGTCTCAGAAGATTACTGCCTTCATGGATCTTACAGATAATGAGTAGGTAGATATTAAATAATACTATCAAATTACATAATTAAGAAAAGTAATTGTGGGTGCCTGGGTGGCTCAGTCGTTAAGCGTCTGCCTTCGGCTCAGGTCATGATCCCAGGGTCCTGGGATCGAGCCCCGCGTAGGGCTTCCTGCTCCACGGGGGAGCCTGCTTCTCCCTCTCCCACTCCCCCTGCTTGTGTTCCCTCTCTCGCTGTCTCTCTCTCTGTCAAATAAATAAATAAAATCTTAAAAAAAAAAAAGTAATTGTTGTAAAGTAACAGTATAGGATGTAACACATGTGACATTTACATTGGTCCTTGTTTTGGAAAAAATGGTTAAATTAAGACCTGTGTGATTAGATTGCAGTGTTAATCAGGAAAACCATATATATAAAGGACTCAAGGCAACAAAATTTTTAGCATGTTTGATGGCTGACATGTTCTGTGCCTGAGACAAAAGGAATGCAAATCTGGAGTTTTTTTTCTTTCTTTTTTTATTTTTTTTTCTTTGGATTTTGAACATTCCTGTGGTGAGTACAGATCCTTTTAGATGATCTTATCCTAAAAAAGAAAGTGTAGCCCACCACAACAAAGCAATTCATTAATCTTAAAAAAAAAAAATCTTACTTGAAAATACAATGGTAACTGTACTTTAAATTTTTAAATCTTACTGAATAATTCAACATAAATTTATAAAGATTTTGCTAAATATATACCTATCTGAATCCTGACATTATTTCAGAGATTCTCTTGGAGTACCTAAACATATGGAAAATTAGTATAGTTTGTGGCACCTGGAGACATTTTACAAAAATAAATTTGAAAAAGATACTTTATGGATCTGTGATTCCAAAATTACTAGTTTTATGTGTTTAACTTTATAAAACAACTGATTGTTCAGTATTAAATATGAATCTCAGATTATTTGAATTTGTTTTGTCAGAAGAGCTAGTGTAAATGATCACTAAACAAGCACTGGAAAAAATTAATACATTGCATACTCATATTGGTAAGGTTTATGTTTATTTAGTAATGAAGTCCTGTGTTATTGGACTGATAATTATTGAAGTCCTGATAATTATTACGACTAATATTTTTGAAAATCAAATTATTCAAATAGAGGGGCACCTGGGTGGTGTAGTCGGTTAAGCAGCCAACTCTTGGTTTCTGCTCAAGTCGTGATCTCAAGGTCATGGGATTAAGCCCTGTGTGGGGCTCCATGCTCAGAGAGGAGTCTGCTTGAGTTCCTCTTTCCTTTTCCCTCTGCCCCTCTCACTCATGTGCTCACTCTCTCTCTCTGAAATAAATAAATAAATCTTTAAAAAAAATTGTTAAAAAAATATAAATAAATAAATAAATAGATAAATAAAATTGTTCAAGTGGATCATTGGGTTCTCTGCATTGTAAAATTCAGATCCAGACAAATGAAACTCCTACTGTTCCCTTTGGTTTTATTTTCCTAAAAGTGATTGTTGTGATAATAACTCTCAAACTTCTGTAAAATTGATGTGAATATATGTATTAATGATTCCTTTTGACATTCCTTTTTTTTTTTTTTTAAGATTTATTTATTTGACAGCAAGAGAGAGAACACAAGCAGAGGGAGCAGCAGAGGGAGAGGGAGAAGCAGACTCCTTGCTGATCAGGGAGCCTGATACGGGGCTCGATCCCAGGACCCTGGGATCATGACCGGAGCCAAAGGCAGACGCTTAACGACTGAGCCACCCAGGTACCCCTCCTTCTGACATTCCTAATTCTACTGAATCTCAGGATCATTTACATCTGTTTTCTAAATATCTATAAGCTATTTTTAGTCATATGAATTTCATCTATGATTCTATACTTTTTAATTTCTTTTTATACATATCAAAATTTTCAGATTTCTATCTCTACTTATGAATATCTTTAACTCCTTAAATATGATTGCATTTTACACACACTTTATTTCCAAAAAGAAAGAGATAAAAGAAGCTATTAACACTTTATTTCCAAAAAAAAAAAAAAAACAAAACACTTTATTTCCAAACACAATGCTCTTAGTATGATTTAAGATCATGTACATTCCCATTAGATGTCAGAAAGAAATGAATGCAAAGAACAGCAAAGAGATATAGAATAAATTCCAGATCTTGTGTGTATGTAGTTAAGTGTTTTTTTTTTTTTTTTTTTCCAGGAGTCGAATATATTTCATTACTCAAATGCAACTAGTTTGCAATTTTTTAAATGCAGCAATTTAATAATGTCTTAATCCCAGTTATAAGTTTAAGTTATAAAAGTAAACTTGAAAAGTGCTGTCCTTTAGTTATATCTTTAATTTTATTTACCAAATCAAAAGACTGGAATTCCTTTGTGTGTTCTTTTTTTTTTTTTTTTTTTTTTTTTTTTTGATGTTTAAGGAAATAGTGAGGAGGAAGCTGTGTCTTTTTTTCTTTGCTGATGCAATTATCCAGGAGGATACAATGCCCACAGATCTGTGGAGTGCTGAGCCATCAGTATTTTTGTCTTTTATGCAGGATCAATTACATAAACTAGCATAACATAAGCTCCCATGGAATTAGTGAGGTTCTTCAAAAGTCACATGATTCACTATACAGAGTAGTGGATTAAGTTTGAAGCTGCTCTGGCCTTCATCCTGGATTTGTCATTCTTGCTCTTTGTATAATCTAGGTCAGCTCCCAACATACACTTACTTGAACATTCACAGCTATAAAAAGGAGCTACTCTTATGGATGCTTTATATATTATATGAATGTTTTATAGCATAAATCTTCTAGATTTGCAAGATCTAACTAACTCATAATTTAGTAATTATGTGTATTTTTCACATTCACTATTAACTTCATTTTTATGACCATGAATATGCATTTCAAAATAACAGCCTAAATTTTCAGAATTTCTTTTATTCTAATATAGTGCCTGTTAATTCTCATTCTCTTTATGAGACCTATAGGTTACCAAAACTACTTTTAATATAAAATTGAACATGTACATTGCTATCACACTTATTAATATAAAGTGTAAACAAGAGCATAGTTAAGGAAGATTAATTACTAGTCTCCTCTCTATTCCCCTTTTATGTGTTTCCCACTATTACCATTGACTGCAGCATAAAGTCTCATCTTCTTGTGTGACATATAAAGCCATTCATTATCTGGTCTTTATCTTCCTTTCCATCTTATCTTTGCCACCTTCTACATTATATTAGAATCAAAATAAGCCTAAACTACATATGTTTTCCCAAGATTCCATCATATTTCTTGTTTGCTGATCCATTTTGCTCTCACTGGAAAGTCTTTTCCTTCCCACTTTATTTTCTACCTCAATTGTCAGGTGTCATGTCCTCCAAGATTTTTACTTGACCTCTTAGCCTGAGTCAAGCATCCTTTCTCTATCCTCTTTTTTTTTTCCTATCCTCTTTTTACCACATTTTATTAAATTCATTTCCTGATGTGTTTCTAATTATAGACTTCATTTGGATGGGGAGCATTCTTTATTTATTCTGGTATAAGCCTACATAGAGTAGCTACCTAATAAGTGACTCTGAATGAAAATGAATTGACTGGTTGTAAGATATCAATCTCACTAATGCCTTTCAGCACATGGAAGAAATAAATATACTGTTACAAAACCATAATTAACCAAAATGTTCTACTAATTGAATTGTTTGGTAAACTGAAGTTAACTAAACAACTCATTGTTTTGGTCATTTTAATGAAATATTTCTAAAATACTTGTAATTCAGTTGGAGGTTTTGGGGAGTCTTCATTATGGACATAATAACACATTTCTGATGATGTACTGTTAATGTTCTGTCATTCAATATATACATGTCTATGCAATTTTGATTACATGCCAGCTTGAATTTTTTGTTTTGTCCTTAATTTTATCTGTCCAGCAGATTGTAAGATATTTAAGAGAATGAAATGTGCCCTATATTAATCCTTCATCAAGTCAGCAGTCTTAGTCAAGAATAGCTCACTAGACTGTCCATATTTTATTTATTTATTTATTTATTTATTTATTTATTTATTTGTGTCCATATTTTAAAGAAGAGAAAGAAGAGAGTAGAAAGAGGGCATGCATTGTGAGTTGTTGGCCTGGGAATGCTCTCAGCCCCTAAGGGGTCACTTTGGGTCCCTGCTACATGGCCCTCTTTATGACAGGTCAGTTTTCAGCAGGAGGGTGTCCACTAATGCTTCTTATATCTTTTAGGGCTCACCTAATTAAGTCAGGCCCATTCAGAATAACCCTTCTTTGATTAACTCAATTGTTAACTCAAAGTCAACTGATTAGGGACGAAATCATAAAAGGGCTATCCTATCATGATTACTGTTCTGCCCATACTCTACAGGAGGGAACTGTATAGGATGCATTCACCAGGAGGGTGGGAATATTCACAGCCATGTTAGAATACTGCCTACCTCGCTTCTCCTAAAGCTTTAGCACTATTATAGACTGTAAAGGAGATGAAACTAAGTATTGATTCCACTTAGGGCAAAAAAACTTAGCCATTCATTTTAACATATGCCTATCCAACTATATTTTTGTAATGGTCAGATTTCTCTTAAATTTGATATCTCATACATAAATTCAATCATTTATTTATTTTATTTTATTTTTTTAATATTTTATTTTATTTTATTTTTTTAAAAGATTTTATTTATTTATTCATGAGAGACAGAGAGAGAGAGAGGCAGAGGGAGAAGCAGGCTCCCAAGGAGCAGGGAGCCCGATGCGGGACTCGATCCCAGGACTCTGGGATCATGACCTGAGCCGAAGGCAGACACTTAACCATCTGAGCCACCCAGGCGCCCCTCATTTATTTATTTTTTATAAAAAAAGTTTACAGAGTTCTTGCAATTCCAATTACTTGGATTTTCTGAGAAGAAACTGAAGGTACTAGTGTCTTTGATGACATTTAGTTTAATATTGAAAAGAGGGTAGATTTTTTTCTACTCACTATTTCTTTCAAAAAGGCAAAATCACCTGAGAAATATCTAATTTTCAATTTAAAATATCATTCTTACCAAACAGATCTGAGCTTTCAGTGGTAGGATGTTTTATTAAATCACCTGAGCCATTAATAAAATTTCACCAAGTCCTGACAGTCCTCTTTTATGTGCTATTCTCAAGTAATGCACTTCTTTTCAAGTACTTTAAATGGCTCTGAAGCTAATAATCATGTAGAATGCCTTTTTTTTTCTTTTACATAAAGAAGTATTTTGAAAGGAATAACACAGGTCAGGTGTACTTAAATCTTTTTCTGTGCATGTATGTTTTCTAATTCTAAAACAAATGCTACCATTTTATTTAGTTATATCAACAATATTTATAGAGTGTCAATGTCTGATTTCAAAGTCAAATGGAAACTTAGTGAACATTTCAAGATTCAAACCTCTATATTTGTTATTAATTCTATAAATAGTTTTATTTTTATCTCTTTTCCCCAGAAATCTTCAAGAGATATGGTAGTGATAAGATACAAAATACAAGTCATTATTCAAGTGCTCACCTAAGCAGGAAAGAACCCTTCTGAAATTTGAATTACAATAATTTTAGCTCCAATATTGTAAAGAGTAAAAACACAAAGCAAACACAGCATTTTACCATTCAGAAAGAGCAACCAATAATGTCTGCTTGTGCCTGGGATCACTATATTTTACTGGATAATGTCCAGGGAAAAGCATATTAATGCCTTTTAAAAAAAAGGAAACTGGATGGTCATAAGGATATTTTCTGAGACCACATGCAGAGTTGGCCTGCGTCCCGTTGATTTTTAATGCAAGCAGCAGTCATTTTAGACCTGGCTGGAATTTGATGGGTCTACATATGTCAAATTTAGCCAGTTGAATATGATTTATGGACTAGATAGTCTAAGCACATGGACTAGGTATTCTTAGAATTAACTTAATGCTGAATTATTTTTGTCGAGTCAAACTGTGGGGAATATTTATACGTCTAATTATGTGACTAGAAATATCAAATAAGCCCACAATTATTAACACCTATAAGCCAGCACTATATTAATGCTTTCAAATGCATTGTCTCATTAATGAACAAAACTCCATGAAGGAAGAAGTGTTATTATTCTCATTTTATAGGTAAAGACTATAATGTAACAAAAGATCATTTAACTGGTGTTAGAGGTGAAATTTGAACTCTGGATCATCTCCTTTCTAAGAACATTCCTGGACCTACCACAATTGGCACATTCGTGAGAAGCAACAAATAAGAGAAAATCTAGAGATAAATTTTTATTCCATTTACCAAAATCAATCCTGAAGCAAATATTCTCTACAGGGATCAATTTTCTTTCTGCAGGATACAGAGGGAGAATTAGGCATCATAGGGATCCTACAAATTTTCCTAATTAAAACACAGAATAAAGATCACACCAGATTTTCTTTCAGCTGGATTAGAATAGATCTTTGAATCTTACAAAGATTTATACCTTCAGGGAGTAATAGAGCCATGTGTTTGGTTTGTTCTGAATTACCTATCTATTATTGGGTCTTATTTTTTGGAGTTTTGTTCAATTAGGTTGGAGTTGCTTACTAACATTTTCACACCTTCAGTCCATATTAGGGCTGTCTCATTGTATCTCAAACATGAATCGCACATGTGTGTTCTACTATGATTCTCAAAGGCAATATGTAGGCTCCAGGTCTAACAAACCTACTAGACATTTATCTGATCCTAATGAAGCATGAGGATTAGGAATAAGGTCTTTAAAGACATATTGGAAAATACATTTGAATCACTCCATTGTACAACTGTAACTAATATTACACTGTATATTAACTAACTGGAATTTAAATAAGAAAAAATAAATAAAATACATTTGTTTGCAATCTGCAATGCTGACTCTCTCCTTCCACTTTCCAAGAAAAATTCCAGAAATAAGATCAAATATTTAACATGCCCTCAACTTCTTGCTTTTTGTATATTATTCTTGCATTTTCTTTTTTTTAAATTTTATTTTATTATGTTATGTTAGTCACCATACAATTCATCACCAGTTTTTGATGCAGTGATCCACGATTCATTGTTTTCGTACAACCCCCAGTGCTCCATGCAGTACATGCCCTCCTTAATACCCGTCACCAGGCTAACCTATACCCCTACCCCCCTCCCCTCTAAAACCCTCAGTTTATTTCTCAGAGTCCATAGGCTCTCATGGTTCATTTCTCCGTCCAATTTCCCTCCCTTCATTTTTCCCTTCCTTCTCCTAATGTCCTCCATGCTATTCCTTATTTTCCACAAATAAGTGAAACCATATGATAATCAACTTTCTCTGCTTGACTTATTTCCACTTAGCATAATCTCCTCCAGTCCCATCCATGTTGATGTAAAAGTTGGGTATTCATCTTTTCTGATGGCTGAGTAATATTCCATTGTATATATGGACCACATCTTCTTTATCCATTCATCTGTTGAAGGGCATCTCAGCTCTTTCCACAGTTTGGCTATTGCGGACATTGCTGCTATGAACATTGGGGTGAATATGGCCCTTCTTTTCACTACATCTGTGTCTTTGGGGTAAATACCCAGGAATGCAATTGCTGAGTCATAAGGTAGCTCTATTTTTAATTTTTTGAGGCACCTCCACACTGTTTTCCAAAGTGGCTGTACCAACGTGCATTCCCACCAACAGTGTAAGAGGGTTCCCCTTTCTCCACAACCTCTCCAACATTTGTTGTTTTGTGCCTTGTCAATTTTTGCCATTCTAACTGGTGTAAGGTGGTATCTCAATGTGGTTTTGATTTGAATTTCCCTGATGGGTAATGATGATGAGCATTTTTTCAGTGCCTGTTAGCCATTTGTATGTCTTCTTTGGAGAAGTGTCTGTTCATGTCCTCTGTCCATTTTTTGACTTAATTATTTGTTTTTTAGGTGTTGAGTTTGAGAAGTTCTTTATAGATCTTTGATACCAGCCCTTTATCTGTTGTGTTATTTGCAAGTATCTTCTCCCGTTCTGTGGGTTGCCTCTTTGTTTTGTTGACTGTTTCCTTTGCTGTGCAGAAGCTTTTTATCTTGACAAAGTCCCAAAAGATCATTGTTGCTTTTGTTTCACTAGCCTTTGGAGATGTATCTTGAAAGAAGTTGCTGTGACCGATGTCAAAGAGGTTACTGCCTATGTTCTCCTCTAGGATTTTGATGGATTCTTGTCTCACATTGAGGTCTTTCATCCATTTTGAGTTTATCTTTGTGTATGGTGTTAGAAAATGATCAAGTTTCCTTCTTCTGTATATAGCTTTCCAATTTTCCCAGCACCATTTATTGAAGAGACTGTCTTTTTTCTATTGCATATTTTTTCCTGCTTTGTCAAAGATTATTTGACCATAGAGTTGAGGGTCAATATCTGGGCTCTCTATTCTGTTCCATTGGTCTATATGTCTGTTTTTGTGCCAGTACCATACTGTCTTGGTGATCACAGCTTTGTAATATAGCTTGAAATCGGGCAATGTGATGCCCCCAGCTGTTTTTCTTTTTCAACATTTCCTTGGCGATTCCGGGTCTTTTCTGATTCCATACAAATTTTAGGATTATTTTTTCCAGCACTTTGAAAAATGTCATTGGAATTTTGATCGGGATGGCATTGAAGGTATAGATTGCTCTGGGTAGCATAGACATTTTAACAATGTTTATTCTTCCGATCCATGAGCATGGAATATTTTTCCATCTTTTTGTGTCTTCTTCAATTTCTTTCATGAGTGTTCTGTAGTTGCTAGAGTATAGATCCTTTACCTCTTTAGTTAGGTTTACTCTAAGGTATCTTATGGTTTTTGATGCTATTGCATATTGAATTGTTTCTCTAATTTCTTTTTCTACAGTTGCATTAGTGTAAAAGGAAGCAACTCAATAATAAGAGGAGAGAGAAGAACGATATGGTCCTCTCAATTGTTGCAGAAAAAGCATTTGACAAAATACAACATCCTTTCCTGATTAAAACTCTTCTGCATATAGGGATAGAGGGAACATTCCTCAAGTTCATAAAATCCATCTATGAAAAACCCACAGCAAATATCATCCTCAGTGGGGAAAAGCTGAGAGCCTTTCCCTTAAGATCAGGAACACGTCAAGGATGCCCACTCTTGGCACTATTGTTCAACATAGTACTAGAAGTCCTAGCAACAGCAATCAGACAAAAAAAGAAAAAAAAAAAGGTATTCAAATTGGCAAAGAAGAAGTCAAACTCTCTCTTTTCACAGATGACATGATATTTTATGTGGAAAACCCAAAAGACTCCACCCCCAAATTACTAGAACTCATACAACCACTCAGTAATGTAGCAGGATACAAAATCAATGCACAGAAATCAGTTGCTTTCTTATATTCTTGCATTTTCAACTTTAATTTAAATCTAATAATAGTGAAATTGTCATGTGGTCAAGTTGACCAAAAATTAACACAAATCTAAAATTCAGCAGGAAATATTCAAAAGTGGTCTAAATGGTTTCCTTTCCCCAAATGTGAAGTTAATCATACCAGGTCAAAACAGATAGTAATCTCATTGTTCTTTGAATAAAATTTAATTATACATAAGTCTTCACAAACTATTAATAGGCTGATATACACTTAACATTCACAAACACTGGAGAAGGGAGTTACAAAAATGGAAAGGGAGAGAACTAGAACAAACTCTGGTGTGTGATAGACAGTGAAGGGATCAGTACAAACTTGTAGACTGTAATATAATTGCTAGATATAGAAGCAGATATAAAGGTATGTGTGTGTGTTATTTTCTAGCTCTATCTGTTAAGAACACCTGGAAGTAAAGAAACTCTGTTACTTTGAACCTACCAGCCCACAAATCTTAGTTTCTATATACCATTTTCTAGTGTTCCTTGGTGAATGTCCAATATGAAACACGCACATTTCAAATACAAATTCATATTAAAAAGGAAGAAATAAAGGATCAGAGAGGTTATGTCACTTAAAGTCACAAGCATGTAAGTGTCAAGGATAGCATAGATTTCTGGTTCAAAGAGTAAACACTGGATCAGACTGTCTGGGTTAAGATCCCAACATCTTTCACTTACCAGATTTGTGACCTTGGGCAAGTTTGTCAACCACTAGGTCTTAATTTCTTGGGATGTAAATCTGTATAATAATAGTAATATGTACTTCATAATAGGGTTGTTGTGAGGAACTAAATGAGATAATGCACAAAATACACTACACACTGTAATTACTATATGTTTACTTTCTGTTGCTATCATAATTTTTTATTATAATGACTGTTTTTATTATATAAAACCATGTCTGTCTGACTTCATAGTACATGTATTTTCTGAGGAAAGACAGAATTGAAGCAAGTATATTACTGATGATAAAAGCTATATCAGAACATGGATTGTAAAACTTCATGGTGTATTTGTGAGAAAGCAAGGAAAATGATCTAAATAGCACAGAGTATAGAAATTGGAGAAGAGGGGGAAGCATGGTTTGACAGAAATGTTGGGACCAGATTATACTCATTTGTGAGATTGAAATGCATGACTTCTTTTACCCGTTATTTTTTGAGTATAGTAGACACATGATGTTATATCGGTTTCAGGTATACAACATAGTGATTGCATATGACTTTTGAAAAAACATTTTTTGGGGAATTCGGCTTTGGATCAGTATGTAGTATATTCGGTGTAGGAGAGAAAAAGAATTGTCTTTATGCTATACATAGATAAAGGATAGTTACTGAATAGTTAACATGCTTAAATTGTATTGGAAAAAAATAAAAGAACACATCATAAATTCAAAATATTTGGAGATGAATTCAAATATAAAACAGGAACATGTCATAATTATAAAATATATAAATTTAATTGATTTTAGCTTTATATAGTAACATATTAGTCTAATAAATGATTTCACATAGAGACTCTACAGGGAGTGACTTTAATTGATACATATCTAACTTGTAATTATTAGAAATCCATTGTTTCATAGATATAATATAAATAATTGATGTCCTAAAATTATTATAACTTTCTCCTACTAGGTATTTTTAATTGTTTCCTTTGGAACCATCATCCTGTTAATTTACTTAGCCATTTCTTTTGGTGACAATGCAAGGAAACGTCCACAAAAACAAGTCAAGTGATCAGAAATTGATGTAATTATTTTTAATAAGATAGAAGTGACAACACAATATTCATTTTTTTCTGTATTTTGTAAGTTTTTCCTCTTCATTTTCTGCTGGCACAATGCAAAGTCCAAAAATATTAGGACAGGGGAAAAGGAAAAGGTAAAGATTAGAAATAATGAGCAAAATGGACAATCACTTCTAGATAATTGAGAGTGAACTTCATGTCACTGAAAGTAAGGGGCAACATCATTATCCCTATATTCCTGCGAAAATATGTGTGGGTCACTAAGCAGTATCGCTACCCTTACTTATTAAAGCATAAACTACTGGTATCTAGAAGAGCATAGTTAACTTTGGGGGTTTAATGAAAGTTTAAATGGGAATGAAACTTGCCAAACCTTGCATGTGAAACTTCACTTGACCCAGAAGCACTGCTCTTCATTCTGCAAAGTCAACGAAAGGCCTAAGAAAGGCAAAGAATGTATTACTTTCCATAATTTGGTCCATTAATTTTTTGCAATTCCTGTTATTGTATTTCAATCTTCTTTTTACAGTAGATGTAATGTCAAAAACATTACTAATTTAAAGACACTGTAGTAGCCAGATCCTCCAAAAAGACCACCATAAAGTTGGGAGAAAAAAAATCCCAAAAGAATGAGACATAGCTGTTATAATACTAACAGAGCCTACTTAAAAAAACAAATATTTTCCAGTGCAAACAAATACTAATTGAATAATATGTATTTTTAAGTATGATGATGGCTCCTTAATGTTGAGACTTGATAAAGCTTCTGTATCCTACTCTCCTATTTTCACTCTGTTGCAGTCCTCAGAAAATGAGGTGGACCAAATTCCACAATTCAACTACAAAAGTGAATGCAATGTAAGAAATAACAGATCTGCTGGAATTTTTCAGTTGCCCTTACAACTACACATAAAAGTATGAACTTTAATCACCATTGACATTATCACCTGTGGGGTGTGTCTGTGTACTTCCAGCTAGGGAGACATAATTTATATAAAACACTAAGTCACTTGAGGTAGTCTTCTTCCTACTTTTAAGTATTTTCTGGTCATGTTTATTAAAAAACATTAAAAAATCACCTGCATAGTGAACATACTTTGAAAGAAGGTCATTAGAGATACAAAGGGGAATTTGCCTAGATTTGTGTTGAGCTACTGAGACAAACAATAGAAATAATTTCAAAGTAGTGTTGAGATATCCAATCTAGGAAAAATTAGTTTTGATAATTTTGCTAGAAAGCTGAGATGAATTTCTATTTCAAAAGTGGAAATGAATATTTTGCTAGTTATCTTAAATCATTTCCCAAGATCCAACTGTTCGTGGAAGATTCAGTTCAGTCCATAAACCCCTCTCATCCCATCCTGTTCCATCCTGTCCTGCTCCACTCATTAGTAAGTGATCCAGGTGCTGGGCTAGGTTTGGGAATACCAGAACAATGAGTACAGCCTTCCTTTAGAAGAACAATCTTGTCAAGTAAGCTAAAAGACAACAATAAAAGCCTCCCCAAAACAGACAACTACAAAAAAAAAAGTGGGATGAAAGTGATACTATTGTTAGCTACAGGTGTGTGACTTATATTCAACAACAACTAGTTAAGCTCAATAAGATAATAGAGCTCTTAGGTGCCATAGAAATCTCGATAGGGAAGGAGGAACCTGAAGCTTAATAGGCAAGTAGAAGTCAAAAAATGAGAGAGAGAGATAAGGAAAAACTCTAAGCAGAACAGCTTGTATGCCAAAGATCTGGGACATGAGAAAGCATGGCATATTAGGAATGTTTAAATTAAATTTCTTGGCTGCAGGATGGAGTGCTTTCACATATATTATCTTACATGGTTTTCAAAGCAAACTCACCAGGTAGAAAAGGTGTTCTCCACCCGTCCCTACCCCTCATTTTTCATGTAACAAAATAATTCTGGGAGGGATTTGAATGTTATAAAACCCAATGACAATGGTGGAGTTTGAATTCATTTTCTTGTATTACAATAAAACATGCAAAATTTGCTAATAAATACTGAATCATATGTATATAAATAAAATAGTAATAAAAGCTGATATATAATGATTATTTTTTTCTAGGTGCTGATAAGAGCTTTCCACATGTTATTCAACTCATTAAATCCTCACCACCTATGAAGTAGTACTATTATCACCACTTTGTGGATTAGGAAACCAAGGCACAGAGAGATAAACTTTCACTAATTTCTCATGGCTGATAATTGGTGGAACTAAGGCATGAATCCAAGTGGTTTAGATCCAAATTCCACACTCTTAACTGCTCAGCCACTGTTTATTTTATTATATTACTTATGCAAGAAGTCAATGATTACAAAGCAGTATAAAATAATCACAAAAAAGGAGGACAATTTTTGTACAGATGTGATCACTAAGATTTAGAGAGGAGAAGCTTATAATTTGGGGGTGAAATATTTGGTTTTGGAAATAGAGAATTAACAAAATAATTGACAGTCGTGGTGCTGTGGTACTTTGCTCAGATCCTCCTTCAGAACAGAGGTTCATTCCACTTTCCACACTGAGTGCTGCCTGCTGCAGATTGGGGATCACCTCCCTCCTCAGAAATTGCCCACATCTGAAGGGAGCTGCCTCACCTGAAGGTATATCCCCTTCTGAACCTACAAACAATAACTTATTGATGAGGCATACAGACAGGTTAAATAACTTACCTAAGGTCACAAATATTCCAAATGGAGAATATGATCCCATACTTGTCTGATTCAAAGTCCAAGACATTTCCCTTTTACCACATTTCCTTTTATATCTATACTTTACCTATCAAAGTAGGTATTTTATAAGGGCTGACAAATTTATGTATGTCTACTTCAAGCAATCTTTAGACCCCATCATTGCAATGTGCCCTCATAAATAAGTTTGCTTTACTATTTTTAACATAGAACAAAATATAAAAGAAACCAGGAGCAATATTAAAAAAAAGCAAACTATTTGACATTGAAACATGGGATTATAAATGGTATCTTGTATTGTATATTGAATATATGTACATAAAAGTTACATATATTTTGTAGCTTAAGAATATGTGTTTCTTACTACAGAATATAAAATACAGTAAATCTGTGTGTCCCAGAGATGAGAGGCATCATTCTTGTTGATTCTAAGCATCTAAGCTGCTCTTTGTAAATAGTAAGAATCAGTGGCACTGCAATCTAGGCTTTTATGTGTCATCGGATTTTTTATGGTTGCTGAAAGAGCTGGAATATCTGTTATCTGAAATATTGTGTGTAACAGAAAGTATATCAGTTGTGCTTCAACTGACTCTAATAGAAAATCTTCAGAATATTTCTAGGCCTTTAAACCAAGTTGTTTTTTTTTTTTTCCCAGAATTTTACCCATAGTTAATTCAAGACATTTCCATCTTATATTCAACAACAACTAGTTAAGCTCAATAAGATAATAGAGCAATTGAAACCCCATACATTGTGTTTTTTTGCTGACAATATGTATTCTGGCTTGAGAGAAAGTATCTCTTAAGCCACATATTCTGATCAAAATGGTATTCACTGGCAATCATGATGGGCATCCCTGTTTATAGAATCGCTGCCCTGGGGCGCCTGGGTGGCTCAGTCATTAAGCATCTGCCTTTGCCTCAGGTCATGATCTCAGGGTCCTGGGATCAAGCCCCACACCCGTCTCCCTGCTCTGCGGGGAGCCTGCTTCTCCCTCTCCATCTGCTGCTCCCCCCTGCTTGTGCTTTCTCTGTGTCTGTCTCCGTCAAATAAACAAATAAAAAATCTTAAAAAAAAAAAAAAAAAAAGAATCGCTGCCTTGCGCAACAGTTGCTTAGGTCAAAGATGATTAAAAGAGCTTATGTCCATGACGGTTACCTTTCTAGGTCCACTTAAATACAACTGTGCATGTGGGAGTTCTTTGCTTCTCCATCAAGGCACTGAAGCACTTGACTGCAAATCTATACCTAGATGCGTAAGTCATAAAATAGCCAATCTCTCTGATTTAAGTTTGGCTTCAAAGGAACATCTTTATCAGCCAAATAATACAGTGAACACAACTTCTAAAATACTCATTAACTGCCCTCAATATCAATCTATTTTGGAAACTTAATTGGCAAGTTACACATTTATCTGACATATTTGTTACATTAAAAAGTGAATAAACACAACCTCCCAAAATTCTTATAATCTTTTAAATACTCTCTAGTAGTAAAAATTATGTTTGAAATCATGTCATATTTACTATATAACCTAACAAAGTACTGTGTGTATCATTGTCCTTGGAATGAAATTATGTTGTTGAAAGCTTTACTCTTCTTGTTTGTAGAGATGATAAAACATATCATTGGTCTTTTAGACAATACTTATATAAAGACTTGTCCTTGCTTTAATACTGAGTTTTATTCTTATGACTGCATATCCTTAGAGGAGATACCACCATGACATAATTATGTCAGTTAGGGTTTTCTTGTTAGCAATGGTATAGCTGCTGATACCAATCAACCAATATATGTGCAGTTTGGACTGACCTTCATTAGATTGCTATTAGTGCGTATGTTGAAAATGATCATTGTTAGGTTTTAGGCACACATAAAAATATACAATATATTCATATCTACATCATAGCGACACAAGACTCACAGTAGTATAATGAGTGTAATGCATTATGTGATTGTTTATCTAAAAAGTAATGGTAACTAGCATTCTTTGAAATGCTTGCAATGTGGCAGGACCTGATATTTTATATAAATTAGCTTGATTTATCTTCAACCCACATCTATGAAGTGAATACCATTACTTCCCTGTTTTGTAGAGAAGGTGACTGAGACTTAATTGCTTTGCCAAAAGACTAAGTGTAAGCTAATAAGTGATGGAGAAAGGGTTAGAATGTGGCATTATCTCATGAGAGAGCCAGGTTCTAGACCCTGTTTTATGGTTCTTTGTTGATCCTCAATCCTAGAAACAGAGGACTCTCTCAAATTTTGATGTTATCTTTAATAGATTGATCTACAGCTACCTTGGCTAATCATTTAGCCTATCTAGTCTAGATTTAACCAGATGCCAAATAAAAGGATTAAATTGGATACTTTACCAGGTTTCTTTCTCTAATAAGATTTTTAGAGTTTAGAAACATAAATCTCTCTAGTCATGTAATAATCTATGCTTATGGCTAAAAATGCCAACAAAATCTCTATACATTCTATACATTCATGTAGCCGTATATATCCAATATTGGTATAGCCAATATTTATGAAGAACATTAACTATGAATTTTCATATGCCAGAAGTTGTTAAATTTAGTGGAGGAAAATAAGATAAAGATAAAATGAAGAAGTGTGGGGTGGGATGAGGGCTGTAATTTTAAACAGTGTGGTTAGAGAAGGTTGAACTGAGAAGGTGCCATTAGAGGTTAAATTTGAAGGAAAAGTAAGGAAGGAAGACATGGGAAATACCTGGAATGAAGCATGCTAGTGAAGGGGAGAAGAACTCAAATAATCCAAGGCAGGACTATGTACAGTGCATTTCAGTAACACTGACGAAGCCAGGATAGTTAGAATGGAAGGATGAGAATAACAAGAGTTGAATTCAGAAAAGTAATCAGGAACAAGATCGGATGAAGACTTATAAGTGAATTAGTTGGAAGCCATCAGTTCTCAGGTTCTGAGTAGAAGAATAAAGTCTTCTGACTTAAGTTTTGAAAATATCACTCTGCATGCTTTGTTGAGAACTGATGAAGACCTTTTCTGGAGGCAGAGCTACCATAAATTAAACATAGCACTATTCGAGAGTTTTTAATGGTCAAACACTGGCCTAGATAATCAGAGATAAATCTTTGGCTTATACAAGAATGTGGACTGCTGAGACATCACATGCAAATGCATCTCCTTCACCATACTAGATATGATTTGTGTAAATTATGCAATACAAATGTGCAGATATTACATCTCTTTCTATTTTGACATGTTGCTTGCAGAATCCTTTAGATACTGTATTTTCAAATGTATACTTAGAAAAATATCATTAGTTATTATAGATCATTTGAAGTATAAAACACAAAATGTTTTATTGCATCGCAAGGGAGGACACTTCAATTCCTACTTCTGTAAAAATGTCTTGTGATCTCTTGTATGGATTAATCAGAGCACAGGAGAAGTCAAACAGTAGATGGGCCATTTCATAAACAATGTTCAAGGTAACTCAGTTGAAAAAGTGAGGCAACAGGGAATAATACTAATCATTTATATAAATTAAGTCATTTTTTATTCATGAAAGAAATCTAAATAGAGAAGAGATGTAGATGTAATAAAGGTGAAACATCGCAGGAAGTTTACAATAAAGGGAATGACTATGTAAAGGAATAAAATCAGCTTTGCCTCTGAATGAACTTTGCCTTTAGCCTTGTTAGCTTTCGAGCCACCTTTGCTTTCTTTCTGACACCATCATTTAACTGCAACAAATCAAATTTGTCTGATAGCACTGCTTGACAGGAACCATAAGTTACTGCCAGGAGGCCTGGCTGCAGCTGTTGCTATCCTACAGCACACGGGTGTGCTGGGTCATTTGAATTTGTGCTTCAGTACATCTTTAAAACATTTCTTCTATATAACCTGATTAAAGTTGTGTCCCGTCTGTTCACTTGACTGCCAGGCTTAAGAATCCTACTACTAACACAGTCCACAAATTTTAACTCCAGTGGAAATATTTTCCAGAAAGAAATACATAGGAAAATAGATATTTCTAACAGCCTCCTTTGATGAGCTCCAAGCATTGGATCATCAACACCTAAGCACCTCTGTCCACTCACTTCGGCTCTTAGGAAGCTTTCGTTCATGGAAGCACTCCGATGATTTCTTTGTTATACTCCTCTTCTGTCCTTATGCATGGTTTGTAATATTTTGATTTTCGCTCTTTGTATGGTCTTCTAAAGTGTCCCCCAGCAGTTTCATGCAGTTCCAGTATATATTCTCAACAAGGCTGTCAAATTCCTTAAGGAAGACTGAAATAGTTAACAAAATATTTGGATGGTTGGGTATATATTGGGAAAACCTGGGAAATGACTTTGTCAAATACAAATCATCCACTTTCTCACAGATAGGCACCACAATTGGTATAACCTCATATGTTCTCCGATGTTTTACACTGAGAATTCATGTTTTCCAGGCCATAATATTCCAACCCCAAATACCTCCAGCTTCCCTCTTTCTTGTGCTAGTGTTGGTAACTCTATTACCATTCACTCTAGCAATAACTAGTCCTTAAATTCCTAGGCCTCCCCTACTATTTTTTTGTTTCATTCCAAATTATTCTCCTCCTTAGTGTTGAGCAATTTAGCAAATTTTTTCTTTTAAATTTAAGCTCTCATTCAGATTACTTCCACCACTTCAAATAACTCACTAAATTATTTTCCCAGACAAATAAAGTGCTCTATTTCTTTGCAAAATAGCACATCATCAAATAGTGTACATGTGTTCTTGGCGGCTAAATATGATTGCTTGGATCAGAACTGCTCTTTTTGAGGATTTTCTTTAGTGTATAAAGCTGAAATAATTTCTTAAAGTTGCTAGCTACTCTTTGAAAAGACTGGTTCCAATTTGAAGTTCCAGGCATTAAGTAGGCTTTGTTTTAGAAGAAATATTTCAAAGGCTTTTTGAGGTGATAAAAAACAATTTAGAAAAGTTAAGTGACATATCTAAATTAAATGACACAGTAAGTATTGAAGGCAACCAAATTGGCAAAACCTTTAATACTTGTTTTAAGGTGATTACTTGAAGATCAATAGAAAAGAAATAATCTGAGCACCTGAGCATAGCCATATTTGGAAACCCACTTGGCAAAATAGTTGAAAAATAGTCTACTGGATAGGGGCAAATAGCCCTTTATGCCTGAGCCTTCTAGGAGGAAGATGTATGTGAAAATGCCCATAGGAGTATCATTCAAAGGTAATATACCTTCCTTAAGGACTACCAGAAACTTTGCTGAAGATAGGCAGAATGCATTTATTTAAGGAAGATAAAATAATCATTTCATCTGCTGCAGCTAAAAAAGGAAAAAAGTGGCAAATGCTTTGTTTGCTAAGAACAATGAAGTATGGTTGATTTAACACTGTCTCAGATCTGGGTAACTGAATAATAAAATTAGAAAAGGTGATAGCATTTGAGTTTGATTAGAGAAATTGCTAACTTGAGTGCTTTCTGCCATTCAAACTATGGTCAATCTATTATCAAAGATCTGTATTTACAATACTCATCTGTAGGGCAGATTCAGCCAAACAACTCCAATTTTGCTTTCCAATTAATATTACCCACTGAGTGGCAACTTTCTTTCTCAAACACGGAGTAATCATTAAAATCATCCTGCAAAATGAAGAAAATACAGAGAGGCAGAAGATACTTGCAGTGAAATAAATGACATAGAATTAGTATCATAAATATATAAAAAACACATAATCAATACTAAGAAGGAAAAAGGAACAGAACAAATAATAAAAATTATGGAAGAAGAAATTTGTGTGGGAAATAAATAAATAAATAATGGATCTCACTACTTTTCAGAAAAATGCAAATTAATGTGGCCATAAGATTGGGGTGCCTGGCTGACTCTTGATCTTGACTCAAGTCTTCATCTCAGAGTTGTGAGTTCAAGCCCTCCATTGGGCTCCACACTGGGTGTAGAGCCTACTTAAAACAAAACAAAACAAAACAAAACAAAACAACAAAACAAAACAAAACAAAACGCCGTAAGATTAATTAAAAAGGTCTTTTAACACAAAGCACAAACATTGCAATAATTCAATTTGCAGGAAAACTCTAACATAAGTACATAAGAAGCATGTTTATAGTGGTAATGTTTAAAATATTTAAAAAGTGTGTGGGGGGAATAATTGTCAGTAGAGAAATAAATTTGTTTAATTTGCTTATAAAATGTAAAATTACATAGCAGTTAAATAAATAAAGTAGAGCTACAAGTCTCAATATTTTTAGCTTCAAATGTTGACAAAAATTATAAAGAAAATATTATATTGTATGATAATGTCAAGGTGATCATCTTGTAATTTTCATTTTCATGTCCCTGATGAATAGTGGTGTTGAGCATCTTTTCATTTACCTGCTGGTCATGTATATGTCTTCTTTGAAAAAAATATCTATTCAAGTCTTCTGCCCATTTTAAAGATTAGATGATGATGATGATGATGATGATGATGATGATGATGATTATGATTGCTATTTAGTTGTTTGAGTTCTTTACGTATTTTGGATATTAGCGCTGTGGGAGATACATGGTTTGCAAATATTTCTTCCATTCTGTAGGTTGCCTCTTCATTCTGTTGATTGTTTCTTTTGTGATACAGAAGCTTTTAAGTTTGATGTAGTCCCAGTTGTTGAGTTCAGCTTTTGCTTTTTGTGTTAATATCCAAAAAATCATTGCCAAGGCCAATGCCAAAGACCTTTTTACCCCTATGTTTTCTTCTAGGAATCTTATAGTTTTAAGTCTTATATTAAAGTCTTTAATCCATTTCAAGTTAATTTTGGTGAGTGGTATAAGATAGGGGTCTAATTCTACACTTTTGTATGTAGAATATCTACTTTTCCCAGAAGTGGAACACTATCATTTCCCCATTGAGTATTCTTGGCTTCCTTGTCAAAAATCAGTTGACTGTATAAACATGGATTTATTTCTGGGTTCTCTAGCCTATTCTATTGGTTGATGTTTCTGTTTTTATGTCAGTACCATATTATTTTGTTTACCAGAGCTTTGTGGTATAGTTTAAAATCAGAAAGTGTGATGCCTCTAGCTTTTTTGTTTGTTTGTTTCTCAAGATTGTTTTGGCTCTTTTGGGATCTTTTGTGGTTCTATATGAATTTTGTAATTATTTTTTCTATTTGTGTTAAAAATGCCATTGGAATTTTGGTAATGATTACATTGACTCTACAGATGGTTTGGGGTATAGCTGCCACTTTCTTACTAATTTTCTGTCTGGATCATTTATTCAGTGTTGAAAGTGGCATATTGAATTTTCCTACTATTATTCTATTGCTGTCCATTTCTCCCTTCAGGTCTCTTAATATTTGCTTTAAATATTTAGGTGCTCCAATATCCAGTATGTGTATATTTATAATTGTTATATCCTCCTATTGAATTGATTACATAGTGTCCCTCTTTGTCTCTTGTAACTGATTTTGAGTGAAAGTCTAGTTTATCTGAAGTAACTATAGCCACCCTTGTTCTCTTGTGGTTACCATTTCCTGGAAGGTCTTTTTCTATCTCTTCACTTTCAACATATGTGTGCCCTGAACATGAAAGTGAAACTCTTGTAAGCAGTGTATTGTTGGATCTTGTTTTTTTCACACATTTAGCCAGTTTGATCTTTTGATTGAAAAATTTAGTTCATTTTGATACAAAGTCATTATTGATAGGTAAAGTCATACTACTATCATTGCATTAATTGTTTTCTTTAAAGTTTCCTTTATTCTTTTCTTCCTCTCATACTCTCTTCATGTTTTTGTTTTTGTTTTGCAATGGTATTCTTTGATTCCTTTCTATTTATCTTTAAGTAACTACTATACACTTTTCTTTGCTGTTATTATGAAGCTTAAATAAAACATTATATATATAGGACAGTCTATTTTAAGCTGATAACAATTTACCTTCAATCACAAAAAATCTCTAAATAAAAGTTTACTTTTCCTTCTCCTCCTCCCAAATTTTATGCCAGCGATGTCACACTTTATATCTTTTTATATTGTGTATCATTAAAAAATTACTATAAGTATAGTTACTTTAAATTTTATTGTTTTTCAACTTTTATAACTAGGGATAAAGTAATTTACACACCGTCATGACAGTACTGGTTTAATCCGATTTTGACTATATATTTCTCTCTCTTTTTTTTAAAGTTTTTATTTAAATTCCAGTTAGTTAACATACAGTGTAATATTGGTTTCAGGTGTAGAATTTAGTGATTCATCATTTACAAATACACAGTATTCATCAAAAAAGTGCCCTCTTTATTTTTTTAATTTTTTATTTATTTATTTATTTATTTTTTAAAGATTTTATTTGTTTATTTGACAGAGAGAGACACAGCGAGAGAGGGAATACAAGCAGGGGGAGTGGGACAGGGAGAAGCAGGCTTCCCGCTGAGCAGGGAGCCTGATGCGGGACTCGATCCCAGGACCTGGAATCATGACCTGAGCCAAAGGCAGACGCTTAACGACTGAGCACCCAGGAGCCCCTATTTTTTAATTTTTATAGATTTGTTTATTTGTTTATTTATTTGAGAGAAAGAGAGAGAAAGGAGGGGAGAGGGAAAAAGAAGAGGGAGAGAGACAATCCCAAGGAGACTCCCTGCTGAGTGTGGAACCCAACACAGGTGCTCCATCTCATGACCCTGAGATTATGACCCTGACATCATGACCTGAGCTGATATCAAGAGTCAGATGCTCAACCAACTGAGCCAACCCACCGCAAGAAGTGCCCTCTTTAGTACATAATTGCACCTATTTACCCCATCATCCCACCCACCTGGCCTCCAGTAACCCTCAGTTTTTTCTTTATAGTTAAGAGTGTATTTAATGGTTTACCTCTCTCTCTTTTATCCCTGCTATGTTCATTTGTTCTGTTTCTTAAATTCCACATAAGTGAAATCATATGGTATTTGTCTTTCTCTGATGGACTTATTTTGCTTAGCGTGATATTCTCCAGATCCATCCATGTTGTTCCAAAATGCAAGATTTCATTCTTTTTTATGGCTGAGTAATATTCCAGTGTGTGTGTGTGTGTGTGTGTGTGTGTGTGTGTGTACACACCCCACTTCTTCTTTATCCATTCATCAGTTTATAGACATTTGGGCTCTTGCCATAATTTGGCTATTGTGGATAATGCTACTATAAACATTGTGGTGCATGTATCCCATCAAACCAGTATTATTGTATCCTTTGGGTACATACTTAGTAGTACAATTGTTAGATATTAGGGTAGTTCTATTTTTAACTTTTTGAGAAACATCCATATTGTTTTCCAGAGTAGCTGTACCAGTTTACATTCCCACCAACAGTATAAGGGTTTCCCCTTTCTCTACATCCTCGCCAAAACCTATTGTTTCCTGTGTTATTAATTTTAGCCATTCTGACTGGTGTGACATGATATCTCATTGTAGTTTTGATTTGTATTTCCCCTATGATGAGTGATGTTGAACATCTTTTCAGTGTCTTTTGACCATCTGGGTGTCTTCTTTGGAGAAATGTCTATTTATGTCTTCTACCCATGATTTTTTTTTTAACTGGATTATTTGGTTTTAGGGTATTAAGTTGTATCAGTTTTTTATATATTTTGGATACTAACCCTTTAGCAGATATGTCATTTTCAAATATCTTCTTCCATTCAATAGGTTGCCTTCCAGTTTTGTTGATTATTTCCTTCTCTGTGCAGAAACATTTTATTTTGATGTAGTCCAAATAGTTTATTTTTACTTTTATTGCCCTTGCCTCAGGAGACATATGTAAGAAGTTGCTATTTCTGATGTCAAAGAGGTTACTGCCTGTGTTCTCCTTTAGAATTTTGATGGTTTCCTGTCTCACATTTAGGTCTTCAATGCATTTTGAATTTATTTTTGTGGATGGCGTAAAAAAGAGGTCTAGTTTCATTTTTTGCATGCTGCTATCCAGTTTTCCCAATACCATTTCTTTTCTTTTTCTTTTTTAATTAATTTATTTTTTCATTTAAATTAATTAATATATAATGTATTATTGGTTTCGAGGTAGAGGTCAGTGATTCACCAATCTTATATAATACCCAGTGCTCCTTATATCACATGCCCTCCTTAATGTCTATCACCCAGTTACCCCATCCTCCCACCTCCCTTCCCTCCAGCAACCCTCAGTATTTTTCCTATGATTAGGAGTCTATGGTTTGTCTCCCTCTGTGGTTTCATCTTGTTTTATTTTTCCTCTCTGCCTCTATGATCCTCTGTTTTTTTTTTCTTAAATTCCACATATCAGTGAGATCATATGATATTGTCTTTCTGATTGATTTATTTTGCTTAGCATGATACTCTCAAGTTCCATCCACATCATTGTAAATGGCAACATTTCACTTTTTTGGTGGCAAGTACTATTGATAAGTAATATTCCAGTGTGTGTGTGTACACCACATTTTCTTTATCCATTCTTCTGTTGATTGACATCTTGGCTCTTTCCATAGTTTGGCAATTGTGGACATTGCTGCTATAAACATTGGGGTGCAGGTGTCCTTTCAGATCACTATATTTGTATCTTTGGGGTAAATACCCAGTAGTGTAATTGCTGGGACACAGGGAGCTCTATTTTCAACTTTTTGAGGAACCTCCATACTCTTTTCCAGAGTCTGCATCAGCTTGCCTTCCCACAAAAAGTGCAAGAGGGTTCCCTTTTTTCTGCATCCTCGCCAACATCTGTCATTTCCTGACTTGTTAATTTCAGCCATTCTGATTGGTGTGAGGTGGTATCTCATTGTGGTTTTAATTCGTATTTCCCTGATGCCATGGGATGTGGAGCATTGTTTCATGTGTCTGTGGGTCAATTGTGTCTTCTTTGGAGAAATGTCTGTTCATGTCTTCTGCCCATTTCTCAATTGGATTACTTGGTTTTTTTGGGTGTTGAGTTTGATAAGTTATTTATAGATCTTGGAAATTATCCCTTTATCTGATATGTCATTTGCAAATATCTCCTTCTATTCTGTAGGTTGCCTTTTAGTTTTGCTGACTGTTTGAAACAGGGCTTGAAGTCTGGAATTGTGATGCCACCAGCTTTGGTTTTCTTTTTCAACATTCCTCTGGCTATTTGAAGTCTTTTCTGGTTCCATACAAATTTTAGGATTATTTGCTCCATTTCTGTGAAAAGATTTGATGGTATTTTGATAAGGATTGCATTGAATGTGTAGATTGCTCTAGGTAGCATAGACATTTTAACAATATTTGTTCTTCCAACCCATGAGCATGGAACGTTTTCCCATTTCTTTGTGTCTTCCTCAATTTCTTTCATAAGTGTTCTATAGTTTTCTGAGTACAGATCCTTTGCCTCTTTGGTTAGGTTTATTCCTAGGTATCCTTATGGTTTTTCATGCAACTGTAAATGGGATCAACTCCTTAATTTCTCTTTCTTCTTTCTCATTGTTAGTATACAGTAATGCAACTGATTTCTGTGCATTGATTTTATATCCTGCCATGTTGCTGAATTCCTGTATGAGTTCTAGCAATTTTGGGGTGTAGCCTTTTGGGTTTTCCACAGAAAGTCTCATGTCATCTGTGAAGGGTGAGAGTTTAACTTCTTTGCTGATTTGAATGCCTTTTATTTTGTTGTTGTTGTTGTCTGATTGATGAGGCTAGGACTTCTAGTAATATATTGAACAGCAGCAGTCATGAGAGTGGACATCCCTGCCCTGTTCCTGACCTTAGGGGAAATGCTCTCAGTTTTTTCCCATTGAGAATGATATTAGCTGTGGGCCTTTTTATATGGTTTTATGATATTGAGGTAAGTTCCCTCTATCCCTACACTGTGAAGAGTTTTAATCAAGAAAGGATGCTGCACTTTGTCAAATACTTTTTCTGCATCTATTGAGGGGATCATATGGTTCTTGTCCTTTATTTATGTGGTGTATCACATGATTGATTTGCAGATATTGAACCACCCTTGCAGCCCAGGAATAAATCCCACTTGGTTGTGGTGAACAATCTTTTTAATGTACTCTTCGAACCTATTAGTAGGATTTCGGTGAGAATTTTGGCATCCATGTTCATCAGGGATATTGGTCTGTAATTCTCCTTTTTGGTGGGGTCTTTGTCTGGTTTTGGGATCAAGGTAATGCTGGCCTCATAGAAAGAGTACATATGCAGCCAAGAATACTTTATCCAGCTAGGCTGTTATTCAAAATAGAAGGAGTGTAAAAGGCTTCCAGGACAAACAGAAACTAAAAGAATTTGTGATCACCAAACCAGCCCTAAAAAAATAAGAAAAGGGATCCTTTAAGCAAAGAGAGCACAAAAGTAGCATAGACCAGAAAGAAACAGACGGTATAAAGTAACTGTCACTTTTCAGTTAATAGAATGGCACTAAATTCATATCTTTCAATAGTTACTCTGAATGTAAATGGGCTAAATGCCCCAATCAAAAGACACAGGGTATCAGATTGGATAAAACAAACAAGACCCATCAATATGCTGTCTGCAAGAGACTCATTTTAGACCCAAAGACACCTCCAGATTTAAGTGAAAGGATGGAGAACCATTTATCATGCTTAATGGACATCAAAAGAAAGCTGGGGTGGCAATCTCTATGTCAGACAAATCAGATTTTAAACCAAAAACTGTAATAAGAGATGAAGAAGGTCACTACATCATAATTAAAGGGTCTATCCAACATGAAGATCTAACAATTGTGAATATTTATGCCCCTAACATGGGAGCAGCCAATTATATAAGTCAATTAATAACAAAATTAAAGAAACACATCAATGATAATACAGTAATAGTAGGAACTTTAACACCCCACTCACTGCAATGGACAGATCGTCCAAGCAGATCAACAAGGGAACAAGGGCTTTCAATGACACACTGGACCAGATGGACTTCACAGATATATTTAGAACATTCCATCCTAGAGCAACAGAATACACATTCTTCAGGATGCCTGGGTGACTCAGTCAGTTAAGAGTCTGCCTTTGGCTCAGGTCATGATCCCAGTTTCCTGGGATCAAACTCCATGTTGGGCAGTCTGCTTCTCCTTCTCTCCCTGCCTGCTGCTTCCTTTGCTTGTGCTCTCTCTCTCTTTCTAATAAATAAATAAAATCTTAAAAAAAGAATACACATTCTTCTCAACTACACATGGAACCTTCTCCACAATAGATCACATACTGGGTCACAAATCGGGTCTGAACTGGTACCAAAATTTTGGGATCATCTCCTGCATATTTTTGGACCACAATGCTTTGAAACTGGAACTCAATCTCAAGAGGAATTTTGGAAGAACCAGAAATACATGGAGGCTAATGTGTATCTTACTAAAGAATGGATGGGTCAACCAGGAAATTAAAGAAGAATTTTTAAAAAAATCATAGAAACAAATGAAAATGAAAACACAACTGTTCAAAACCGTTGGGATGCAGCAAAGGTGGTCCTGAGAGGAAAGTATATAGCAATACAAGCCTTCCTCAAGAAAGAAGAGAGGCCTCAAATACACAACCTAACCTTACACTTAAAGGAGCTGGAGAAAGAACAGCAAATAAAGCCTAAGCCCAGCAGGAGAAGGGAAGTAATAAAGATTAGAACAGAGATCAATGAAATAGAAACCAAAAGAACAGTAGAACAAATCAATGAAATTAGGAGCTGGTTCTTTGAAAGAATTAATAAGATCGAGAAACGCATGGCCAGGTTTATCAAAAAGAAAAGAGAAAGATCCAAATGAATAAAAGTATGAATGAAAGAGATCACTATCAACATTAAAGAAATACAATTATAATAACATATTATAAGTAACTATATGCCAACAATTTAGCCAATCTGGCAGAAATGGATGCATTCCTAGAGACCTATAAACTACCAAAACTGAAACAGGAAGAAATAGAAAACCTGAACAGACCCATAACCAGCAAGGAAATTGAAGTAGTAATTAAAAATCTCCCAACAAACAAGAGTTCAGTGCCAGATTGCTTCCCAGGGGAATTCTTCCAAACATTAAAAGAAGAATTAATACCTATTCTTCCAAAGCTGTTTTAAAAATAGAAATGGAAAGAAAACTTCCCAACGTAATTTCTTGAAGAGACTGTCTTTTTTCCATTGCATATTCTTTCCTGCTTTGTGGAAGATTAGTTGGCCATATAGTTGTGGGTTCATTTCTGGGTTTTCTATTCTGTTCCGATGATGTATGTGTCTGCTTTTGTGCTAGGACCATATTGTCTTGATCACTACAGCTTTGCAATGTAACTTGAAGTCCAGAATTGTGATGCCTCCAGCTTTGCTTTTCTTTTTCAAGATAGGTTTGGATATTTGGGGTCTTTTGTGGTTTCATACAAATTTTAGGATTGCTTGTTCCAGCTCCTTGAAAAATGCTGGTGGTGTTTTGATAGGGATTGCATTAAATGTGTAGATTGCTTTGGGTAATATAGACATTTTAACAATATTTCTTCTTCCAATCCATGAGCATGGAACGTCTTTCCATTTCTTCATGTAATTTCAATTTCTTTCATCAGTGTTCTATAGTTTTCAGAGTACGTATCTTTTACCTTTTTGGTTTGGTTTATTCCTAAGTATCTTATGGTTTTTGGTGCAATTGTAAATGGAGTTGATTCCTTGATTTCTCTTTCTGCTGCTTCATTATAGGTGTATAGAAATGAAACAGATTTCTGTATTTGATTTTGTATCCTGTGACTTTATTGAATTTGTGTATCACTTCTGGCAATTTTTTGGTGGACTGTTTTGGGTTTTCTATGTAGAGTATGATGTCATCTGCAAATAGTGAAAGTTTGACTTCTTCCTGCCAATTTGGATGCCTTTTATTTCTTTTTGTTTTCTGATTGCTGAGAGTAGGACTTCTAGTACTATGTTAAATAATAGTGGTGAGAGTGGACATCCCTGTCTGGTGCCTGACCTTAGAGTAAAAGCTCTAATTTTTTCCCTTTGTGGATGATATTAGCTGTGGTTTTTTTCATCTATGGTCTTTATTATGTTGAGGTATATTCCCTTTATCCCTACTTTTTGAGGGTTTTTATCATGAATGGATGCTGCACTTTGTTAAATGCTTCTTCTACATCTATTGAGAGGATCATATGGTTCTTATCCTTACTTTTATTAATGTGGTGTATATCACATTGATTGATTTGTGAATATTGAACCACCCTTGCAGCCCAGGAAATAAATCCCCCTTGATCGTGGTGAATGATTTTTTAATGCACTGTTGGATTCGATTTGCTAGTAGTTTATTGAGAATTTTTGCATCCATGTTCATCAGGGATATTGGCCTGTAGTTCTCCCTTTTAATGTCTGTCTGATTTTGAAATCAGCATAGTGATGCATTTGTAGAATGAGTTTGGGAGTTTCCCTTCCTTTTCTACTTTTTGGAATGTGTTGAGAAGAATAGGTATTAACCTTTCTTTAAATGTTTGGTAGAATTCCCCTGGGAAGCCATCTGGCCCTGGATTTTTGTTTGTTAGGAGATTTTTTATTACTGATTCAATTTCTTTACTGGTCATCTGTCTGTTCAAGTTTTCTATTTCTTCTTGTTTCAGCTTTGGTAGTTTATATGTTTCTAGAATTTATCCATTTCTTCAAGACTGTCTGATTTGTTGGCATATAATTTTTCATAATATTCTAATTGTTTGCATTTCTGAAGTGTTGTTTGTTATTTCTTCTCTCTCATTTATTATTTTATTTATTTGGGTCTTTTCTCTTTTCTTTTTGATAAGTCTGGCTAGGGGTTTAACTTTTTTTTTTTTTTTTTTTAATTCTTTCAAAGAACCAGCTCCTGGTTTAATTGATCTGTTCTACTGTTTTATTTTTAGTGCCTATATCATTTACTCCTCTTCTGCTGTCTTTAGGGTTTGTTTGTTGTTCTTTTTCTAGCTCCTTTAGGTGTAAGGTTAGGTTGCATATTTGTGATTTTTCTTGGTTTTCTTGAGGTAGGCCTGTATTGTTATAAACTTTCCTCTTGAACTGCTTTTGCTGCATCCCAAAGGTTTTGGACCATTGTGTTTTCATATTCATTTGTTTCCATGTATTTTTTTTTTTTATTTCTTCTTTAATATCATGGTTGACCCATTTACTCTTTAGTAGCATGTTGCTTAACCTCCAGGTACTTTTGGTCTTTCCAAATTTTTTCTTGTTGTTGACTTCTAGTTTCATAGCATGTGGTCAGAAAATATGCATGGTATGATCTTAATCTTTTTGTACTTGTTGAGACCTGATTTGTGTCCTAGTATGTGATCTATTCTGGAGAATGCTTCATGTGCACTTGAAAGAAATCTGTATTCTGCTGTTTGGGGATGAAATGTTCTGAGTATGTCTGTTAAGTCCATCTGGTCCAGTGTGTCATCCAAAGCCATTGTTTCCTTGTTGATTTTCTGTTTAGATGATCTGTCCATTGTTGTAAGTGGAGTGTTAAAGTCCCCTACTATTATTGTATTATTATCCATGAGTTCCTTTATGTTTATTATTAATTGTTTTACGTATTTGGGTGCTCCCAAGTTGGGTCATAGATATTTATTTGATATAGTGTCCTTCTTCATCTCTTGTTATAGTCTTTGGTTTAAAATCTAGTTTGTCTGATATAACTATTGCTACTCTGACTTTCTTTTGATGTCCATTAGCATAATAGATGTTTCTCCATCCCCTCACTTTCAATCTGCAGGTGTTTTTATGTCTCAAATGAGTCTCTTGTAGGCGGCATACCCATATATATAAATGGGTCTTGTTTATTTAATCCATTCTGGCACCCTACAGCTTTTGATCCGAGAATTTAGTCCATTTACCTTCAGAGTAATTATTGATACATATGTATTTAGTGCCATTGTATTACTTGTTTTTTGTACATGTGTTTCTGGAGATTTTCTCTGTTCCTTTCTAGTCTTTGTGACTTTTGCTCTTTCTTTCCAATCAAAGAGTCCCCTTTAATATTTTTTGCAGGTCTGGTTTAGTGGTCATGAACTCCTTTAACTTTTGTTTGTCTAGGAAACTCTATCTCTCCTTCTATTCTGAATGACAGCCTTGCTGGATATAATATTATTGGCTGCATATATTTCCCATTCAGCATGTTGAATATATATAATGCCACTTTCTTCTGGCTTTCCAAGTTTCTGTGGAGATATCTGAAACTAGCCTTATGTGTCTTCCCTTGTAAGTTGGGACTTTTCTCTTGCTGACTTTAGGGTTTTTTTTTTTTTAATTACTATATTTTGCAAATTTAACTACAAAATGTCTTGGTGTTGGCCTGCTTGGGTGTTCTCTGTGCTTCCTGGATTTGAATGCCTGTTTCCTTCTCCAGATTAGGGAAGTTTTCAGATATTATTTCCTCAAATAAAACTTCTGCCCCTTTTCTTTCTCTTCTTCTCTTGGGACTGCTATGATATGAATGTTACTATATTTGATGGAGTCACCAAGTTCCCTAAGTCTACTCTCATGATCCATAGTTTTTCTCTCTCTCTTTTATTCAGCTTCATTATTTTCCATAATTCTGTCTTCTATATCACTTATTCATTCCTCTGCTTCTTTCTTCCTTGTGGCCACTACATACAGTGGGTTTCAAATATCAGTTATTATATTTTTCATTTCTGCTTAATTGTGTTTTAGTTCTTCTATCTCTATGGTAAGAGTCTCTCTGATGTCTTCCATGGTTTTCTCAAGCACAGTGAGTATCCTTATGATTGTTGTTTTAAAATTTCCATCAGGCATATTACTTATATCTGTTTTGATTATATCTCTCATTGTGACTTTTTCTTGTTCTTTATTTTCGTATGAATTCTTCCATCTTGGCATTTTGTTTAAGTCTCTGTCTTCTCTGTGATAGAAAAGCCTGTTATACAGCCTACTCCTGAGAGTAATGCCTTTATGAAGAAGAGGTCATATAGTGTCCAGGGCCTGATGCTTCATGGAGTGTGTCTGGTGTGCCCTGCATGCACCCAGCTACTGTATTTTGGCTGCTCTATCCCTAAGGTCAGTCATCTGCACAGGTTCCCCTTGCCTGCAGTGGGCAGTGTTTGGAGTTTGACCAGAGTGTGACAAATTTTAACTAGGTGTGCTCTGGCTGCTTGTTAAATGAGACTGTCAGCTAATTTCCCTTCTTTCAGCCAGTTCCCTCTTGAATGGGGTTCAGAAGGGCACACAATAGACCCCATGAAATTTTCTAACTTTAGGAAACAAAATTGTTATAGAAAATACTAAATTATATTTCCTTAACAAAGAGCCTGAAAAATATTTTCCAAAGAATGTCACATTAAAAATTGTGCCACTGATAAATAAGAACATGGGTTAAAATATTATATTAGTCCTTATTAGCTATTTGCTGATTTTTTTCTACTAGACTCCTCTGTACTTGTAGAATACATAAATGTTCCATTAACCCTAGTATTACTAAAAATAGTAATTGACATTTATTATTCCTTGAACTCTATTTATGAACCTCAGCTTCCTTTAAAGGGAAAATTTTTGAGACTATATTTTTAATGCATATATTATAAACAAAATATTTTGTGATTGTTCATTTTAGTTAACTATAATTCACAACATGCTTATTATCAGGTCCTAAGAATTTTGTTACAATATACATTAAGAGAATTTTACCTTTGTACTCATTAAAATAACTCACTAATACCAAATGAAGAATAATGTAGTTTTAATAATACCTAAAATGTTATATTTTACAAAGCAGTGTTAGCAAATTTTGGATTAAAAACATAGGGTTGAGAGGACAAAAAATTTAAGAATGAACTTTTTTTTAAGATTTTATTTATTTATTTGAGACAGATTGACAGAGAGAGAGAGCAGGGGGAAGAGCAGAGGGAAAGGGACAAGCTGACTCTGGCTGAGCATGGAGCCTGACATGGGTCTCAATTTCACCACCCTTAGATCATGACCTGGGCCAAAACCAAGAGTGTGATTCTTTAACAGACTGAACCACCCAGACACCCCAAGAATGAATTTTTGAATAAGAAGTAACACTTACCATTTACCAAAACTTTTATATTTGAAAATTAAAGACTTACTAAAATATTGTTTCATAGTAAAATTATTATATAGATACATGTATGTATATATATATACACACACATATATACACATATATATGTACATACATATGGGTACATATACATATTCAGTTACCAATTATGCATTCATACCTCATCCTTGGAAAGCAAGCTTACTTCAAGAGGGTTTGTTCACATATGCTAAAACAACTCCTAAGGTTTTTATTAGGTTTTTGACTGTTTTCAACAGGGGTAAAACTATATGTAAATTAGATATTTAAAAATCATATATCTATTCTCATGTTGGCCTAGTTTTGAAAATGTTTTATTTTCTTTTATGATTGTTCTTTAATTGTTGATGTCTCTTTATATTTTGATTAAAGTTTGTCAGATCCCTAGCTGCTAATTAATGGACTCTTGAACAGAAATGCAAGATGATTTTTCTTTTATCCCTGGTTTCTGTCAAGTAGTAACTAATCTTTAAATAAAAAATAAAGTGCACTGGTGGGATGAGACTGGATGTATTTAGAAAGCTTCTTAACTGATTTTTAAGCTTTTTTTTATATTATTCTTTTTCTCAATTGTGGTATTCTGAATCATATATTTTTTAAGATTTAAAAACACTAACTTATTTTTTTCTAATTTTTAACTTTAAAATTTTTGTAACATTCAAAAACATATAAAAACATACAACATGATACAAAATAATATTTTGAACACATAGCTTTGGAAGATATTAAAGTTTTGACTTATTAGCTTTAGAGCTTCTTTTTCTTAACTGTGAAAGCATAGCTCGTGGCAGAGTCCCTATAGCTTACTTTTCCAAACCCCTCATAAGTAACCTCAAATTGGTGTGAATATTTAAATATTTCGTATCTAAAATGTGATATTTATATGTAACTGCTCACATATGCATGCAAAACAGTATGTGGGATGGGTTTTGCATATTTATAGAAGTCAAATCATGGCATTACCTTCATAAAAACTATTTTTCCTGTAACATTATATTTTGAGAATTATTAATCCATCTAGCTCTAACTCATTGATCCATTTTAGTGTAATATTCTTTTGTATGAATCAGCCACATTCATTTCTCTTTTACCAACAAATTGAACTTTTAGGCTGTTCTAGTGTGTTCATAATTACACACGAGTGCTGCCATGGACACTGATGGCCAGTGTTTCCTTCGACACACGTACAAGACTTTCTCTGAGGTAAATTAAGGTTTAGCTAACCTTCATTGTGTGCTAACAATTTCTCCTCAAATTGTACTCTCAGTAGCAATGTATTGTATTTCTTTTTTCTACTTTTCACCAACACCTTCTTATTAGCCAACTTCTTAAATCATATAATTCTATAGATGTGAAATTACTTTTCAGTATTGTTTTAAATAACTTTTTAAAATTTAATGAATGGCTTGAGAATCTTTCATTTGTTTGTTGGTTATTCAAGATTTCTCTCTACAGGCTTTCTCATTGTTATTTTGACATGTTTTCTCATTCTTATTTATATGTTGATATCTTTTATACATTCTAGAATAAAATTCTTTTTTTTTGAGAGAGTGAGAGAGCTTGAGCAGGGTGGGGGGGGGCAGAAAGATAGGGAGAAGCATGCCCTGTGCTGAGCAGGGAGCCCAATTTGGGGCTTGATCCAGGACCCCAGGATCATGACCTGAGCTTAAGGCAGATGCTTAATGGACTGAGGCACCCAGGTGCCCTAGAATAAAATCCTTTGTTGCTATGTATATACCATATATCATTTTTCAGTCTATGTTTTGAATTTTTTGTTTATACTACCTTTTGTCATTTAAATTTTTCATTTTATTGTGGACAACTTTATCAACATTTTCTTTGTGTAGTAGTGTAAACATTGTTAAATCCATAAGAATGTAAGCTACATGACAGAGGGATATTTGACAGTAGTGTTCACTCTGCTATTCTTAGCACCTAGAAGGGTCTATGGCAAAACAAAGAATTAATAAAAATGTGTTCAATTAAAACTTTAATCAGGTTTTCACTATCTTAGAGTCATTAAGAAACGTTTCAAATAATAAATAGCAGTTTAAAGTTATTATTTTTATATTTACACCTTTAATATGTCATAAATTAAAATTAAATGTGAGAATAGTGCCCAGTATAATCTTTTTCACTTGTTCTTGTGTATATTATGTATATGCATGTGTGTGTGTGTTTGTGTGTATTAATATTGATTGATACTAAGCCAATTCTTATAAAATATAGAAACTTTATTCCAATGCAGTTTAATTTCTATCTTCTATTTGTTCTTATGATTTTAATATGTATTAAATCCATATATAGATTCAACAATTCAGTGTTATAATATTTGCTTTCTATAATCTAATAACTTTGTAAGAAGCTAAGAGAAAAAATATTTATACATTATTTTATGTTTACCAAATTTTTTAGTTATTTTTATTTCTTTCTGAGGATTTGAATTAATTCTGGTTTCATTTTCTTTCCTTAAGAATGTCTTATAAGATATATATGTTAGTAACAAATAATTTCAGTCTTCATGTTTCTGGGAATATAGTTTTCGTATTACTTCATTTTTTGAAGAATAGTTTTATTGGAAATTGAATTCTTGTTTGTAGGGTTTTTTTTTTCCTTTCAGCACTTTGAATATATGCTATTTCACTGTACTGTGGTTTTCAATGTTTCATATGAGAAGTCAGTGTTAATTGAATAGCTCTCTCCCTGTGCACAATGAATGATTTTTTTTTCTAACTCCTTTGAATATTATATTACTGTTTTTGTTTTCAAAAGTCTGACCGAAATGTGTCTAGGTGTATGTCTTGTTTATCTTCTTTGTATTTCATTGAACTTGCTGGATATGTAGATAATTGCTTTTCATCAAATTTAGGAAGCCACACATCATTATATTTTTAGATAGTTTTTCTGTCTATTTATATCTTCCACTCGAACTAACTACATATATATTAGGTATGCTTGATGTTGCCCACAGGTCTCTGTGCTTCTGTACATTTTCTCCTGTATATTTTTTCATTCTTCAAATTGAATAACCTTTTTTGATTTATCTTCAAAGTTGCTTATTCTTTCATCTGCACAATCTGTTGTTGAGTACCTTAGTGAACTTAATTTCAGTTATTAGCTTTTTCAACTTTAGAATATATATTTGGTTATTTCATATATTTTTTTATTGTTTTGCTGACATTTTCTGTTTGATGGATCATTATCATCATGGTTTCTTTAATTGTTTAAACATGCCCCCCCCATACTTTGAAGACATTTCTTCTTTTTTTTTTTTAATTTTATTATGTTATGTTAGTCACCATACAATACATCATTAGTTTTTGATGTAGTGATCCACGATCCATTGTTTTCGTATAACACCCAGTGCTCCATGCAGTACATGCCCTCCTTAATACCCATCACCGGGCTAACCAATCCCCCCTCCCCCCTCCCCTCTAAAATTTTTCAATAGCTTTTCAATAGCTGTTTAAAAGTTGCTGCCTACTAAATCCTGCAGGACACTCAGAGATAGTTTCTATTGATGCTTCTCCTTTACAACTACAATTACTTTTCTTTTTGTTCTTAATTTAAAAAATCTGGATATTTTAGATAATTGTAGCAATTCTGGATTCTAAATTTTCCTTCTGACAGTGTTGCTCTTCTTATTTATTTTTTTTATTATTTGTTTAGTAAGTTTTTAGATTAACAAGTAGAATCTAACTTCATTTTAGCATGTAACTGCTGATATCTCTGCTTAGTTTTTCTGTTTGTTTCAGTTTTTGTTTTTGTTTTAAGTCTGATTCCTAGTGGTTGTTTCTGTGTCTTCATAGTTTCATGGTCAGACAATGATTACTCAGAGGCTGTGTTTAAATATCTTGTGCCAGTAAGTCTTCCTTCCTGTATGTGTGGGTTATAGAGGGCTTTAAAATTGAGGCAGATATCATGTTTACCCTGGCTTTTTCCTTTTGCTTGGCCCTTTTATCTCTCCTATACACATGCTCACAGCCTTTATGTCAGCCAAAATAATATGTGACAGCTTGATAACTTGGGTTTTCTGTCTTGCTCTGGAGGTGCACTCAGCCATCAAATATGTCAGTGATGTGTAAAGAGATTATCCAGCCCTTCTGTGACTGACTCATTTATAGGATCTCCCTTTTAAAATTTTGGCTATTTTAGTGGTCCATTGTCCCTTCCAAGTAGGATGCAAGATCTAATTAGCTGGTCTTCAGGACTTCTCTTTTTGCTTGCCACTGAAATTGTAAATTTTACTGACATCACCAATGGGCATGGATATTTTGTTTTCTGGTCAAAATCAAGCAAATATCCATCATGAGTAGTGTGGTTGACTTCCATGGTCTAACTCCCACTCTCCCTTCATGTAACTACCATGTTGACTAAACTAGGAGTGATAGGAACAGCCCTAATAAAGACACTACAGATTCATACTGTTTGTACTCAAAGCTCAGTCATTTTGCATGAATATCGCTCCTTAGTTTGTTGTAAAACTTTTATTAATGTCTACATGCATGCAACATATGGTGTTTTTGATAGTTTTCCCCAGTTTTATATTTCTTTCCAGGGGAGGACGTTCTTATTCCACCATTCCAAAAGTCCCTCTCTGCTTTTGACACTATTAAAAATTGATCTTATCTTGGAGTTACTAAGCCAAAGAAGTGAAATAAACTGTACTCTAAATAGCCATGTAGTATTGTATCAGAATGTTAACTCTAAAAGAGACATTTTCCCACCCAAAACTCTGTAAGAGAGGTTATGTATCTTTTGTTGAGGACATGACTTACCTAGGTATGTTTAGAAAGGTTTTTATTATCTTATGTATAATCTCCAACTCAATTTTTATGACTTCATCGCCCTCTAATGTCAACCTTTGTATATGATTTCCTTCTGCTTATAATACTTGAGCTCAAGAGCTTCTTGATAATTCCTTTATCATCTAATCTTTGCTCAAATGTGATTGTTTCAATGAAGCTTATTCTGGTCATTTCATAGTATTGTCACCTGTCTGATGACTTGTTTCTTGTTCATGAGTGAGTATTAATATCCATGTTTCTTTTAGAGCAAGCTCAGCATCTTATTGTACCCATTCCTCTGGATCATGGCTTCTCTTTAATTTTGGGAGCACAGGGATTTATCATTGACTTGTAAGCACAGCCACATTCGTTTAAATATGTTTTGCTATAGTTTACTAGAATTTCTGTGTTGTGTGTCATATTTCTAGAACACAAATTTTATAATATAGTTTTTCACTTTGCCTAAAGCATACATTTTTAAGGTTTTCCTGAGAATTAGCTATATAATTTAACATTTTAAGGAGAGAAGTAAAGAAAGCAGTCAATGGAGAATATTTATTCTAACATTTACACTCAGGTGACAAAATACTTTGGATTGTATTGGGATTAAAACTAGTGGCTGTGATGAGCACTGGGTGTTATATGCAACTAATGAATCGTTGAACACTACATCAAAAACTAATGAATGATGTTGGCTATATGTTGATGCTTCTCTTTTACAACTACAAAACTACAACTACAAAAACTATATGTTGGCTAACTGAACATAATGATAAAAACACAAACAAACAAATAAAAACAATTAGTGGCTGCCAAAAAACAAAACGAATCTAGTGGCTGCTGATCAACTACCAATGGACAATTTATATAATTACAGGCTCTGGGTTATCATTTGCAAGCTGAAAATTTTAAACTAATAATTACTATAGGTTATTTAAGAAGACAAGATTATGGTGATTTACCCTGAATAAAAAGTCAGTCTAAAAATTGGTCATGATGAAAAAGGGCAATGGAAAGAAAAAAGCTAACTTATTCTTGTATAATAATATACAGTGGGCACATGTGGAATACTTTGAATAATTCTGATTGCAATCTTCAAAGTATAATAAAAGTAATGCAATACATGATAAATAGATCTTTTTTTAAATTCTTAATTAATTTATCTGTTTTAGAGAGAGAGAAAGAGCATGTGAGCAGGGGGAGGAGCAGAGGGGGAGGGACAAGGAGACTCTATGCTGAGCTGGAGCCCTATACGGGGCTCAATCTCATGATCCTGAGATCATAACCTGAGCCAAAATCAAGAGTCAGATGCTTAACTGACTGAGCCACCCCAGCGCCCGCATAACTACATCTTTTAAAAACGTGTTAAGAAGTAATCCTAAGGAAAATCAAGATGAAATGATCAAGAATCCTTAAACAGGAAATGAAATGCCTAAGAGGAGAGAGTTTCAGTCTATGAAACCATGAGAGTTATAAATAAGTGAAACAATTTTGAATTCACCAGATCTCAAAACCTAGCTTAAGGAATATAACTTGATACTTGATAGGTTCTAATTGGGTGAAGAAGATAGTAAGTTAAAGAGTAAGGACAATGTTTTCTTTTCTTTTTTTTTTTTTTTTTTTTTTAAGATTTTATTTATTTGTCAGAGAGAGAGAGAGCACAAGCAGGGGGAGTGGCAGGCAGAGGGAGAAGTAGGCTTTCACTGAGCAAGGAGCCTGACAAGGGATTTGATCCCATTACCCCAGGATCATGACCTGAGCCGAAGGCAGACACTTAACCAACTGAGCCACCCAGGCATCCCAAGAGTAAGGACGATTTCATGGCTTTTTTGATATAGTTTAAAGCTAAGAGACATTAAATGCCTATTTTTACTTACTATATCAAAACAGGAAATGAAGAAAATATTATCTTACCTTTAGGAGCTAGAAATTCAGGAATGCAGTAACTTCAGGATCTATCTTGCCTTTTAGTACCATTATTAATAACATAGTTCTAAGCTGGATGGTTTATAATATGGTTCATTATGGCCTCATTAAAATTTTAATATATACATATATAATATTATACTATTTGAGTGTCTATTTGTTGTAGGTTTAGCCCCATATGAAGAAATATCTATGTCCTAAGCAATCATACAGAACAGAAATTTATCGGGGCACCTGGGTGGCTCAGTTGTTAAGCATCTGCCTTCGGCCCAGGTCATGATCCCAGGGTCCTGGGATCCAGCCCCGCATCAGGCTCCCTGCTCTGCGGGAAGCCTGCTTCTCCCTCTCCCACTCCCCCTGCTTGTGTTCCCTCTCTCTCTGTGTCTCTCTCTGTCAAATAAATAAAATCTTAAAAAAAAAAAAGGACAAATTTATTTATGAAAGAGATGAGATCTTAATTCTTCAGAAACAAAGTGGTAGCCAAGAGCTAAGGAATCTCTTTATAAATTTATAATTCCCTGATTTATAGGCTATGAGATTGGCTTATTTTAGGATACTAACTTTTAAAGAGGGAAAGCTAAGGAATAATTACAAAGTTAAATGGAGACAAAGATAAATGGATACTGAAAGTTAGAGACTTAGTATTTTTCAGTCATATTACTTGACTCTATTTTTGTCTGATACTGAATAACAGATTTAAACCAAAGACCTATTTAAGAGATTATATGGCTTTGCTTCCAGCTGTGAGATTGTGATATTAGCATGCATGAAGAGGATAACATTATTAGTGCAATGTTGGGCAAAGGCCTCCCACCTGAGAATGTATTTAGAGAAAATGTTTAAACCAATATTCCATTTTAATTGCCAGCTGAGGAATTATTGGAAGTATATTATTTTTCTGTTTTCTTTGGTTGGTATATTTGATGCATTTCACTTGTATTTTAGATCAAAGATGGAGCAGATTAAAGTAAGCATTATCATTGTACTTACTTTCTAAAAAGTTATCAGTGAGAAATATTAATCCTAGGTATTAACAGTATAATTCTACCAATTCTACCAGTTATATATGTACTGAAATCATCTCATTAAAAATTAGGGAGAAGAAATAACAAATGGAATTTTCAGATAGAAATTTATCCTGCTATTGTGGACATATAAACATTACACTGGTTTTCCATGGTAATTTAATGACTATATTATGAATTGTTGATATATACTTTATCCTTGAAAATTGTATGCTTTTATGATTAAAATATTCTGATGATAGTGTTTCATACTGCTTTATGTTAAACATAAAACAATAAGAAAATGGACATAATACAAGGTATCATTAGATTACCAGTCTCTAACTGTTAGCTAATTGAACCCCAAGACATATTCCTTTAATTACAGTATTAAAAAGAACAATACCCTGTGAACTTTAATATAATCAACACATTTTTGTGGGAAATGAAGCCTGCTCATCTGGTTTTGTACTCTATATTGGAAAAACAGTAAGATGCTTTTAATAAAAACATGTATGTATTATATATACATATACTACAGTGATTAACAAATGCAAAAATACATATACCAGGTATCAGCATAATTTCCCTCTGCATAATTGGGTAAACATGATGTGTATTAGGGAAAAAAAAACTTACATAAATATTCTTGATATGTTTTCAATCTGAAGTAGCCAAAGTATTGAACAACCTCAGCCTTGTGTTCTAATTAAGAAAATTAAGTTCTTATGTTCTCATTAAGACAATATCTCAAAATGGTCAGAGACCATGTCACAATCAGTGCTCTACTACTCTATCCTCTCTTCTCTTAATAGCCCCAGAATGAGTTTGATCAGGTTACTGTGATTGCCATTCAATACCTTACAAAGCGTTACCTAGAGGCTCCATGATGATGCTCTCTTCATGTGGTTCTCAAATTCTGGATTCCAATAGTCTCTTTTTAGGAAGAGCGAAACTAAGCAAATTTAGCTTATTCTATATTCACTCAGAGCCTAGCCTGGGAGTAAATAGAAAGCAAACTATTCATGTAGTAATCATCAAATAGAATATGTATATTACTTTTGGATTGAATTCAGTGTGCGGAAGTTTGAATTGAAATGGTTATTGCTTCTTTTTCTTTTTTCTGTTAAACCTTACCTTTTGTATTTGTTCTGCACTAGTTGTTTAAATAGGAAGAACCTGACAAACAGATAATAATATTGTTTCCTGACAGTGAATTATGAGTCAAAAAAATAAGATAAATTAGCAAAAAATGCTGAAAAATCTTAGATTAACCATGAATGCATTTAATTTTGGAATAGACCATATAAGGTAAACAAAAAAGTAATGTCAACTGTAATAGTCATGAAAAAATAATATAAAATATATATTTATAAAAACTTGAGTATATTTATCGGTATGTTTTCCAACTTTCAATTTTCAGAACTCTCTAGTTCCTTTCTTAATAAATAACTGTCAGAGTAAAAAGATAATTTTAATTACGGAAAGAAAGTTTTAAACAGAAATCATAGTGTAGGAAAAGAAACATGATCTTTGAAATCAGATAAACCTGGGTTATATTTCTGGTTTAATTTCTTTAGAGCAATGAACTTGGTAAAGTCATTTAAAATCCATTTCCTCTTTTATCTTTGAAATAACAATATTTGCTTTTCAGAATTGTAAGTATTGGATAAAATATACATTATGTTTTTTTCATTTGCTTTACCTGTACATCCTTAGTCAATGACAGTATTTTCAGTACCAGTTAGGAGGAATGTTAATAAATGTATAAATCCTAACACACTTTCAAACCACCAGTAACTGAAGCAATATCTCCCAACTATATACTCTTATACACCTATCAGTAATTTTATTTTATATATTTCTCTTGAAAAAATATATTTCTTATTGCTTTGAAATTCTATTAATTACTATTACTAATTTTACCTTACTCATTATTTCCTTAAATTTTAAATCCCATAAAAATAACTTTTACATCCATCTTTCTCTAAAAATATTTAAATCTTTTGGGGCACCTGGGTGGCACTCAGTCGTTAAGCGTCTGCCTTCAGCTCAGGTCATGATCCCAGGATCATGGGATCAAGCCTCACACCAGGCTTCCTGCTCCGTGGGAAGCCTGCTTCTCCCTCTCCCACTCCCCCTGCTTGTGTTCCTTCTCTCACTGTTGTCTCTTTCTGTCAAATAAATAAATAAAATCTTTAAAAACAATATTTAAGTCTCTCATGCATGGCAGGTATTTAATAATTATTTGTTGATTTCATATAAATCAGTGATACAATATTTATGTTTTCATGGTACATTTTTTAGGCATTCAATGATAATTTGGGCAGAAAAAAATACTTGTTAAATTTGTAACTCTGATCATTAGTTTTTGGGTGATATTGCTGACACTGAAAATAATGAACTCTAAAAAAAGTGATAGAAATGAATACCAACCACCTCACATTTATGGAAGAAAATGAAAGTAAAATATGGATCTAAATAAAATGTAAGCTCATTTTATAGTGTTTTCAACACTGAATTGACAGTAATTTTATATTATATAATAATTATCTTCTTTTAATACACAATATAATGTTTAGCTGAAACATTATATGTTAATGTAGTTTCTCCCTTATTTCCACAACTTATTTGCAGGACATTAAATTATGTTCCACATATCCAGAAGGAATGGCTTTTTTTCATTTTGAATCTCTGAAATAGAGCAAACATACTTTCTGAACACACTAAAAAGCTTTTTATTAGGATGCAGAAGTTTCTACTTTCTTGAAACTATTCAGAAAAAGAGTTTTTAGTCAATTACCAAATATGAATGAGTTATTTACCACTAAATGCTAATTCATTATAGCCTTGTCATATTTTCTGTTTCACAAAATCATGATGTTTATAGGACATTTTTATGCAGATGAATGACCTAAAATTGGGAAATTTTTTTATGCTTACGTTCAGTTTAACTTGACAAAAGAATGCATGTATGTGTAGAATAAATAAGTACAATACAAATTAAATACTTAATTGATTTAACAGTAATATAAACAAGTTTACAAGTAATATGACTAGCTTACAAGTTGTTAAACCTATGGGGAGACATTTATTTGGATTTATATGTACAGAGGTACACATATTTTACAGTGTTGTGTGAGTTTCAGATGTACGATATAAGGATCCAACAATTCTATACATTTCTTGGTGCTCATCATGATGCATGTATTCTTAATCCCCTTTATCTATTTCACCAGCCCCCTACTCAACCACAGTCTGGCAATGACCAGTTTGTTCTCTATATTTAAAAGTCTGTTTTATTGTTTGTCTTTTTTCTTTGTTTGTTTTGTTTCTTAAATTCCACATATGACTGAAGTAACATGGTATTTGTCTTTTCCTCTTTCACTTGGCATTATACTCTCTAGGTTGTATGCAAGTTATTATTTTGCACTTTACATATCTTCCTAAGATGGTCTCTTTTTTTTTTTTTTTTTTTTTAGGATTATTTATTTATTTGTCAGAGAGTGAGAGAGAGCACAAGCAGGGGAAGCAGCAGGCTCCCCGCTGAGCAAGGAGCCTGATGGGGGACTCTCTTAGGATCCTGAGATCATGACCTGAGCTGAAGGCAGACACTTACCTGACTGAGCCATCCAGGCACCCATTCTAAGCTGGTTTCATTTGTCTTTCCTCCTCTCAGTTTTTATTCTCTCGTTTTTTTTTTTTTTTTCTTACAAATTTCTATGGCATAAATTCTCTCTACTTAAGTTTTATCTAATTTTTATCTCTTGTTTTTCTATAATCAACACAACATTTTTCAAGAGTTTCCCATGCCCTTTCATTTAAGGACCTTAAAATCCTTCCCCAGAACACTATTAATAACCTAATATAAATATCCCCAATTCTCAAACTGGTATCTCCTTATTACTTCTTTTTTCTACTAATGCTTTCACAATTTTAATCTTCTCTGCTCTAATGACATCTAGTTGATTCTGCAATTCATTTTTTTCATTCCTTTGCTCATGCAACAAAAAAATATTTTTTCTACTAAAACAAGATATGTGAGGGGTGCCTAGGTGGCTCAGTTGGTTAAGCGACTGCCTTTGGCTCAGGTCATGATCCTGGAGTCCCAGGATCGAGTCCCACACCGGGCTCCCTGCTCAGCGGGGAGTCTGCTTTTCCTTCTACCCCATCCCCCCTCTCATGCTCTCTCTCTGTCTCTCATTCTCTCTCTCTCAAATAAATAAATAAAATCTTAAAAAAAATAAAACAAGATATGTGAAAATAGCTAACAAGCTTCCAGATACATTGATGATATATGATAATAATTACTTTCCATTTTCTTGGGTGTGAGTTTTTACAGAATATGTGATAGAGACCTATCATCCCTTAGCCTGCCAGAGTACTCAGTAATACTGCAACAGCAAGTCTCTGTTGACAGGTCAAATGCAACAGAATATGCTTTCTTCCTGGTACCCCAAGCTTGTAGCAGGCTCCATCTATCTTGTTCCATAATATTCCATCCTGTGTAAATTTTATGATTTGATCTAATATTTTTAATATTACCAATGAGTGGTGTGACAATATGATTTATTGTCCAAGTAGGGATACTATTGACTATGAAAGAGTCAGGAATCAGAAGATTGTTTCCACAAGTTAAAGTACTTCAAAAAATTCTTACTAATATTTCAAAATTAAATATTGTGTACTACTTGCCTTTGCAAAATATTTTTCATTTGCATTTCCAATGGTGAAGATTCTAATTTGAAAATACCTTAGATGATAAAATATGACAAGGGATTAAGAATGTTCATTGGATTTGTTGTAAGGGTGATGTTAATGTCTTGACAGTTGCATTTTCATTAGCAGTCAGTGGAAATCATACTGAAATCATTTGAGGGTTGAATGCAAGATACGAATATGTGGATATAGTTTAAGAAATTGATTATTAATTGGAAGAGATAAATAAGACTGTAGATAATTAGTATTTAGGGTCAAAGGCAGTTTGTTTATTTTTATATATACTTTGTACTTATTATTTTATGATCGGATCAATGTGGAATGTTTACATTTCTAAAAGAAGAAATGAGCCAGCGATTCCAATTCAGAAAGACATGGATAATCTTGGACTTATTAGTTTCCTTTTAGTATCCCCTGCCTTTTGGTTTCTAATACCAACCAATGGCTCAAATGTTGCTTCTTTCTAATACCAATACTAATACTTTTTTCTAATACTAATAAGTTAATATCTTAGTATCTAAAACACAAAACTAACCAACTTATAAAGTCTGTCATTAAATCTTCATTGACTTCAGAATGAAATTCAAAATTTTTACCATGGAATGAAGGTCTTTCATTAATGAGTTCCTTACTAACACTTCAGACCTATATTTTACCATCTTGTCTTCAAACATGCCTTCTGGAATCTTTCTATAGATGATTGTATGTATGGGCTTTAGAAACATTGACACAGCTCTTTATTCTTCCTGAAACACCCTTTCTTTCCCTCTTCACCAGGTTGGTTCATTCTTTAGAATTTAGATTACTCATTTATTTAACAAATATTTGTTGTGAATTTGTGAAGTACAATAATAAGTGTTATTGGTGATACAGCAAAGAAAATTAGGTTCTATAAACATATATTATTATATTTAATTTAACAACAAGCACTATTAAAACAAGGTAGAATTATAGGGTACCATGAAAATATGGCAAAATGCCTTAGCTCTTTGGGAAGGTTCAAGAATCATCTAGGAATAAATAGTCTTTAATTGAAAGTTGATTGAGAAGCAAAACCAAAGTGGGAAGGTTTAGAAAAAGCACTATAAGAGAAGAAACTATTTACTTCAAAGATGAAACTAGACCTCTGAGCATTAGAGAAATGCCAGAATGCCCAGAAAGAAATTTAATAGTGAGAAAGAGTAGCATAAACTTAGACTAGAGATATAAACCAAGACACAATTATGTTGAAGTTTATGAGCCATGATAAAAAATAAAATAAAATATGGTTGTTCTTTATTCTAAGATCAGAGGAAAATTTTCTATATGATTTTAAGCAAATGTGTGACATGATCAGATATAAATTTTTAAAACATAATTTGAGATGTTGCTGAGAACAGTTGGACGGCAAATATGCAAGAATGTATATAGGGAAACCGATTAGGAGGTTGAGACTTCAGATAAGAAATGATGATGAGTTGAACGAGGATGTTGGAGTAGCAGTGGAAGAAGGGACTGGCTGAATATTTTAATAGAACTTTATATTTTATTTGATAGTGGGGACAGGAGAAAGGAAATCTGATGTTATTTTCTTTAGAATGTCTCCTGGTTCCCTCTAGTCTAGGTTAGTGCCCATTTATATGGGCTTACCTCAGTCTTTGTAGTGACCAAATTTTATTGTCAGTATTCATTTACCTATTTTCTTCTGTGCTTATAAGATATTGAGAGCAAAAATGTATCCTTCTGTTATCTCTGTATTTTTCCATGTCAAATACAGTGCCTAATTTTGTTGTTGTTGTTGTTAGATAAATGTAGACAGTTTTAGGGGGACAGAAAAACATTTAGCTCTGAATGACCTTTGACATTCTGGGTGCTCCTAAAACTCACCATTTCTTTTGCTCTTCCTGTTTTCCAGAACAAATTTGTATGTGAGTGTACAGGAAGTAAGAACCTATGATTTTATTTACCCATATAATTATCTGAAGTCATATTACTGAGGAAATCACGGCCTTTTAAATCTCAAGTTTGGAGAAGGTTTAACTCAAATAAAAGTAATGATAATGGTTAACAGAAATATCTTTAGTAACAAGATTGTGGTATATTGGAAACAGCACTAAATTTACAATCAGTAAACCTTGGTCTGATACTGACTAGTTCTGAGGTATTGAATAAAATGAAAGGATTGTTTGACATTTGCATGGAAAATTGTCCCTTGCCTTGTACTTCTCCATACATATGCAAGTGTTCTGCCTCTCTTATTACCTCTCTTATGCTATTCCTATGGCTACATTCCACAGAGAGTTGCTGGCACCTCCCAGACATAAATAAAAAAAGAATCAATTTCCATAAATGATCCAGCCTGAGGAGTAAATTTGAAGACTTGGAAAGCAGCCAGTTCTCTAGGTTTGCAGCAATGTTTCCTGCATTGCAAATCTGCTGTGCTGGGGGCATGTGAAGAAGTGAAACAGCAGGGCCTTTAGTCATCTGTAGACTGCAGGGCTGTGGTGAGCCCTCCACAGGCGGGAGAGCTAGAGGATGTGCTTTAAAGGGCCCTGCTGTACTTCTGACCATATGGCGAAGCTGTGGAATGCTGGGAAACGAGCAGCTGCAGAGCTACCTGTTGTGTCCCAGTTAGAAACCCTGTGACTCCTGCATTATCTGAAAGGCCCAGAGTAAACAGTATTTAGCTAAGGAAAAAAAAAAAGTTACTATTTATTGTTATTAGTTACTTTACTAGGTAGTAGTTATTTTAACTTAATTTCGCATTTGTTTTATTTATTTTAATTCTTCCTGTGTTGAGGTTTGATGACTAAAGAATGGCCCTTTACGTATTTAATATATAGAACAAGAAAGCACATATGGTAGATTGATATTGTATGTCAATCTATCATATGCAATTAAGCAGCAGTTTCTTTCTTTTTTTTTTTTTTTAAGAATTCATTTATTTGGGCACCTGGGTGGCTCAGATGGTTAAGCCTCTGCCTTCCGCTCAGGTCATGATCCCGGGGTCCTGGGATCCAGTCCCGCATCGGACTCCCTGCTCAGTGCAGAGCCTGCTTCTCCCTCTCCCTCTGCCATTCCCTCTGCTTGTGCTCTTCTGTCTATCTCTCCGTCAAATAAATAAAATCTTAAAAAAAAAAAAAAAGAATTCATTTATTTATTTGAGAGAGAGAGACAACACACAAGCAAGGGGAGCAGCAGAGGCAGAGGGAGAAGCGGGCTCCTCACTGAGCAGGGAGCTGATCGCGGGGCTCGATCCCAGGACCCCAAGATCATGACCTGAGCCGAAGGCAGACACAACCAACTGAGCCACCCAGGTGCCCCAAGCAGCAATTTCTGATAAGAAATAAATACCATGGTAAATATGACAGAGGGACCATCTTGTATAAACGCTATATGTTTAACAAATTAGAATTTGTCCTAATTTGGTCTCCTGTAGCAAAATACCATGGGCTGGATGGCTTATGAACAACAGAAATGTATTCTTCATAGATCTGGAGGCTGACAGATTCAGCGTCTGATGAAGGCCTTCTTCTTGGTTCCTAGATGGCCATTTTTTCACTGTGTTTTCACCTGGCAGAAGGGACAAGGAATCTCTCTGAGGCCTCTTACAAGGGTACTCATCTCATTCATAAGGGTCCTTAGAGTCCCCCTCAGTTTCCAGTACTCCACTCCCCAGTTTGGAGCTGGCTATCCAAGGTCATTGCAAAAATGAAAGCAAGGTTGCTGAGTAAGGAGACAATGTAGAAGTTGGAAGATAGTGATACAAAAGTCACTTTTTATTTGATGTAGACAATGGAGTTGATGTTCCTACAATCCAAGTTGCAGAGTCAGGGAAATATGATTTGTATGCTATAAATATCTGTGCTAAATATGCTCTTAGATTATTTTAAATTCAGGAAGTACATGGTCTACATATTCCCCATTTAACACTAAATTAATTATAGTATTTCTATATACAATTAGTTAATAATATATATTACTGAGTTTATACATAATATTCATTGTGATTTTCTATTTTTACCTCTGACTTATTTTTATTAAAAAATAAAATATTATGTCTTCAAAAGTGTTTGAATCCATTAACTCTATCCATTCATTAAATGAGTTAATTCATACATTTTTATTGAACACAAATTATGTTCATGATGATGATATATTCTGTAGAACTAATAAAGAAAACAGCCTCTGTTTTGGATGATTTACAGTCTAAATAAAACAAAACAAAAACAACAAAATCAATAAAGAACTCAGGGGCATCAAGGAAGAAATAGAGTTGCATTTTGGTGTCAGTTTGTATCTGTGGACAGCATAAGGCAAGTATCTCATAAAGTGAAAATTACTTTTGGAAATCCGTTAGCCATCATATTGGGGATTGGATATTAGTTCTTAACTAAATCAACACAGTGAATTTTTCCAATTGAATACTAAATGAAGCAGTTGACTTGCTTGTATTCAAGGACCAAGAAGTAAGAGAATAGAAGAATATATATTATCTTCAGAAACTACTCAATTCAGTTTTGAGAGTGGCAGTTGGGGACCGAAGCTGGGTGAAGGAATAGCAGGTTCACTTTTACCATGCCACGTTCATTAGGAGACATCTACTCATTGGATACAATGGCAAGTAGCACACACAATTTAAATTGTTGTTTTGTACTTGGCTCATTTTTTTTCTCTTCCTCTCTGCTTTTCTCTTTCTTTTAATTCTTTCATTAAAAAGCTCTATTGAGGGAAGCCTCGTGGCTCAAGTGGTTAAGCATCCCACGCTTAGTTTCTGCTTGGGTCATGATCTCATGGGTCATGGGATCAAGCCCTGCATGGGGCTCCATGCTCCATGTGGAGTCTGCTAGAGTTTCTCTCTCTCTCCCTCTCCTTCTGCCCCTCCCCCTGCTCTCTCTCTCTCTCAAAATAAATAAATAAATAAAATCTTTAAAAAAAAGTTTCATTGATTTGGATGAAATCAATGGATGAAAATATATGCATACTGCTTCTTCAGTGTTATTTACAAAATAGATCTAAGACTTTCATGTAAAAGAACCTACATGCACCATAAAGACAACATATATAAATATTGGTTATAAGTGGCTGAGGTACAATTGATGTTTAAAAAGTAGGCACTTAACAGCCAAAAATCTCTGAAAAATCCAAACCTGCAAGGATTGCCATCAAATTTCACCAAATTTATCTTATTCTTGGTATGCGTAAATCATTAATACTTATATAGATTATTTCTGAGATAAGAACAGCATGAGGCTTTAGTAACAATAAATATCAAAGAGATCTTAAAAAGGGATAAATGTACTCTCAAAACACAACATAAAAAGATAGTTTTTTTTTCTTATTTGATAGTTATTCAACTCACATATTTTCTGATATTATGCCACGGTCTCTCAGGACTAACAATGATCTGTGAAGGTCAGCTCTTCAATCCCCTTCTGTTAGGAGGACTCCCAATTTGGACTAAGATATCCCAAAACAAAGAGACAGTGTAACAAAGGGGACAGAGAGGTAGAAAAGTGACAAAAGAAGAAGGGGAGTTGTAGGAGAGGAAAGATGAATGGGCTGGAGGCAATCAATAAGAATCAAAGTTCACTGTCCTTTCAAAACATCAACAGACTCCACTCTACTTGCTTACCACAGTTTTACTCATCCTGTGATCTGGAATTTGTAGAAGGAGAGGAAGTAAGAGAAGGGCAGGGAGGGGAAGGAGGAGGGAGAGAGGGAGAAGGAGAAAGAGGAGGGAAAGCAGAGGGAAGAGAAGAACTGGATCACCTACACAAACATATTGCAAAGGAGATTAGGGGCCCAGTGCCACTTGTGTTCATTATCCTGCTCTCAGGACTCCACAATAGACCCTATAGTTCAGAAACACCAAGTATTGATAGGGTAGTTGTTATTATTATAGATTAAACAGGATATACCTATTTGGCTCGAAAATAAAGGTTGTTGGAATTCAAGAAACAAGCAAAATTGACCACTCCATACACTCTTGAGAAAATAGTAATTTCAATAACTTCATTAGGTCCTGCCTCAAGCAGAAAGATCCACTCCCAGCCCCCCTAAAAGACAATTCATTACTTTATAAACCACACATGTATATGTATAGCAGGACATTTACTACATGAGTAAAAGCTCTTACAGTCTTCTGTGCTAAGCTAGGGTTTAGATAACTAATATTAATGGCAGGGTGAAGATGATGCTATCAAGAAAAGCTGAAGTATAGCACACTCACCCAACACTTTTCCACCTTCAGCCATACAAGCCCATTTTCTTCTAAAGCTTAATCACATAAAATATATATTTAGATATAAATGGTTCAAAATATTAATCTCATATAATGCTATTTCTAGATATATAAGCACAACTGTAGTGTAGTTTAAGAAGGCGTGGCCTGTACAATTAAATGAAACATGATTCATAAAACAAGAATAGATTTCAAATTTTATGGCTATTTGTAGAATAGTCTCTTTGCGATACTAATACAAAACAAAGCAAACCAACCAACCAACCAAATAAAAAACACAAAAACCCAGGATCAAGGACAAGAGAACTTGATTTCATATTTTGGATGGAACAGGTAAACGGAGTTATATGAAAATTTTAAAAAATAAATAAATAAAATGTACACAGTAGGGAATATACTCAATGATATTATAATAGCATATATGGTAACATGTGATAGCTATACTTGAGGTGAGCCCAGCATAACACATAGAGATGTTGAATCACTATGTTATACACCTGAAACTAATGTAACATTGTGTGTCAAATATACTCAAATAAAAGAACACTGAAAAAAAGTAAAATTAATAATTCAGTGGAGAAACTTGCAGAATGATATTTCATATAAATATATGCATATGTGTGTGTGTGTGTATATATATATATATATTATATATATATTATTATATATATATATTATATATATATAAATTTGGGGTTAGAAGTAAACTGGATTTATTAATCCAATTTATAATACATGGGATATTTATCCATATCTATGTTTTATGGAAATTGTTTTTAATCCTATTATGGTGAAGATGCTAGATTTTCTCTGGCTTTACTTATTTTCAGCCAAGAGAAATAATATTGTGTGTGTGTGTGTGTAAGAAAGAGAGAGAGAGATTTCCCAAGTAAATTGGAGTGAAATTCATTCCAGGAAGAATTTGAAGAATTTGCAATGTAAGACATTCCCCACACTGAGTATAAGTTATATGCTCAAAGAGGCCCTTTTGGGTCATTTATAGCCATACTATTGATAAAGTTTAAGTGTAGTGTAAAATGATTAAAAAAAAAAAAAAGATGATGTTCAGTCCCAGGCATTTTCAGGGAGCTCCTTAAGATTTCTATAAAATAGAATGGTGTCTTGGGATATTGTTTTAATCATAAGGCAAGTATGTCTTTCACCAGCAGGTACTTACAAACTTGTTACTGCCTTGAATATTGTTTTAATTATGAGACAATTGTGTCTTTCATCTGCAAGAAGTTACAAAAAATGTCCTATTTGTTACATTATTAATGCTGCTACTAGGATGTGCTAAATTGTTATCTTAGTGACAGAATTTCTGGATCTTCGGAATTTGTTAACAATGTATTTGAGAAGGTAGTCATGGAGACACTTTTCATGTTACTAGATAGATTGAACAGATGACTTACAATCAGATTTTTTTTGATGGAGGGATATCCCAAGGAATAATCAGTTCATTTGGGTTTAGGCGTGTTTGCTTATTTTTAATTTAATCAGCACTTTGAGAATATTTTAATTGAAATTTAACAAAATTGGTTTTGCTTAAAAATAATCAAGACATGGGTTTATTTATTTCATTTTTTATTACAATATTAAAAACTATTTTCTGAACAATCATTATATACCAAGAAATTGAATCGGTACAGGGTATTCAACACTCTAACAGACTAGACTTCTGCACTTGGAATATCGAGCCTAACTTACTGAATTACATATATAAGATTCTAAGCCAACAAAAGGAATTACTACCGATTTTTTAAAATCAATAATCTGTAATGTTCCCAAGATTCTCAGGTTACTATCACTGCAAACTCAAAGCTACCCTACTGCATTTTGGAAATGAAAGAATATTGTTTACATCATTACCATCTGGAATTTCACTTAAGATATATTTACCTGGATTTTGCATTACATTTTAAAAACATTATGAATAATATTTTTATCTCACTAAAACTTAATAGTTCCTCAACATTCACATCTGATCTTCACCATCTCAATAACAGCTCTGTGCCTGTCCCATCCATGAAGAGTAAACAGATGTTATTAAAAGTAGAATGAGTCCCCTAAGATTCAACTTTTTTTAATTATTTAATTTTATTATGTTATGTTAGTCACCATACAATACATCATTAGTTTTTGATGTGGTGATCCACGATTCATTGTTCTCGTATAACACCCAGTGTTCCATGCAGTATGTGCCCTCCTTAATACCCATCACTGGGCTAACCCATCCCCCCACCCCCCTCCCCTCTAAAACCCTGTTTGTTTCTCAGAGTCCATAGTCTCTCATGGTTCATCTCTCCCTCTGATTTCCCCCCTTCATTTTTCCCTTCCTTCTCCTAATGTCCTCCATGCTATTCCTTATGTTCCACAAATAAGTGAAACCATATGAGAATTGACTTTCTCTGCTTGACTTATTTCACTTAGCATAATCCCCTCCAGTCCCATCCATGTTGATGTAAAAGTTGGGTATTCATCCTTTCTGATGGCTGAGTAATATTCCATTGTATATATGGACCACATCTTCTTTATCCATTCATCTGTTGAAGGGCATCTTGGCTCTTTCCACAGTTTGGTTATTGCAGACATTGCTGCTATGAACAATTGCACTCCTGGGTATTTACCCTACTGTGTACATTTTATTCCCATGAGTTGTTCATTCCATAACTGGAAGCCTGTATCTCCCACCTCCTTTTACCCATTTTACCCATCCCCCTGCCACCTCCCCATTGGCAAAAATCAGTTTGTTCTCTGTATTTATAGGTCTCATTCTGTGTTTGGTTTGTTTATTCATTTCTTTTGGATTTGTTTTAGATTCCACATACAAGTGAAATCTGAATATTTAAAAAAAATGTCAACCCTAATACATGCATGCAAGTATTTACAGCAGTGGAAAGAGGGACTTTTTTTTTTTTTTTTTAAGAAAGTACCTTTTTTTTTAGAAAGGCACATAATAGGTATTATTTTATTATCAAATGTTCAAGTCTAATATGGTCCCTATAAATTAAAGTGCAATAATAAAAATATTCCATTTTGAGTTTTCAGTTTAAATATAGAAAGAAGAGTGAAAAGATATAACTTTTTTCCTAGGGAGCTATCAGAGTTTACTTATTTAAAAAAAAAACTTAATATTATGTATGTTTTATTTTATTTTTACATACAGAATAGAAGAGTTACTAACTACAACAAAACTTATGCAATGTCTCTTTTGAGAAAAGTAGTAGTGTGACACTTTTGACAGTTCTGTGATTTCCTTTTGGGTGACCCTGAATTGATAATGATATCTTATGTTTAAGAAGGATCATCAATCTTGGAACATCTCGGTGACAATCTCAGTGTCAATTTCTTTATCACATTAGATATATATCTGAAGCACATGTACTTATGCTGAATTAAGAGTTCCTGATGGGCTACACAAATAACCACTAACACAGAGCAAAGTTATCCATTCTTTAAAGAAAAAGACATAATTTATCTCAATCTAAACAAAAAAGTGATTGAAAAGAGTGGGAAAAAAATCATGAAACCAAAGTGATGGTACATTTCCTTTTATATCATTAAGAGCTGGAATATCTATTATTTTATAGCCTAATCATTTCTCAAAAACTGTTATAATTTCTGTAACTATAAGAAACATTATTTCTACCAGTGTGTCAAATTTTAAACTGTGTATTGCTAAATCTTAATAATAATATTAAAGAAAAAAGTTATAGATTATATTTGTTATCTAAGGCTTCACCTTATTAATTTTAACTTCCAGACATTTCCCAAATTTCTAACCCACTGTTATGAATTTCCAAGATATAGCACCATCCCTTACGGTTTTACTATATCCATGGCCTTTTATTTTTTATTTTATTTTTTTTAAAGATTTTATTTATTTGACACAGAGAGAGAGACAGCCAGAGAGGGAACACAAGCAGGGGAGCAGGAGACGGAGAAGCAGACTCCCCACCGAGCAGGGAGCCCGATGTGGGGCTCGATCCCAGGACACTGGGACCATGACCTGAGCTGAAGGCAGACGCTTAACGACTGAGCCACCCAAGCGCCCTTATCCATGGCCTTTTAAATAACATCTCCCTTTGATATATATACTATATTATTCAGTTTTGAGCACTGCATCTTTTCTTGCCAGGACTCTGTTAAATACAATAATTGTATTTACCTCCAAGATTTCTATGAAGAGTAAATTTATATATATATATATATATATATATATATAGAGAGAGAGAGAGAGAGAGAGAGAGAGAGAGTACTGAGAATGGTTCTCATAACAACAATAAAAACCTTAATAGGGGCACCTGGGTGGCTCAGTTGGTTAAGCGGCTGCCTTCGGCTCAGGTCATGATCCCAGGGTCCTGGGATCGAGCCCCACGTTGGGCTCCCTGCTTGGTGGGGAGTCTGCTTCTCCTTCTCCCTCTGCCTGCCTCTCTGCTTACTTTTGCTCTCTCTCTACCTCTCTGTCAAATAAATAAATAAAGTCTTTAAAAAAAAAAAAAAACCTTAATAAATATTCATTATTTTAACCAAATATTTCAATTGTAAGCAGATTTTACATTATAGCACTTTAGGCCGATGCTTTCCAAAAACAGCAAAACATCTTTATGTTACTTTTGAAAACAACTCCTCTATATTTATATTCATAAAAGCATATAGACATATTGAAAGATAGATATACACATATATAAAATACAGTCCCTCCAATTTTCCTGATTAGTGACACTTTCTAAATGCTTCTTATAAATTTCACTTAATATGTAATATGCTCCAGATGAATTGATAAAGAAGATGTGGTACATATATACAATGGAATATTATTCAGCCATCAGAAAGTATGAGTACCCACCATTTGCATTGACATGGATGGAACTGGAGGGGATTATGCTAAGTGAAGTAAGTCAAGAAGAGAAAGACAATTATCATATGGTTTCACTCATATGTGGAACATAAGCAATAGCGCGGAGAACCATAGGGGAAGGGAGGGAAATCTGAAGGGGTAGAAATCAGAGAGGGAGATGAATCATGAGAGACTATGGACCCTGGAAACAAACTGGGTTTCAGAGGGGAGGGGTGGGGGATGGGGTAACAAGGTGATGGGTATTAAGGAGAGCACATGTTGTGATGAGCACTGGGTGTTATATGCAACTAATGAATAATTGAACACATCAAAAACTAATGATGTATTATACAGTGGCTAACTGAACATAATAAAAATATATATATATGTAATATGCTATCTATCAATCTGACCTAACTGTACAAGTTGCAACAGACAATCATGGTAAAATTAAGAAAATTAGTGAGATGTATTCAATTTTGTAGACATCATGATATAATTGATATATTTATAGCATGGATGATATAAATGTTAGCAACATGTTAACTATTACTTGCTATTTTGTCTTTAACCTGTTTATTTCCGGTTTCCTTCTTACTTAGTTACTTATCTTTTTTTTTTAAAGATTGTATTTATTTATTTGACAGAGAGAGAGAGAGACAGCACGTGCACAAGCAGGCAGAGCAGAAGAGGGAGAAGCGGGCTCCCCACTGAGCCAGGAACCCAATGCGGGGCTTGATCCCAGGACCCTGGGATCATGACCCGAGCTGAAGGCAGATACTTAACCGACTGAGCCACTCAGGTGCCCCAAGTTATTTATCTTTTAACTGAAGATTTGAGCCATGAACAAAATCTTTGGACAATGCTTGTTTTAGACCAGCAAACCTAGACCATTTTTGAATAATAGAATATTTTCATAAAGTAATTTTTTTTGTCATGACAAAAAAAAAAAATGACCTTCTTCAACAAAAATATTTTATATACTGCTTTAGTTTTAGTTCCCTCAAGACATATTCACTAAGAGAGGATCGGGTTGCAGGAGCTTGGTGGTATGTTAAAGTGGTTCGAATCTCTTTATATTATGACATACACCATTGGAGTTAATGTGACTTGAAGCAAAACTGGAAATGGAAATTCTTGTCCACTCCCATATAAATGTAAATGACTTCTGATCCTCTTAAGTAATTGTAATGGAGAACAGAATACTCCTTAATGAACTGCTGAATAACGCATGACAAATCTAGCACCATAGCTGCAATTATGGCTACTGCGTGGTTGAGCTTGTGGTGGTCCACAGTTCTTCTCCAGGAGTCATCTGCATTTTTCTGGAGGTCAACTGGTAAAAAAAAAAAAAAAAAAAAGTAAATAAATAGAGAATAAAAATAAAAATAAGAAGATAGACTCACCCCTGTATTTATTAAAATTTTAATGGTGGCACTAATCATTGCCATCATCCATAATGAAATAACTTATTTTTATTTATAGTCTTGTCTAGAGAGAGGCATCACATTTCAGAGGTTTTTACTTGGTCTTTCCAACTATGATAACTTGTTCCACATCCAAGGAGCCAATGCTCAAGTCACTCACTTTCTCTGTATCTCAATTCTGTTATATATTTTGGGACCACTGGGTGGGCCTGAAAGACCAGAGATTCCACTTTGAACCAGACTTTAGATAGAAATCCATTTAATAATCTAGCCCCTCTTAGTCCCCATTCCAATAGCTGGTATTTTGATACTGTGAGTTTCAGGTTATCAATGTCAATTCTGACCCTGTGTACATTGTCCTTGAAAGGTCTGGGTATTTCCCTCTCCTCCATGTTAAATTTTAATGGAGCACAGTATATATACTGCCTATAATTTTTATTGTGTTACAGGTCCCTTCCTTCTAGGGATGCAACCACCTCTTCAGTCACTGGGTTCCGGATCCAAAACACAGATCAGCTTCAGGTACTGAGCAAAGGACTGTACTTTTTATTGGGGCAATTGCCTCAACCTCCTCTTACTTCAATCTCAATTTTATTTTATTATTTTTTTTATTTTTTTTAAGATTTTATTTATTTATTTGACAGAGAGAGACACAGCGAGAGAGGGAACACAAGCGGGGAGTGGGAGAGGGAGAAGCAGGCTTCCCGCAGAGCAGGGAGCCCGATGCGGGGCTCGATCCCAGGACCCTGGGATCATGACCTGAGCTGAAGGCAGATGCTTAACGACTGAGCCACCCAGGCGCCCAATCTCAATTTTATTTAATTTCATGTGTTAAGTAGCACCCTTGTTGACTGCCAGTCTATTTTTTCTTTAGGCATGGAATACTCTATAAATATCACCACAACCCCTCATGAGTCATGTCTCTTAATTTTTCCTCCAACTTGACTGGTTATTGCAGTAATTATATCCTTCCATCTTCTGGAGATTAAGTGTTGTCACCTGGCCTCTGTTAATTCAAGCCCTATCACTTGCAATGGACATTAATGAGCTGCATTTTGTGATGGTGTCTCTTACCTTCATACCTGACATGTAGAGAGAAATCATCATTGAAATTCTTAGTCATGTTGGTGTTCTTCCTATAAGTGCATTGCAGATGGCCCTAGTGAAGGGTGTGCCCACCTGGCCTATCCTGTAAAACATAATCATCTGGTTGCTTTTTTGGCCTTATACTGTATACCATTCCAGCATGATCACTTCACCTTTTTTTGTTTGTTTGTTTTGAGAGAGAGAGTGTGTGTGCAAGTAGGGGGAGGGGCAGAAAGAGAGGGAGAGAGAGAATCTTAAGCAGGCTCCATACTCAGCATGGAGTCTGTTGTGGGGCTTGATCTCACAATGCTGTGATGATGACCTGAGTGGATATCAAGAGTCAGATGCTCAACCGACTGAGCCACCCAGGCATCTCATGACCAATTCTTTTAATCTCTTTATTTCTACTTCTCCTGTCTGCCAAGACACCTTGGACAACTCTACTTCACCCAACCCCTAAGTGACACCTGGCAGTGAGTTTGCACCAGTATCTGGAGCCTCTGCTTTGATAAAGTACCCCCAAGTCAACCATCTCTTGTTTATCCAGTTTTACATTCTGGTCTCTTCGATCACGCACTAAAAACTCAATCCCAGGATAACTGCCTTGCCCTCTGCCAGTACATATTAACTAACTCTTACCTTTCCCTTTGTTTATAATCTCTTTCCCCCTTTATCATGACCTTAGCCAAGTTATTCTGGAATTACCGATAGTTTCTGTAGGTGCAGCTTCTGAGGGAGGCAATGGTTCCTAGTGATAGCCTCTTCATCATGGGGTGCTGTTAAGCCTTATTTCTGCAAGTTCTGAGGGCCCAACGGAATCTGCCAATCTAATATCCACAGGTGTTCCATACATATGTCCCCATCCCATGTGTTAGGGGCCCAACTAGGGCCCTGACTTTAACATAAGAGATCTGCGGGCACCTGGGTGGCTCAGTCGTTAAGCGTCTGCCTTCGGCTCAGGTCATGATCCCAGGGTCCTGGGATCGAGTCCCACATCGGGCTCCCTGCTCGGCAGGAAGCCTGCTTCTCCCTCTCCCACTCCCCCTGCTTGTGTTCCTGCTCTCGCTATCTCTCTCTCTGTCAAATAAATAAATAAAAAAAAAAATCTTTAAAAAAAAAAAAAAATACATAAGAGATCTGCTTCAAACAAGCATTAAAATGTTTCTGGATATCTGTGATTCTATCAGATATTCAATCTGATACCCAGCAGTTTCTGCTCTTGACCAAAGAGATCCTTTGGCTCTCACAGTCAGCCTTTAACTGCTTATTAACCATCATCAGTTTCTCATTATCTCTCTTCAATGAGTTAATTCAAGTTAGCAATAACTAGCTCACTTTACTATTTTGTTAAACCTTGTCACCCTCACCACCGAACAATTATTTAAAATCAGTGCACCTGATTGAAGAGTGAAGGCTTCCACCATTCCCCCCAGGTCAGGATGCCATCTTACATTAAGTTCTATTGGTTCCCCTCCTACCATTCAGGATTGCATCTTTGTCTTCTAGGCAATGAATGACAACTCCAAAATCTTCATTTTACCATCTGTTTTTTGGTTTTTTTTTTCAAATATCTTAGTACCATTTGCATCAGGACCACCAAGTGTTAAAAACCAAAATGGAATTAGATATACAAGTCTTTTACTGTAGAAGAGAGAAAGAAATGAAGAGTAGAATGTTTATACCATAGAATGGGTCTGAGACCTGTGGAAGGAAAGAAAGAGGGAAGGAGGGTTCAGGAGGAAGATTCTTGCATGTGGCATGGTTCCAGCAAAGTTTTTGCCAAATGAAAAAGAAGTCCTTGAGCTACAATCTCCTGTTGGAAAACTCCTATATTTCACTGTAATGAGTCCACTTAAGTATCCACGTTGTGCTCAGTCATTGACTCAGAGAAGCCTGGCGGCAGGCAGCATAACCTCAATGGAAATTCAGGGCTGAATCCAAAGATGCAACAGCTGGAGGCTTTGGTAAAGTATTATCCCCACAACAGATCTGAGTGGCACATTTCTACAGCTGTCACATATGTGCTTTCATATTTTATACTTAATTTTATGGACGTCCCATGTGTCCCTGCTTGAGGGTATTAAGTGACTTGTGTCTTGAGCTTGAGGCAGGGGGAGAATGACAGTGAGGGCTACAGGTCAGGAGGAAATGAAAATATGCAGGGACACAAGGGGAAGAGCTTAGAGGCAAGAGTTTGTCTCAAACACATTTCTCTTACATCATGATATTTCCTAGGATCAACCTTGCCTATATCGGAAAGTCATACACCTGTTTAAAAGGTTACTCAAAGGAGCAATTTGTCACCCTGAAATATTTTATGTGAGGATTGGGAAAGAAAGACAACACACAGTATGGAAAATCATGGAATTCAATTTCAGTGTGAAAAAGAATCTATGCATTTTCCCATTAAGACTCAGGGAGCCCTCAGCCTTTTTTACTTTATCTTTTGCTTGACTTACTTCACTCATTTATTTTAACTCTCTATCACTTCTTTTTTTTTTTTTTTTCCTTCCCTGAAAATCTATTTTCTTATCTTCTCCATCCCTTTGGAGTATTAGTAGGAACAGTGTGATATATTAATCCTGGCAAATGGAAGCATAAGATTCAGGTACTTCGAAATTTGTTCTGATGTTGATAAAATGCTAAGCTGTGACTGATTAATGACCTTCGGGATTGTGTCCATGTTCACACATTCACCGTATAAGTGGTTATGGAGATCAATCTTTTGAGATTCATTTTTATACTTCATGTGAAAAAGAAAAGAGATCCTGGTACCAGAGGTTGAATAATGCAAATATTAATCTAATTCTCACTTTGAAATACGAACATTTTTTAGTTCAGAATTCTAACTTTGGAGCAAAACAAATTTGGGGTCTTGTTACTGTCTGTAATTAATAGGAACACATCACCAACCTCAAAATTCTTACAAATATAAAGTTATATTTCAATTGAGGCTGAAATTGTACCTCTCTCTACAGTGAACAGAGAGTTTTAGTGTGTGGATTTTATTTTATCTATTCATTTATGTTTTTATCATGTGGATTATAAAATAAACTTTTTCTTTGCCAGAAAGATATAGTGAACTTCATTGGTAGGAGTAAAAAAACAAAAACAAACAAAAACAAAAACAAAAAAACAGCACCAAGCTTAGTTATAATATATAACATGCTAGAGGCAGTAGTTCAGATCACAGAATCACAGAAGTTTGGAGCCGGCAACTGTATTACAACCTACCTTTTCCTAGAAGTGTGCTTGTTCTGAGGCTGCATATACCAGTGGACCAGACTGGTCTCTAGCTGGTAGATGCAGTCCAAAGGTACAGGTGGAATAAGGCTGAATACAAGGGTTATTTGAAACCTACGGGGCAAAGAACAGTATCAAAGACCCTGAGAACACCCTCGGCATCGGTAGGGAAAGGATCCTGATGAAAACAGGCCAAGTAATGGATCAGAATTGATAATAACTTTCTGAATCTTTAAAGCCCAAAGAAAAGCTGAACACAAAGTTTACTATAGTTGTAATTTCTAGTCCTGCAAATTGGAAGCTTGAGGGGTTACTAGAAGGAGGCTAGAGATAGAGGCATTCACAACAGAAATTTTGTCTCTGAGCTGAAAACCTATTTTCCCTGTTTGCTGTGGCAGCTACACATTAGCTGTGCTTTTTGTCTTACACCTGTTCCTTATTAGAAAGAAGCTATAGTGATGCTTACTGTGGTGTCTTTTCTAGCACCTCCTTAAACCAGGATAGTGTATGCTAAGCAACACATGTGGTGTAGTTGCCAGAATTGCTGGAAGGATGCAGAGTTTTACTCAGTTGCAACTACTGGTATTTATTTTAGACTTAACTTTAGTCTATTTAAAGACTAAAGAGATTTCTTCTTGAATTTCTTCCACTCCCCATGCCAAGAAATTCTTTCGGATGTAACAAAGACACATCGTTGATTCCTTCTACCTATTCTAGTATGATTTTATAGAAATTACCATGACCAAGATATAACTCCTAGCTATAACTTCTTTTTCTCTCATCAAATCATCCCCCCCCACCAGTATTTCATGTTCTGTAAATGGCACTATCACATGTTTAGGGGATCAACCTTTATTTCCTATCCTTACATATATTGTCATAAGAAAGTCCTGTGGCTCTACTGTCAAAGTAAATTTTAAAATCCTTTCTCTATCACTATCATCCTATTTCTATCATCATCTTTCTCTTGTACTAAAGAAGTATTATCCTCGCTTATCTTTGAATTTCTGGTCTTTCCCTCTCTCAATCCAATAGCAGCCAGCTATTAATATGCTGATCAGAGCACACCCTTCCTTAATTAAACACCTCTAATAGTTTCCTATTACTCTTAGTATTCCAACTCTTTATTATGGCCAACGTGAGTCTGCCTGATATGCTTCTGTGTAAGCCTCTGACCTTATCTTCTACTTCTCTCCCTCACTAAGTTTCTGTCTCTCTGATCTTTCAACACCCGCTGTTAAATTACCAGGTGATTAATTATTCGGGAACCATTTGTCATTCCCTTTGGAATGGTGGGAAAGCTGGAATAATTTTGGCCCAGATCTTCCAATGGCTCATTCCTCCTCAGAACGTATCATTCTTCCCATATGTCATTCAGAAAGACCCCCCCTTGCCCATGGCATCTAGAATAAGCCCCTGCCCCCAATTCAGTCCTCTTTCTTATGCTTTCCCCTCTTCTTGATACTTAAAATTCTGAAATACTACCAAGTTCATTTGCTCCCGGATTTATCAATAAAACTAATCTACTGATGCTGCCATTTTGTTTTACCATTGTTGTTTTAATTGTCTTGTATCAATCAGGGTCCTGGGAGACAGATGGCACATTCAAAATGGGCAATTTGAAGAGAGTTCAGGTTCAGGGAAACCAGTAAAGGATAGCACACTGTGCCAACACTAGTCATAGACAGCAACTACACCATGTTTGTTCCTTACGGCACATTATTCTGGTTTAAGGAGGCCCTAGAGAGCTCTGCAACAGCATCACTACAGCTTCCTTACCATTCCTACAGCTTCCTTACCACTCCACTTCCTTACCACTTCCTTAGCACTCCTGAAGGCACAAAGAGTAGAGTAGAAGTGGTTATCATAACAGAAACAGTAGGTGTTCAGAAAGGGCCACATGAGAGGATGTGAGACTCAGCAACCTAGCTGAACCTTGCAGTGAGGAGGTCAATAAACACTTCAGTTTTACTTCTTTCCATATTCCCTTTTACTCTCAGAACAGAACTTAAATTCATAATTGTTTCTTTTTTTAAAAAGACATATTCCATTACCAAGGTACCGAAATTTTCAGCATTAACCAATCAGTTCCAGTGCAACATTTGCCGTATATCAAACCCTTCCATGCTGCCAAATCTAATGGTTACTTCTCTATTCTCATCTTCAATCTCTCGTGAGTATTTGTTATAGGACAATAGAGAAAGCATAGGTACTTAGTAGAAATATATTGTAATAGTCCAATCAAGAGTTGATACACTCTTGGGCGCCTGGGTGGCTCAGTTGTTTGGTGTCTGCCTTTGGCTCAGGTCATGGTCCCATATCCTGGGATCAAGCCCTGCATTGGGCTCCCCGCTCCACGGGAAGCCTGCTTCTCCCTCTCCCACTCCCCCTGCTTGTGTTCCCTCTCTTGCTGTGTCTCACTCTGTCAAATAAATAAATAAAATCTTAAAAAAAAAAAAGAGTTGATACATTCTTCAATAAATGGTGTTGAGAGAACTGGACAGCCACATGCCAAAGAATGAAACTGGACCAGTATCTCACACTGTATACAAAACTCAAGACATATGGATTCAACACTTGTATGTAAAACATGAAAACATAGAACTCCTAGAGGAAAACATTGTGATAATTTCCTTGACATTGGCCTTAGCAATGATTTTTTATTTCACTCCAAAGTAAAGGCAAAAAAAGCAAAAATAAGCAGGTGGGACTATATCAAACCAAAAAAGCTTCTGCACAGCAAAGGAAACCATCAACAAAATGAAAAAGTAGACTACCAAATGGGAGAACATATTTGCAAATCATATATCTGATAAGGGGTTAATGTCAGAAACATAAAGAATTCATACAAGTCAATAACAAAAACCACACAATCTTATTTAAAATGTAAAATGTACAGAGGACCTAAATAGACATTTTTCCAAAGAAGACATACAGATGGCTAACAGGTACATAAAAAGATGCTCAATATCACTAATAATCAGAGAAATGCAAATGAAAACTACAGTGAGATATCACCTTACACCTGTTAGAATGGTTATTATCAAAAAGACACAAGATAACAAATTCTGGAGAGGATGTAGAGAAAAGAGAACACTATGTTATGTTGGTGGGAATGTAAATTGGTGCAGCCCCTAATGAAAACTGTATGGAGGCTTCTCAAGAAATTAAAAATAGAACTACCATGTCATCTAGCAATCTATTTCTGGTTATTCATCTGAAAGAAATGAAAACACTAACTTGAAAAGATATATGCACCCCTATGCTCACTGCAGCTCTATTTACAATAACCAAGACATGGAAACAATCTAGTGTCCATCAATAGATGAATGGACAAAGAATACACATACACACACACACACGTATATATATACATATTTACACATATATAGATACATATATAATATATAGATACATATATATAAATATATATACATATAGATATGTATATATATACATATCTATATCTATATCTATCTGTCATCTATCTATATGTCTCACAGAATATTATTCAACCATAAAGGAGAAAGAAATCCTGCCTTTTACAACAACGTGGATAGACCTTGAGGACATTATGCTAAGTGAAATAAGTCAGACAGAGAGAAACAGATACTGTAGAGTTTCACTTATATGTGGAAACTTACAAAAAAAAAAAAGGAGGGGGGAATAAATACAGAGAACAGATTGGTGGTTGCCAGAGACAGGGGGTGGGGAGGTGGGCAAAATGGATAAAGGTGGTCAAAAGATACAAACTCATAGTTTTAAAATAAATAAGTCATGGGGATGTAATGTACAGGGAATGGTGACTAGAGTTAATAATACTGTATTGTATATTTGAAAGTTGCTAGGAGAGTAAATATTAAAGTTTCCTATCATAAGGAAAAAATTATAACTATGTATGGTGATGGATGTTAACTAGACTTTATTGTGGTGATCATTTTGCAATATATACAAATATTCAATCATGTACAATTGAAACCAGTATAACATTTTATATAAATTATATCTCAATTTAAAAAATACAACTGATTTTTGTATGTTGATTTTGTATCTAGAAACTTTACTGAATTCATTGATTACTTCTAACAGTTTTTTGTTGGAGTCTTTAGGGTTTTCTCTCTCTCTCTTTTGGGGGGGTATTCTATATATAAGATCATATTATCTGCAAACAGAGATAATTTTACTTCTTCCTTTCTGATTTGGATCCCCATATTTCTTTTCCTTGCCTAATTACTTTGACTAAGACTTCCATTATTATGGTGAATAGAAAGGATAAAAATGGACATCATTGCCTTGTTCCTGATCTTAGGGGAAAGGCTTTTAACTTTTCACCATTGAGTATGATTTTCACTGTGGGCTTGACTTATATGGCCTTTATTATGTTGAGGTATATTCCTTCTATACGTAATCTGTTGAGAGTTTTTGTCATGGAAGAACACTGTATTTTCTCAATTTTTTTTTCTGTTTCTATTGATCCTATAGATTTTTTATAGTTTGTTCTATTAATGTGGTGCATCACATTATTGACTTGCATATGTTGAACCATCATCAATAAAGACTGAGGCTCGAGGCACCTGGGTGGTTCAGTTGGTTAAGTGTCTACCTTTGCCTCAGGTCCAGATCCCAGGGTCCTGGGATCGAGCCCCATGTCAGGCTCTCTGCTCATGGGGAGCCTGCTTCTCCCTCTCTCTGCCTGCTGCTCCCCCTGCTTGTGTGCTCTCTCGCTGTCTCTCTCTGTCAAATAAAAAAAAAAAAAAAAACTGAGGCTCAATAGTACCCTAACTGCCTATGAAAATGTACCTTTGGAGACACATAATTTTATAATGGAAGTTGAAATCAAGGGAACCTCTTTAGACTGACTGTTTTTTTAAAAATACCTCCCATTTTTTTTAATATCTTAAGTGAATACCTCCCATTTTTGTCTCTTCAGAGTAGTGTTGTATCTATCTACTCTAACCCAAAATTATTGATGTTAAAATTTAACTCAGGCATTATTATTTCTAAGTCATTTGTGGTGACTTTTCCTACTCTCTCCACATTATTTTTTTTTAAAGATTTTATTTACTTATTTGAGAGAGAGAGAGAGAGAGACAGTGAGAGAGCGAATACAGGCAGGGGGAGCGGGAGAGGGAAAAGCAGGCCTCCCGGGGCACCTGGGTGGCTCAGTCGGTTAAGCGGCTGCCTTCGGCTCAGGTCATGATCCCAGGGTCCTGGGATCGAGCCCCACGTCGGGCTCCCTGCTCGGTGGAGAGTCTGCTTCTCCCTCTCCCTCTGCCTGCCTCTCTGCCTACTTGTGCTCTCTCTCTATCTCTCTGTCAAATAAATAAATAAAATCTTTAAAAAAAAAAAAAAAAAAAAAAGCAGGCCTCCCGCCAAGCAGGGAGCCCAATGCGGGGCTCGATCCCAGGACCCTGGGATCTGGACCTGAGCCGAAGGCAGAGGCTTAATGACTGAGCCACCCAGGCACCCTCCCTCCACATTATATACTAAAAATTTGAAATCTGTTTTAGCATTGTTAATTTCTCCTCCATTGTCTAAAGATACTTTATTTCATTTAAGAACATTAATTTTTGTTATGTTTAAGATTAGTATATTTGGCATAATTTGAAACTCCGGCGAGTATAGAATTTTGATGAAATACTTGGGCTTTGAAATTAAATAAACCTGAAAAAAGAAGCTAAACTTGACCTTTTTTATGTAAATAGGAGTTTACTTTTCTCATCCTCAGCTTCTTCATTTGAAATGAATAATGGTATCTTAAATGGTATTTTAAAATTAAGAAGTCAATTTTTTGAATTATTAGCTTAGGTAAAAGACTGTAATAGGGACTCATAAAATGGTGCTCTAATTATTATTAATGAAAAATAATTAATCATGTATTTTTATTGCTTAGGACTAATTAATTAAATGATTTGAATAAAAACAGAGAATCTAGGATATTATGATAATTGATGTCAGCATTAAGTATAAATCAATTTGAGATGGTTCAGAATCAATAGGAATTATACATGACATTAAACAATGATTTGAAGACTTCAGCTTATCTAAACTGCTTTATTAGAATTAAAATTTTAATTGTCTCCTTTAATTAAATGATCATAGTTACTTCACATACTTAAATGATTCTTGCAAGTAAGTTATTGTTTCCTATTAATTTTAATCCATCCTTCCTTGGCCATGCTTCTTATCATTAGAGGCAAAGGGATTCAACTATTCTCACTCTGGTTGTTTTGCAACTATTAATTTAGAAAGATTTGAACCATTCCACTCCCTTTTAAGTCATTTCCAATGAGCTAAGTGATCACTACTTTATCTTAATCCCCACAATAGTTATAGCTAATATCTCAAAATTTAATGTTTAATTGTTCAATAATTACTTAATGTAAGATAGTTTTATCTTGCCTTATGTGGCTGTACATTCCTTCAGTTCTCACAAAGTCATATATTCCTACCAGAGTGTCTAATACATTGCTATTTATATCATTATTATATATGTGATCTGAATAGGAATATATTAAATATATTGTAATTTTAAGTCCTTGCTTTCTAGTTATTATGAAATTAGGAAGAAAAAATTCTCATCGTGAAGATCAAATAAATACATTATCAAATTATTATCTTTATGAAATCAGTGTGTGGAATGCAACTACACAAAGCAGTGTTTTTCATTTAGGAGATAAAGAAGTGAGATGGTATTTTTCCATTTAAGGAATGTCTTACACTGAGTTCTAGAGAACAAAGTCTGAAACAAAGTTTATGAACTAACACTTCATTAGAAGTGCAATTCCTAGGAACCATCACTCAAAGCAAAAAGGAATGGGACATGGAGATAGGGAGAGCAAATACAAGAGAGTTAAAGAGCCTATCAAAAGTTTACAATAAATACATTTGGGGCTATATCATGTGGGGTGTTTCTAGAGATACCAGTAGAACACTACTCTGTCTAGGGACAGTTCTTGGTGACACAGAATAAAACAAAATTTGTTGTATTATTGGTCAAAGACTACTCAATGAGGCAATAACTCTCCCACTCATCCACTCTCTAGACTGTGTTACCTAGTTCCCTGAGAACCCCTGGGAAGCCATAATCCAGCAGGTACAATGGCTATTGTGGATGCCTCAGTTGCTTAAGCATCTTCTTTTGGCTCAGGTCATGATCCCAGAGTCTTGGGGATCAAGTCCCACATCTGGCTCCTTGCTCAGTGGGGAGCCTGCTTCCCCCTCTGCCTGCCACTCGCCCCTGCTTGTGCTCTCTCTCTCTCTCTCTGACAAATAAATAAATAAAATCTTTTTTAAAAATGTGGCTATTGTGCAGGTTTAAGTCTTTCTTTGCAAGTCTTTATGAGTACATAACTTTTTAAATCTGTACACAAAGGGACCTGGACTTTATAAAGAGGGAGCAGTTGCTGTGAGACTATGAACCATTAGTAGGGTCATTCCAGCCATTCCAAGAAGCTGGAATGAGTGCCTGACATCTGGAAGCTGGTAGAAGTAAACAGATCTGGGGAGGTACAAAATATTGCTTCCAGTCCAATGAATATGTGTATTGTCTCTAGGAATATGTATACTTTGAAATATGTACACTTTGAAAATGACTTTCTAAATAAAAGCTATTTAAAGTAATATTCAACTAAATCTTACCTAAAAGTACAATGTAGAAGATCAGAAAAAAATTAAATGGGGAAATTTCCATGCAAACTTATCTGATTTAATTGGTATTTAGTACATTATTTTTTAATCATTCCCTATATCTGAAAAAGAGAAGGCATGTGATAATCATAAAATATTTAAATCACATATAATTAAATCTCTAATTTACATATAGAGGTTTTTTATATTCAGTAATTTTAAAATCATAATCAAGAAAATTTAAGAGTATAATATAGATGAAGTTGTAAAGATTTAGTTCAGTATTCTTTTTTTTTTTAAGATTTTATTTATTTATTTGACAGAGAGATAGAGAGAGAGCATAAGCAGACAGGGAGGCAGGCAGAGGGAGAGGGAGAAGCAGGCTCCCCATTGAACAGGGAGCCCAACGTGGGGCTCAATGCCAGGACCATGGGATCATGACCTGAGCCAAAAGCAGCCGCTTAACCAACTGAGCCACCCAGCACCCCTTAGTTCAGTATTCTTGAAGAGAAATTTAAATACACAAATTTAAGGGCATTTAATTAGATGATCATGACTGGTCTTATACTTTTGCAATAGTAGCAACTATACTATTCTTATTCATAAAAGTATATTATAAATAAATATTTATGAATATTCCATATAAAATCATTAGCAACATTAACTGTATTTTGGCTAATGTTGCACTATTATTTAGATGACATTCATGGAAGCTGTGGTTAACAGTCTACCAACACAAGGTATAATACAGGGAAGCAACCTTATTAATGACAGCCTGCATGACATCAGTGGCCTCTAGCTTTCATATTTTATCAACAGAATTTTAATGAAGTTGCATCCATCTTTAACAACAGTTACATTTTCTTTTCTCTGAGAAGTGTTGCTGTATTTAAAAAATGTAATGAATATGATTTAGTGATTGATTGAGATAACTCTTGATTGAGAAAAAGACATAAATATGTAATCTATCAATTATGGAAGATTTTTTAATTTACCTCATCTTCAAAAACATGGCAATATTAGCTCATTTGAGATTTTCTCTCTTTTTTAGTGGATCTGCCTCACCTGAAGATGATGATGATTTATAAAATGGTCCAAAGTTAAGAAGCTGAAGTATAAAACATTGAATCAAAAAACATAAATATTTTACAAGACAAATAATATATCATTAGAAAATTTCCATTTAAATCATGAAGAAACATTGCACAAAAATCTTTGGCTTTTTAAATGTGAAATTAATTAAGCATTTAGTTTTACTTTAATTAAAGATTTAGTTATATTTTCCTAAAGGAAATCCTATTTCCTAATTTTCTCAAATACATGATTAAGTTAGGCTGCTTCATCAAGAACTTTTTCAGAGATTCTCTGATGGTTAATTTTATGTGTCAGTTTGACCTGGACAAGAGCTGCCCAGATATTTGGCTAAATATTATTTCTGGGTATATCTGTGAGGGTGTTTCCTGATGAGATTGGCATTTGAATTGACTGAGTAAAGGAGATTGTCCTTCTGAAAATATGTGGGCAGCACCCAGTCTGTTCAGGGATAGAACAGAAAGGTAGAGGAAGGAAGAATTTGCTCTCTTTTTGACTCCTGAGCTGGGACATCAGTCATCTCCTGCACTCAGAATGGGACTTACACTTTTGGATCCTGTGGTTCTTGGGCCTTTGGAATCTGCATAGGACTTACTTTATTGGCTCCACTGGTTCTCAGACCTTCAGACTTGAACTAGAACTACAGCACCCACTTTTTCGGGCTTCCAGCTTATAGCCTCCATACTCATATGAGCCAATTCTGTATTAAAAAATCTCTTTCTTTCTAGATCTCTAGATAGATACATAAAATATAGAAAGATGATGCTATATATATATAGTACATATATAACATATATACATTTTCTGCACTGGATCTTAGCCAAAAGGCCGAGAAGCGATACATATATACATTTTCTGTTTCTCTGAAGAACCCTAACACAGATTTTGGTACATGAGTAGTTCTAAAGCAACAGAAATTTAAATTTTGTTTAAGTTTTAAGTTAATTTTGAGTTTTCTTTTCTTTTCTTTTCTTTTCTTTTTTTTAAATATTTTATTTATTTGCCAGAGAGAGAGAGAGCACATGCAGGGGGAGTGATAGGCAGAGTGGCAGCCTGGCTCATTGAGCAAGGAGCCCAATGAGGGACTCAATCCTGGGATCATGAACTGGGTTGAAGGTAGATGCTTAACTGACTGAGCCACCCAGGCGTCCCTTAAGGATGAGTTTTCTGAATTAGTTCCTGGTTTCTAGAACCGATTATCTGATTAGATGTAAAGATGTTAATGATCCTATTTCCAGTAATAAAGGAGCACTGATAGTCTGTGATGTGAACTAGCAGTAAAGATACACAAAATATCTTCACTGGGCACTCCTAATCAACCACTTGTAAGAAGCAGGGAGCTAGTGACGGTGTACTTTTGAACATTTTAAGAAAACTAACAAATATTATGAGGTGGCTGATTGTTCCTAATAATGCTGGACAAAGTGGTGAAAAAAAAGTATGAACTTGGGGATTTGCATTCCTAGCTCAAATGCCATATAAATGACCTTAACACATTTATATGTACCCTGAAGGAGATCTTTGTCTCCTGTAGCTGTAGGGCTAAGATTGGTGAAAATCGAAGACAAAATCTTACCATTAAAATGCAAGTTAAACTCCCAGCCTTCCAGTGTGTCTAGTATTAAGGTAAGAACATTGGGAAAGAATGGGATCTTGTAAGTTAGGATGATAACATGAAGGAAGACTCTGATGAAGCTGGGGATATTGAGCCCCCAAATATTATTGTGTCTTCTTGGCCAGTGGAAGTGGCCTCACCAGCCCCAGCAATATTATTCTTTCCAACCTCATCTGAAGGAATTAACTCTGCATTGCCTGAGGAAACTGGAATGTCTTTACCTGACAGCAGTTGCAAGAGATGCTGATTCTCTCCTCAGGACCTGCCTCCACTAACATCTACTTCTAGTCCAACGGGCCCCTTAAAGTGAAGTACAAAGTGGAATCCATCAGAAGGTGTGCCACACTCCAAAAGAACTCATTTATGGAGAAGACATTGCTACATACAGTGTCAGGATCCAGCTCATGACAGAGTTGCCTATCAAGCTAAGGGCTTTGAGTTTATTTGCAGGCACAGAGAGCTGTTAAAGAATTTCAATCAGAAGAGGGAAGAAAAGATGGCAGGGGAATAGGGGACCCTATTCCAATCAGTCCCCGGAATTGAGCTGAATATCTACTAGAACACTCTGAACACCCACAAAATCAGCCTGAGATGTAAGAAGATAGATCTGAATCTCTACAAACAGAATATTGCAGGTGTTTGGTTTCAAGGTACAAAGCAGGGAGCCGTGATTCTGTGGGCAGATATCGGAAGATAAACGGAAGGGGGAGGGAGTCATGGGGATTCTGCACTGCCAGTGAGCGATAACCTCCCACGATGGGGACCAGGCACAGACTCGCAGACCAGTAGTGATGGGGAAAGGACTTTAGGGCAGCCCCCCAGACTGAAACCTGGAGTGGCGGGGCTGCACGTGCGAACTGGGGGTGGCTGGCAGTTTTAGAAGCACAAAGGGCAGAGACATGCCGGACCTGGAGGTGAAGACTGGGAGCGCTGCTGAGGGGCGCACAACCCAGAACACTGCAATTTATAGGAGCACAGACAGAAACAGAGATAGTGTGTCCTGGAGAGCTCACTGAAGAACAGACTGTGATCTCTCTGCTCTGAGGCAGAGGGTTGGAAATGATCTCTTCTGGTCTGACTCTTGGAAGAGATGTGGAAAGCCACCAGGGAAAGCCAACAGAGAACAAAAGCCCCCCAAAACTGGTTTTCACTGAGCCCATCCCCTGCCACAGGGGGGCAGGGAAACTCTGCCCAAACAGGGCTCCCTGAGCAACAGCACAGCAGGCCCCTCCCCCAGAAGACAGGCTGAGAGAATAAGAGGCCAACAACCCTAAGGTCCCTATAAAACAGGTGCATCTTGCTTGGGTTGTGGTCAATAATTTAGACTCTGTACATTCTCTCAACCACCCCTCAACAGAATGACTAGGAGGAGGAACCCCCATAATAGGAAGGACTCAGAGATTGTGACTTCTGCACAGATATACAAATGGATACAGATATAACCAAGATGTCAGAGATGGAATTCAGGGTAGCAATTGTGAAGACAATAGCTAGAATGGAGAAATCAATTAATGGCAACATAGAGTCTCTAAGGGCAGAAATGAAAGCTGAACTGGCAGAACTTAAAAACGTTAATCTAGATAATCTAATAGCTAGGGTAAGTGAGGCAGAAGAACGAATTAGTGATCTAGAAGACCAATTAATAGACATGAAGGAAAAAGAGGAGGCCAGGGAAAAACAACTCAAAATCCATGAAAATAGAATCAGAGAAATAAGTGACACCATGAAACATTCCAATGTCAGAATTATTGGGATCCCTGAGGGGGTGGACAGAGAGAGAAGACTAGAAGATATATTTGAGCAAATCATAGCTGAGAACTTTCCTAATCTGGGGAAGGAAAAAAAACACTCATGTCCTCGAACCCTCCCAAGATCAAGGAAAACAGGCCAACACCCCAGCATGTAATAGTAAAACTTGCAAATCTTAGAACCAAGGAAACCATCTTTTTTTTTTTTTTAAAGATTTTATTTATTTATTTGACAGAGAGAGACACAACGAGAGAGGGAACACAAGCAGGGGGAGTGGGAGAGGGAGAAGCAGGCTTCCCGTGGAGCAGGAAGCCTGATGCAGGGCTTGATCCCAGGACCCTGGGATCATGACCTGAGCTGAAGGCAGACGCTTAACGACTGAGCCACCCAGGCGCCGCCCAAGGAAACCATTTTAAGGGCAGTTAGGGGGAAGAGATTCCTTATGTACAGAGGGAGGAACATCAGAATAATGTCAGACCTATCCACAGAGACCCGACAAGCCAGAAAGGGCTGGCAAGGCATATTCAGGGTACTAAATGAGAAGAACATGCATCCAAGAATACTTTATCTGGCAAGGCTGTAACTTAGAATGGATGGAGAGATGCAGAGTTTCCAAGACTGGCAGAAACTGAAAGAATATGTGACCACTAAGCCAGCCCTACAAGAAATATTAAGGGGGGTTCTATAAAAGGATAAAGACCCCAAGAGTCATATAGAACAGAAATTTACAGAGACAATCTATAAAAACAAGATCTTCACAGGCAACATGATGACAATAAATTCATATCTTTCAATAATCACTGTCAATGTGAACAGCCTAAATGCGTCCATAAAGCAACACAGGGTTGCAGATTGGATAAAAAGACAGGACCCATTCATATGCTGTCTACAAGAGACTCATTTTGAACCTAAAGATACATCCAGACTGAAAGTGAAGGGATAGAGATCCATCTTCCATGCCAATGGACCTCAAAAGAAAGCTGGGGTAGCAATTCTTATATCAGACAAATTGGATTTTTAAGCTAAAGACTGTAGTTAGAGACACAGAAGGACACTATATCATTCTTCAAGGGTCTATCCAACAAGAAGATCTAACAATTGTAAATATCTATGCCCCCAACATGGGAGCAGCAACCTACATAACTTTCTCGAGAATAGACCACATACTGGGTCACAAATCAGGTTTCAACCAATACTAAAAGATTGAGATTAATTCCCTGCATATTCTCAGACCATAATGCTTTAAAACTGGAACTCAATCACAAGGAAAAAATTGGAAGAAATTCAAACACTTGGAAGCTAAAGACCACTCTGCTCAAGAATGTTTGGGTCAACCAGGTGATAAGGAAAATCTATGTCCTAAGATGGCCCACTGAGGCAATGAGACAGTCCCAGTCCTTGCCCTGGGGCTCTTCTGGTTCTTCTCCCTGCACATGCGCCAAAAGTACCAAATATGCAGAAGTAGAAGTGTATAAATTGCCCCCTTTGTTTGTGCTCAGGGCTCAGACCTTTGGAGATCACTCTCCTCTGAGCCCACCGGCATTAAATAAACCTCCTATCCTCCAAGATCTCCGGGTGCCGCTTAGTTCTTCCATCGGGCAATCCAGTCCATGTTCTGTAACATTTGGTTCCCTGACCGGGAAACCCAACTGCACTGTCCCATTGTTGCCACCGGTTTGGGGGCAATGACGGGGTGGTGACAGAATGAGGGATCATAATGGAGAAGGTGCTCCCTGCCTAATTTTCCGCAGTCTCCCGCCCCGGTCGCCTCGGGCTGGCCCCACTCCGCTGTTCCCGCCAGACTCGAGGAGACTTGGCAGGTGAGGACCTTGTCCCAACATCGGATTCCGGTAAGGTCTGGGGCCCCAGGACCCAGACAAGCCCACCCCCTTTGGGGTGGAAGGGGAGCCTGATCACCTCTCAGAGACCTCTAAGAGGTCTTACACGTAGGGATTCCCAGGGAGGGAATGTAATAACTTTTGGAGTGTGAATGTGTGAGTGAATGTGCAGTCCGACCTGGCTTGCTCAAGCGGACTGATTCTGTGACTCCATGGGTGGGCACTCTTAAGGTCCCCAGAAGCCTACGGAGTCTGAGTGGGCCTGTCTGCGATTCCATGGTGAATGGCATATGTCTATGGTGGCATCGGAATAGTTTCTGATCATAAGTCACAATGCTGAGACCGCTACAGTTGATCTCACCTACGCTCCTTCAGGACACAGCCAGACGGGCGTCTGATTGGTCTCCTCATCTCAGGAGGCACCCCCCACCTTGTCTGTCTCTGCACCACCTCACACGGGGACATCACCATGGGGTCAGGGCAGAGTAAACCTACGGTTCTAGAGACCATGATCAAAAATTTCAAGAAGGTCTGGCCAAATTGCCTAAGCCCAGTCATGTGTGAAATGCTTCAGAACACTTGATGGAGACAAAGCAGAGCAACCAAAATTGAGATCATGAGACAGGCTTGGGGGTCTGGAATTTGCAGAGGTCAGAGGACCTGGGAGTGAAGTCGGTCTTCTCTAACAAGGCAAGATCTCCAGCTGTTTAGGTTCTTTAGCTTCACAGAGCCCCTTTCCCTGTCATCTCTGGGTGGTGGGAGGTTGGGGCGAGCATCCCCCAGGGATGGGACAGGTCTCAGGTAGGGAGAAGCAGGGGACACTGGCTCTTCTGGAGAGGATTGGGGCAAGGAATTCAGGGGAGGAACCCTACTAAAATGAAAATAGAGAAGAGGTCAGATCAAAAGCCAAGCTACTACACTGTTCAAAGGCAGATTCCGGTTGTCTGTCTGGGGTAGGGCTGACATTGACGATTTAAACAAGATACCCCAGGTGATACATATCCTGCTGGTCCACTGGCCGCAGTTAAAAAGGCAACTATTTGGGGGCTGGGGTAGCCAGGTGATGGGTATTACAGAGGGCACGTGTTGTGATGAGCACTGGGTATAATACTATCCAGCCTATGAAAACCCATTGAATCAAAATGGGTGGGATGGGGGGGAATATCCCAGAAGCTGTGTGTTTAAAAAGCAACCCCCGGGATGGGAGGAATATCCTAGAAGCTATGTGTTTAAAAAGCAACCCCCCAGATGAGGGGAATATCCCAGAAGCTGTGTGTTTAAAAAGCAATCCCCAGGGGCACATAAGTGGCTCAGAAAAAACTGTCAGACTCGGGATACTGAGCCTTATGGAAGCCGATACCTTGGTTTCCCCTCACCCAAGGGAAAAGAGAAGTAGGGCCAGAGAGGAAAATGATCATCATCTCCCACCCCAGACAAAAAGGGGCCTATGAGAATTCCTGGGGGCTGCAGGATTCTGCCATAACTGGAGCCCTGGGTTCTCAGCAATAGCAAGACCCTTTTATGTTATCTCAGGGAGACCAGATCGAGAACCCCCTGCCTGGACTGGAAAGGAAAAAATAGCGCTCAGGGTACTCACCCAGACTATTGGACCCTGGCAACAGCCAGTTCCTTACCTGTCAAAGAAGCTGGACCCCATGGCAGTGATATGGCCACCATGCCTCAGGGTGCTGGCAGACACAGTCCTACTCATCAAGGAGGCGGAATAACTTACCCTGGGGCAAGAACTTAATGTCAAGGTCCCTCATGCAGTTGTGTCCCTCATGAATGCACAGGGACACCACTTCCTTTCCAACTCTTGGCTAGCACAATACCAAGGGCTCCTCTGCAAAAACCCACGGGTCACCCTTGAAACAGTAAGGACATTAAATCCAGCAACAAGCGGGTGCCCAGAAAGCGGGTTATGCAGTAAGTCCTAGAAGCTAAGGCATTACCAGCTGGATGGTCAGCTCAACGAGCTGAATTATATGTCTTAATCCGAGCCCTCACCCTCAATGAAGGCAAGTGAGTCACATATACATGGAGCCATCTACAAGGAAAGGGGCCTCCTAACCACAGCAGGAAAAGCTATCAAGAACAAGGAAGAGATACTGAGACTCCTTGAAGTCGTCTGGCTTCCAAAGGAAGTAGCAATCCTGCACCAGGGACACCAGAAAGGAGATGACCCCATAGCGTGGGGAAATTGTCTGGCAGATGAGGCAGCCAAGACCGCAGCCAGTGAGGACATAGACAGAGCCCCTTCCTTCACCATGGCCCTAACACCCTCGGAAGAAGTCCCTCCACCCAGTTACACTAAAAAGGAAAAGGAATGGGCCATGGCTGAGGGGGTCACCCCCACAGAAAAGGGATGGTGGATGATGCGAGATGGGTTCATCTTTGTTCCAACAGCAACTGGAGGGCATCTAGTCAAGGAATACCACTGACTCACTCATCTGGGAATAACTGCATTAGAGGCCTTTCTCAAGAAACACTACTACATCAGTCAGCTGCCAGCACTATGCTGAGCAATGACTGAATGATTCATAATGTGTGCTAAAAATAATGCTTGGTCTGCACCACAGCCCCCACCAGCTGTCCAGAGGATGGGAGCAACCCCCTTCGAAGATCTAGAGGCAGACTTCACAGATGTGTAGCTGAGCAGGGGGTTCAAATATCTCCTAGTAATAGTATGCACACACTCTGGGTGGGTTGAAGCCTTCCCGACCAGGACGGAGCAAAGCTGGGAAGTAGCTAAATTCCTCTTGCGGGAGATCATGCCCCAGTTCGGCCTGCCATTAATAATCCATAGTGACAATGGACCTGCATTTGGCAGACGTACAGATATTGACCAAATCTCTCAACATCACCTGGAGACTCCACACCACTTACCGGCCCCAAAGTTCAGGGAAAGGGGTTTTGGGGAGACTATGGAGTCAGGATGAACCCTGGCAAGTTGAGAACCCTATGTGAATTGGAATGGCCCACCTTTGATGTTGGGTGGCCTTCAGAAGGGACACTGGATGTCCCAACGATTCATTGAAAATGGCGAGCCTTAACAGGAGAACCAGGACACCCTGACCAGTTTCTGTACATTGACTCCTGGCTAGGAATTGCTCAGACCCTTCCCCCTTGGGTGTGATTCGCTTGCAATAAGCAGGGACAGGCCAGGGTCTTAATCGCCTCATCCAAGCGACCTAAAGAAAATCAGCAAAAGCCCCAGTCTCCACAAATCCTAGCCGGAAATCCCGAGGACAACTCTGAAAAACCACAGGCCATGGTAGACCTCATAGAATCCCTCTTCCAGACTCATCAGCCAACCTGGGAATACTGCCAACAGTTACTCCACACCCTGTTTAACACAGAGGAAAGGAGGAGAATAATGAAAGGTGCACAGCAGTACCTGGAAGAGCACGCACCAGCGAAAGTCATCAACCCTGCTGCCTGGACTAATACAGCCACACCCAAAGAGCCTCCAGAATGGGACTTCACCACAACGGAGGGACAGACCCACATCCGCCAGTACCAGGAGGCCATCCTCTGGGGAATCTGGGTAGGAGCTAAGAAACCCATGAACATGACCAAGGTATCCTCGGTCACTCAACAACCAGGGAAGTCCCACAGGGACTACGACGAAAGACTATATGAAGTCTACAGGATATACACTCCATTTGACCCCGAGGCACAGGAAAGCCAACAGATGGTAAACACCTCCTTCCTGGATCAGGCTGCCCTAGACATCAGACAAAAACTTGAGAAACTAGAGGATTTTGCCGGGATGAACATCACCCAACTAATAGAGATTGCCAATAAGGTCTACATGAACAGGGAGGTTGTAGCCAAACAGGAAGCTGACAAAAAGATGAAAAAGAAAGTCAGCCTCCTTGCCGCCGCCCTGAAAGAAAAGGACAACACAAAGATGGGGAGACCCCAACCACCGAAAGGGAGGAAGCCCAGACCCCCCTTGGCAAGGGATCAATGTGCTTACTGTAAAGAGATAGGGCATTGGAAAAGCAAATGCCCAGCCACTACAAGGAAGAACCCCAAGAGGAGGACCTCATAGGCCTTGTGGGAATGGACTCAGACTGAGGGGGACAGGGCTCTTTCCTCCTTGGTCCCCATGAGCCCATCGTCAGAATGAAGTTGGGGGGCCAACCAGTGACTTTTATGGTTGATCCTGGGGCTGAGCACTCTGTTGTCACCTCCCCAGTGGCCCCTTTCAGCAAAAGGACTGCAAACATCCTAGGGGCCACCGGGATGCAGGTGATACAACAACCCTTTTGCCAGTCTCACCAGTGTGAACTCAGGGGCCACAAGGTCTGACATGGATTCATTTATCTGCCTGATTGCCCCATCCGTCTCCTGGGCCGAGACATACTCTCTAAGCTTAGGGCTCAGATAACCTTTGAGCCCACTGGACACACTAGCCTCCGATTGAACCCAAGGCAAGAGGAGACGGGGTCTCTGAACAATAGAGTAAATGAATTGCACCCTCAAGGGAACCTTAGCAAAGTTTTGTCAGGAGATTAACTTCCACGGCCGGATCTGCTACCCCTAGCTCTCCTGCGTGCTCGCTGCATGCCCAGGACATCAGGTTTCTCCCCATTCGAATTAATATATGGAAGGCCTCCCCATGCTTGGGAAGCCTTCCAGGAAACTTGCATCAGGTTGGAGATAAAGGGATAAAGGAGCAGCTTCAGGCCCTGAGGGCCACCCTAAACACCTTTGAGAGGGCCCCAATCTCCTTAGGGTCTCAGGTACACTCCTTCCAGACAGGGGACTCAGTTTGGGTCAAAGATTGGAAGAAGAAAGTTCATCATTGGATAAGGAGCTGTGCCAGTGGAGAGTCCAGCCAGACTTCACGAACCCATTCTGGGACTGTCCAGTCCTTGCCCCGGGGCTCTTCTGGGTTCTTCTGCCTGCCCCGCTTCATGCACGTGCCGAAAGTGCCAAGTATGTGGAAGTAGAAGTGTATAAATTGCCCCTTTTGTTTGTGCTTAGGGCTCAGACCTTCAGAGACCACTCTCCTCTGAGCCCGCTGGCATTAAATAAACCTTCTATCCCCCAAGATCTCTGAGTGCCACTTGGTTCTTCTGTCAGGCGATCCAGTCCAGGTTCTGTAACACAGGAAATCAAAGAAGAATTTAAACAATTCACGGAAACTAATGAGAATGAATACATATCGGTCTAAAACCTATGGGATACCGCAAAGGCGGTCCTAAGGCAGAAATACATGGCCATCCAAGCCTCACTCAAAAAAATAGAAAAATTCCGCATTCACCAACTAACTTTACACCTTAAAAAACTAGAGAAAAAGCAACAAATGATGCCTAAGCCAGGCATTAGAAGAGAAATAATTAAGATTAGAGCAGAGATCAATGAATTAGAAACCAGAAACACAGGAGATCAGATCAACAAAACTGGAAGCTGGTTCTTTGAAAGAATTAATAAGATTGATAAACCACCGGCCAGACTTATCCAAAAGAAAAGAGAGGACCCAAATTAATAAAATTATGAATGAAAGGGGAGAAATCACAACTAACACCAAGGAAATAGAAACAATTATTAGAAATTATTATCAACAACTATATGCCAATAAATTGAGCAACCTGGAAGAAATGGATGCCTTCCTGGAAACCTATAAGCTGCCAAGACTGAAACAGGAAGAAATTGAAATTGACAACCTGAATAGTCCAATAACAAGTAACGGGATTGAAGCAGTGATCAAAAACCTCCCAAAAAACAAGAGTCCAGAGCCTGATGGATTCCCTGGGGAATTCTACCAAACATTCAAAGAAGAAATAATACCTATTCTCGTGAAGCTGTTTTAAAAAAAATAGAAACAGAAGGAAAGCATCCATACTCATTTTATCAGGCCAGCATTACCTTAATCCCCAAACCTGGCAAAGACCCCATCAAAAAGGAGAATTTCAGACTGATATCCCTGATGAATATCAGTCTGAAATTCTGAATATCTCAAAAAAGCATTTGACAAAATACAGCATCCTTTCCTGATTAAAACTCTTCTGAGTATAGGGATGGAGGGAACATTCCTCAAGTTCATAAAACCCATCTATGAAAAACCCACAGTGAGTATCATTCTCAATGGGGAAACACTGAGAGCCTTTTCTTTAAGATCAGGAACACAACAAGGATGCCCACTCTCGCCACTATTGTTCAACGTAGTACTAGAAGTCCTAGCAACAGCAATCAGACAACAAAAAGAAATAAAAGTTATTCAAATTGGCAAGGAAGAAGTCAAACTCTCTCTCTTTGCAGATGACATGATACTGTATGTGGAAAACCCAAAAGACTCCACTCCCAAATTACTAGAACTCATACAGCAATTCAGTAATGTGGCAGGATACAAAATCAATGCACAGAAATCAGTTGCTTTCTTATACAATAACAATGCAACTGTAGAAAGAGAAATTAGAGAAACAATTCCATTTACAATAGCACCAAAAACCATAAGATACCTCGGAATAAACCTAATGAAAGAGGTAAAGGATCTATACTCTAGGAACTACAGAACACTCATGAAAGAAATTGAAGTAGACACAAAAAGATGGAAAAACATTCCATGCTCATGGATCAGAAGAATAAGCATTTTTTAAATGTTGATGCTACCCAGAGCTATATATACCTTCAATGCCATCCCAATCAAAATTCCAACGACATTTTTCAGAGTGCTGGAACAAACAATCCTAAAATTTGTATGGAATCAGAAAAGACCACGAATCGCCAAGGACATGTTTGAAAAAGAAAAACAAAGCTGGGTGCATCACGTTACCCGATTTCAAGCTATATTACAAAGCAGTGATCACCAAGACAGTATGGTACTGGCACAAAAACAGATATATAGACCAATGGAACAGAATAGAGAGCCCAGACATGGATCTTCAACTCTATGGTCAAATAATCTTCGACAAAGTAGGAAAAAATATGCAATGGAAAAAAGACAGTCTCTTCAATAAATGGTGCCAGGAAAATTGGAAAGCTATATACAGAAAAATGAAATTTAACCATTTTCTAACACCATACACAAAGATAAACTGAAAATGGATGAAAGACCTCAATGTGAGACAGGAATCCATCAAAATCCTAGAAGAGAACAGAGGCAGTAACCTCTTTGACATCGGCCACAGCAACTTCTTTCAAGATACATTTCCAAAGGCTAGTGAAACAAAAGCAAAAATGAACTTTTGGGACTTCATCAAGATAAAAACTTCCGCACAGCACAGTCAACAAAACAAAGAGGCAATCCACAGAATGGGAAAAAATATTTGCAAATGACACTACAGATAAAGCACTGATTTCCAAGATCTATAAAGAACTCCTCAAACTCAACACCCAAAAAACAAATAATCAAGTCAAAAAATGGGCAGAAGACATGAACAGACACTTCTCCAAAGAAGACATACAAATGGCTAACAGACACATGAAAAAAATGCTCATCATCATTAGCCATCAGGGAAATTCAAATCAAAACCGCATTGAGATACCACATTTCTACCAGTTAGAATGGCAAAAATTGACAAGGCAAGAAACAACAAATGTGGGGAACCCTCTTACACTGTTGGTGGGAATGCACGTTGGTACAGCCACTTTGGAAAACAGTGTGGAGGTGCCTCAAAAAATTAAAAATAGAGCTACCTTATGACTCAGCAATTGCATTCCTGGGTATTTACCCCAAAGACACAGATGTAGTGAAAAGAAGGGCCATATTCACCCCAATGTTCATAGCAGCTATGTCCACAATAGCCAAACTGTGGAAAGAGCCACGGTGCCCTTCAACAGATTAATGGATAAAAAAGATGTGGTCCATATATCAATGGAATATTACTCAGCCATCAGAAAGGATGAATACCCAACTTTTACATCAACATGGATGGGACTGGAGATTATGCTAAGTGAAATAAGTCAAGCAGAGAAAGTCAATTATCATATGGTTTCACTTATTTGTGGAACATAAGGAATAGCATGGAGGACATTAGGAATAGAAAGGGAAAAATGAAGGGGGCAAAATCGGAGGGGGAGACGAACCATGAGACTATGGACTCTGAGAAACAAACTGAGGGTTTTAGATGGGAGGGAGATGGGGGGATGGGTTAGCCTGGTGATGGGTATTAAGGAGGGCATGTACTGCAGGGAGCACTGGGTGTTATACGAAAACAATGAATTGTGGATCACTACATCAAAAACTAATGATGTATTGTATGGTGACTAACATAACATAATAAAATTAAATTAAATTAAAAAAATAATTTCAATTAAAAAAAAGAACTCATTTATGCAAACAGAAATCTGGAAAACATGTGTGGGAATGGATACCAAGGGTAAGGAATAAAAGTAAAAGGAACATAAGTTAGATCAGGCCAAATTTATTGATTTGGGCTTGCTAAGCAGAGATTTTGCATTTAATGTTACAGCTTGGGGAGTTAGAAATAGCTCAAATTTGTTTGGCTAGCTGAAACATGGAACAAAACCTGGCCTACAGAGAAGAAATTGGAATGCCAAATCTGCCATGGTTTAGTCTAAAGAAAGGTATTCAAAGGCTTTAGGGAGACCAGAATATTAGAGTGGATTTGTCATTTAAGACCTACTCACCAGCACTGGGACAGTCCAGATGACATAGCTTTCACCAGTCCTGTGAGATATACATTTTTTGAACACTGTCCAGTCATTCTTGAAGAGCTTCATGATTGTACTTCTCTGTTGGCCAGACTTTATAGGGAGAATAGCAGCCCACAAATGGGGAAATCTAAATGCAATAGAAATAATTGGATCTGAGGGTGAAAGGGGCCAAAGTGGGGGTACTCAACTACTGAAGGCAAGGTGTGCATGGTTACTGTGATGGTCAGTGGAGTCAAAGCAGCAATCAGAATAGTCTGACTCCCACAGACGTATAACACAGCATTGCTATTTGTTCATGCTGTACCTAGAAGTAAATTAGATAAATTCTACCAAATTTTTACCCAATCTATAAGCCAATTTTACCCAATCTATAAAAAATTCTAGGTAAAGTGAACAAAAGTCTAACTTGAATCATAAAAATAGAGTCATAACCCTTCAGTCAATTGCTAGACTTGAGCCAATTTACAGATTCAGAACCCCTTAAATGAAGGGAAGGCTGGTTTCTCTTGAAGAAAGACTATAGTACACCCCCAAGATTTTATGTTATTATTCTTTCTCCTAGCCTTCCCCAAAGGAAGACCCCTGGCCTATTACTTGAGTAATTGTACATTGAGGTAAAGGAAATAATCAGACTTTTCAGGCACTACTGGATACTGGTTCTGATCTGATACTAATTCTGGGAGACCCAAAATGTCACTGTGGTCCACAATGAAGGTAGGGGCTTATGGAGGTTAGGTGATCAATGGAGTTTTTGCTCAGGTCCCTCTCACAGTAGGTCCAATGGTCTCCTGAACCTATTTCCAGAAGCAATACCACATTTCAGAATGGATTTCAAAGATTAATGTCACCACGAGTGACATGAAGGATGCAGGGGTGGTGACTCCTACCACACCTCCATTGAACTCACCTGTTTGGCCTTTATAGAAGATGGCTGATTTTGGAAAATAACTACATTTTTACCAATTGGTAATTCCAATTGCGGTTGTTATAAGAGATGTGGTCTTATTGTTGAGTGATTTAACACATCCCCCCATACCTTGTATGCAGCTATTCATCTGGCAAATACCTTTTTATCCATTCCTGTCAATAAGATCCACCAGAAGTAGCAAGGCCAAGAATATACCTTCACTGTTCTATCTTAGGGGTATTATCTACTCTTCAGCCCTATGTCATAATTCAGTTTGCAGGGATCTTGATTGCCTTTCTCTTCCACAGAGAAATCACACTGGTTTATAATATTTCTGACATTATCATAATTGGATCAAATGAGCAATAAGTAGTAACTACTCTAGACTTATTGGTAAAACATTTATATGCCAGAGTGTGGGAAATAGATCTGACAAAAATTTCAGGGCTGTCCTCAGTGATATTTCTAAGGGTCGAGTAATGTGGGTCATTTCCTTTTGAGATATCTCTTCAAAAGTGAAGGAAAAGTTGTTGCATCTGGCCCTTCTGCAAACAAAAAAGAGGTACAACACCTAGTGGGCACCTCTTTGGATTTTGGAGGCATCATGTTCTTCATTTGAGTGTGTTACTCAGGTCTATTTACCAGATGACTCGAAAAGCTGCTAAATTTGGGTGGGACCACGAATAAGAGAAAGCTCTGCAATAGGCCCAGGCTGCTGTATAAGCTCCTCTGCTGCTTAAGCCATATGATCCGGCAAATGCAATGATGCTTGAAGTGACAGTTGCAGACAGAAATCCTCTTTGCAGTCTTTTGCAGACCCTGTTTGTAAATCACAGCACAAGCAAAGCCTTTCTGTCCTCCACAGATAACTACTTTTCTTTTGAGAAATAGCTCTTGGCTGGCTACTATGCCTTAGTAGGGACTGAATGGACCAATGCTTAATCATGGGGCACCAAGCTGCCATGCAGCCTGAGCTTTCAATCATGAACTGAGTGTTATCTAACCCATAAAGCCATAAATTTGGGCATGCACAGCCACCCTCCTTTAGCAGATGGAGGTGGTATATCCATGTTTGGGCCCAAATAGGCCCTTAGGGCACAAAGAAGTTAAATAAAGAAGTGGCCCAAATGCCTATGGTCCCTGCTCCTGCCACATTGCTTTCTATTCCCACCTTGTACCTGTGGCCTCATAGGGAGTTCTATGTGATCAACTGGTGGTGGAAGAGAAGATTCAAGCCTGGTTTACACAGATTCTGCATTATATGCACCAGGCACCACCTGAAAGTGGACAGATACATTATAGCCCCTTCAACATCCTTGAAGGAAACTGGTGAAAGAACATCTTCCCAGTGACAGAAGTTTTAGCAGTGCATCTGATTATTCACTTTGGTTAGAAGGTGAAATAGCCAGACATGTGATTATATGCTGATTAATGGGCTCTGGCTAACTGTTTGGCTGGATGGTCAGGTACCTGGAAGGAACATGATTGGAAAATTGGTAACAGTGAAGTTTTGGTGAGAAATATATGGTGAAACCTCTCTGAATGGACAAAAACATGAAGGAATTTCTGTCCCACAAGAATGTCAATGAAAGGATAACCTCAAGAGTGGAAAATTTTAATAATCAAGTAGATAGGATGTCCTGTTTTGTGGATAATTACTCATCTTTCTCCAGCCACCCGTCATTGCCAAATGGGCTCATGAGCAAAGTGACCATGGTGGCAAAGAAGGACATTATGCATGGGCACAGCAGCATGGACTCCTGGCTACTGCCACTGCTGAGTGCCCAATCTGCCAGTATCAGAGACCAATACTGAGCTCCCAATATGGCACTACTCCCTGGATGTTCAGCCAGCTACCTGGTGGCAGATAGATTACATTGAATTGCTTCCATCATGGAAGGGGTAGCATTTGTTCTTACTGGAATAGACTCTTACACTGGCTATGGGTTTTCTTTCCCTGAATGCAATGCTTCTGCCAAACTACTATCCATGGACTTACAGAATGCCTTATCCACAGTCATGGTATTTCACACAACATTGCTTCTGATCAAGGAACCCCACAGTTAAAAGAAGTACAACAATGGGTCCATGCTTATAGAATTTCCCCTGGTCTTATCATTTTCCCCACCATCCTGAAGCAACTTGTTTGATAGAACAGTGGAATGACCTTTTGGAGGCTTAGTTACAGAGCCAGTTGGGTGGCGATACTTTGCATGGCTGGTGCAAGATTTTCTAGAAAGCTGCATATGTTCTAAATAAGTGTCCAATATATGGTGTTTCTCCAGTAGCCAGGATTCATAGGCACAGGAATCAAGGAGTAGAAATTAGAATGACACCACTCACAAACAAAATGTTTGCTTCCTGTTTGCATGATCTTATGCTATGCTGGCCTAGATGTCTTAGTTCCAGAGGGAGGAATGCTTACACCAGGAGATACAACAATGATTCTACTGAACTGTAAGTTAAGGTTGCTACTTGGCCACTGAAAAGTCCTTATGCCACTGAATCAACAGGCAAAGAAAGACACTGCAATGTTGCCTGGGGTGATTGATCCTGACTACCGAGGAGAAATTGGATTATTACTCCCCAGTGGAGGTAAGGAAGAGTATTTGTAGAACACAGAAGATCCCTTAAAGTGTCTCTGAGTATTACCATACCCTGTGGTTAAGGTCAATGGAAAACTAAAACAACCCTATCTAGGCACAACTACCAACAGCCCAGGCCCTTCAGAAATGAAGATTGGTAAGGAAAAATGACCAGCTGAGGTGCTTGTTGAAGACAGAGGTAATACAGAATGGATAGTGGAAAAGTGAAGTTATAATATCAGCTATGATCACGTGACCAGTTACAGGAATAAGAACCATGATGTCATGATTATTTCTCATTTTACTCTAAGTATGTTTGTGCACTTGCACATGTGTATATAGCAAATATTTATTTTCTTTCCTCTATTTTTCCCTGATCATGTAATACAAGATGTACTTACTTTCTATATAGTATTTTAGTTAATTTTGCATCATAGTTTTAAGTCACAGGATATCCAGTAGCGTAACCAAACATCTTTCATGGACTTCATCTCTTTTACTAAAGAAGGGTTAGTACAATTTTGGTTTTATGCAAGATAGTTGTATCATGTTAAGTAGAATTAGGACCTTGTTTTATGAAGATTTCTTTAAGTATTCATCATATGATTCTGATTTGAGAAAAGAGCTTCCTCCTTATTTTAATGTAAAGACATGTATTGCAGCTACAAATAAGTTAGTCAGAGAAAGACACATATGATTTCACTCATATGTGGAATTTAAGAAAAAAGCAGAGGAGCATAGGGGAAGGGAGGGAAAAATAAAACAAGATGAAATCATAGAGGGAGACAAACCATGAGACTCGTAATCATAGGAAACAAACTGAGGTTTCTAGAGGGGAGGGGCATGGGGGAATGGGGTAACTGGGTGATGGGCATTAAGGAAGACACATGATGTAATGAGCACTGGGTATTATATATAATTGATGAATCACTGAACTCTACCTCTGAAACTAATAATACACTATATATTAATTAATTGAATTTAAATTAAAAATAAAAATAAAGAAATAAAAATAAATAAAAATAAAGGAAACTTTTTATCACATAACACTACATTGTGGAAAAATTATGAAACTGAGATAAGCCAAATTAAAAAAAAAAAAGAAACCAAACTAAAATCATGACTCTTATGAGTGTTCTGACTTTGGCCTAGGAGATTGTCTTCCTCTGAGATTTCAGCCTTATTTGAAGTGCTCACTACATTTAACACTTAGGTCTTCAGTTCCATCTGTAGAAGATGAATGTTGTCTAAGAGGCTCCCTGGCTCTTGCATTTTCTTAGTTAATAGATTGCTTCATGCATTAATGTTACTTAATAATAGCCACCTAATTTCATAGTCCTTTTGATTATGATTTCTTTTTAAATCTCAAATGTTAACAATGATATTCCACATTATACATCACTTTCCCTGCTTCCCGTCTCCACTCCCCACAAGTAAAAATCTTATAAATCCCACTGCTATAACTTTCCAAGAACTATCAGTAATCAACCTACCATCAATAATGGGGTCTTCATTGCCATACGGCCACTCAAAGACCAGTTTCGAATCCCATTGTTAGAGTCTGCGTCTTAGAATCATCATGGCCCCAAATATCTGAGGTTAAGTTCCCTAGAAGGAGAGCTTAAGACAGGAGTTCTTGGAGGAAGTGATTTGTTGAGGAAATTCTCTTATAAGAAGGGATGGGTAATAAGGAGAGCACGTATTACATGGAGCACTGGGTGTTTTACGCAAACAATGAATCATGGAACACTACATCAAAAACTAATGATGTAATGTATGGTGACTAAATAACATAATAAAATAAAATTAATAATAAAAAAAGAAGGAAATGGAAAAAGGAGGGCAGAACAAGGGAAAAAACTCTAAAGAAGTAAGTGGTCTTAACAGGAGACTAGCTTCAGTCTGATTTCAGGAAAAGTTCTGTTGCACAAACTGCACTACAGAATTAGCCTCAACTTAGAGTGAGAACTAAATTTTCTACCACACCTTCAGTTCAGTAAGTCATTAGCCTGACTGTCCCAGGAAGAGGGTAATCATAATCTGGGTGAGATGGTTCCTATTTGGCTGCATCAGTTTTCCAGAAGAGGTGGTGGTTCTGAGCCTTTAGCACTAACATTCTTAGCAGCTGAGTAATGTGTGCATCTGACAGTCTGTAGATGAGAGTCCATGCAGGGCACCAATAACATCACTAATGAAGCAAGGGTTTGGAGAAATGACATTTTTTTTTTTTGTAATGATGGGGAAAATGATGTTATCACTGGAAGGACATTTGGAAATAATACTACAAAAGACATTAAAGCATCATGTGCTTTGATATAGATGCAACTAATATAATTCACAATGGAGAACTAAATTCTCTTTGACAATGCACATCTACTCTAGTGAAATGTTCCTATGAAAATATGTATACAAGTCTGACTATGACTTTACAACAATGTTCATAAAACTATATTTATAAGAGCAAACATTTTTTAAAAATTAAAATTTTAGGAATTGGAGAATGGTTAAATAATTCTGTATATTATGGTATATTATGATAGAAATATTAATAATACACTATGTTATTTATATATCTGCATTATTTACATGAAAAAAATAAGCTGTTACATTTTTTATTATAATTATTTGTTGTTTTACATCCCAGAGAACCTCTTTGTATAAGAAAAAAAGAAACAAATTTGAGGGCTTTTAACATATTCTAAAATAGCATAAGACTCAAAATTACCCAAGACCCATGGGTCTCATGAGATTTGCTCCCAAAGTTTAAAGGCAGCTATGCCAGGAGGATATTTTGGGCATGGCTGACTCTAACCAGATCATACTGGTGTGATGTTATTTATAATGTCCATTATAATTGACAGGATCCATACACTACAGGAGGTCAAATATTTAGAATATTACTCATGGTTGTGGGTATTTTTTTTAATTTTGGCTTATTTCAATTTCATAATTTTCCACAATATATTGTTTATGTAATAAAAAGTATATTTTATTTTATAACAGCTATATATATATATATATATATATATATATATATATATATATATATTTACATGGAAACAAGTAAGAGCTTTTTGTTCAAATCAGACTCAAATGCTTATTTAAGGAAGTCTATTATTATGAAAATACGTGGTTTAAGTGTCTTCAATATGCTTAATTTTTTGCAGCAATTATAATTGGTATAGTTTTCTTGATCTCAAGAATCTTTTCAGTATATTCTAATAAAATAACTTCCAGTGTTTGAAGGGAAGGAAGAAAATGAATGCTGACATGAAATTTTATTCTTCAGAAATACATAACTAAACATACTTTATTTAATTTGGTATAAAAATGCAGATGTGTAAAATGGATACAAGAATATAAGACCAATATGCATATGAAGGATAGGCACTATTTACCTAGTGGTAACATTCTTGCCATCCACTGGGTGAAGATGAGTTGGTGCTCTAATTAAAAAAAAAAAAAAAAAAAAAAAGTTGTTTTCCTGCTGGCTTTAGAGGTAGCAAATTTCATCACTCTAGCTTCTAAGGTGACAGCACATTATTGCTACCTTTACTTATAGACAGGTCAAAACTTCGGTAGCTATAGGTCAAAATTTGATGAGAAATGATTCTTCAAAAAAGTTTTATTCTCCAAATGATTGGATCCCAATCCATTACTTACCCATCTCAGTAAAAATAGATAAGAAAACAAGCTTTAACTATACATCCCTTCTCTTTTATTAGTCTTCAAAGTTCACATCTGCTTGATGATATAACATGGGATTTAAGTACAAAAATAGATATATAATCAAGATTTCACAAACATTGAAGCAAAGAGAATACCATGAAAATAAGAACTTGGTATTTGACATTGCTGATTTCATGGTCAAAAACCTCCATTCTTCTTTTTGATAATACATCATTTTTCCTTTTGGGATGATATATATAGGTGTTTGCCTCCAACTGTGTTAGAAAATGGGACAGATTCCTGCTCTTACCTCCTCAGTTCACCAGTGGTCAACTACATGACATAAACTCAACAACATCAAACTGAATTTTAAGAAACTGAATTTTGAGTGAGGCTTGCAAGAAGAAAAACAACGCCATGGCTAGGTTAATGTCACACTTGAAATATTAAATACTGCTGGGAAGGCGATTGCTATCACATCCACCTTTCACTCTCTAACTTGACCAATGCAAATAAATAACAGATAGAGGAATAAATACAGTAAGAACAGTTTGCTGTTATTTCAAATGTGGTATCTTTATTGTATCATTCAATTCAGTTTATGACAATTGGAAAGCAGATAGTGAACAGGGAAATGATTTTTCCCCTACACTTAGCTAGACTAAAAACACCTAAATAATTTTGTTTTCATTGGGCCCAGATAGCTTATACCTTTAACATGTTACCTTAGACATATGTGAACTCTCTTAACTCTCCACCATAATTTAGCCCAAATTCAAAAGATACCATATTGAGCCACTGAATTGATGACATAGTGCTTAATATTGAATACAGAAAGTATGAAGGAGCAGGTACAGAACTTGACATGGTAAGACATATACATGCCAGTGAATCGGAAATTAATCCTACAAAATGTTCAGAAGCTATCAGTGAAATTTCTAAGTAAGAATTATGTGATTGTTTTGGAATAATTTTTGCTGCTGATCCAGTTAAGAACAAGCTGAGTGACACAGTTGTACAGTTAAGATTCTGGGAGCTTAGTTAGTTCAAAGTGACACTGGAAGAATATTTGACTCTTTTATCTAGGAAGAAGAAAAGTCTTTGTTTGCAGATCCTATATAATAGTATTTATTAAAAAATCATAAAGAGTCCATCAAACTACTGTTAGAACTATTCAATGAATTCAGTAAAATTACAGGACACAAAATCAACATATAGAAAACAGCTGTATTTCTATACATTAAGACAAAGTCTCTGAAAAAGAAATAAAGGAATCAGTCCCATTCACAATAGTGGCAAAAATAATACAATACTTAGAAGTAAATTTAACTAAGGACATGAAAGTCTTATACACTGGAAATAATAAGCTTTTAATAAAAGAAAGTGACAAGACACAAATAAGTGGAAAGATACCATGTGTTCATGAGTTGGAGGATCTAATATTGTTAAAATATATTAATATTATTATTCCATGGTACCTAAAGCTATCTATAAACTATCAAAATTCCAAAGGCATTTTTTATAGAAAGAACAATCCTAAAACTTGAATAGAACCACAAAACACTTGGAATAAACAAAGCAGTCATGAGGAAGAACAAAGCTGGAGGTATTCATGCCCTGATTTCAAATAAAAATACATAGTTGTAGTAATGAAAACACAGACAGGGAGAGCAATGGAACAGAATAGAGAGCCCAGAAGTAACCCACTCCTTATATGTTTAACTAATATTTGACAAGAAAATCAAGAATACTCAATGGGGAAAGTATACTCTCTTCAATAAATGGCATTAGAGAAATTGGATAATTACATTTAGAAGAATAAAATCAGATCTCTATCTTACACCACTCAAACAAAAATTAACTTTAAATATATTGAGGATTTAATCATAAGACCTGAAACCATAAAATTCCTAAAAGAAACCACAGGGAAGGGGCGCCTGGGTGGCTTAGTCGTTAAGCGTCTGCCTTCCACTCAGGTCATGATCCCAGGGTCCTGGGATTGAGCCCCACATCGGGCTCCCTGCTCCGCAGGAAGCCTGCTTCTCCCTCTCCCACTCCCCCTGCTTGTGTTCCTTCTCTCGCTGTGTCTCTCTCTGTCAAATAAATAAATAAAATCTTTAAAAAAAAGAAACCACAGGGAAAAAGCCCCTTGACATTGGTCCTGGCAACAATTTTTTTGGATATGACACAAAAATTAGAAGTGACAAAAGCAAAAATAGATAAGTGGAGCTACCTGAAATTAAAGGCTTCTTCAGGGGCACCTGGGTGGCTCAGTTGGTTAAGCAACTGCCTTCGGCTCAGGTCATGATCCTGGTGTCCCTGGATGGAGTCCCGCATCGGACTCCCTGCTCAGCGGGGAGTCTGCTTCTCCCTCTGATCCTCCCCCTCTCATGCTCTCTGTCTCCCATTCTCTCTCTCAGATAAATAAATAAAAAATCTTTAAAAAAAAAAAAAAAAGGCTTCTTCAGCAAAAGAAATAATCAACAAAATGAAAAGGTAACCAGTGGAATAGGAGAAAATATTTGCAAATAAGTTGTTGGGTAAGGGGTTAATATCCAAAATATATAAAGGACTCATACAACTCAATAACAAAAAATTCAAACAGCCTTATTTTTAAAAATGGCCAGAGTAACTGAATAGACATTTTTCCAAAGACAATATCTGAATAGCCAGCAGGTACATGAAAAAATGAAGATGTTCAATATCACTAATCATCAGGAAAATGCAAATCCAAACCACAATGAAATGTCTCCTCACACATATTAGAATGGCTATCATTAAGAAGGCAAGAAATGGGGCGCCTGGGTGGCTCAGTTGTTAAGCGTCTGCCTTCGGCTTAGGTCATGATCCCAGGGTCCTGGGATCGAGCCCCGCATCTGGCTCCTTGCACAGCGGGAAGCCTGCTTCTTCCTCTCCCACTCCCCCTGCTTGTGTTCCCTCTCTTGCTGTGTCTCTGTCAAATAAATAAATAAAATCTTTAAAAAAAAAAAAAGAAGGCAAGAAATAAGGAGTGTTGGCGAGAGTGTGGAGAAAAGGGAATCCTAGTGCACTATTGCTGGGAACATAAATTGGTGTAGCCACCATGAAAAAATAATATGAAGTTATCACAAAAAGTAAAAATAGAACTACTATATGATACAATAATCCCACTTCTGTGTATATATCCAAAGGAGATTAAAATAGAATATCAAAGAAATATTTATACACCCATGTTAATTGCAGCATTATTCACAATAGCCAAGATACGGAAACAACCTAAGTGTCCATCAATGGATGAATAAAGAAGATGTGGTATATAATGGAGTATTATTCAGTCATGAGAAAGAAGGAAATCCCACCATTTTGGACAACATGGTTGGACCTTGAAGGCATTGTTCTAGGTGAAATGAGTTAGAGAGAGAAAAATAGAAAAAAAAATCTAAAGCTAAACTCATTAAAATATAGGATGATGATTGCCAGGGACTTGGAGGTGAGTGAAGTGAGGAGATATTGGTCAAAGGTTACAAGCTTCCAGTTATAAGATGAATAAGTTCTGAACATTTAATGTACAACATGGTGACTACACTTAACAGTACTATATTATATTCTTGAATGCTGCCAAGAGAGTACATCTTAAATATTCTCACTGCTTACTGGTAGTTATGTGAAGTTATGAAGATGTTAACTAATGGTAGAGTGGTAATCATTTTGCAATATATAAATGTATCTAATCAACATGTTGCACAACATAAACTTATACTATATGTCAATTATAATCTCAATAAAGTTGGGAAAAAATGAAATGCATGTATTTTTTGACCCATTACTGGAATTACTTCCAGACTGTGATGTATAATTTGGAGAAGCATTTATATATGTGAACAAGGAAGTTCATATAAGAACATTATATGAAACAGTAGTTATATTAATAACAACAAAAAATAAAAACAAAACAAAGCAAAATATAGAGATCCTAAATGCTGTCAGAAAAGAAATGAACAAACAATTTCTTTTTTTTTTTAAGATTTTATTTATTTGACAGAGAGAGACACAGCGAGAGAGGAAACACAAGCAGGGGGAGTGGGAGAGGGAGAAGCAGGCTTCCCACGGAGCAGGGAGCCAGATGTGGGGCTCGATCCCAGGACCCTGGGATCATGACCTGAGCAGAAGGCAGACGCTTAACGACTGAGCCACCCAGGCACCCCAAACAAATAACTTCTATGATATCCATGTTATAGAATATCATACAGCAGTTAAAGAATATAAGTATGCTTTCAATGGACTAAAATAGAAAAATTTAGAAGATACAGGATTCAATGAAAACATCAAATTATAAGCAAAGTGTAGAGTAACATGCTCTCTGTAAAGCATACAATGCAATTATGCATTTGTATATTTGCATATGTGTCTTTATTTATATTAATATCTATCTATCATCTATCATCTATCTACCTACATATATTTATCTGGATAGATATAAACCAAAGTGGCTAATTCTGGGAGGAAAATAAAATCATGGGTGGTTGTCAAAGGGAAATTGAGCGGGCGCCTGGGTGGCTCAGTTGGTTAAGCGACTGCCTTCGGCTCAGGTCATGATCCTGGAGTCCCAGGATCGAGTCCCGCATCGGGCTCCCTGCTCGGCAGGGAGTCTGCTTCTCCCTCTGACCCTCCTCCCTCTCATGCTCTCTGTCTCTCATTCTCTCTCTCTCAAATAAATAAATAAAATCTTTAAAAAAAAAAAAAAAAGGGAAATTGAGCTTCGTATATAATATTTGGTTTTCTTTTTAAGGAAGATAACATTAGTGTATGATTTATATATCCAAAATCATTTTTTAAAAGATAAAATTTAAGCAAATTGCCCAAGGTGAAAATGTTACTTAGTGCCCAATCTAGTTTAAAACCTAGGAATTCTGAAACTTAAGACATTCACCAGTTTTCTTATGTTACGTTCTAGCAAATGACCAATTTTCATTAAGCATTTCAATGAGAAAAAAAATAAAGCATTAATTACATCCAAGTTAAAGTGAGGCGAAAACACAATCTTCCATCTGTGGCATATTTTGTATTAATTAAATTATTTTGCTAGTATTAAAGTTGGTTTGTGGAAGAAGGTTAATGAGGCATTCCCACAAATTTGTAATGATCACTAGACAGGTTACTTCAAATTTCCTCTAGGTTAGAGGTAACCTCTTGTTAAAATAGGAGATTTCCATGTCTAATCCAATTAAGTCTGAAATAGTTGATCTAGGGATTTCCAAGGAGGCCAACAGATTATTAAACCATTCAGATGATTCTGACATGGCTTACTAAGGGCTCTACCCCCAAATAGGTTCAGAACTCATAATTGTGGAAACTTGAATGGAAGGGAAAACATGACTTTCCAGTAGAAATCAAAGAATATTAAAGAAATAAAGGCATGGGGGTGGCAGACAGTGAAATTTCTCAAGAAAGGTCAAGTCTTGGGGCACCTGGATGGCTCAGTTGGTTAAGCATCTGCCTTCGGCTCAGGTCATGATCTCTAGGTCCTGGGATCGAGCCCCGTGTCTGGGCTTCCTGCTCAGCCAGGAGTCTGCTTCTCTCTCTCTCCTTCTGTCCCTCTCCCTGCTCATTTTCTCTCTCTCTCTCTCAAATAAAATATTAAAAAAAAAAGAACAGTCAAGTCCTACTGATTCAAAAATTATTTTTCAGGAATTAATACCTATGTGGCAGCATGTACCCTTTTTATGTAACCAACTTGATACTGGGACATTCTCACAATATCAGGTTAAAAAAAAAAAGAGAGACAGAAGCCTTTGCAGAGGCACTCAAGTGTTTTTTTGTTGTTGTTGTTTTCTTCTCTTTTTTTTCTTTTCTTTTCTTTTCTTCTTTTCCATTTGATTGTTTCTGCTTTTTGGTGACACAGTTTTTAAAAGAATCTGGAGACATTTTTCCAAAGAAGACATCAAGATGGCCAACAGACACATAAAAAGATGCTGAACATCATTCATTATCATGGAAATACAAATCAAAACTACAAGGAACTATCACCTCACACCTGTCAGAATGGCTAAAATCAACAATACAAGAAACAACACGTGTTGGCGAGGATGCAGAGAAAGGGGAACGCTCTTGCACTGTTAGTGGGAGTGCAAACGCGTGCAGCCACTCTGGAAAACAGTATGGAGTTTTCTCAGAATGTTAAAAATAGAACTACCCTATGATTCAGCAATTGCACTAATAGGTATTTACCCAAAGAATACAAAAATACTAATTCAAAGGGATACATATGCCCCCTTGTTTATAGCAGCATTATCAATAATAGTCAAATTATGGAAAGAGCCGAAATGTCCATAGACTGATGAATGGATGAAGAAGATGTTATATATATAATATATATATTATACATTATATATATATGGCAAATACTATATAATTTCACTCATATGTGGAATTTAAGAAACAAAACAGATGAGCGAAGGGGGGAAAAAAAGACAGAGAGAGAGGCAAACAAAGAAACAGACTCTTAGCTATAGAGAACAAACTGATGGTTACCAGAGAGGAGGTAGGTGGGGGATGGGTGAAATAGGTGACGGGGATTAAGGAGTACACTTGTTGTGATGAGCACCAGGTGTTGTATGGAAGTGTTGAACCACTATGTAGTACACCTGAAACTAGTATTACACTGTATGTTAACTAACTAGAATTTAAATAAAAACTTTTAAAAAATGAAATAAAATGACACTATAAGAGCTACATACTAGTAGGACTATATCATGACCTGCCCCATTCCACTCTTTAAAATATAAATATGCAAACCAAGGAATCTTGCAAAGAGACATTTTCTTTTCCAATCATTGAGTATATTTAGTGATCATTTCTTCTAAAAAGTAGTTTCTGAAAAACTGTTTACTTTTACTTTCCCCCGTGCCTTAGTAATTCAAAATGTTATTTTATTTCAGATCACCTTTTTTCATCTTTCTTGTGAAGATTGATTTCAATTCTTAGTCCTTTAAAAGTATACTTAGATTGAAAGGACCAAAAAGATGTAATCATATTTTCCTAATTTATTTGAAGACACGGAGTAGAAGAAAGCATTTCCTTGTTTTTTGCATGGTAAGTGTAAATTTTTCATGAGCCACATTAACTCTATGTATCTGCTCAGGTTTTATGCAATGGAATTATTGCCATTCTTTGTAAATCCATTTAAAATCAATCATCTGGATGAATATGTTTTATTATAGTACTGATTACCATATTCTTCCCAAAGATTTATCGATTTCCCTCTCCTAAAAAAAAAAAAAAAAAAAAAAAAAAAAAAGTCCACTCAATTTTCCAAAGCACTTGGCTATAGTAATGGCAATGCTGATTTAATTACATGCAGTAAAGCTCTATTGGCCACAACCTGTTGCCCGGTTTTGTAAGCTCTGCATGTGTTTGTCTGGAAGGCAAATACAAAAGGGCCATTTTTTATCACTGTCTGATTATGTTGCCATTAAAGGCAGTTAAATTTACTACAGTAACCTAGGCCAAAATAACAATGGATTTATATAGAACATAGAATTTGTGAGACATTTGAGCAAAAGATCAAACTAATTAATCTAGGTATTTAGAAATGTAAAAAAATAGAATATTCAAAGTATTTTCAGTATTATATATATATATATTGATAAGCATTAAAGAAGTACGGCAATTATAAAACTTTTTGTATTGGTTGTTTTCTAAGTTTTCTTTCTTTCTTTTTTTTTTTTTCTAAGTTTTCTTAAAGGTTATTAGTTCCTTGAGGTTCTGCATCCTAATGTCATGCCTAATCTTTTAGTCAAGATGTGTCACTGTATTTCCAACTCTAGATATTTTCTTTTTTAATTACTTTTCAGTATATATAAAACCTATACATATATTGAACATGAATCCAGAATCCAGAATATATATACTGAATATATATGTGAGTGAGTGGACATAGGTATGTCACATACACACAGATATATATATATATATATATGTGTGTGTGTGTGTGTGTGTGTATATATATATATATATAGGACATAGGTACACACATACACACAGATATATATTGAGTGGCATGATAGTTCAATTGAACTCTAGTTGGTATTTTAAAACTAGCAATGATAGGAGTATTTACATCACAGAAATTGGAAAACATTAAAAATCAGGGTTGTGTGGGCCTTTTAAATTTTTCTTCTTTTTTCTCAGAAAACTGGTAAACATTCTCAGCATGCCACTGTATACACTGAGTTGTGTTTGAATTTATTTGAAATTAATATGTATATTTCTGATCATAAAAAATAAATGTTGCATGAAATGATTAGTGAATTTAGTACTTTTCTGATTTCAAACATCTGGCAAGTATTGGCTCCAGGTCCTAGGCTCAAATCCTGCATTCAGTGGATTGTAGGTAATGCCACTTCTCCTACGCTGACCTGCCTCCTTTTGAATAGCAACTTACATATCCCCAATTCACCTGTCAGTGGACATTTTTTTTTATTAAAAACTGATTTTATATGATCTTTTGGAAACTTGTTCTTCCCTAATCAAGAGGTAGAGCATATGTCCCTTCCTCCTTCAGAGGAGTACATTGTGTTTTGGCAGATTTCAAATACCCCACAAAAATCATTCAAGGCATTAAATCTCTTTTTCTGATTAGGGTATTTAGCTCCTCACAAATTATTCCTGGTATACAATGTTACTTTGTTTTCAAGTTTTTGTTTTTGTTTTTGTTTTTCAGGACAAATCTATTGAATATACAAAGTGTGGGCAGAATCATTCCAGATCAGTGGAGCTGAGAAAATTTAGAGAGCTGACACATTTATCTTTTCTATTTTTCTTTCCTTAATCTCAAAAGAATTGTTCCATTTGAATTTATTAATCACAAAATTCCAGTTACAGAAATTAAAAACATCAACTTTTCTGCCTGTAAGAAGATCACAGTCTAGTGAAGGTGTAGATATTAGATAGAACCAGGTAGAATGTAGTATCGGATAGAATTGATAATTTTTTGATGTTTCTTGATGTAAGAATAGAGGATTCTCAAATTATCACTATTGGTTCTATCAAGAAAAAGCAAATCCAGATGTTGGTATGAGAGAATTTATTCAAAAAGATTATTGTAATAGAGGAAAGGGACTGATGCAGTAGAAGAAAATTCCAGCTTACCCAAAGATCTGCAGGAGCATCAAAAGTAAGGCAGAAAAGACTTTTATTTTTTGAGGAGGTGTAAACAAAGCTAGAAAGAACTGGATGTGGAGACACGGAGTTGTGTGATTGGACAGCTGATCAGAGAATATTTTTCTCAACTGTCAGGAGATTCTCAGGAAGGCACCTTTGAGGAAGGGTTGTTCAAGTTCCACTGAAAGAATTCTGTCCAGATCAGTTGGTGGAGTCAAACAATTCAATTAATCTTTGATGAGGTGCAGAGTGAGTATTTGGAGGGTCTGTGTCTGGTCTCGTCATAAGTAAACAATGGGGTTATTCAAGAATGTCTTATCAAAGTTATGTGGGACGGGTGGTTCTTTGTGATAACAGTGTTTGTAGAGAAAAAAAGATTTGGAAGTAGCAGCTTTGGTGACCATACTTGTTTTACAGGAGCATAGATCTCAGGTAAAGTTAAACATTGTCATTTCCATTTATACAAATTTGAAGTGAAGTCAAAATTTTTGTTGTTGACTTACAGAGTTTGATACTTCAAACTTGATATGAAGTGTCTCACATATCTCACATTTTTTTTTTTTACATATCAATCGGATAGGCGGTTGACTATTCATGAAAATGATGAGTAGATTCTTGAAGACTTTGCTGAGATTTAATGAACTGATGGTGGGATTCAAAACATCTTTTGACTCTGTGCCTTTATTTGCATATCTTGCTGAAAGTTGGCAACTATTACTTTTCACATTTTAGTTATTCTGGTTATTTTTTGTTGAAAACCAAACCACCTCAATGCTTAGTGGCTTGAAACAACAGTTAATTATTTTGTTTGCAAATCTGCAATTGGAACACAACATGGGGGAAGACTTGTCTATTCCATGCAGTGTCAGCTGAGACAACTTGACTGAGAATTGGAAGATCTACTTCCAAGATGGCTTGTCCACAGGACTAGCAAGGTGGTGTTGGCCATTGGCTGGGATCTAAAATGGAGCTGAAGGCCTAGGGCCTTGGTTCCAATCCACATAGTTTGGACTTCTTGGGGTATGATGGTTATATTCCAAGGGCAGTTAACCCAAGAAAGAGAGATAGACAGGTGGGAACTCACTTGACTTTAATAATCTACCCTTGGAAGTTATATACCTTCACTTCTGCCAGACTCTTATTAGGATAATCACAAAGAGCAAGCACCTCAGGTTCAAGAGGAAGGGATATATGCTCTACCTCTTGATTAGGGAATGGCAAGTTTCCAAAAGATTATACAAAATCAAAAATATTTTTATGACTAGTTTGATAAATTAAAAATTAAACATAAATAATTGTGTCCCAAAGACTTTGACAGGAGAAAATATGGCTAAGAGATTCAATAATAAAAATAAACTTAGATATGAAAGGTGCAAGATAGATATGATAACATTTTTATAAATATATACTTTCTAGTAGTTTATTTTGCTTCTGGAAAACAATAACCATAAATTATCTGTGCTTAATTATTTAACCTATACATTCCATAGCATTTTGACTTATTAATTTAGAGTTACATACAAGTCATAAAGCATTGTCCCCAAATTCACAAATTTGCTAAAAAGATCTATATCTATATCTATCTATATCTTTATCTATCTATATCTATATCACCTATCTATATCCAAAGATCCATATATCCCTGAATATCATAGTTAAGGGATGGTTACTGAAATAATTTCAATAATGTCAAATCAGCAATATGAATTAAGGAGGTTATCAATGAATACCTTTGTTACTGTTTCTATCTTAAAATTTCATTCCATCAGGAGTAAAACAAATTTTCTTTATCATTATCTTTAGGGAGCAGGAACAAAATGTTTCCCATCCTTAAGTTGGAGCTTTTACTTGCTTTCTACTTATCTCATCATCTTCCCTACAATTTCATAAGCTGAAAAATGAAACCCTCTCAAAAATAAAACACAGCTGTGGTGATTACATTCTGAAAGTCCAAAATAGATATTACCACATTTATTTACTGTAAAGGCTTAGTAATGTTTCCAAGAAAGCTGTGAGTAGGGGAAGAGAAATGGGAACTCCTGTAGTGTTAAAATGATGAAAAGTCTGAATTACAGAATATATTTTAAAAAATGATTGATGTATGTGTATTAATAAGACAATGCTAAGAATGTGTTTCTGGCTCTATTGTAAAGATGAGAATAATGAATTAATGGATTTTACTGAGATGACTATTGATTAGACTACTAATTTACTATATTAATTTATTACTGAGCACCTATCATGTATAAGTAAGTCACGGTTGAGTTGAGTTGACTCCTCTGAATAAAAATTAGAAGATATTTTTACACTATTACAGATATACTTAAAAGATAACAAAAGAGACCATTTATAGGCAGGTAAGTATTTTCAAACCATCAAGAGGAGATATTTTTCTGGTGTTTTGAACAGTTTTAGAAAAGAAAAGAAAGGCAGCTTTTCTACTTATCAAGTTGGTTTAACTCTGATATCAAAACTTGCCAAAAAAATAAGGAAAAAAAGGATACTATAGACCAATAAGATGTGTGAGGAAAAAATGGTATTTTTCTATTCTCTCATCTTTTCTGAACTAATTAATATTTATTTGTTTTCAATAATAGAATAGTTCTATAATCAGAACAACAACTGTAAAGTTACTTGAAACTTGAGAATGAACAAATACATCAAAACAAACATGGAAAAATTTGATGTGCTTCAAAATTTTAATAATGAAGGGAATAGTGATTGTTAAGGAAATTGGCAGTTTTGCATGTCATATGGAGAAATTTAAAACATGCATTTTGTATATTTATTTTATTAATACCCATCTAGAAAAAGACCTTTAATTGTTACCTCCTCAACAGTGAAACTTGATAATTATAGTTTTGATAACATTTTCTCAAAATTTTAATTCAAAAAAATTATAATGTGGTTATATAAAGTTCTTAATTTAATTTGCAATAAATTAACAAAGTGTTTTTCTAAGACTTAGAAAGTAAACAAAAAAGTAGCTTAAATCCATATAAAAAGACCTTAAATTTAAAATCATAAGTGCTATATAACAAAAAATTTATAATTCATTGGAGTTAATTTTACTGTGTATATGAATGAACATAATGAAATTAACTGTGTAAACAAATAAGCTTACACTATTGGAAAATATGTCCTTTGTATTAAAAATTAGAAGTAAAGAATAAATAAATTAATGTAAATTTACATTGAATTCATTGTTCTTATATAAACAATATAAAAGAAACAATAATTTAAGTGAGAATCAGATTTTAAAGATCTTAATTGTATCAGTGTATACTAACAGAATTCCAGTCCTGGGATTTAGAGAATTTTGATATATTTTCCAACACCTATACTCATAATACATTGAGTCATCTGATGAAAGGAGCATGAAACAATGTCTTCAAATAATAGCTTATAATTTTTTCTTCTATGAATATGTTGATGCCAAGAAAACAGATAAAAATAAGATAGATCAACTCTTTCCCCTGGAAAGGAAAGGAAATAAACCCATTAAAAAAAATAAAAGGAAAATAAACCCATTAAAACATAATAAACACTATTTCTGGCCATGATGGAATAGTTGGTAGCAGATACACCCCATATACATAAATGTTTGTAATATTAAGAAAAATATTCAGAGCAACTATTTTCAGGAACTGGACAGTGGACTGTGAAAAATGAACAGAGGAAATATTCTGAATGTATCAAAATAAATATGAAGAGATAATGGTCATTTATCTCTCTTTTTCCAAATTAATAAAGACATAAACCCACAGATCCAAGAGGCTCATTACAATCCAAAAAGAATAAATATGGATATCACACCCAGGCACAGAATAAATTGGTAAAAAATTAAGATAAAGAAAAAATATACTAAGAAACTTCTTTAAATAATTCTTATATATTCAAAGGAAAATATTATGAATAATAACTCCCACCTTATCTAAAACAATGGAAACCAGAAGACAATAATAAACAGCATTCTTAAAGTGCCAAAAGAAAAGTCAATTTAGAAATCCATATTCAGTGGAAATCTTCAAAATTTCAGTAGAAATATACACTTTTGATAAATAAGAATTGAAGCACTACTTAAATTTTTAAAAGGTATAGAAAAATAGGATTAAAGGTTAAAGAGAAATGATCAAGGGGGAAGCTGAAATCTCAAGAAAAAAAAAAAAAGAGAACCCCAAATAGTAAATTTTATTTAAAATAGTGTTAAATATTTTAAAAATAATAACAATGCACTCTCATGTATATAATATACATAGAAATAAAAGATATGAAAACAATAGCACAGAATTGGGGGTGGTGTAGTGTACTGTAAAAAGAATTAAAGAAAGTCCTGTATTTATAAGCTGAAACTGTGCAGTGATATTAAAAATTAATGGAAAAAACTAAAACTGTTCTATAAATATCTATCCTTTAAATATTTTGTCCAAAGCATTATATTGAGAAAAAGCCAATTACACAATAATACTTACTGTATGATTCCAATTATATAAAGGTGAAGGGTAGACAAAACAAATCTATGGTGACAGAAATCAGATGCTTAGATGTTTCCAGTGGGTTAAATTGCTTAGAAAAGGTACAAAGAATTTTCTGGGGCTATGGAAATATTTATCTTATTTGTTGTGATTGTTACATGTGTTTTTACATTTCTCAAAATTAAGTGTATACCCTTCAGATTTGCATATTTTAACTTACATAAATTATACCTCAACCAAATAATCTTAGCTTTAAAATAAAACAATGAATTGGAAAAATTTAGATAATTATGCCATATGAAGAAAATAAAATTGGAGGATACAGTAAAGAGTGGATTGGAAGAGTGGAGATAGTCAAGGAAGGTATCTCTGAGGAGATGACATTTAATTTAAGAACGGGGGGAGACAGAAGACATACAAATGGCAAATAGACACATGAAAAGTTCTTCAACAGCACTCATTATCAGGGAAATACAAATCAAAACTACAATGAGATATTCATTTCACACCTTTCAGAATGACTAAAATTAACAACACAGGAAACAACAGATGTTAGCGGGGATGTGGAGAAAGGGGAACCCTCTTGTACTGTTAGCAGGAATGCAAACTGGTGACACTGCTTTGGAAAATAGTATGGAGTTTCCTCAAAAAGTTAAAAAGAGAACTACCGTATGACCCAGCAATTACACTACTAGGTATTTACCCAAAAGATATAAAAATACTGATTCAGGAGAGGAGGTAAGATGGCAGAGGATTAGGGGACCCTAAGTTTGTCTGATCCCTCAAACACAGCTAGATAGTTATCAAATTATCTAAACACTCAACAAATCAATCAGCTCTGAGAGAACAAAAACTGCCAGACTATAAGTAGAACAGCTACCACCTTTTGGAAGGTAGGAGGTGTGGAGAATTGAATTTGGGGAGCTTTAGCAGTTAATATGGTGGCAGAGAAGGAGGCTGATTTTGGAGGCTACTGCAAAGCATTTTAAGCAACAAGGTGCAAAATCTGAACTTTTAGAAGTCTGCTACAGTGGGGAACATGCCTGGCTTAAAGGTTCTCAGGTAGCAAAGGAAGGCAAAATCCCATGTGTGACACCATAGTCTCAGGATCCCCTGGGTCCCAAAAAGAATGGGTTGTACTTAAGAACTATACTATTCTCAGGCATAGGAGTGTGGAAGCCAGATGAAAAAAAAGCAAGTGTTGGTGCCAGCTTTCTGCTCTGTGTTGCCATAAATTGCAAACCACTGCATGGTCATGTGACTGCTTTCCTGGGACAGTCTGGCAAACAGCAAAAGCATGGCAAGACCCTCCCCTGGAGGAGGAACAATCAGGGTCCACACAGTGGGAGTCCCTAAAATTTGGAATTTTAAAACTCAGTCACGTGCTTGAGATAAAAAAAAAGCTTGGACACAGGCAGTGTGAATGCAGGGTTCAGATGGAAACAGGGAACACAAATAGGATGACTGATTGCTCTTCTGTGAGGGCTCCCTGAGGAATGGGGAGTGTGAACTTTCAGCTGCAGGGCTTGAGAGCAGGGTGCCACCACATTCATCCGGTCCATCAGGGCCACTTGTGGATGCTAGAGACATTTACATCAAGTCCCCCTGCACCCTGGAGGTGCATTTCTACTAGGGCAAGTCCACCTGAGAATCAGCACAACAGGCCCCTCCCCCAGAAGACCAGTATGAACAACTCATTCACACCAAGTTTACTGACCATAGAGTGCTGCAAAGCTTCAGCTCTGGGGGAAAATAGGATCTAGCTGCCTTTTATTTTTATTCTTTATATTTTTTATTATCTTTCACTTATCTTTGTATTTTTTAATTCCCTTTTTTCTTTCTTTATTATTATTTTTTTAATTTTTTATGTATACTTTATGTATATTTTTACTTTTGTTTACTTTAATTTTTATTTTTATTATTATTATTATTATTAGGATATAGATTCTAACAAGCAGACCAAAACATACCCAGGATCTAGTTTTTTTATTTTTCTGTTTTTTATTTTCATTTGTGTGTGTGTGTGTGGGGGGGGTGTGTGTGTGTGTTTCTTTCTTTCTGCTTCTCTGGACAAAATGATGGAGAAATCACCCCAAAAGAAAGAACAGGAAGTAGAACTCACAACCAGGGATTTAATCAATACAGATATAAGTAAGATGTCTGAACTGGAATTTAAAACAATGATTATAAGGATACCAGCTGGGCTTGAAAAAAGCATAGAGGACACTAGGGAATCCCTTACTGCAGAGATAAAAGAACTAAAGTCTAGTCAGGCTGAAATTAAAAATGCTATAACTGAGATGCAATCCCAAGTAAATGGCATAAAAATAAGGCTGAATGAATCAGAGGAGCGAATCAGTGACATAGAAGATAAAATGGAAAATAATGAAGCCGAAAAGAGGGCCAGAAAGGTAATGCACCATGAAAGAAGACTTAGGGAATTTGGTGACTTATTAAAACATAATAACATTCATATCATAGGAGTCCCAGAAGATGAGGAGAGGAAAAAGGGGGCTGAAGGTTTATTCAAACAAATTATAGTTGAAAACTTCCCTAATCAGGGGGAGAACATAGACATCAAAATCCAAGAAACACAGAGAACTCTCATTAAATTCAACAAAAGCCAACTGTCACCAAGGCATATCATAGCCAAATTTACAAAGTACAGACAAGGAAAGAATCCTGAAAAGAGCAAGGGGAAAAAAAGTCCTTAACCTACAAGATAGGACAGATCAGATTTGTAGCAGATCTGTCCACAGAAATGTGGCAAACCAGAAGAAGAGGCAGGAAATATTCAATGTGCTGAGTGGGAAAAATATGCAACCAATAATTCTTTTTCCAGCAAAGCTATCATTCAGGATAGAATTTCCCAGACAAACAAAAATTAAAGGAGTATGTGACCACTAAACCAGCCCTGTGAGAAATTTTATGGGGGACCCTTTGAGAGGAGGAAAAATAGACCACAAGCAACAAAGACTAGAAAGGACCAGAGAACATCACCAGAAACACCAACTCTACAGGTAACACAATGGAACTAAATTCATATCTTTCAATAATCAATCTGAATGTAAATAGACTAAATGCTGCAATCAAAAAACATAGGGTATCTGAATGGATAAGAAAATAAGACCCATCTATACGCTGTCTAAAACAGACTCATTTTAGACCTAAGGACAACTGAAGATTGAAAATGAGGGTATGGAGAACCATCTGTCATGTTCTTGGATATCAAAAGAAAGCCAGAGTAGCCATACTTATATCAGACAAACTAGGAAAAAAAAAAAAAGACTGCAACAAGAGGTGAAGAAGGACATCATATTATAAATAAAGAGTTTATCCATCAAGAAGATCTAACAATTGTAAATATTTATGCCCCAACTTGGGAGCACCCAAATATATAAATTAATTAATAAGAAATATAAACTTGTTGTTAATAATACAATAATAGTAGGGGACTTTAACATCCCACTTACAGCAATAGACAGATCATCTAAGCAGAAAATTAACAAGGAAACAATGGCTTTAAATGACACACTGGACCAGATGGACTTTAGATACATTCAGAATATTTCATCCCCAAAGCAACAGAATATACATTCTTTCGAGTGCACATGGAACATACTCCAGAATAGATCACATACTGGGGCACAAATCAGCCTGCAACAAGTACAAAAAGATTGAGATCATACCATGCATGTTTTTATACCACAACGCTATGAAACTTGAAGTGAACCACAAGAAAAAATTTGTAAAGGCTACAAATATATGGAGCTTAAAGACCATCCTACTGAAGAATGAATGGGTTAACCAGGAAATTAAAGAAGAAATAAAAACACATATAGAAGCAAATAAAAATGAAAATATGACAGTCCAAAACCTTTGAGATGAAGAAAAGCAGTCCTAAGAGGGAACTATATTGCAATACAGGCCTACCTCAAGAAACAAGAAAAATCTCAAGTGCACAACCTAATATTACACCTAAAGGAGCTAGAAAGGAAAAGCAAATAATGCCTTTTGGCTTTAGCCAGCAGAGGAAGGGAAATAATAAGAATTAGATCAGAAATAAATTATACAGAAACAAACAAAAACAGTAGAACAGTAGAACAGATTAACAAAACTAAGAGCTGGTTCTTTGAAATAATAAAATTGATAAACCCCTAGCCATACTTATCAGAAAGAAAAGAGAAAGAGCCCAAATAGATAAAATCATCAATGAAAGAGGAGAGACCATAACAACACCACAGAAATACAAACAATTACAAGAGAGTATCATGAAAAATTATATGCCTACAAACTGGGTAACCTGGAAGAAATGGACAAATTCCTAGGAAATACAAACTACCGAAACTGAAACAGGAAGAAAGAGAGAATTTGAACAGACCCATAACCAGCAAAGAAATTGAATAATCAAAAATCATCAACAAACAAAAGTCCAGGGGAGATGGATCACCAGGGGAATTCTACCAGACATTTAAAGAAGAGTTAATATCTATTCTCCTCAAACTGTTCCAAAAAATAGAGATGGAAGGAAAACGTCCAAGCTCATTCTACAAAGTCAGCATTACCTTGATTCCAAAACCAAAGACCCCACTAAAAAGGAGAATTATGAGTCAATATCCCTGATGAACATGGATGAAAAAAATTCTCAATTAAATACTACCAAATATAATTCAACAGTACATTAAAAGAATTATTCATCACGATCAAGTGGTATTTATTCCTGGGCTTCTGGGGTGGTTCAATATTTGCAAGGCAAGCAATATGATACACCACATTAATAAAAGAAAGGATAAGAACAATATGATTCTCTCAATAGATGTAGAAAAAGCATTTGACAAAATATATCATCCTTTCTTGATAAAAACCCTCGACAAAGTAGGGAGAGAGGTAACATACCTCAACATCATAAAGGCCATATACAAAAGTCCTCCAGCTAATATCTTCCTCAATGGGGAAAAACTGAAAGCATTTTACTTATGGTCTAGAAAAAGACAAGGATGTCCACTCTCACTATTTAACACAGTTCTGTAAGTCTTCACCTCAGCAATCAGGAAACAAGAAGAAATAAAAGGCATCCAAATTGTCAAGGAAGAAGTCAAACTTTCAATCTTGGCAGACGACATGATACTCTGTAGAAAACCTGAAAGACTCCACCAAAAAAGATGCTAGAACTAATACATGATTTCAGCAAAGTTGCAGGATATAAAATCAATGTACAGAAATTTTTGCACATTTATACACCATAATGAAGCAACAGAAAAAGAAATCAAGGAATCAATCCCATTTGCAACTGCCCCCAAAACAGTAAGATACCTAGGAATAAATCTAACCAAAGGGGTAAAAGGTCTATACTCTGAAAACTGTAAAACACTTATGAAAGACATTGAAGAGAACAGAAAGAAATGGAAAAACACTCCATGCTCATGGACTGGAAGAACAAACATGGTTAAAATGTCTATACTACCCAAAGTGATCTACACATTTAATACAATCTCTATCAAAATACAACCAGTATTTCCCAAGGAGCTAGAACAAGTAATCCCAAAATTTGTATGGAACCACAAAAGACCCCAAATAGCCAAAGCAATCCTGAAAAAGAAAAATAAAACTGGAGCCATCATGATTCTGCATTTCAAGCTATATTACAAAGCTTTAGTCATCAAGACAGTATGGTAATGGCACAAAAACAGACAAATAGATCAATGGAACTGGATAGAAAACCCAGAAATGGACCCACAACTATATCGTCAACTCATCTTTGACAAAGCAGGAAAGAATATGCAATGGAAAAAAGACAGTCTCTCCAACAAATGATGTTGGGAAAATTGGACTGCAACATGTAGAGGAGGGAACCTGGACCATTTGCGTACACCAGACACAAAAATTCAGAATGGATGAAAGACCTAAATGTGAGACAGGAAACCATCAAAATCCTAGAGGAGAACACACAGGTAGTAACCTCTTTGATATTGGCCATAGCAGCTTCTCACTAGATAGGTCCCCTGAGGCAAGGGGAACAAAAGCAAACCTAAATTATTGGGACTTAATCAAGATAAAAAGCTTTTGTACAACTAAGGAAACAATCAACAAAACTAAAAGGCAGCCTATGGAGTGGGAGAAGATATTTGAAAATGAGATATCTGATAAAGGGTTACTATCCAAAATATAAAGAACTTATAAAAATCAACACCCAGAAAACATCCAGTTTAAAAATGGGCAGAAGACATAAATAGACATTTTCCAAAGAACACATCCAGTTGGCCTACAGACACATGAAAAGATGTTCAACATTACTCATTATCAGGGAAATATAAATCAAAACCATGATGAGATACCACCTCACACCTGTCAGAATGGCTAAAATTAACAACACAAGAAACAACAGGTGGTGGTGAGGATGTGGAGAAAGGGGAAACCTCTCGCACTATTGGTAGGAATGTAAACTGGTGCAGCCACTCTGGAGGACAGTTTGGAGATTCCTCAAAAAGTTAAAAATAGAATTACCCTAAGATCCAGCAATTTCACTACTAGGTATTTACCCAAAGGATACAAAAATACAGATTCCAAGGTGTACATGCACCCTGATATTTATAGCGGCATTATCAACAATAGCCAAACTATGGAGACAATCCAAATGTCTATCAACTGATGAATGGATAAAGAAGAAATGGTGTATATATATACAATGGAGTATTACTCAGCCTTCAAAAAAAATTGAAATCTTGCCATTTACAATGACATGGATGGAGCTAGAGTGTATTATGCTAAGTGAAATAAGTCAGTCAAAGAAAGACAAATACCATTTGACTTCACTCATATGTGGAATTTAAAACAGAAAAGAGATGAACATAAGGGAGTGGGGAAAAGGGGAAAAAAAAAAAAAGGAATGAGTGAAACAAGCCATAAGAGCCTCTCAATGATAGAGAACAAACTGAGGGTTGATGGAGGGAGGTGGGTGGGGAATGGGCTAGATGGGTGATGGGTATTTAAGAGGGCGCTTGTTATGATGAGCACTGGGTGTTGTATGTAAGTGATGAATTACTGGATTTTACTCCAGAAAACAATTTTGCACTGTATGTTAACTAATTAAAATTAAATTTTAAAAAAGGATACAGTAATACTGATTTGAAGTGGCACATGCACCCTGATGTTTACAGTAGCATTATCAACAAATGTCCATCATCTGATGAATGGATAAAGAAGAGGTGTATATGCACAATGGAATATTACTCAGTCATCAAAGGGAATGAAATCTTTCCATTTGCAATGATATGGATGGATCTAGAGAGTATTATGCTAAGCGAAATAAGTCAGTCAGAGAAAGATAAATACCATATGATTTCACTCATATGTGGAATTTAAGAAACAAAACAGATGAACATAGGAGAAGGGGGGAAAAGAGAGGGAGGCAAATAATAAGAGACTCTTAACTATAGAGAACAAACTGAGTATTGCTGGATAGGAGGTGGGCAGGGGATGGGCTAAATGGGTGATGGATATTAAGGAGAGCACTTGTGATGAGCACTGGGTATTATATGTAAGTGATGAATCACTAAATTCTACTCCTGAAACCAATACTACACTATATGTTAACTACCTAGAATTTAAATAAAAACTTGAAACAAACAAACAACTGGCGGGGGGAAGGAGACAGCAGGAAAATATCTGGAGGTGGATCATTCTAGATTATTAGAACAGATGCAGATGTCTGATGGAACACATAAGAAAACCAACTTGTGAAGCAAAAAGAGCTACTCAAGGTGTGTGCACATGCACATTTATTCTTGTATGCTTATGCTTTCCAGAACAAATACAGGAGATCTGCTGACCCATTAGTATGGGCCCCAGAAATACGCACATGGAACACATTTCAACCTGACCTAAAGATTGGAACCAAGTTCAGTTGACCCATATCTTGAAACAAATCTGCCCCAGTCACAGGTATGCCTATAAGCAAATACATAATATATAGTTTTGTTTTGGTAAGCCACTGATACTTGAAATGGTTTGTTATGCAGTTATCACTATAGCAATAATTATCTAATACAAATGACAACTATGTATGGTAGTGATTTCTAAGGAAGAGTAATTATGTATTACTTAATTATAATTACATAATATCAGATGACAGACTATATAGTACAGAGTGGTCTTAGACTTTGATGAACATGAGAATTTCTTTGAAAGCTATTAAAACGTACAATTAATGACTTATCCCCCCAAAATATAATTCATTTGAATTATGATTTGGGGGGGATGCCTGGGTGGCTCAGTCAGGTAAGGGCCTGCCTTCAGCTCAGGTCATGATTCCAGGGTCCTGGGATCGAGCCCTGTATCGGCTCCCTGCTCAGTGGGGAGCCTGCTTCTCCCTCTGCCTGCCACTCCCCTTGCTGGTGCACTCTCTCTCTCTCCCTCTCTCTCTCTGAGAAAATAAATAAATAAAATCTTTTAAAAAAATGATTTGGTTTGGGGATTAGTAATCTATTTTTTTAAATATATTACCCAAATTGATCCTGATGTACTTGTTTACCTAAACATACTTGAACTAAATAAGTAAAATATCAAAATGCATTTAGAAATCACACCCTTTGGGGTGCCTGGGTGGCTCAGTTGGTTAAGCGACTGCCTTCGGCTCAGGTCATGATCCTGGAGTCCCTGGATCGAGTCCCGCATCGGGCTCCCTGCTCGGCAGGGAGCCTGCTTCTCCCTCTGACCCTCCCCCCTCTCATGTGCTCTGTCTCTCTCATTCTCTCTGTCTCAAATAAATAAATAAAATATTAAAAAAAAAAAAGAAATCACACCCTTTGTCTTCACAGTTTTGACACATTTTATTTCTAAATATATATTAGAAGCACATATACATTTGATTCTCCTTTTACTTTTGTTTTTGGGTAAATATTTGGTTTCACAAAAGTGAGTCCAGTATATTTTGATTAACTTGAAATATCTATGGGTGACTTCATATAAAATATTGCTTGGCCTTAGACATATCTTGCTTATCTAATAAAATTTTCATGACTGGAACTTAGACTTTAATTGGTATCTTAGCAGATGCTCTTCTTTTCAGTCCTTTTGAGACTGGGTTAAGTCAGCTGGTCAATGTTATTTATCTCATGGTTTGAAAGTGTTACATTTTATTCTTGCATTATCTCTATTCTTAATTGTGGAAGCAGATTTTTGCCCAAAATGTGTTCTTGAAAGTTTAACAGGCACTATGTAGAAATGCATAAATCTGCCACTTCTTTTTCATTTTCATATAAAAAGTCTCTAGGTTTGTGTGATGAGTGTGTGTGTGTGTGTGTGTGCGTGTGTGTGTGTGATGACTTTTTAGAAACATTCCCATTTGTCCATTTTCTAGCAGCAGAAGACTTGGTTGCTCAATTTTTGAAATAAAAGTCTTTGACTTCCAAATTTGAATTTTGGAAAATTAGTTGCTGCTAGCAAGTTTTTGATTTATATTTTACTGCTTTCTTCTCTTTTTTATTCTTTGTACCATTCCACAATATGGGATGCGTATATGATGAGTTACGTATTAAACAATATGCACAACTATATCATAACTTGGTTTCATTGTCTTTCACTATTTATAAAATTTAATTTAAATTCTGAGTAACGATTGTCAACCATATAACAATATTGTACATAAATAATGAATAGAAAGCCTGAGATAGGAATAACAGCTTGCTTTACAATTACTGTGCTTCTATTTGCTATTAGACAGCTCATTGACTAAAACATTAATCACACCCCTCTTTCTATCCCCCTCTGCAGTGGTTGAGGGTAATAAAGAATTATCAAGTGAGGGCAAGTCATTTGAATCCACAATGTGAAATATAAAGGCCAAAGTATTCTGGGTAATAAAATGTGATTATCAAATTCCCCTGAGCTTGGAAATGACACTTAGTTCCTGACCATCTGTTAATAATTGTTAGCCTTTTCAATACTCTTATTTTTAAAAAGAATAATAAGCAATCAAGATAGGTGCTTGAGATCCTGAAATACAAATGCTATTTTTAAAATAATGATTTCATTACTTGGTTTTTATTATTACTGTTATAGCATGTGGCCATTTAAAATATGTTCATAACGATGAACATTATTAACTAAGGCAATATGTCCTTTATCAATGGGCTTACGCTACATTTCCCCACCATCTCACCCTAATTATTGCTCGTCCCTAGGAGATTTGCATGTATTTGCGTTAGTAAGAGAATGTTTTTTACTATTCTTTTGAATCTCTCCTATTGAAAAGGAATTATGACCTGAAAGAACCATAACTATACTGAAAGAAAAATTATGAGTGCTAGAACTTTTGGCATTAAATGCTATCAATATCAAGGAACTCAGACATTAATTCAGACTGAATGCTTTAGACTGAATACTTTATTTTTTAAAGATTTTCTTTTTTTTTTTTTTTTTTGAGAGAGAGAGTGAGAGAGAGAGCATGAGTGGTGGGGAGGGACAGAGGGAGAGGGAGAAGCAGACTCCCTACAGAACAGGGAGCCCAATGCAGGGCTTGATCCCAGGACCCTGAGATCATGACCTGAGCTGAAAGCAGTTGCTTAATGGACTGAGCCACCCAGACACCCCTAGACTCTGAATACTTTAGACAAACCTCTCCTCCATGTCTGTAATCATTATGTTCCTGCAGAGATTAAGAAAGACATACATCTGAGAGCAAAGAAAACAAGTCAAAAATTTAGCATGACCAGGAAAGGATCTCTTGGAAGGGAGCTAGTTAATTAGTAACCTTCCATGAAGGAAGGTGGGAGGAAGTAAAATTTCAAATTATTTATACTGAAAATCAACTTCTACTTTATAAATTCTTCCTGAAATTTCCCAATTCCTATATTAAAAGTACCCCCATTACTTGTGGACACAGGATTAATTAAAAGTCAATGTGAAAGGGTGCCTGGGTGGCTCAGTCATTGAGCATCTGCCTTCAGCTCAGGTCATGATCCCGGGGTCCTGGGATCGAGCCCCACATCGGGCTCCCTGTTCAGTGGGAAACCTGCTTCTCCCTCTCCCACTCCCCCTGCTTGTGTTCCCTCTATCGCTGTGCCTCTCTCTTTCAAATAAATAAATAAAATCTTTTAAAAAAAAAAAAAGGTCAATGTGAAGAAGGGGAGCAGTATTTTTCCACACCAAAGTCTTATAATTTGATTAAGAAATTGCCTCATCTAATGTAATAGGTTGCAATGCAAAGAAACAGTAAAAAGCATGAATTCCAAGACCAATCATCATCCTTGATATTTTACCCCCTCACACATGGAACAGAAATCCAATAGGCAATCTAACCATAGTGAAATAATGAGAAAACCTGTGTCATTTGTCCTCATAACATTATAGGCATGACTTCTTCACTCCTTTCTGTAATGGTCCTTTCTGCACTGGAGAAATTGGTGCCAATATATGCAGCCATGGTCCCTTGTGGATGCTAGGAGATAGGTTTGGATTTTAATAGTATAGTTAGGTGGAGTAGATCCTGAACTTAGTGACATTCCAAATCTCACATCTATTTGAATAAATTCTAAGAGAAATTTTCATTCATTCCCAATATTCTCAAGCCAACTTTGTTATTTGTTCTTAACTCATATGAAATACTTATGTCCCAAGATTCTGGCTATCAGGCCCCAAGGGCAGAGAATCTTGGCATACTGATAGCAGGGATTTGCTAACTTGAATATTCTTCAAGTAAACTGCCATGTGGGTAGGTTTATCCTTTGGGTAGAGTGTACATAAATCTCAGTTTTGGACTAAACATCTCTGTTATTCTGGACACAATAATAATTAGTTTCAGTTTACACACTAAGATCTCTCCTTTCCCCACTGACCAAAGACATTTTTGAAAACAGCAATTATCTGCTTTCCTTGAATTGGACATTATCAATCCTTGATATTGCACATCATTAATGAGACAATTTCCTACAGACTCACATCAAAATCTGACTGTCTTAGATATAAGGAACCTTGGCTCTTCTTGCCATCCTAGGCTTATAGCCTGATCACCATGCTTCTACTGAGGGAAGGAAATATGCACTCTATGAAGTGAAATATTGCAGGAACTGTTCCATATTTACTCCAATCCCTTAGTTTCTCCCAGGAAGAGGAGTGAATCATCACTGTGGTGAATTTGGGAGAATAACCAGAGCATTCTCAGTTTAGCATCTCTGAGTAAGTATTCTCATTTAGAGACAATCTGTCTTCAAGATAAATACATTTTGGTATTTTATATAATTCCACTAGTGGTGGGGAAATGTATTTTCAATCTGTTTCAAAATCCAAGGTGAAATAAGCAGATTTTTTAAAATTTATTTCCTGAAATTCCTACATTGGTGTATGGAATCCCACTTTAAATGACTCAGACTGTGGAAAATATTCTTCTCTATTCAGGAAATGAAAGGAATTTAAGATTCTGCAAAGGCTAAATCAAGAGTTTGCGATTAGAGAATTTATCAATGCCTCAAATGCTAATCACAGATTTCTCCTGTTATTACATGCAAAAATTTTATTCTTGAAAATAGGTGTCAATAGACAAAAGCATATTATTTGCTTATGCCTAAAGTATACCATTGCAGATTGCAAAACTTTATCCTTCTAAACTTATGATGTTGAGGGCTTTAAAGGGTCATTGATCTTATCCTCCAGAATTATGAAGAAAGAATTTGTAATGAAAATAGAGGTACATTTCCAAGTTTTTCATGTTTTCAGTTATTTTTTATTATGAAGAGAGTGTGGTAGAAATATCAATTTTTGGAACCAGATTTAATGGAATTTCTCTGTTATTATCTAGCTAATTGACTTTTGGAAGTCAGATTTTGGCAAGTTTCCTTATGTATAAAATGGAAATGATAATAATGTTTGTTTTTTTTTTTTAATCTCATTGACTTCTTGTGAGTATTAAATGCATTAATATGTGGAAAGCTCTAATAACAGTGCCTGGCACACAATATTTGCTCAGTAAATGTTAACGATTATTATCATCCACTGAAAGATTATACAGATCCCAGAAGCAATGTTGGACACTCTTTCCAATGAATAGAAACCCACAGGGTTATATGAAGGCAGTTAAGGCATTTCCACATCAACCATAGATAGATTTCTCATAATATTCATTCTTTAACTCAATACTGAGAAAATAATATTTTTGAAACAGTTCAAGGTATGTTGAACTGAGGGCACAGGGTACCTCTCTATATTAATTCAAATATTTAGAATGTGATAATTCAAACTCATCCCTATTCTCTCAGATTTCATTCATGCTTCTTTGATAAGGGGAACTAAAAACTTTATCATTTTTTATTAATTCTACAGTAAGATGTCCCAATATTTTCATTTGAGAATATTCAATTTCTCTGGCATTTTCCAAGAAAAGGTAGGAGACATCTGGTTATATTCCATACTTACAAAAAGAATCATATCCACTTATTATAGATAGGGAGAAAAAATAATGACAGCACTGTAAATTTCCTGCCTCTTTTCTTCTACTGCTACTTTGTTATTAAAGAATCTCCAAAATAAAAATTCTTACATTTTAATTTGGAGGACTGCATTGGTGAACTTTTTTTTTTACAAACGAAATCAGGAAATATAAGGATTTCTATCCTATTTGTATCTTCCTGTAATTAATGACACAAAAAAGCTCTATATTCATGATATCAAGTACTCGCCTGATGCAAACATTAGTGCTTTGAAAGGGCAGTTATTCTTCCCAACCATGGCTGACATTCTTGGTGCATATCTGACATTGTAATTTTCTACTTAGTGTCCAACTATCAATCTATTGTTTCTCAGCTCCAAGTTCATCCTTCAGTGTCTGGTCTCTTAATAAGGGACTTGAATCTCTAAACATTTATTTTTGCTAGTTGACAGGATCTTAAAGTGTCAATAAAGGGTGTTGGAGTGAAACTGGATGAAAGGGTCTTATCTTCATGGTTCCATTGTCCTCCTGCAGGCATGCTCCAAGAGTGCAGAGCAGCCAACAGTATGTGGCGGTGAGCAGTACAGCTGCCCAAAATACATGGCACCTCCCTATTGGTAGTTTCTGCTAGAACCCTAAAGAGAACCTTCCAAACTAGTTCCACATGTAGCATCTAAAAGAACTTCTCCATACTTTGGCAAGCCATAATTAAACTTTCTGCAAGGAGGTGTGCCTCTCAGTTCTGGGAAGGTGGGGAAGTTTTCCAGATCTGTTCCTTCTTTAGATACTCTGCCTTAGCCCTAAAATATGGGGCTGCTCACTCCATATGCTATTCCTGGATTATTTAGAGTTTTTTCCCTATAGTAGCTAATTCCCTAAGAGAGTTTATAAACTGGGTGCCTGGGTGGCTCAGTTGGTTAAGCGACTGCCTTCGGCTCAGGTCATGATCCCAGGGTCCTGGGATCGAGTCCCACATCGGGCTCCCGGCTCAGCAGGGAGCCTGCTTCTCCCTCTGACCCTCTCCCCTCTCATGCTGTTTCTCTCTCTCTCTCTTTCTCTCAAATAAATGAATAAATAAAATCTTTAAAAAAAAAAAAAAGAGAGTTTATAAACTTTCCCTGTTCAACTTAGTATGTGGTATCTGTCTTGATTGGACTCTAACTAATGAGGAAGTATGGTGATCCTGGGTGATAGACCTGAAAAGAGAATTTGGGAATTGGTTTATTCATATTCTTGGACTTGAGCATTTGGGGGAGACTCTCACCAAAAGGAAACAAGATACTAGTAATCTGTGATATGCAATAGCATAACAGTTAGTCAAGATATCACCTGTGGTTGATTGTGATAAAGTGAAAACTGAATCAAGTCCCTTGGAAGTCCATTGGCTGTTGTGCTTTAATGTGTGGCAATGATAGTAACTATGAAGATTGTCGGAATTTCTTCAGTGCAATGGAGCATCTACAGAAAGATATGACAAGCTTAGGAATTTTAACTTCTTCTTGATTCATTGTCAAAGAGCCAGAGAGGTTCCATGTGAGCTCTAAAATTATATATTATTTCTTAGAGTCACAAAATCAAAATTCCAAAATCAAATGCGAAATTTAATTTTAAGGGCTACTGAATTCCACACTCCACATTATCACCATCTCTGAGGGTTGTTATAAACTTTGACTATGAACTAGTGTTTAGTTGTAAAAATAAGGATTGGTTTACTTTTTTTTTTTCCAGTTTTATTTCTATATATTTATAAATATTATTTAATTTCTCTTTATCTCTCCTCCTTTTCTATTCTTTTACAGAAGATGCTTATGGCAATGAAAATGATAATTTATTTCAGAGATTACACAATGTCAAGAAAGATTGCAATCAAAGGGGAGTAAACATCACCCAGAAAAATACTTGAGAAAATACCCAGAAAGTACTTGAGAGTTTCGTTCCTTTCTTTTAAGAGAGGATGAGCGTATTGTGTTAGGATAATTTTTGTGGTTTTAGTACTGTTGTTTGAAAGTTTAAGTATGAAAAGTTGTGAGTGATGATATATTTGGGTTGGTTTGCTCAACATTTATTTCAAACAGCTTACTGTGCACTTTCTTATATTGCAGAGGCTAAAACGTTAAAAACAAAACAAAAACAGTTTTCCAGACTCCCTCGAAGTATCTAGATGTGATTTGATTTGTCAAATCAATTTCACTTTTCAGAAACATTAGCTTCTTCAGAGAAAAAACAGAGATAACAGGCTCTGGATCTGGCCAGTGTTGCAGGAGCTTTCTGATTGGGCAGGCACTTTCCTGACTATTGCAAAAGCATGGCTCCCACAGGGGCCCAGATGTATGTTGTGGGCTTTGGAAGTCATTACTAAAAGCTCAGGCTAAGGTCTGTTTCTTAGCCATCTCAAACATTTTGAAAGCTTATTAATATCTTATAATAAATCCTCATCTGCTTAGTCATTCTGGGATAGGGTTGGAATCTGTTCTCTGTAAATGACTTGAGAGCAATAGATGTGAGTTGTGAATATATGCCCAAGTATATAACCTGAGCTTCTTTCATACTCTAGTGCATTCTTAGCATATTCTAGGCCATCCATTAATGCTTTCTCTGCTTGTCTGCATGTGTTTTCCCTTCACATCAATCCTCCTCTAATGCCTAATCCTCCTCATGCCTAATTTAATTCCTCATTGATCTAGATTGCCTGGAAGTTAGGTCTTTAAGCCTTGCCAAATAATTTGGGCATTATGAACTCGACGCCATATTACTCTGAAAGACCTCTGATTCTAAAGAACCATTCCTTCTATCGTCAAAGCCTGATATTTTCAAATCAGAATGTTTGTTTTCACAACTATTGTGTATGATGTCAGCTTTGAGGTACTGTTGGGAGTCACAATATATTATAAAATTCAGAGATCATAAATATTCTGTTTGATAAATTTTGACAATGGCACACACCCAGGTAAATACCATTAAAGCAATATAGAAGTTTTCCCCTCATTCTAAAATTTTTCCTCATGCCTTTTCCATTCACCCTCTGACCCCTCACCATCAGCATGATCACTATTTTGATTTCTATTATCATAGTTTAGTTTTCCTTTTTCTTGCACTTAACATAAATGCTATCTACTCTATGACGTATTCTTTGTCTCTAGCTTCTGTTCAACATGGTGTTTTTGAAGTTTATCCATGTGGTGATGTGTATTATCAGTTTGTTTCTTTTTTTATTACTGAGTCATATTTCATGGCGTGAACATGCCATGATTTGTTTATCCCATTCTGCTGTGGATGGGTATTTAGATATTTACAGTTTCAGTGTGTTATGAATACAGATGCTATAACCAGTTTTATGGACATTTCTGTCCAGCCAATGCCTAGAAGACACATTACACAATCTCTCTGAAATACTTGACGCTTTCATCTGGGTCAGGGGAATGGCTGCTGTGGGCTGGTCAGGATAACAAGGAGAGAGACCCTCCGAAGCACCAAAATCTGGGAGTAGAGCAAGAGAGAGAAAAGAGAATTCCTCAGCAACTCTACAATCTGGCATCATGGCTGTGAATCACAAGGGGGATATCTAGAATCTTTTCATGCTCATGGCCCAAGCTCTGCTGAAGTCCCAATTCCACCTTCAAAATGTTTGACTAAAATCCAAAGGGGGGAAAAACAGTAGAAATAAAATGAAATCTCTCTCAGCTTTTCTGTTTGGACCCATTGAAGACCCAGATGGCTTGTAGGAATGTCTGTCAGCTTTTCTGCCTTGCACCAGTCTCCAGCAGTTGCCATCTTGCAACAAAAGACCAGAATTCCTCACAAAAATTGGTCTCATCCTTCCTGCCCTGTGCCTAGCCTGCAGTGAACATTGCCTTGATCTTACAGGCCATAGGCCTGAGAAGGCCTTGCGTCAGCATTTTCAGCAGCATCCCTTGGACCCTTTAAAGGGTCCGTTAGAGGGATTTCTCTTCTCTCTCCTTGCTGTTCTAAGATTTTAGTAGGCCACTGCCTTCCACTTGAGAAAATCATGCAATCTTAGCCATCTCACCTTGATCAGACCTTCTGGACGCTGCACACTGCTCCCGCCTTCCGCAGGCTGCACGCTGCTCCCGCCTTCAGCACGCCCCACGCTGCTTCCACACACCTGAGAAGACCAGGCCCGGGTGTGTTGGGGGGAGGGGGATGTCTGCAGGGGCATGTGCACTCTCTCTGTGCCTCTTAGGTTTCTGAACCACCACATCTGCCAGCACAAAGCTGCTGAAGTTTGTGGATGGTTCGGTTCGTTTCTTCATTACCTGTTTATTGGGTTTCTTCTCCTTCCACCACTTAGAATGAAAGCAGCTGTGACTGTTTACTCTCATAGTAAGTGAAGGCAACTCTCTGGATTTGTTTTCATTTAGGTGTTATTTATATTTTTAATGTTGTTTTTAATGCTTTATTGTTAATGTTTTTACATCTTCAGCTCCATTATTGGTTAAATATGAAAAACCATGACTTTATCTTATTCAGCTTACTGCTCTCAGTTTTTACGATGGGATTATGAACTGTTTCTTGTGACTTTCTACATTCCAATCACGTGTCCCTTTACATATCATTTGATAATTCATCCTATAGTAGTTCATTGTAAATGATGGATTCTTTGTTTCATATAACTAGTACCACATCATAGGTATTCAATAAAATTATTTTGAATGTCAAATTAATGCATTAAATCCTTTATGGTTATATATGTTTTTAATTCTATTATTCCCCATTAAAATTATTCTTAAAAATATTATTTTACCTATAGGATACAATTTAAGTCAGTTTTTAGGTAAAATGGTATTTCAGAACATTTAACTTCAAGCATAAAAAGAGTGGCATCTCTCTATTATTTCTTCTATTCAGATTAAAAGAATTTATTCTGTAAACTGCTTTTTTTTCCTTTTTTTTTTTTTTTTACTTTGGTTAAAATTTCAACTTGAACTTTTTTTTTTTAAGATTTTATTTATTTATTTGAGAGAGAGAGAGACCGCACAAGCCAGGGGACAGGGCAGAGGGAAAGGGAGAAGCAGACTCCTTGCTGATCAAGGAGCCTGACCCGGAGCTTGATGCCAGGAAACTGGGATTATGACCCGATCCCAGGACTCTGGGATTATGACCCGATCCCAGGACTCTGGGATCATGACCCAATCGAAAGGCAGACGGTTAACCGACTGAGCCACCCAGGTGCCCCTCAACTTGAACTTTTTGAGGAATGTTCCTTCCTGGACCTTTCCCATAACTTCTTAAGAAAACAAAATTGATATTATCAGGAATTTTCTTTTCCTCATCTCTTTCTTTCCTTACGGTGCATGTCATAAGACTAGGGTTAATTGAGTGTTATTTAAAGTACTGTATTAACTAAGAAAAAAATAATTAGTGACCTAGTCTCAGGACTGAAGCTCCCTAGTCCACTGGGTTCCTGTTCTGCTGAAAAGCTTTGTTAACACTGGATCTCTTAAGTTAGATTTATTATTATTTAAATACCATTGAAAATATCACTATTAATAACTTTATTATCCCTATCATTAAACGTGCTGATATAAATAAAGCTAGAAATGTCTGGCATATCAAGTTTGCCAGAAGTTTTTGATTTACATACACAAACTCAATTCTCACAAACATCTTTTATGAGAGATCTTATTATTATTCCAATTTTACAAATGAGGAACTTCAGGCACAGGATGTTAATTAATTTGACCAAGGTTTCGGGGTAGGTTATAATCAGGACTGAACCAAGAAAGTCTGGTTTTAGAATCCGTAATTTTAAATTCTGAATTTACTTGCCTTGTGTTTTAATAATATACCTTTTTACTACTGAAAGTGAAATTACAATTAACCCATTGTCAGAAATAATGACTTATCTCAGTCCTCATTCAACTTCACTTTGTTTTCTCCTTTTGACGGTAAATAACTCTTCCCTTGATGTTTTTCTTTTTTTTTTTTTTTTTAAAGATTTTATTTATTTCCTTGACAGAGAGAGACACAGCAAGAGAGGGAACACAAGCAGGGGGAGTGGGAGAGGGAGAAGCAGGCTTCCCGCCGAGCAGGGAGCCCGATGTGAGGCTCGATCCCAGGACCCTGAGATCATGACCTGAGCCAAAGGCAGACGCTTAACGACTGAGCCACCCAGGCGCCCTTCCCTTGATGTTTTTCATGTATCTTACTCTTAACATGAACTAAATCAAGTTTATCACACCTTCCTTTATACCAGAGTTTGTAAAAAAATGTCTGTAAAGATCAACATTTTAGGCTTTGTGGACCATGTGGTCCTTGTTAGGAGTCCCCAAGTTAACCACTGTAGGGAGGAAACAGCCACAGGGAATGTGTAAATGAATGGACCATGTTCCGATAATTCCTTATTTAAAAAAACAGACTGAGGCCAGATGGATTTGGCACACAGGCTGCAGTTTGCTTATCCTTGCTTTATCCCAAACCCACTTTAAAAGACACACTATATCCAGTCTTTAGGAACTCTTCACTCTTGTGTGCTTTTCATAACCATTTACCCTGTTTTATGCATTTTGTATATACATGTCTCTTAAGTATAATAGTTTAATAATCACTGAATGAATCCTATGAACCCCTCATGTTTCTTACAGCACAATCATAGAAAAAGGGGCGCTTGTCAGACAAATCATAACTAGAGGATCCAGGACTTGATCCCATACATGTATCTCACTAAAACCCATGCTCTAAGATATTACATTATATTACCTATCTAAATTTTGCTTCATTACTTATAACTTCATACTTAATTTCAAGCTGATTATTTAAAAATATTTTTCAGAGACAGGAGTTCTTTCATTTATTTATATGGATATAGGGTATATAAAATGAAAAGAACATCATGGAAAATGAAATCAAATCATAATTAACATTTATTGAGTTCTTACCATTTATGTGCTAAATATTTCCTTTTTTTTTTTTTTTTGAGAGAGAGAGAGAGTGCACGCATGAACAGGTGAGAGTTGGGATGGGAGGGGCAGAGGGAGAGAAAGAGAATCCCAAGCAGGCTCCATGCTCAATGCGAAGTCCTACACAGGGCTTGATCTCACTACCCTGAGATCACGACTCCAAGATCACGCCTGAGCAGAAACCAAGAGTTGGACGCTTAACCTACTGAGCCACCCAGGTGCTCCTAAATATTCCCTATATTATCTCAATTAACAATAACAGTAATCTTACCTGATAGGTGCTGTTATTTTCCTTATTTTTCAAAGGAGGAATGAGACTTTGAGAAGTCAAGTGATTTGAACAATGTTATCCTGGATCCCATATTCTGAATATAGTTCCATGTTAACAAAAAAATAGTTTTGTAAAGTGGCTGAGATTATTAGTGGTAGTAAGGGGGTTATGTTTGGGAAACAGGGTGAGTAATATACTGAGTCAGATTATCCTTGAGATGTAGGTTGTCTCTCAGAGTCTCTGATAGCTTCTCCCACACCTATCACTTTTTCTGTGGGAAGCAGCCATAGATGTTTATGGATGTAAATTATTCATAATTTACACCACAGTTGTTTGCACTCAGGCCACAACTGAAGCTATCCCGCATTCAATATTCCTCAGGGTATCAATAAATTCAGGGGCAGGCATGAGAATTCTGCACAAAAAGTTCATTAAATAGTGGTAGAACTTCCAGTTCCTTACTCAGGGGACTTTAAAGGAAAAGCATAGAGAGAGGACAATGGTAGCAGAAGCAATAGGAAGAGGGGCGTTAAAGAAAGTAGAGAGAGAACCTAAATCATGAACAGGGTCAGATGCCATTTGATGGTTCTTCTGAAAGGATGACATATTAACAGTGCCATTAATCTGGCATTAAGCTGAAAGAATGTGAGGTCATCATACATGAGTTGATATTAAACCCAGATACTTACTGAGATGATCCAGTTCACCACAGAGCTTGGTTGTGTGGCTGCTGAGAATTTCTCATGGGTGCATACTAAAGTCTTCAGTTGTCTCATAATCAACCCTAACCAAAGGTACTAATCTACACAGGAAATTTTCATTTCTTTGATATTTGTAGAAATGCTGAAGTATAATAGTATATAATAAGAAACGAGTCCTGCTACCAATTCTTTAATATTATGCAAGTTAACTGCATACATGCTTCAGAATTTCCATTAAAATGTTAATATGATCCTTGGTATGTGCATCAACTTTTCTGGACATGGTTTTGTTATCTGTAAGATGCAGCATATGTATTAAATGATCTCTAACATTCCTGTAAATTCTAACATTCCATTATTCCATTTCTTCATCCTCCTGTAATTAAACCTGTTTTCCCTCAATCGCTAGAATGTAACATTGATGAGAGCTACAGGCATATGACCTAGATTCTAGAATTTTAAAAATCAGATCTCAAATGCTATACATATATATTTATTGAGCTGTATAAAACCATCCAAGTATTTTTCTGTCCTTTACTGAGTTAGAAGTTACAATGAATAGGAAATGACCAAAAAATACATAACATCTTTTCATTGCATTCCTTTCTTACTACTTATATATTTTAAACATCTAAATTCATATATAAATTTTATTATACTTTAACATTTCCCTGATTATTGATTTAAGTATATTAAGAAAAGTCTATTGGATTTCCACTCATAGCATTGAAAAAGATCACCCAAATTTTTTGCCCATATGTCTTACTGGATTTATTTACTTCATCACAGATAATTTTCTTTTCTTTTCTTTTTTAAGATTTTATTTATTTATTTGACAGAGAGAGAGAGTACAAGCAGGGAGAGCAGGAAAAGGCAGAGGGAGAAGCAGACTCCCAGCCTAGCAGGGAGCCCAATGTAGGGCTCCATCCCGGAACCCCAGGATCATGACCTGAGCTGAAGGCAGACGTTTAACCAACTGAGCCACCCCGGTGCCCCACAGCTAATTTTCCAAAACCCTCTAAACAATTGCTGCAGTTCATCCACTTGGGTGTGATTGAAAGCTGCTTTATAAAAACAAAGATCCTGAATTCAAGTGTTAGATCTTCAAGAAATTAATGAGTATTCTTTGGTTTATAAATTATGATCTCTTCAAGATTAAGTGCTGATATTATTATATTAGCATACAAACTAGTATCACATCCTGAAAGACACATGTCTACACAACTTATCCAAGTTTGTATAATACCCATAATAAATATATTGCAGTTTATTTTCTTCCAGGCACTCTTTCAAGCATGTGCTTGGATTAATCCTCACAACACTCTATCCGACTTATCCTATTACTTCCATTTTATAGATGAGGGAACTGAGGAGCAGAGCATTAAACAATTGGTCTAAATCAGGCAAATACTGTGTGATGGGTCCAGGATTTAAATGCCATCAGCATGACTCAGAGTCTTGCTCTGAGGAATTCTATTATCTATTGTTTCCATATATCTAACATAAACTACATACATGGTTACTCTTTATATGACAGTTTGCTGTAATGTTAAATATGTACAAAAGTGAGTAACATGAGGATGTTTAGCATTTCTGTGTTTATTTTATGATATGATATTGTGTTTTTTATAACTAACAATTAAAAGAATTATTATTTATTGTTATTGTCTCATCTAATAATATTGACAAAAACAAAAGAAAATATGACATTTCCAAAAATATGTGAAGTATAATACTCATAATAATAATAATAAATTGATTAAAGGAAATATCTACCTTGAAACAATAATTAGTATATATACACATATATACACACACATATATAAGTGTATATATATGTATATATATTAATTTTGAATAGGGATTTTTTATTGTTATTTAGAAACCATCTCAGATGCATTGCTCCCAGGGATGTGGGATGGTATGCCAAGATATAAACAGACCTTTGGGAATATCTTACTACTATTTCCTGAGGAAAAAAGTTTCCATAATACTTATGAACTTTGCTTTGTGCATGACTGGAATTATACTGCATATAAAGGGAATCCCAGAAAATCATCAGGTAGAATGCTAGGTTTAAATTACTTTTAAAAAAAAAAATATTTATTTATTTTTAAAGATTTCACTTATTTATTTGACAGAGAGAGACATAGTGAGAGAGGGAACACAAGCAGGGGGAATGGGAGACGGAGAAGCAGGCCTCCCGCTGAGCAGGGAGCCCGAAGCGGGGCTCGATCCCAGGACCCTGGAATCATGACCTGAGCCGAAGGCAGACGCTTAATGACTGAGCCACCCAGGTGCCCCTTAAATTACTTTTAATGTAAAAAACATGAGATGACAAATCTTCTTCACATTTTACTTGGTGACCATCAATCCACCTTCACATCACCAATTTCATTCCACTTGCAGAAATTCTATCATCTGGTAGATTGCAATGGAAAAGTTTGAGAGTAACTAATGGTAAGCTTCTTTGTATACTCTGAATTATTTAAGGTTCAGAGGATACAAAGATTTGCTGCATTTATAGGTCTGCTTTTCTTTTTTGTTGTTTGTTTTTTAGATTCCATGTATAAGTAATCTTATATTTGTTTTTCTCTGACTCATTTCACTTAGCATAATACCTTCTAGGTCCATCCATGTTGCTGTAATTGGTAAGATCTCATCCTTTTTTATGTCTGAGCAATATCCCATTGTATATATACCATATTTTCTTTATCCATTCATCTGTTGGTGAGTACTTAGGTTGCTTCCATATCTTGGCTATTGTAAATAATGCTGCAATGAACATAGGGGTGCGTATATCTTTTCAAATTAGTGTTCTCATTTTCTTTGAGTAAATATCCAATAGTGGAATTAATGGATCATATGGTATTTTTATTTTCAATTTTTGGGGGAACCTCCATAGTCTTAATTTTCTTCCCTATTCTACAAAACTCACTACAAAACCGATCTTTCCCACTTCGAAGCAGACTGAAAACTTACCTTTTAGAATGGATAATTTAAAGCCATTTTGTATTGGGAACAGTAGAGAAACCCAAGATTGGGGAAATCATATTGATATTAGGAACTAAGTGAGAAACTGAAAGACAAAGTGAATTCAAAACTCAAAAAGGAAATTATGTCCAACCTAAAATACTAAACCCACTTAAGCTGTCAATGAAACAGGGACAGAATAAGGACATTTTCAGACATGCAAGATATCAAAACATTTTCTATTTTCAGGAAGTTGCAGGAGAATATGTGCAACAAAATGAGAGAACATAAAAACAAGCCATATAGGTTGTAGAATCAGAGGATGAAATATAAGAGACCAGCAGAAGCAATCCCCAGGTTAATGGTAAAGAAAGTTAAGAGCATAAGCATTGTACAACAAACCCCGGGAGCGACCTGTTCAGCAGATCAGAAGGTTCTAGAAATACTGACAAGATTATAAAAATAATAATTCTTGATGGCTTTGAATATGTTGTTTATACTTACATTGAACTACTGAGCTGTGACTTATTGTTACTTGTGGAAGAAAAGAAATGTTGTCCCAATGCAATACATGTCTCCGCTGCAGTCATAATATAGAGAATACGTCTCTAATCATGATACTGTTTTTCTGGAAGTGGCTGAGCAGAAGCATGTTGAATAATGATGGCAGTGAAATAAGGGTTGTGAAGGAGTATTAAATCATTATTTTCCCAGGTATAAAAGTGAAAAAATAATAATCGTGTTATTCTAAAATAGAGATATAACAAAAATAATAAAGCTAAAATTGTTCAAAATGGTTATTTCTGGTTAGCAGGAAATGGGGGAGGATCAGAGAAGATTGTTTTTTCCCATTAAATCTTTGTAGAATTACTTGATTCTTTAAAATGTGTGCATCTACACTATTGTTAAATATGTATCCTAATTTTTTTTTTTTAAAGACGACTTTAAGTGAAGAAAACAAGGTGTGAAGAAACTGCTATGAACTGGCCAAGCCCTGTGTTGTTCGGCAGAGAATAATAAAGAGAAAATCTAGGAAGATAGTTTGGGACCTGACTGTATGAAATACATGTCAAAGTTAGAAAAGTTTGTTTTATTTTCGTTTTTAAAGATTTATTTATTTATTTTAGAGAGAGAGACCATGAGTGGGAGGGGAAAGGAGTAAGGGAGAGAGAATCTTAAGCAGACTCCACAGAGCGTGGAGCCCGAACTGGGCCTCAATCTCACGACCCTGAGATCACGACCCTGAGGTCACAAACTGAGCTGAAGCCAAGAATTGGATGCTTAACTGACTGCACCACCCAGGCATCCCAGAAAAGTTTGTTTTAAATTTCACAGACAGTAGGTATCACCAAAGGACTTCATATGGAATTATTTTAACTTTCCAGGCATCCCATACTGCACTCCCTGAAGAGAAGAACTGTTGTCTTACATGAGCAAGTACTGACTGAGCAGGCACAATTTTTCATTTGTATATTAAGATCTTTTTTCTGGTTACTAATAATTTTAGGGGATGAGGGATAGAGAGAAATAAAATAATATTATAAAAGAATTATATATTGACCAAAATATTTGCTAAAGTTTTGGAAATTCTTCCAGAAAGCCCCCCATACCCCTGTGCCATGGTGTTTCCATTCAGTTCTTTAGTCTTTAATTACACCAAGTCCTTCAAGTACTGTAAGTACAGAATCAATTATCAGTTTTTGTCAACTCACCTGTGTTCTGCAAATTACAGCTGCCTACTTAAATTAAACCCCCTCTCTGGACCTGCAAAAAATGGCTGAATGAGGCCCCTGAATAGTCTCTTTAACTAGAGGTTTTCAAACTTGAAGCACATAAGAATCAATTGGGAATCTTTTTTAAAATGCAAATTACAGAGCCCCATCTCATGAGAATCTGATTCAGTAATTCTGTTCTGATACCCAGGAATCAATTTCTCTGTCTCTCTTTCTCTTTCTCTCAGCCAGCTACTACAATTTTTTCAGGTAGATTGAAGACAGTATTTTTTGGAGGGTGAAAAAAAAAAAAAAACACTAGATCTGTGCTATGCTCTTCTTTCCTTCCTTCCTTCCTTCCTTCCTTCTTTCCTTCCTTCCTTCCTTCCTTCCTTCCTTCCTTCCTTCCTTCCTTCCTTCCTTCCTTCCTTCCTTCCTTCCTTCCTTCCCTTCTTTCTTTCTTGCTTTCAAAGCTGCATTCTCTCTGGCAAATTTTGTTCTCTTACAGTGATAATAAGAAGGATATCATTAACATCTTCGGACAGACTGATTCTCTACTTGGACTCTGACATGAAACTGGATACCTTACTGGGGAGAATGAAGTCTCAATAACACTTTATTTGCTACACCTTTAAACAACCACCAAAGAAGCAGCTGCAAATGGACCATCCAGTTCAATGACTCCTTGTCCCATATCATCTGGGCTACTTATCAATGCCCTATCTTTGAAGACAAACTTTTAAAACAAGTACAGAATTTTTTAGGGTAATACAGGTTCTGTAACATCCTTTTAAAATCAAAATCAAATGGAGAACAGCCTTGAGAATTCCCTGAGCGGACACAAACAGTTTAGTCATACAAACAAGCTTAATTTAGCTTATTTTGCAAGACTAATTCGAACAAGGTCCTTTCTTGCTTAGGCCTCTTGAAATCATAAGCAAAGCTTGAACTGTTTCCCAAGGTCAATATGAAATAACCACTGAGCATTTTCCTATCATTTAAGAAAATTCTAATGTTATAAACAATCACTGTGAAGAATAAACAGTCACTGCTTTCTCACTATATAAGCTACTTTATAACAGTATACTCCTGAACCTCATTCCATGTTTCAGTTTGAGAGCTCCAGGTCTGCAAATTGGCTTTTTGGTGTGTGCAAAATAAACGTTTACTAATCACTACTTTGGTGATTCACTGGTTTTACTTCTGTCATTTCTGAATACTTGATAGTCCTAAACTATAGTCTTTTTTAATATTATAAAATCCTTACAGTAGAACAAAAGAACTCATAATTTATGGAATTATTCATATTGTTTGAGCAAATTCAGTAATCCTACCACCCTCAAAGAAAAAAAAAATCACATGAACAGGTGCTTTTCCTCATGCAAAATAATTAACAATTGCAAAGATAGCATTAGAATCTTTTTGGAATATTTTAGCAGAAAATTAAACTTGAGAAAAAAATTGAAAGAGTGTGGAAAATGAACCTACAGGGAACAAAATAAAACTAAAAGCTTCTGAAAAGTGCTTCTTCGCAACTATGAGACATTTCTTTAATTTAAACAAAAAACACACCAAAAAAAGCCCAAAAAACAAAAAAAGACAGTCATCAAACAATGTAGAGTACTCCAGAGAATTTTGGGTCAGCTGATTAACATTAGTAAAGTCTTACCAAATTTCAGTCCCACCTTGGCTTTGTCTCTTAGCAGTTGACTAAATAGTATCCCAGAAATGACCCACAATGCAGAGAATAGCTATGGGGAGGGAAATCTTTCCATAATTTCTCTTTGTGGTCATGTGGCTTACTGAGCAAAGATGTGTCTAGTCCAAATTGAGATGGCCTCCAAATATCAAACACCAACAGCCTTTGAAAGATTTATTATTAAAAAAACAACAAAAAAGAATGTGTAGGATGTCATTAATAATTTTTATTACGTGCTGAAAAGATAACATTTTTGGATATGTTGGATTAAATAAAACACAGTCTTAAAATAAATTTATTCTATTTAATTTTTGAAAAATATGGCTACCAGACAACATAAAGTACCTATGTGGATTGCTTTTAATTTCTATTGAGTAATGGCTATATAAAGGCTCACACAGAAAGGAGACCCTTCTATGTTACAATTTGAAATAATAGTAACAACACCTCCAGTCATGTTTCTTCATTCTTCTATCATTCTGTGCTGAAGGTGAGGTTTTAAAATAATACAGTGTCTATGTTAGAGATGTTCATAACAGCAACTTCCTTTCCCTCCCTCTGTCTGGGGATCTTGCTTCTTTGCTATGGATCAGTCCCTGGCTCTGACCTTGCCCTTGACAACTGGCCTCCTCTTTGTCTTTGCCCTTGGAAATAATGCCTCTGTCCTGCCTTCTGGCCTCAAGTGACTCTTCTTTCTGGATGTTCTGCAACCACTATTTCTACAATCTTTGAGTAAAAAAAAAAAAGAAAGAAAGAAAGATACACTCAGTTTTATTTTTTTTACACTGAGCAAGATTCAAATAAAAAGGCAAGAAAAATACCAGCTATTCTTAATCATAATTGCAACAAATTGACATTTAGGTTACACATCTTTGTTTGTCTAATCTGTCAGTGTATCAAGCTTAACTGAATTGGCAGAATATCTGGAACACCTAACTGCAGGGATAAGGAGCGTGAAAGACTCCGAAGAGATTTTTTTTTTCTTTTGGAAAAAGTGGTTTGCTAAGCAAATTAATAATGTAAAAGTTTTTCAGAGCTAATTACAATTCTTTCTTACTTGATCATTAAAGCAGTTTCCCTCTGCTAGGCAATATTTTGTTAGCCTAGTTTAGCCATAGTGTGCAGTAATAAAACTGAATTTTTAAAAATATGGCCTATTATTCTGTCATTGTTTTTTTTTACTCAGAATGAACCTTGCTAAATTATAAAAAATAGACTTTAATTAATTAAATTAATTAGACCTGACTTTTGTAAAATGCTATTTCTTAAAAAAAAATGAGAATAAAATTTCAAGTTATGTTTCTTTTAATATCAAAATTTGAATATCTTATTCTGGGATATAGCCTCAGGTTTGGGGAAAATGTGACTTCAAGGTACATACCAAAAAAAAAAAAAAAAAAAAGAAAAGAAAAAAACACATACCTAATCTGTATAATTAAGATTTAAATATTAAAGTTTAAATATTTAAGATTTAAATATTTAAGATTTAAAAAATAGTGTAAAAAAATGTGACTCTGGACTAACATGCATTTTTCTGGATCTATTTTTCAGTTGTAATCCAGACCAATATGCAAAATGCATATATAAAATGTGAAATCATCACATTTCAATGCATTCAATAATTTCTGCTGTTATAATTACTAATCCTGAAATAATTTTGGCATCTAGTAAAACTCTTACTAAAGTCTCCCTAAACTGCTCAGAATACAGTATTTGAAAATACAGAGAGCTGCAGAGAAGCGTAAGAAACTGATCTGAGCATAAAATTCTCTGACATGACTCAAGTCAGGCTGGTAATTTCACACGAAGGCTGGCCTACAGCTCAAGGAAGCTCCTGTCACGCCAGGTGGTGTATGGAAGGCAGGCTGCCATGGGAGGTATCACAGTTTCCAGCGCAGTGTGTTACAAGGCCACGCGAACTTGTCAAACTTATTATTGCAGAGTTCAGCAGCAAGATGATGATAGTCCTGTGGGTGGTGTCATGACAGGCCTGAGGAACCAGTCCCTTCCAAATTGGAGAGTTCCCTAACGCAAAGTAAGAGAATAGGACTTAGTCCCAAGGGGAACTGGCTGGAAAATACTGGGCATGCAGGTTGTTTGAGTCTTGTCCAAGTTCACAATGGTCAGTTCCTTACCCACTGACTTGGCTTAACCAAGCTTTAGTCAGGCCTCTGTCCTCCCCACAGGCCTCAGAGCTTTGGCTCACCCCCAGACTTGCAGGCACTAAGGTGCAGAAGACGCTCACTCCACGAACTGGCTGAGCACAGAAACATTTCCTGTGGAACTGTCCCAGTCAGACTGTCTGCTGGCCCCTCCGCACCTGTCCAGTTTCCCCTCAAAGTCCCTGACATCCCTGCTTATCCTTCCCTATAAATGAAGTCTCTTTCTGTTTTGTTTTGTTTGAGATCATTGTGAATGCTGAGATCAGAGTGTTCTCCCTGTTCAACAGTCATTTGGAATGAAGCCTCACTTTTCTTACTCTGGATTTATTTTTCTTTGACATTCCTATTGATGGATCTGCATTATCTTTCTTTCCCCCCACTGATCTCTTGTTTCACTTGCCTTCTTGTCAAATTCCATAGCCACTTTGAATGAGCAACAAATACAGGAATAAAATGATTTCCTTATGTGTACATAAGGAGTGAACATACTGCAAGTATGAGTGGAAAGCCCCCAAATGCATTTCTCCTTTTTTTCCTGAAAAATTCCTCCTACACCAGGTCTCAGCTCACACTTCGGATGCCCTGAATGAATTAGATATCTGGTTTGCTGTTTTTACTCAAATTGCTGTTTATGCTTAGCCCTGCTGTCGCTATTCTCACCCTACATACCAATGCCTATTTCCTGATTGCTGGCTCCAGGTCAGTGTCTTCTTCAGCCCTATCTTCCAGCACCTAGCACAGAGTCTACCACATAGTAGTTGCTCATTAAAACTTTCTTAATAAATTACCAAATAAATGAAATGATGAATGTCCACAAGCCCCAATTCACTGGGAAACTAGCATGCCCCCATTACCAAAAGCAGAAGACAAACTGTGTAAGAAAAATCTGTATATCAATGGCTAGGGAGCCTGCAAAAGTAACCTGGTGCAGTGCTTGAAGATCCATAGTAGCAAGACTATGTTGATATAAACCCTATAATGTAATTTGACCGGGGCCAGGTAGGCAGTCACTCCCGTTTCATCTTGGCTTAGAAACTAAGCAGAGACTTAATTCTGCAGGTCAGAGTGGTAGCAAGAGATGAGCAAATCAGAGAAAGACACAGAGACTGGGAGGGAAGTCGAGTCCTGCTTATTTTCTTTTCTTTTTTTTTTTTTTAAAGATTTTATTTATTTATTTGACAGAGAGAGAGACAGTGAGAGAGGGAACACAAGCAGGGGGAGTGGGAGAGGGAGAAGCAGGCTTCCCACTGAGCAGGGAACCCTATGTGGGGCTCGATCCCAGGACCCCGGGATCATGACCTGAGCCAAAGGCAGGCGCTTAATGACTGAGCCACCCAGGCACCCCAAGTCCTGCTTATTTTCATTAGTAACTTAACTTTGTGTTTCATGCTATTTTCACCAACCTGAACACCACTCTCAAACTATTGCATACCCGTTCATTTTAATTTCCCATTTTCATCTCCTCAGCTTTCCACCTGCTTTCCTCTGATCCAGTCAAAAATTTGTGAACAATTCTCAATCCTTATTGTATTCATTTTTTACCCCTATCTAAATGGAATCCTCAGACTGTGACATTTTCTTTTTTAAATTAGTTTAATGGAGATCTAGTGTTGGGAAACATGCTGAAATTCTAACCTTCTGAATAAAAACTTATAAACTTTTAATGAACTTCACTACCCAAGAGCCTGCTTTTATTACAGTATCAAAATAATGCAGATCGCAAATCTGTGTAATGGTGAGACTGGCAAAAGGTGTTGAATGACAAATTCCTTAAGCTGGTGAAACTGGGACACTTGTTTCATGAAGTTCACAGAGCATTGGTATGTGTTTCACTTAGGTAACAAATGCTTCATTTAATTGCATCAGTGTGTGATTCTTTGGACGAGGGCACATAGGGTATGCATTCAGAGAGAAAAAACAGTATTAATATAATGACCATTAAAAGTTTTTTTCAAAAAATAACAGTAGGTCTATAACTATTATTATAGTTAATAAACTATATTTTGTTGAAAGCAACATTAAAATATTATAAAAAGAAATGCAAACTATAGAACAATAATAACATTCCAAAAGAGAGAGTAATTTTAAAATAGATTTTTGCATATTGAGCCATAAATTAAATTACTTACCATGAGCTCTATTTTGTTCTAAAGGACTTTTGCTGTATTTTTATTGCTGTTACTGCTATTTTGGGATAAAATAATCTTCTCACAAAGAAATGTGCTTATTTTGTGTTTTTTTTTATTATTTGTGTTTATGATAAAACAATTGTATGAGCTGGGTTTACTATAATGCATCATGTTATGAATACTGGTTATTGGTATTATTAATATTTTTTTCCTTCTTTCCTCTTAATCAATGTATCATCCTGTCAGTTTGCAAACTGGCCCTATACAAATATGGCAAGGAGAGACCAAAGAAAGAGGCACATTATTCTGGATTGGTAGGTGACAGGTTTTAATAAGTTAGGGTACTTACATATGAAGCTTGTCTTGGGCAGTTGCAAGACCAATAGATTTCCACATCCACCCGCCAAAATCTTAAAAGTTTATGTAGAGGCCTTAACTGGACTCAGTCATGTTTACCATCACCGTGGTCCCAGCAACACATTGCTCTCTCAAGATTGTGTCCTTGGGTTGTGTCTTTCTAGTGCAGAGAAGACAAGTGTAGTACATGTTCCAATCACAGGGGAAGGGGTGAGGAGACTATTGTCCAGGTCCGGCTTCAGGGTCAACTGCTAGTCATGTCCTTTCAATTATCTCCTCCAACATAGCCATGTTCTGGTTTTATTTAAAAAAATACTGCATGATATCTACTGTGTTCTTTTGAACATCCCTCCAGCGGTTAAATAGCGTGTGGTGGGCTGGGAAAGGGATAAAAAAAATGTAGACAATTCTGATTCCTTCCTTAGTTTGTGTCTGGCTGTCAAAGTTAATATTCCAGCACAGTTCTGGGCTAGATGAGAAGCAGTGTTTTGAGGGAAGCACCACAGGGCAGGGGTATGGAGATACTGCTGAAAAGGGAGCACTATGGATCATACTTTCTACTTAGCTGTTCATTACTCTAGCAGGAACAAAAGAGAATGGGTTGATGATGTATTTATTTGTTTAAACAGTATGTATTGAGTGCAAACTATAGAAGAAGCATTGGTCTAGGCATTAGGTATATATTTTAAGAAATAGAAAAATCACTTCTGCCTCATAAATATTAGATTTCCCTATCAACACCACTAAAACTTTTTTAAGCAGCACTTCCCCTTGAATCAGCCCCAAAGCTGGACTATGACAGAAACAATGAATACATAGCCTTATTCCATGAGGCCTTATGTTCTCGTTGTGGTTCTACAGCATGATGAGGATTTCATCCATGACAAATTAGCCTATTTTATGTAGCTGTAATATATTATAAACATTTATAATACATATTCGCTTTTTATAATTCCAATTTATAAATCATGGTAAGGGGACCCGATTTCTAGTCATAGTTCCAGCAGTTTCTGTAAGCTGCTTGACGTAATTGCTCTTTAGTTCCTGTGCCCATAAAATGTGAAGAGTAATACAGTAAAATTCAATTTTTACTGAGTGGGTCAAGATGAAGATTGTTCCGTAAAAATGGATCTCCCCCAAGGGTGATGATACATATGGACCATTTAACTTAATAATTGTACAGCGGAGGGAGTGGGGAAGGGGAGTCCTTTATTCTACTCTAATAATGAAGGGGACAATATGTACATTTTTAAATTTATTTTAACTTTTGTGAATGAATTATGATGCAAAACAACTCAAGTAAAGATAACTAAATTAAAGGTCCATAGTAAATTTTGCTGTCTGATCACACACATATTTTCAAGCCATTATTTCCTTTATGAGAGCTGACAGACATGTAAGCTCCAGTTTTACTCTTTCTTCCCTCCCTCCTTCTTCTCTCCATCAGTATTCTACTTTCTCTTAACACTGCAGGCTCTTGAGAGACCTCAGGCTTACTGAGCCAAATTTCATGAGACACCTGTTAAAAGGTTTCTCCTTCACATCTCTTTGAAAGTGAAAAAGCCCCACAGGCCATATTCTGTTATAATTCAACTGTGTCTAACACATGGGAAGATTTAAAAATATTCGTTTTTAAAACATGAGTTTAAAAACAAATTAATGAATATATAAAGAAGCTTTTCTGTAGAATAATATTCTTTTATTATAAGTCAAGGCTAATGCATCTTCAGTTTTAATTGATAAACTACACAAGGGGAGGCTCTTTTTTACTGGGATTCCTAAGCAAAATTGATTTACTAAATTTTCTAAAAATGCCAACATTTTTGGAGAAGTCTGTTCTCTTTGGATCCCTGGCCTAACATGTAATAGGAAACAAAAAAGTAGGAAGAGGAAAATGGATTACCATGAAAGGATTGACATGTGAGGTTATGAAGGAGAACAACACACACACACACACACACACACACACACACACACACACACTTACACTTAGAAAGTTATATGAAGAGAAAAATCACATTCTAAGCATGTGAGTGAAGATCAATCATAAAGAAAGGTAATCTGATGACAGAACTGGTAATTCAAGGGGAAAAAAAGTGAGTACCTATTTGTTTCCATTACTGTTATGCAAGGGACAGATAATAAAAATATCTACAAAATTTGGGAAGTAAATGAAATATTGGTCCTCAGTTCTTCTGATAAGGGAAGGAAGAGATCTTAAGCATGCCAAAAGATTAGAAATTCAGTGATCTTATTTTTCTTGTGATAATCCAGCTGACTTCATAAACATTTGCATAAGAGTAAGTGATTTGGAAATAAGGGTACTTTCTTCATTTATTCCACGTGGTCTCTTAGATCTACCACTTAGATATGGGCAGTGTAAACCAAATTAAGTTTGATTTGAAGATTCTGTTGAAACACTGATCTTGCAGAGGTAAAAGTTACAGCTTACAATATCACAATTTATTCCACTTGTAATTATCATAATGAATATATATGCAAGTAGAGTGGGCATTAATAAGAACTTCTGCTTATTTCTGTTTGATCACATCATAGGTGTCATCTCTAAATCTATATCTAGTGTTCCTTAAAATGCAAAATATTTATTACCCACTCATAAAGTAAGAGATTGACTAAGGAAAATTCTGTTGTCTTTATTTTGGTTTTGGTCCTTAAATAGTTGTCTAGGACACTACTTTAGGAAATAAAAATTTGGCCCTGACTAAACTATAATGTAAATATTTAAATATTTAAATATTACCATGCTCAAAATTGGATTAGTGGAATCTTAAATGTGCCTTTGTATCTTAGTTTCTAGAAAATCCCAACTTAAATTTAATCAATATTTCTGTTGGGTTTTTAAAAATTTACTTCTTTTTATTACCTTCTCTACTGTGTTTAGATAACTGAAGGGAAGAAATACTTTGTGTTATACAACTCACATCTTGGATTAGAGGAAGAAAACTGACCTCTTACAGAACCAGATCTGTTTAGAATGTTTTCTCCTACTTCATTCATGTGTGAATATGTGTTGGGCATCTTTCTGTAAAGTTATAAGCACTTTTTAAGAAAGAAGACTGTTTCACTTCTTCATGGATTTAATAAAGAGCCTAGGACTGATCTATATCCCTTACAAGTACTTGACCAAAATAGGTTCACTTGACTTTTCAAAAAATCCTAGGCTTTGGTCAAAACTGTGGACATTGAGAAGGCATAGCACAATTGTAAATAAATTTTATTAAAGTGAGTCACACAGTTCATTTTAAGGACGAGCTCTTAGGATTATACTTTTTTTTTTTTTTTTGGTGTGGAAGTAACCATCGGGTCTATTCTTCTTTTCCTATTTTTCAATTTCCCACTAAATGCTAGGTCAGGAATCCAAAGATAGTAGCCTTCCTCAATTAGAAAAGCCTACTTAATTTCATGCATACATTTATTCATCCACAACATTAAAAAGCTGGAATGTAACTTTTTGCTATACACAAATGCAAATGGATATATCTGTGTGCTTATATGTATATATATGACATATATATGCATATACGTATATATACATATATATTATACATACACATATTAAAATATTACTTTTTAAAAGATGCTTTCCCTTTATTTTAATGAAGGAACCATTGCAAATCGTTCAAAATATTCTTTTTTTTTCAAAATACTCACTTTTAAAACTTCATTGAAATTCTACTGTTTCTTATTACTCTCATTTCTCTATGCCAAAGAACATTTTTAATTAAGGTTATATGCATCCAGGGTCATTAATAATCTGCAGATTAATTGCCACCACATGATTGTAAGATGGCTACTCTGGAAAGGTTATAAATTATATTTAAGTTCTAAATTCTAGTCCATTCAAACTGAATGAAAATACAGTGGGGGCTGATTAGCTGAGAAAATTGAGGGAAAGTGAGGTCAAGAAAAGAAATAGGTAAAAAAAAAAAGCAATAGTTAGAGGATACTAGGTTAACTCTCCCATTTTATCTATGTTAGCGAAGTTAGAGTTATGAAAAATTAACCAAATATGAAAGTGTCAACTCAGTTGACTTTAGAAATGTTTACATATGCAGATGGAGATACTATTGTGGTATTTTATTCCAGGTTTTCATAAAGTCTTACAGCTTGTAAACTATGTTAACATCTTAACTTTAAGAATTAATTATATAAGAAATATACGTAATTTCAGATTTTCCTATACTGCACATATAATGGAAAATTATATCAGCATTTTAAAATTACTAATTAGAATTTCTTCATAAATCATAACTTATTAAATAAAATTTCTCTAGATATTACCTTCTATTTCTAGCAGCTACACAACAATATATGTGAAATTTTATTATAAACATCCTCTTTTAACACTTCCAGTACTAATTTACATATTCTAATATCAGTTTTACTTGAGGAATATTACTATGCACATCTGAAATTTGCTACCTGCAGGCCTTGATCATAAGAGCTGCTCTTCAAATAGTCAGAGGAGTTACAATAGAATTTCAGAGTAGGTTATAATAACCCAGTAGTGACTAGATATGCTTTTATTATGTCTTCCTATTTCTATATTATTTTTAGCTGAAGAAAAAAGAATGTAATTATATACAAACAAAAAACAAAAAAATTGGACAGAAGTATTTCACTTAAGAAGGCTAAAACCAGGGCACCCGGGTGGCTCAGTTGGTTAAGCGACTGCCTTCGGCTCAGGTCATGATCCTGGAGTCCTTGAATCGAGTCCTGCATCGGGCTCCCTGCTCAGCGGGGAGTCTGCTTCTCCCTCTGACCCTCCTCCCTCTCATGCTCTCTGTCTCTCGTTCTCTCTCTCGCAAATAAATAAATAAAATCTTTAAAAAAAAAAAAAAGGCTAAAACCATATATACAAAGTTTATAAGAGACTGTAATAAGAATAGGAACTAAGGTATAGGTAATTAGGTCAGTTAATTGCAAAATTCTATTTTATAAAAATAGGGGAGAGAGATGAAGGGAGAAAGGGATATATTACTAAAAAGCCATAAAATAAACCAATTTTTATTTTTTATTAACCCTAACAGAATGACAATTTTTAGCTTTATTGAGATATGTTTTGCATACCACAAAATTTACCCGGTTAAGTTGTGCATACAGATCGATGGTTTGTAGCATATTTATAGATTTGTATGACCATCAGCATAATCTAATTTGGGAATATTGCAACCCCTCCAAAAGAAATCTTGTACGTTTTAACAGTCATTCTCATTCTCCTCTCTGACTTCTCTTCCCATGTACCACCAACTCAAGGCAAACACTAATTTTTGCATCTGCCTATTCTGGAAATTTCACACAAATGGCATAATACAGTATGTGATATTTGTGATTAGCTTCTTTCACATAACAATGTTTTAAAGGTTAGTCCATGAGGTAGCACACATTGATACTTTATTCTTTGTTATTACTAAATAATATTTCCTTAAATGTATATATGAAAGTTTGCTTATTCATTCTTTAATTAATAGACATTTAGTTTATTTCCACATTTGTCTATTTTAAGTAATGCTGTTATAAATATTCTTGTACAAGTTTTTGTGTAGACATATATTTTCATTTCTCTTGGGTATACACAGAGCAATTGAATTGCTGGGTCATATGGTAACTCCATATTTAGCATTTTGAGGAACTGTCAAATTGTTTTGCAAGGTGGCTGCCCCATTTTAAATTCCCATCAAGAATTTATAAGTTCAGGGACACCTGGGTGGCTCAGGCAGTTAAGTGTCTGCCTTTTGCTCAGGTCATGATCCCAGGGTCCTGGGATTGAGTCCCGCATTGGGCTCCTTGCTCAGTGGGGGGCCTGCTTCTCCCTCTGCCTGCCACTCCCCCCTACTTATGTGCTCTCATTCTCTCTCTCTCTATGGCAAATAAATAAATAAAATCTTTTAAAAAATTTATAAGTCCACCAACAATTTCCGAGGTTTCTAAAATTTGTTATTGTCTGTATTTTTGATTATTGCCTTCTTAGTGAGTATGAAATGGTCTCTCACTGTAGTTTAGATTTGCATTTACCTAATGGCTAATGAGGTTGAACATCTATCCATGTGCTTATGGGCCATGTATGTCTTCTTTGGATAAAAATTCTATTTAAATAACTTCTGATTTTTTTTTTCTTTTTCAAGTTTTTATTTAAATTCTGGTTAGTTAACAAACAATGTAATATTAGTTTCAGGAGTAGAATTTAGTTATTCATCACTAATATACAACACCCAGTGCTCATCACAACAGATGCCCTCCTTAGTACCCATCATCCATTTAACCACCCCTCTACCACCTCCCTTCCAGTAACCCTCAGTTTGTTCTCTATAGTTAAGAGTCTATTTTCCGGTTTGCCTCTCTTCCGCCTCCCACCCATGTTCATCTGTTTTATTCCTCAAATTCCACATATGAGTGAAATCATTTCTGAATGACTTATTTCACTTAGCATAATATTCTCTAGCTCCATCCATGTCTTTGTAAATGGAAATATTTCATTATCTTTTATGACTAATATTCATACGTATATATATATATATATATATATATACGTATGAATATTATATAAGAATATCACATCTTCTGGGGTGCCTGGGTGGCTCAGTCGTTAAGCGGCTGCCTTCGGCTCAGGTCATGATCCTGGGGTCCTGGGATCGAGCCCCGCGTCTGACTCCCTGCTCAGCGGAGAGCCTGCTTCTCCCTCTCCCTCTGCCTGCCACTCTGCCTACTTGTGCTCTCTCTCTCTCTGTCAAATAAATAAATAAAATCTTTAAAAAAAAAAAAAGAATATCACATCTTCTTTATTCATTCATCACTTGATGGGTATTTGGGCTTTTTCCATAATTTGGCTATTGTTGATAATGCTGTTATAAACATCAGGGTGCATATATCCCTTTTGTATCTTTGGGGTAAATATCTAGTAGCGCAATTGCTGGATCTTAGGGTAGTTCTATTTTTCACTTTTTGAGAAACCTCCATACTGTTTTCCAGAGTGGCTGCACCACTTTGCATTCTCACCAACAATGAAAGAGGGGTCCCCTTTCTCTGCATCCTTGACAACATCTGTTGTTTCTTGTGCTATTAATTTTAGCCATTTTGACAGTGTGAGCTGATATCTCATTGTAATTTTGATTTGTATTTCTCTGATAATGAGTGAAAAAGCAAAGCAAAGCTGGAGGCATCACAATTCTGGACTTCGAGTTATATTACAAAGCTGTAGACAGTACAATACTGGCACAAAATAGATCAATGGAACAGAATAGAGAATCCAGAAATGAACCCACAACTATATGGTCAACTAATCTTTAACAAAGCAAAAAAGAATATCCAATGGAAAACCCAGTCTTCAACAAATGGTGTTGGGAAGACTGGACAGCAACATGCAAAAGAATGAAAATAGACCACTTTCTTACACCATACACAAAAATAAATTCAAAATGGATGAGAGACCTAAATGTGAGATAGGTACCCAGCAAAATCCTATGGAAGAACACAGGCAATAACCTCTTTGACATCAAAGGTAGCGACTCTTTTCTAGATATGTCTCCTGAGGCAAGGGAAACAAAAGCAAAAATAAACTATTAGGACTTCATCAAGCTTAAAAGCTTCTGCACACCAAAATTAAAAGGCAACCTATAGAATGGGAGAAGATATTTGTAAATGACATATCTGATAAAGAGTTAGTATCTAAAACCTATAAAGAATTTATCAAACTCAACACCCCAAAAAACAAATAATCCAGTTAAGAAATGAGAAGACATGAATAGACATTTTTCCAAATAAGACATACAGATGGCTAAGAATTTCCTAATTTTTAAATTGAGCTATTTGACTTTTTTTTTGTTGAGTCATAAGTTTTTTTTTTATAAATTCTTAATACAAGTCCTATATATATATATATATATATGATTCACAAATATTTTCTCCAATTCTGTGGGTTGTTTTTTCAATTCTCTTCGATGCCTTTACATCTCCATCTCTCACAGTTGGGCGTAGTCTAATTCCTATTTTTAAAAAGTTCCCTACAGTTAACTCATAGAATTTCTGCTTCCCCAACTGAACCCTTTGACATATAGCATTTGACAGAGTTAACTGCCAGTCAGTACATTAATTAGATAATCTCCATTCTTTGCCTGTGTAATACTAAATTATCTATTCCCTTCTTTCCTTTCTTTTCTTTTTTTTTTTCTTTCTGTAACCTCTCTACCAGCTTTTACTGTCATTGATTGCCTATGTCTGTTTCTCTTTATACACTCTGAATACAAATGAATTTTTGGCTCATTGTTCATCTTTGTATTTTCATCCTCAAAGAATTCATCCATTCCCTGAGTTTCAATTTCATTTATTTTTATTTGATTAAAAAATTAATTTGAGTATAGTTGACACACAATGTTACATTAGTTTGAGGTATACAACATAGTGATTCAAAAAGTTATTATGTTATGCTATGCTCACCACAAGTGTGTATACCTTCTGTCACCATAAAACACTATTACAGTATCATTGACTATATTCCCTATGCTGTACCTTTTATTACCATGACTTATTCCATAACTGGAAGCCTGTATCTCCCACTCCCCTTCACCCATTTTGCCCATCCTCCCACTCCTCTCTCCCCTGGCAACCATCAGTGCTTATCAGAGCAAGTGTACATATATATATTCAAACTCTCTTTTTAACATTACCACTTGGATATTCCAACACTATGAAAAGAAGCAAATTGGCACCCTCTCTCTTTCAATAGTACAACACCCCTTCTACCTTGTTTTTCTTTTCTCAATTCAAGATGTCAGTTGTGTCCATCATTGTATTCCATTTGTCTTATCTTTACTCTGCTTGTCCATCCTCAGCACGGAGATTACTATAGCAAACTCATAGTTTCCTATGAAACTATTTCTCTCTTTTCTAAGCAACCCTGCATAATTTTTCAGAATATGTTACAATGAACAAAATTTTGTTTCACATTCTTCCTAGGAAATCGTTTTGTTTTCTTTCTTAATATATTTTATACCTACAGCTCTCCAAATTTATCAGTACTCCCACAACTCCCAGGAACTGATCTTAGACATGGACATTGCAATGTCCTTCCTGAACTTGACATTAATTCTTACCTTTCAACATTTACTCAGGCTGCTTCATTCTACCATTTTTTTTTCCTTTTCCTTTATCGGTATTCCATTTCTTCTTCATTCACCACAATTTTTTCTACTATAGCTTTACCATTCCAGAATTTAAAATTAAAAAAAAAATGTTTCTTCATTCTCTCATATTTGACTAGATTAATTGGTCAGTATTGCTTTTTGTTTTTGTTTAAAGAACTCATAGATTTTCTATTCCCAAGAGTTTTCAAATTTGAGAATGTCTGTTTTTTTTACCTGAATGTCAACTTTTAAGGCATAACTTTCTTTGACTTTTTGTTCTTCAAATTTTGTTGACTCTTCTGTTATCTTTTGTAACTGGGTTTCTGCAAAGAGACCTGGATAAATCAAGTGTTTATCTTGCATTTTTCTTTCTCTCTTTTTCATTTATTCTTTTTTCCCTCCGGGTGTCTGTCACATTTTTTATGTTTGGTAAAATCTTAACAATCATATATTCTGATGTTTAGAGCTTTGTTTTGAATTTTGCCATGCAAGAAGAGCTCTCTATTGTCTGCTATAGTTCACTCTTCATTACATTATCAGTGATTTGCTTTTGATTTTGAGGATTTGTTACATAATTTAGGCCAAGGAAATATTTATTTAGTTAGGACTGTGTATATCTCATTCCAATATGCATTTCATAACTTTGGATTTGAAACATAACTCAGTCCATAGCACTGGAGCTTTGACTTACAAGATTGATGAGTCCCAGTTATTCACTTTCCATGTTTCACCAGTTTCTTCCACATAGCTATTTCTTCAACTGCCTAAGGATATCCATGAAGACTGTTGATTTTCAGATTGGAGTCTGTTGATGAGAATTTTTTTTTTCTACATACCAATGTGGCTTCTATGTATAAGAATATGATTAGGAGCCTTTCCACGGTGTTAATACTCCCTCATTTTATCCCCTCTCTTACCTTTCTCTCTCTCTCACGCACACACATACATACACACACACACACACACACACACACACACACACACACAGTTATCACCACTTACTGAAGTTGATGTGATCCTTTCTTTGTTTAGGTACTAGGGGCAACGAAGTGTGTATATGTGTGTATACGTGTTTTAGTTCATTATCAAATTACTACAATTTGATTCTGTAGTTTCTGTAGTTCCATTCTCTCCTCTTAAATAAGAATATTCACACATTATGTTAATTATTACAGGTTGTATCTTAAAGAGTTCTTTTTTTAAGAATTGTGACTATAGAGTATTTTAATGAGCTCATTTGTTGATACCAGGCATAGAGAACTACCTTTAAACATATAGCTGTTACACTTTAGATTTGTATGCAACATTTAATTGCATTTGAAATGGTTTACTTTTATCTCAGAATAGGCTATGTTATATTTTGGTGACAAGAAACACCAGATCTGGGGGCGCCTGGGTGGCTCAGTCGTTGAGCATCTGCCTTAGGCTCAGGTCATGGTCCCAGGGTCCTGGAATCAAGCCCCACATCGGGCTCCCTCCTCGGCGGGAAGCCTGCTTCTCCCTCTCCCACTCCCGCTGCTTGTGTTCCTGCTCTCGCTATCTCTGTCTCTGTCAAATAAATAAATAAAATCTTTAAAAAAAAAAAAAAAAGAAACACCAGATCCCAGTGGCTTTACAACTAAAATTTATTTCTTGCTCCTGCTATTCCATATCAAGTTTCAGTGACTCTTCGGGACAGCTGACTTCCATTTTCTGGCACAACGTGCTGGACGGTTTTAAGCTTGTGGCCACTCTCTACCAAGATGTGCTACCATGACCACTGCAAAGGGGAAGAAAGAAGGCTGTTACCTGCAGGCAGACTTCAGTGCCCAGAGGAAAATATGTGGCTATGCTATTTCAAGGGTGTGAGGGCATGTAATATCAACTTGTGCACAAGTGCAGAAGGAATATAAATTAATGTTGTGCAGCATTAAGTACCATGTATATAAACATACTTTTAAAAGGTATTCATATTATTTTTATCTTATAACTGGGACAACAAAAAATGAAATAGGATTTAAAAACTTTCAAATATATAACTAAAGAGAAAGAATAATTTAGACTTCTTTCTAATACATTCCCTTGTAGAGATGGAAGCTTAAAGTATTGACCTGCATTTTACTACTCCTAAAAAAGCCAACACATTTTTCTCAAATGAAAACAGACTAGCAGAAGCTACTGTACTAAAAACAAAACAAAACAAAACAAAACAAAAAACTGACTGACACTGTTTCATTAATTATTTTCTCAATTCTTCCCCGTTTAGTACAATGAAGGTCAATAGATGCTACAGATAGAATTTTTTTTCCAGTTTCAAAAAGTTTGTCTTCTCTTAGTTAATAAATCAGAAAGGAAAACATGAGGGATGGCTTAGAAAATGCTTAAGCACTGAACAAAAACTTTAAATTAAAGATCTAGGGGTGCCTGGGTGGCTCAGTCGTTAAGCATCTGCCTTCGGCTCAGGTCATGATCTCAGGGTCCTGGGATTGAGCCCCGCATCGGGCTCCCTGCTCGGCGGGAAGCCTGCTTCTCCCTCTCCCACTCCCCCTGCTTGTGTTCCCTCTCTCGCTGTGTCTCTCTCTGTCAAATAAATAAAATCTTTAAAAAAAAAAAAGATCTGTAATTTGCTGTCTATTAATCATAAATAGAGAAACTGAGAAATATGTCAAAATTATAAGTAAATTGAAACAAACAAAACAAGAATGGCAACTTTTGAAGGAGAAATGGATGTTTTATTTAAAAAGCTTAAATATGTAAATATGTGTGTTCTTTGGGTTTTATGACATGGTGCTCAAGCATAAACTGATGAGTTAAGCACCAGGCTAAAAAAGAGAATAGGGTGCCTGGGTGGCTCAGTTGGTTAAGCGACTGCCTTCGGCTCAGGTCGTGATCCTGGAGTCCTGGGATCGAGTCCCACATCGGGCTCCCTGCTCAGCGGGGGCTCTGCTTCTCCCTCTGACCCTCTTCCCTCTCGTGCTCTCTGTCTCTCATTCTCTCTCTCTCAAATAAATAAATAAAATCTTTAAAAAAAAAAAAAAAAAAAAAAAGAGAATAGCTCCAGAAAGGTAAGTGGGAGAGGAAGAACAGAAAGCAAAGGCAATCTCTGGGGTTGCAGGGTAGGCCAGCTGCTATTTCCAGTGCTGCCTTTAAATACTATAACTTTTTTTGTTTTTCTTTGTTTTAGAAAATGTCATGTACCATGAGCTGCAGCTTTGTTCCAGTTTCACTGCCTGTCATAGTCACCGTTGACAAAGCCAATCTTTTTCCCACCAGTCTGAGTTCAACCGTACTGCTGACTTCCTCCCAGAGTGTGGAAAATATATTGCAAAGCAAGGTGCACATTATGCTTACAGCTATTGCAGCAATGCTGGCAATAATATACTGGCAGAACCCCAAGCAACTGCTGTATGTGACAGAGGAGAGTAAACTCCTAAAGCACAGTGCATCCTATATTGTATGTGAGAGTGCGCATTAGTAAACAGCCCTCTATTATGATTGGGAAATCCTCCATTAGCAGCCATAATTTCCAGTGCTTATATCATTTACTATTTACACATTTTAACAATAAAGCAAAGATTTTGTGCATGCATTAATTAGAATGAAGATCTAGATGTTAAAAACAGAATTATAGTAAAAAGATCTTCCATGGTGTAGGGCTTGCACAGTAAATGGAAATACATGTTTCAGGTTTCAGTTTTAGGAAAAAAAAATTTTTTTTGCTTTAATAGAAGTCAGTGAAACTTCTTTTATAAGCTTAATATTTTTGAGTCTTTATTAACAAAAGGGTAGATTAAAGTTTCTTCCACATGCAGCAAGGGCTAATATTCAAAGGTACAGCATTTTCAATCAGATACCATGTGTTTAAATCCCATCTCTAAAATTTATTGCCTGTATAACCTTGAGCCAGTTGCTCATCAGCTCTGTATTAAATTCTCTAATCAGTAAAATGGAAGAAATAATAATACTTATTACCCGGAGTTGTAGCAAGAATGAAATGAATTGATATGGGTAAGATGACTGAAAGGATGTCATGTAGTAAATACCAAGTAAGCTTAACTATTGTGATTAGAATATTGTCATCCCTTCTTTTGTCTAATCATTGTTTAACGCCCTGCAAAGTCTGACCTTATATTTCCTATTCAAAGGTATTTGAGTCAAAGTCCCTTACTCTGGCACTTAACATTCTCTGTAACTTGAACAATATCAGTTCTTAAACAAGGAGGAATTGAACCCATTAGGAGACATTTGAGGTCAGTCCCAAACTCATCTTCTATTAGCCCACATCACTAAGGAAAGGAAAGCACCATCTCCTCTTTCTTCCATCAAGTACTAGTATCTTAATCTCACTGTCTGACTGTCCTGATTCACTCAATCCTGGTTCCTTGACCATTGTTACTCACTCCTATCCCTTTTTGATATACCCTCTGGAAACTTCATGATATTAGTAACGTTGAAGGCTTTCTCCACTTTATGGAAGTAACTGAAACTTAATCACCTAAGAACATTCAGATATCCCTCTTCAATATTGGCTCCTCCTTCTCCAGCAGATCCTAACCTAAATTCACTCCTTAATTTGGCACATAGGGATATCAGTAGTATGCTTCTATCTTCCTCTCCAGACTCATCCCTGCCAGATACCTACCTCACAAATTATAGGTTAGTATCAAAACATGTCTTCAAGTTTTCTGCAGATGCTGTCACTTTATTTATTTATTCACCCATCCATGCAGGATTTAATTCATCACACATCAATTGAGTATCTGTTGTGTAGACAGCATTATGGAATGTGTCAGCTATTTAGCCATGAACAAAGGCAGATTCTTACTCTGAACTCATGTTGCTCCAAAGGTATGCTATTTCAAACTTTAATTATTTTCCTTGTGTTTTTTTTTTCTGATCAACTAGAAAAATTGTAAACATCTTTTATAATTTGGTTGAGAAATTAATTCAATCAGGAAAATTTTTTCACACTTTTGTACCCCTAATCTGAGGTAGATTCCCTTGCTCCTTATGCAAAGATCATGTTCCCCTATATGTCTATTACTAGGTTTATTGGATTATGTGGAATTCTCTGTTCCAAGATTAAGATTTCCTGCAGGTAGGGATCACATTCATATTCATATCTCCAACTCCTAGCACAATGTCTGATATATGTATTAGCAACTGAGTAAGTGATTGATTCTAAATTGTATATATCACTTAAGGAGAGATCTAATACTCCTTTTATCACAGAGACCCATTCAGACTGAAGCATCTCCTAACTGACTCTCTTCGTCATCTACCACAAAATCTAACTCTGAATTTCAATACTCAGTGTTTTGAATAAGTAAATATTAGTCTTATTTTCCAGGCACAATTAAAATCTTACAAAATCAGTATAAGACAGAGATTTATCATTATTTCATATCCCCTACTGACCTATATTAGTGCTGGAAACAAAATAAGTAATTTCTCTGTATAAAAATATAAGATGTCAACCTCACACCTGATGCTTTGCAAATTTCAAGTGGAAGATACTTGAAGGTACTTTTATTAAAGATGACTATAGTCAGAAGTGAAACTGGGACATCATTGGATTAATGTAAAATACAAAATTAGGGTCAGCATGCCTAATGTTTTCTCAATTTGATAATATGTGGCTCCGATCGAATATTATCATCTCAAATCTAATATGAAAATAAAATAATGGTTTAATTTAGACTCAATCTTTTTTTTTTTTTTTTTTTTTAAAGATTTTATTTATTTATTTGAGAGAGAGAGAATGAGAGACAGAGAGCATGAGAGGGAGGAGGGTCAGAGGGAGAAGCAGACTCCCTGCCGAGCAGGGAGCCTGATGCGGGACTCGATCCCGGGACTCCAGGATCATGGCCTGAGCCGAAGGCAGTCGCTTAACCAACTGAGCCACCCAGGCGTCCCAAATTTAGACTCAATCTTACTCACTATGGAACAACAGACTAATTTATCTTTGAGATCCTTTTGTGAATGATATCTACGTTAGGGTCCCTTTGTGTAGTATTACTATTTTTTAATTATAAATTATTTATTTAAAAACCTACAAAAGCTTAAGTTTGTACTAGTGAAATATGTGTTTACTGTGTTTTCTTTTTTTTTAACTTTTTTTTAAGATTTTATTTATTTATTTGAGAGAGAGAGAATGAGAGAGAGCACATGAGAGGGGGGAGGGGCAGAGGGAGAAGCAGACTCCCCGCTGAGCAGGGAGCCGGATGCGGGACTCGATCCCGGGACTCCAGGATCATGACCTGAGCCGAAGGCAGTCGCTTAACCAGCTGAGCCACCCAGGCGCCCATTACTGTGTTTTCTTGACAAAGGAACTGAAGTGGATACAGGCCGGGTGTGTGAAAGATGCTTTTGGAGCTCAGAAAGGGAAGCTATTTTCAGAGATGGTCACAATATATGAAGAGACTTAAAATAATATAAAATGTTAATAGTTCTTTAATTGAGTGTGATTATATGATCATTTACATTTGTGGACCCCTCTCAGCCTAATTTTCTGGTCCATTTAGAGATGAAAGGTAAGGAAATGCAGACTCATAAATGTTTAATTTATTATTTAATCACACTTCTAGCAGGTCTGACCAAGAAGACCTTACACTTCCCCTGGTCTTGACTAAACTTTAGGCAGGTTTTGTTTTTCTTAGAGAAATTTTTTTATAAAATTTTCAATTATAAATTCTTTCTCTGCCCCTTTGAGATGTAAATCTTCTGCAATCCAGAAATGTCTTTCTCAAGGACCTAAGACCCATCACTTTGAAATGTAATCATAAAGAAAGACAGGGTCCCTATCCACCAAACTCTGGGAGGGTGGGAGCCTAGCTTCAGTAAAGGTCAATTAACAAACACAGATGGCCTAAGCACATGGACTCACCTCCCACCTAATACCCTCCAGTACTCTTCCATTATCTCACTATACCTTTGAAAAAGCACGGAGTTGAATTCAGTCTCTCTCCCTGATTGCGATAGTCTTGAATAAAGTCTTCCTTGTCTGCTTAACTAGTCTGATACAACTTTTCTTTCAGAATTCTTAGGAGGTGCAAGGCCAATAGTCCAAGAAATATACAAAATCTGTCACCACTCCTACTCTTTTTCTCACTTGTATTATCTTACTTCATATTTTCCTAATTTGGGCTGATTAGTATTCATATTGTCTAATCTCAGTTTCAAGTAAAATATATGGAACAACTCTCTTTCTCTTTTTTTACTTCATCATTATTTTAAACCAAGTTCTTTAAAAATCTTTTTTGATCTTTAAATAAGGCTATGGGAAGTGTGAGTTTATCAGAAATACGTATGAATACATGCCTGAAGGCAGTTTAAATGAGGAAAGCAATTTGAGTTCCTCAGACTTGACCTAAAATGTGTTGCATAAAATACAAATTAGTTAACCCACTTAGAAAAGAACTTATTCAAACACTGATTCTGAGAGGCACAAATCTGGAAGTGAACTGAAAGTGAGGCCTGGACTCAGAGGCAGATCTTGGTCAGAGAGCTGCCATCCAAACCTCGGTTTTACTCTAGGCTAACTTGTGAGGTGTGGACTTCAGACTCTTTTATTTCAAGATTATTCCCTTAACTCCTCTCCCATCTCATGACCCCTCACTGCAGACTTTATTACAGAACCTCTCACATAAACACCTTAACTGAATTTATCTCCTCAGGAAGTCACCATTCTATTTTTACCAAGTCTCTCCACTCCATTCTATTCTTCCCAGGTTCTGTTCACTGATGAGTCAATCTGATGAGTGATGTGAACAAGTGAGCTTATTAGGTTGCCTTTACAGGTACCATATTTGTGTTTTAACAGGGACCTCTGGAGAGAGAAATTTAACCCTATGGTGACCATACCATACATCTTGACTAACCCAGTAAAGTTAAGTGTAAGTACTCATACTAAGCCCTTTCACTCTCAACAGTACCCCAGTCTGGACATAAATTTAAATGGGCACCCTCTGTATTTCAAAAAGTGCCTCTAATGATGGAAGTTTCAGATATAAAGGCAAAGTGTTGGGGGAGAATACTGCCAGATTCTGGGGACTTCAAAATCATAACATAAGGGGAATTTTCTAAGGTTGCTCATATTTAAATGAAGGGGGAATGGGTTAGCCTGGTGATGGGTATTAAAGAGGGCACATACTGAATGGAGCACTGGGTGTTATACACAAACAATGAAGCATGGAACACTACATCAAAAATTAATGATGTAATGTATGGTGATTAACATAACATAATAAAATAAAATAAAAAAGAAAAAATAAATAAAAAATAGAGCATTTAAGTATTTTAATGAATAATTTTAAAGTATTAATAAAGTAATATTATTGCTGTTGCTCTAAAAATATTTAGGCTTAAAAAAACATTGCATTAACCAGAAAACAGACTTGTAACTATAGAGAACAAACTGAGTGTTACTGGAGGGATGCGGGTGGGGGGGGTGGAGAAAATAGGTGATGGGGGTTAAGTAGGGCACTCGTGATGAGCACTGGGTGTTGAAGTGATGAATCACTAGATTCTACACCTGAAACTAATGTTACACTGTATGTTAACTAATTGGAATTTAAACAAAAACTTGGGGAAAAAAATCCCACAGCATTGCCATTCACTCAGCCTCAAGGGTTTAATTTGTTTTTTATGTTCCTATCAATTCTTCCTGCCCCTCTTGAATATTACACCATTCCACATTGTGGTCGCTTCATATTTATTTTATATTATTTCTCTATGGGTAACTGTTTACACTTGTTTCCCTAACTAACTCCCATGCCCATCTTTTATCACTAATGATTTATTCTGCATTTTCCTAAAATGATAATTTTATTGTTTTTGAAGACATCTTTAGTTTATAACTGCGTGAATTATGCAAGCATACACTGTACAACTATTAGTGGTACATACCCAACTTTCTGCTAGAAATCAAATACAGTTGTCTTGATTTCATTCTCAGAACACTCTCATGAGTTTCCTAATATTATCTCTAATTACAGATGATAATACTCAATTTGCAAGTAACACCATGACAATGAAGGTCATCAAAATCTTTTCTAACCACTGATTATTCCAGAGCTTCTTGCCACTGCTTCCTTCATTTTTCCCCAAAGAAAGTGCTTGCTCCAGCCATTTGAAATATCTTGCATCTCCTAGAATCTCTTATGTCTTCCACATTTTTGTGTCTCTGAACTTCAAATTACTTCTGCTCAGAATGACCATTTCTAATTTCTCTCTGGAAGATGCCACCTTGTGTTAGAAGAACAAGAGGAGTTCTCAATGCATAGCATAATGTTCATATATTTGCTATAGCATATCTGCAGTGTGTATGCTGTATGTCTATACCTGTGTATAGTTTTTTTAAAATTTTTCTAGCCCACTAGATTAAAATGTCTTCAAATAAAGAATCAAAGGTCATTAATTTTTTGTTCATAGTTCCTAACACTATTTTAAGCACATTATAGGTGCTCAGAAATGTCTGCTTTGATTAGTGAGTGAATGAATAACACTTTATGATGTTGATATTTGGTATTATAAAGTCAAAATACTATACAAATTACCGCCATTAGAAAAGATCAATGAGGAGCGCCTGGGTGCCTCAGTCGTTAAGCGTCTGCTTTCAGCTCAGGTCATGATCCCAGGGTCCTGGGATCGAGCCCCACATCGGGCTCCCTGCTCCGCGGGAAGCCTGCTTCTCCTTCTCCCACTCCCCCTGCTTGTGTTCCTGCTCTCGCTATCTCTCACTCTGTCAAATAAATAAATAAATAAACTCTTAAAAAAAAAAAAAGAAAAGATCAATGCGTTGCATCTAGCCATTGTTACATAGTAATCACTATTTCAATTTGATACTTTAATGACCTGACAATAAAGAAAATAATTCAGAACTGTGTTTTCTGAATTGATATTTTAAATTTGATTTTAACTACAAAAAGTGGGAAATAGTAAAATAAAAGATTTTCTTAATAGATTCCAAGTCTATTTTTCATAACATTACATTTTTGGCAGCTGATCCTTATGGGATAAAAATGATGTGAATCTAATAATAAAATGTAAGCTAGCCAACTCTATTTCCTACAGAATACTCTATAAAATAAATTACAAGAAACCAAACTCTTCTAGACAGTAAAGATGGATAATTCCAATTTATCTTATTTCGTGAGTAAAAATATACCTATCATAAATCCTTTCTTTTAACATAAATGGCTACTGTTAAATTTCTGATGATGCTACCTCCCACAAATTATCACCTAAGAATCTTTAAAAAGAAGCTGAAATATATTATAGATGATTTCGTTCTTAGCATTCATATTGATCCATATACTACATTTGAATTATTGCAATCAATTTTCCTTCTAAAACATATTTTATGTAATGATCATAATACCTCATACTAATTCATCATCATGTTGCAAATGCCAAGTACATTTAAATATAAAAGCTGTATTCATCCATAAGCAATAAACATCTATTGGTCTTGCCAGTATAGAAAATGTGTGTTCAAACCATAAGAGCAAGAAAAACTTATATTAGTTGACACAGAAATCAACAATTATGTTTCTCCTCTTTTCCTTTATTTTCTCTGTTTTACCATATGTCTTCTATATCCCTTACCTTCCTGGGCATTCATATAGTTTCCTTTTCCACCACTGGTAGAAGTATATGAGATTAAAAAAAAAAAAAAAAAGATAAGTATTTAATAAATGAAAGGAACTATACTTGGCAGTTTACATAAATTGTTACATTTGTAATATAGGTCTTATTTCCCTTACTTTTTCATGTGAGGAAACAGAGGTGGAGTAACAGGTGCATGATGTCTTGAGTGATGCTAACAAATGGTATAGTAACTTAAAGGGAAATCCATTGTAAAAGTCAGAGATGGCTTCATGAAAGAGGCAAAGTGAAGGAAAGGTATGACATGTTAGAATTTGCATAAGGTAATAACTAGTGGAGAATTTGTTTAAGGGAAAAGCTGGTGATAAACTTGACTTAATTACATATAGATTATGAAGAGTATCAAATGCTGGATTGGAGTATGAAATTTATTTTTTTATAAATGGGATTTTTTTTTAGGTTTTATATGATGCTTTAATGTATGTTAAGCTACATTTTAAGATCGTTGTCCTAAGAACCATAGAGAATCTATTGGAATAAGAAGAGATGTCTGGCGCCAGTTGGAGAATTTTTCAATAATCTATGAAGAGAGTGAAGAATAGACTATGGCTGTGACTTTGGAAGGAAATGGAAGGAAAATGTAAATAAATCTGAGAAAATGGGAAGACTTGAAAATGATAGATTACATACAAAGGTTATCTAGAGATGGGAAGGGAAACAGGTGTTCAGGGCAAGGGGAATTTACCTGGTCTTCAAACTTAGCAGATAAACTAAGGTGTCCCTAATGACTTACATCCTACTGAAATCATTCCCCTGAATGCAGGTGGAACCCCTGACTTGCTCCTTTCTAAAAGGCCACTGACAAATGATGAACTGTCACTCTTTCAATTAGCTTATGCTCTACAGCAAAGGTTAAGAAATTTTACTCTTATTTCATCAAACTGAAGAGAGAGAGAGACATTCTTGCTAACTTTGAAGAAGCAAGCTACAATGCTATAAGAAGGTCTATGAAAAGGGTTACATGGCCAGGAACTATGGGTCTCCTCTAGGTGCTGAGATTAGTCCTGGACAATAACAAGGAAGAAAGCAGGAACTTAAGTCCTAAACCACAAGGAGATGAATTTTGCCAATAGCCTCAGGAGCTTGGAAGTGGATTATTTCCCAATCGAGTTCCCAGATGTGAATGTAGTCTGAGCTACATCTTGACTGCAGCCTTGTGAGATCCCTGGACTAATTTTTTTTTTTCCAAAATATTAACCCATGAAAATTAGGAAATAATAAATATGTGTTGTATTATGAAATAATAAACATGTATTATAAGCACTAAGTTTATGGTAATTTGTTATGCAATAAGAAGAAACTAATATACCAAATATATAATTGGGATAATCCCATCTGTTATTTGGCACAACTCCCAAACTACTAATTAGATCATTCTCTCGTTGCATAAAGGCTATGATGGGGTGAAAGCTGAGTGACAGCCTCAGCAACAGCTCCCTTCTGCAGTCAAGATAATAAATAAGAAAACAAAAACCATGTCATGGTGGCACAGTGGGAAGGTTCTAAAATTAAATGCATTTATGAAGTATATAGAGAATGAAAGGCTGGGGATCCCTATGATTTCTCCACTTAATTCACCAGGTTGGTTCCTGCAGTAAAGCCTCCAATCCTGGATGACACTAACCTTCTACAAATTTAACTTAGCAGCACCACTTTCACTCACCATACCAGATGTGATAACTGCTAGAGCAGATTTTTATGCTCTTCAGGTCTTGGCATATAGACATTGACTTTGTGAATGCATTCTTTTCTATCCTTATCATAAAAAAAAGGATAAGGCACAGTTTGCACCCACATGGAACAGACAATAATATATATTTCCAGCCTAGCACAGAGGAGTATGCTAACTCTTCAATTACATATAATAATATTGACCAAAGAGATTGAGACTATCTAGACATTTTGCAGAACATTAAAATGACCCATTACCTTAATGACATCATGCTAATTTGGTTACATGAGCAAGAAATGCCTAGCATGTTAGAGGCCTTGGTTGATACATCCACTCTAGAGGGTAGAGGGTGAACCCTATGAAAATCATCACATCGCATTACCACTTCATTCACTTCTTCAGGAGTTCTGCGGTTAGGGCCATTTTGGCACGTGATGTCTAAAATAAAAGACAAATTAGAACATCTTTGCCCATGACTATAAAGAAGTGTTTATAACTCCTTGCAGAACTTTTCACATTACAGAGGTAATATATTTTACATCTAGGAATATGGCTCAGGTCCATGTTTTGAGTGACATTAAGGCTGCGGGTTTTGATTGGGGTATAGAGGAAGAAAGGGCTCTGAGGAGGTCCGGTCTGTGGTGCAAGCAGCCCTGCCCCTTGGGACTTGTGATCTGCCCAAATCTGTGAGCGTAGATGTATCAGTGGATGGAAAAAGACATGTGACATTTATGACAAGCCTTAGTAACAGAACAATGATGCAGGACCCCAAAGATCTAGAGTAAGGTCGTACCATCTTTTAAAAAAACATCCTGTGGTATGTCCTGGGCATACTATAAATGAAGCACACAAGCATATGGCTTCAAGTGACCATAATTTTGGAATTCTAATTATGAACTAAATTATTTCTGTTCATCAGGTCATTAAGGTTGGGCAAGGCAAGCAGTAGTCCATTATAGGATGCAATCAGTACATCTGGGATAGTACAAACAAGACCAGAGAGCAAAAGCAGTCTGCAGAAGCAAACTATTTTGAACCCATTATCATCCACCATATTGTACCACCCCCTCTCCTTTAGCTCACACTCATTGCTCTATAGAAAGAGCAACTAACAGGGCACCTGGGTGGCTCAGTCGTTAAGCGTCTGCCTTCGGCTCAGGTCATGATCCCAGGGTCCTGGGATCCAGCCCCGCATCGGGCTCCCTGCTCGGCGAGAAGCCTGCTTCTCCCTCTCCCACTCCCCCTGCTTGTGTTCCCTCTCTCGCTGTGTCTCTCTCTGTCAAATAAATAAATAAAATATTAAAAAAAAAAGAAAGAAAGAAAGAGCAACTAACAGAGAAAGAAAAAGCCGTTAAAAAAGTTAGCTCAGTGGGTGCCTAGGTGGCTTAGTCTGTTAAGCCTCTGACTCTTGATTTCAGCTCAGGTCATGATCTCAAGGTCCTGAGATCCAGCCCTGTGTTGGGCTCCATGCTCAGTGGGGAGTCTGCTGGGGTTCTTTATCTCCCTCGACCCCTCTCTTCCTCTAAAATAAATAAATAAAATCTTTAAAAAAAAAAAAAAAAAGGTTAACCCAGAATCTGTGTAAGCTGAAAATGGAAAACAGCTGCATTACATCCTCACTCAGGCATAGCCCTGAAAGATATATGAAAGAATACTTTCCAAAAAGGGCAGAGCTTTGGTGCTGTACTTCATCACCTACTTTGTATATAAACGGGCATGGCAAAGGGTTGAATATAAATGAGATAATAAAGGATTCCATAAAGAACATGAAGTTCTCAAAGGAAGAAAGCCCGTGCCTGAGAAGCAAGCTGGAGTTCCACAGAATGGTCAGCTCTGGTTGCCACCCGAGTCACGGTAGGTGCTTCGTATGGAGAGAACAGTAAGCATGAAGAGCAGTGAGTGTGGCAGGAGGAGGTGACCGCTGCTCTTACATGAGAGAGGGCAGGAAAGTATATGCTGAAACAAAGCAATCCTCTTGGGTTCCTCTTGATATTCCCTTATCTGATTGTGATGCTAAATGTTTAAATGAAGCAAACTTAAGACCATGTTTCAAGGGGCTGGGACACCTTGAAAATTATCCTAATGTCATCATCCCCACAGGTAGCTAAGACTAACAGAGGTGTTCATAGACTGTGAGGGGAATCCAGAATGGACAGTGAAGAAAGGAGGTGATAAATATGAGCTATAATCCAGAGGTCAGCTGTGGAGTTGAGACTTGTAGTTCATTCTTTAACTTTTCCTTTTCTAAGCTTTTCCCAGAATCCTAGAGGAGTTGCTCTCTGAACAAAGAAGTGGATCTAAATGGCAGAAGAGATTGACCTATGGGCTAGGAGCTCTCCATTCAGTGATGGACTTAAGGCCTCTATTGCTGCCTGGGCTACAGCCGACAGCTAATGTTCAGCCTCTTTAGGGATGCTTCGGCATACATATCTGCCTTTTTCACAATGACATCCCTCCTACTGGCCAGTAGATGGAAACAAGGACACAAAATATCTGGGCATTTTACCTCAATGTGGGGCTACTCTGGAGGGCTATTTAACATCAGTTGGCTAAGTCTTTGGGGTCCATCTTGCAACTCCTCTCCCTGATCACTTTTGCTTCCTTCCTCCCCTTCCACTGTGTACTCCAGTAAACTTCCTGCCTACTACACTTCATCTTAATCTCCTTTCTGGAGAACCCAAACTGCTACAACTGCCATCATATAGACCGTGTATATTTTCAGAAATATGACCATCCCACAAAATGTCCATGCTATAGAAAGCATTATTTACATTTTCTTACAAATGTCATTATTTTGTGTAATATTTCTTTTTTTTTAAGATTTTATTTATTTATTTGAGAGAGAGAGACAGAGATAGGGAAAGAAAGCATGAGTGGGGAGGAGAGAGAGAAGCAGGCTCCCAATGTGGGGCTCAATCCCAGGACCCTGAGATCATGATCTGAGCCAAAGGCTGATGCTTCACCAACTGAACCACACAGGTGCCCCATGTAATATTTCTAAATCACACTTCTCTTGATGGTATTTCTTTGTTTAGTGCTTTTAAGTAACTGTCCTTCCCAATCATTGCCTCCCAACACTGATTTCAAGAAAAACTTAGTGTGGTAGCTTACTACTTTTTCTGCTACCTGCCATCATCTAACTGATATACATTGTATGAGTTACTTAATCTCTCTGGATTCAGCTTTGTTATCTAAGAATAATGAACCAAAGATATAAAATTAAATCCATTGCAATATTGTGCACTAAAATGGTGATAGTCCATCTGTAATATTGGTAAAATAATTTTTAATTCAAGTCTGTGGTTTGTATAAGGCACTACGTGGGTTGGAGGCCTTAGTTTTGAAGCAAGTTTTCTTGAGATCAGAAATTTTTATCCAGTATTCTTTAATAATGAGGCAATTCATTTACCTACAGTGTTAAATAAAACAAAGACACTGCCATTAGCCATATATATATGTACTTGTAAAACCAAATTCAATCTTTGCTTTATTCTTACCAGCATAGTCTTTCTTTGTTCAATTTAGGCTTGGAAAACAACCATTTTTTCATTGCAGGCTACAAAGAGTGATAGTACCTTCTAAAAATTAAATGAGGTTGAGATTATTTAAAGATCTTTTATGTGAAGTTTAGAAGCTTAAGATACTGTGTGTGCCCTGAAGAAATCTCATCATTAGATGCCTTTGAAAGACCTTATTTGTGTTTCACTCTGTCTTGATATGTCTTTAGTTTCTTTAATCAATGAACACAACTGCTCCACACAGCCCCTAGGGCAAGAGTTGCCATAAATAGTCAGTTTTCAGTGTAAGAAAAAAGCAAGCTGAAAAAGGTGTTCCAGAATATGTTTACTAGTATCTCTGACAGAAGTATTCAATCACCCTATAGCTACCACACACTGTGAATGGCAAATGCATCTTGTCAATGAAATCAGCGTCCTACATATTTCCTCCATTCCCTAATTAAATTTTGGTGTAAATCTTTAAAAGGGAATGATTGAAGCATTTTTGATATTTGTTTGGTTAGGCAGGTATGACAACAAACTCCAAATTCCCAATTTGTATAGATTTCCTCTATCTACGGCTTAAATAGTAAAACAAATAATTGAATAAATTTTCAGTGTCTTTAGCCTATTAGATGAAGCCTGTGAAGGGTAGAGAAAGAGCTAGTAGAGAAGACTTAATTGTAGACTGAAGAGTAATTCTATATGTGTCAATGCATTCTTGACATTACACTATGTAACTTAAGAATATAAGCTTTTTAATTAGGCAACTCTGGGTAATGTCTGAGTTCTGCCATCCACAAATTATGTAACTTGGCTAATTACTAAACACTACTTACTTCAGTAGTCTCTTTTATAAAATGAGGATATTAACTAACAGTACTTACCTCCCAGGATTGCTTAAAATATAAAAAGAAAATGCATATAAAGGAGTTGGCACAGAGTTTGCATGTAATACATTTTAGCACTTCTTCTTCTCCTCTTTTCCTTCCTTTTTCCTCTCCTCCTCCTGCTATTCCTTAGTCCTACCGTTTTGTGATGGAACGAGGAATCTGAAAATGTAGTAACTTTTTTTTTTTTTTAAGATTTTATTTATTTGATAGAGAAGCAGAGAGAGAGAGCACAAGCAAGGGAAGCAAGAGAGGGAGAAGCAGGCTCCCCGCCAAACAGGGAGCCCGATGCAGGACTCGATCCCAGATACCTAGGAGCATTACCTGAGCCACTTAACTAACCAGGCAGCCACTTAACCAACTGAGCCACCCAGGTGCCCCTCAGGTATAATCTTTCTGTAGAAGCCTTCCCACATTACCAATTTAATTCGTTCCAACATGTGATTCTATCTAAATATACTATTTTATTCTTCTCTTAGCCTTTAAGATCACTATATTATTTATCTACTTATTTACTATTTTATAAGTAATTTCCAATTCCAGTGTCTGTCCATGAGAGAACAGACTTTGTCTTGCCACACTCTATCTATCCTGGCATCTAATAGGCCCAGTGTAAATGTTTGTTGATTTAAGAATAAATTCCTTCCTCTTCCTGCTTGTTCATCAAAAGTATCAGCAGTTTATTCTGAAAAAGACCATCAGAAAATTCTGTTCATGCAACATAATACAGTTTATTAGACTTATTGTAGCAAGGGAGAATAATACCTGACTAAGGTCTTCTTAGAAATGAAAATTGGGGTATGGTATAGTTAAGCTTTTAGGGCTTGAATTGAGTGATTTGAGGTGAGGCTTACAGAACTGGCAAGTAGCGTGATTACTATTATGATGTAATTGTTTTGGATTGATGGGCACAGCAAGATGAGGAACTTGAAATGAGTCATGATAAGTAAGCTGTTCAGTTGTTTTGGCATCTTATTTTCTAGGAACTGATATTTTCTGCAGTAAGCATCTGAGTTATTTTTGCTTGTTCTCAGTATTGCTTGGTAAAGAACAAGAAATTATGCTTCATCCAAGAATTGTTTAACACAGAGACCAGGAAGTGTTACCAGACCCAATATTAACACAGGGACAGAAAATTATTTGGTTTCGGTTATTAAGGCTTTGTTTGCTTTGGACACATGAATTCCTTTCTTATTTTTGCACTATCATTACTTCTGTATATTACAGTTTGACTCAATTTTGATTTAAGTTTTCATTTGTTTTTGCATGACAACATTCTAGAGCTCCTATTACTTGCACTTTTTTCTACCTCCTTTACAGAATAAAGTTGTATCGTTCCCGCACGTTCAATACATATCAAAATTCAGTCCTAAGCTTCCTTGCAATTTTTTGTCAGCCCTTATTCACTCGGATATAGCAGGTATTGTTACATCTTCAAACATAATCTGTTTGCAGTTGACTCCTGAATATTAAATTTTTATTATGGCTTCTCTCCTAAGAGTTAATCCATTCTCACAAACTAGTTCACGTTTCTAAGGTATTGTTCCATCTTCACACCTTTGTATAACTAAATATTGACCGGTGGACATCCTCTTATAGTGTTTTTTGAAAGTTCCTTTAAAGGTTCCATTGGAAATGAATTTAACTCTGTTCTCTATGGAGACTCCTCACCCCCATCCCATTATCATTTTTAGGTGGCATTAGCAACAACCAGTTCCAGTGTCTCCCATGATAAACTTTGCTTCCTTCCCATGGCTGAGAATATAGTTTAGTCTCTTTATTAACTGATATCTGATCTTTATAAATAGATTATTCTATGGTCTCTTAACTACTTTTCTTCAACCTTACCAGATTGATCAGTTTAAATTCTCTAAAAATCTGCTTTGAACTTGTTATTCAAAAAATCTTCAGAGGGACCTGAGTGGTTCAGCTGGTTGAGCATCTGACTCTTGATTTTGGCTCAGGTCATGATCTCGGCTCAGGTCATGATCTCAGGGTCATGGGATGGAGCCCCACACTGGGCTTCTCACTCAGTGGGGAGTCGGCTTGAGATTCTCTCTCTCCCTCTGCCCCCCCAACCATGTACCTTTGCATGCTCTCTCTCTTTCTAAAAAAAATTAAAAAATAAATAAATAAGTCTTAAAAAAAGAAAAAAGAAAAAAGCTTCAGTGACATGAAATTACTGATAATTTAACATCGCATCACCTTAGTTTAATATGTATGGTTACTTACAATAAGTCCCTTAGTTAATTTTTAGTTAAAAAATTATATTCACTGTACTAGCCATGCTGGCCTACTTGCTATGCCTTGAATATGCTGTTCATTTTTAAACTTCATTCCTGATCGCATATTCTCCCTGCTTAGAATACTTTCTCTCAGTTCTGTTCATTTTTTAAATCCATTTCAAATCCCTCTTCCATGACACCTTCCCAAAGTTATATAATCCTCAGGGTCAGCTAAATCTTGGAATTTAACAGACCTAATGATAATGTTCATTTGTAATGCATAAATGTATTACCGTGACATTGATTGTCATTTCATTGCTTTTATTTGTATTTACTTTTTCTCCCATATTAGATATGTAAAATCTCATGATTAGAGAGTTTGTCACACACACTTTTAGATACTCTGAAAACTACTGTGTACCTACATAGTTTACAACAAACATCTTGTTTGTTGAGTGCCATCATTTTAGAGATTTGACATTCAGTAAGGTGCTGGCGTGGTTTACAGAAAGCTCTCTGAAGGGTTAACGCCATGCGGTAGAAACATAGAGTGATCTGGTTCACTAGGAGTTAAAAGACATGTGAATGAAATAAACAAGGTGGAACATCAGAGAATTGTTCTGAGATGAAAAGTACCTCCAGGCCCTTCAGGCAGCACTGAAAATATCCTTATTCAATAGGCTATAGTAATGCTCAGCTTTCTCTTACATAATGTATTGTCTTTGTTTCTATCCTATTAAATGTATGAAATATATTGAAGTCAATTTGTTTCTAGTCTCTTCATGAAAAAAATACATATAGTTTATCATCTTCTAGGACTCTTCAAAGTTATAAAAGACGAAGAAACTACATTTTCAAATATTTTGCACATAAAACTATTTCCAAAGTAAAACCAGGAATATTTTCCATTAGCAACTGAGTTTCCTTTAGGGACACTATAAATACGTTTATTACTTTATTGCTCCAATTTCTGCTGCTTGAATAGATGTGGCATAATAGCAGAAAATAACACATAGTAAGTCTTCAAGAAGTCCATATTCATTAAATTTAAAGGTACAAGGTAATAAAATTCAGTTTTCTCTCTTACTTATTTTCATATCTTACTTATTATTTAGTTAAGTGAATATAATTTTTTTTTCTAGTATCTAATTGTTTTTCTGGAAAATGAAGCTCACGGGGGAATTCCTGGAAGATACTTCAATTCTATGTACTAACTAAAAAGACATTTCCCATGCATCTATTAATTAATTTTGAAAAAGTATTTCCCACATGTTCTGAGGACTCCTAGCCTCATGCGATCATAAAATGTGGTGCAAATAAATAAATAAATAAATAAACATAAAAAATAAAAAAATCTGTGCTCACATACATTGGGGAAAGCTGCTCAACTTTCATTTGGAGAGTCACATTGCACATTTCAATTATAAAGGTTCTGAAGAGACTTGAAGGAAATAAACTTGTTTCTTTTATATTTAAGCTAGAATTTCCCTAGCACATTATTTATATTTCTTTAGAGTAGTATATTTCAGAATATATCTGTTGAAGAACAGTTTTGTTTTGTTTTTGTTTTTGTTTTGTCTCTAAGCCATCATGGTATAATGCTTCTATAAAATACTATGAAAATGTAACATTATAAACATATACTAAAAAAAAATTCATGTTTTCATTTTTAGCTTCAACAGGGATAAAGCAATACTTCCACATTTCTAGAAAATTCAAAATAGTTACACTCAGTTTCTCATTGTAGACTGAACCTGGTTCACAGACCATAGTTTTATTAGCATAAATATAGAATACATTGGTTTCGAGGGTTCTAGAAAATTCTTAAGTTAGCTATAGAATAATTGATAAAACATAAAACATAAAATTATTAACTTTAAATTTTTTCAGTAAATTCCACTTACTTGTGATATATCATAGTTATTATTTTCCATATTAAGAAGAAAATAACCCCTGGTCTAGCTGGTTTCCTACACTTTCTTCAATCTACTTTCCTTTAGATTGCCTTTTCCTACATGTAAGTTTATTTGTGGAGAGTAACAGAGCTCACACTTTGTTATTGTTGTTCCTTCTGCAACTTATAGATTGACCTTGTTGTGCATTGCAGTTCATTAAGCTGCTTTTGGTCTAATTTATTATTAGAAGGTCAATTGGCATTGGGCATAAATGATTAAGGATCTGACAGGAGAGGGCAGAGGATCAGAGATTAGCTAAAGTGAAGGATAGAACAGTGACTATAATAATGTCTTGTGTATCTTCTTCAGGGACTTCTGATGTTCACTTAATGTTCATCACATAATGACTGTTAAAAGATAGGGACACTGAGATCCTAAAACTGAGCTCACTTAATGTCAGAATCCTCAGTGTCTTCACAGAATTTGATTTGGACATAGGCATAATCTATCTCTAGCAGCCAGTCAGCCTTGCCCAGTTCTCTTGCCATGACCGAGAGAAGTTAAATGGTCTACCTCATTGGTTCCTAAATTCTGCATTGCAGCATGTGATTTAGTTCACTTTTTGTGGGAGATTTGATATATATATGTAAAATATAAATTTATGTATAAAATATATAAATTATATCCCCCAGACCTCACACAAAAACATCCTAGTTCAGGAATCTTAAACAGAGCTGAGTTTTGTGTCACTACAAATCCCCAATGCCATTCTGATATGCAATCATTTGGGGAAATTAATTTACCATTGGATAACCTTTTGATAAGTAGGATTATTTGGCCCAAGGCACCTTCTCTCAAGCTAGCCTTCATACTCACTAAGAAGATTTGGGGGGTGAGGGGGTTCGGTAATAAGACTTAGCAAAAGTAGTGGCATCTCAGCCATTACAAGATTGCATTCTTCTGTCTGTATATAAATTATTTTTCAAGGTCTGAGCAACCACATATATGAGTGTAGCCCATGGAGTTCTCCCAAAGATTTTAGTAATAGCTACTATTATTTAAGTGTAAAAATTGATCCAAGGATGTGTGCAGATTATTGAATGCTTCCACATGTGACTTTCAGATCTTCCAGTTCCACATTTTTCTGTCTCTGCTTCATTTACTATCTCTAAATAGCTTTATTTTTATTTATTTATCTTTATCCCTAATCTTTGCCTTCTTAGTTATGTCTGCTTCTGATTTATTGAGTTATTGGTGCCTCTTCTAACAAAACCGATTTCCGGAGCCAGTCACCATACTGGCCCTGCTTGGTCTAGCCTTTGTCACTGACACTCTCCAATGTGCTGTCAAAGATGCTATTAATTTCCTGAATATGTACCTATCTATAGATCAATAAAAGGTTCCTGAAGAAAAAGTTAATGCTTCCTTAGTATCTGGACTCACTAAGAAGCCTTAAGATTCTGTTCAACTTGACTAAACTTTAGAGAGCCTTCTTCCTGTCTCCCAGCCTCTGACCTCCCTTTTCTTGGAGCATTTACTGTAGAAAACTTGTAGTTGCAAAATTCTCTGTCCCTTTGAGATTTAAAACTTTTTAAAAGCCTCTTGGCAGTTTTACAACCCAAAACTGTCTTTCTCAAGGTCCTCTGAGCCATCTGTTAGAAATGTAATCAAGGAAGATGGCGCCCTATCTGCCAGTCTGCGTGGGAGAGCAGGAGCCTAACTTCCGTGAGTGCTGTGATCCAAGTCGTGAAACAATCTTAAGAAAGTTTACTTTTGCTTTGGATAAGGCCCATTAGCACACATAAATGGGCCATGATTCCCCCCCCAACCACATTACAATAGCTTGAATAAAGTCTTCCTTGCCTGTTTAACTTTGTCCTGAACGATTTTTGCTTTGATAGGACTTTTTTGCCATAGGTTTATCTAAATATTTTAAGATTACTAAATAAATATAAAAACGATTTTTCTTAAAATCATTATTTTATAGTGCTGTTATATACAATAAAATCATTATTTTATAGTATTGTTATATTATTTTGTATCTGATAATATCAGGCCATTCTGCATCTTAAAGAACTATAAACATATTGTTCATAATAATTTATATCAAACTGTAGAATATTATTTTTTAACTCTCAACCATTCTTATTATACACATGATGAAATATAATTAAATTTGTATGCCAATAAAACAATATTCCAGATATTCTCCCTTGTTAATACTCACATGTATATCTTAATAGAGCATGTCCTGATTTTTCCATTTCATATTTGCCATATTGCATAGTTTTTGCCATTTGATTCATCTGAAATGATGTCCATCATTATTCTCTTATATGCTATATATTTTATAAATATATCTGGCTGCTTCAATTTTTAATGGTCCTGTCTCAAATGATAAGGACTTATCTCTCTGAGTATCTTTTTGGCATTTTAACTTGCTTTCATAATATCTTCTAAAGTGAGAATTGAAAGAAACAAACAGCCATTTATTTTACACAATTCTTGATAAATTTTTCTTTGTGAAAATTTACCATTTTTATTGGTTTTATTTTTCAGTAAGAGTGTTCACTATAAAATAAAATAGAATTATATATATTTTATGGACTCTAATAATCACATAGTGTTTGATAGGAACATTTTATATATATATATATATATATATATATATATATATATATATATATATATATATATATTATATGTGTGTTTTGAGAGCTTTACCTGTCAGAAGCCGGCTCAGCATTCTTTTGCTTAATTGGTCTGTAGAGACTGGTCATTTTAGAGAGAGAATTTCCACACCTCAGAGAGAATGACATCTACTTCAGCCTATAATCAACTAATTTAAAGAATGGGGATACCACCAGCTCCAGGGGACGCTTACCCTCCACTCTATGTTGAGATGGGGTGAGGGAACTGCGGAAAGCACATCAAGCTTTATTGATTATAAAATGTTCTTTTATAATTTTTAAGAGAAATTATGATTGATCATTCATCATCTTAACATATTCTTACTGATTTGCCACCAGAATGTTTTAAGGACTATCTTTTACTGTTAAATTCAAAATAGTAATATTTAAATGTTATATTTTAAATCATTAAGACTATACTATTTAATGTAATTTGCTAGGCTTTTTTTCCCCTTCATATTCACCAACTAGCTGTGGTTTGATCCATGGCTACTAACTCTTGTAGATGCATTTTTATCAAGTTCATCACAAATAAAAGTCTTAATTTAAAAAGTAGATAGTTAAGATTGGAGATGAGGATTTTTAACTGTATTTTGTCATAAAAGACAATTCAATTGAGTTTGATGTTTAGGTTTTAAAGAAATAGGAACACAGAGAGGTGAAGTAAGTTGCCCAAAGTTGCAATGTTAGAAGATGGCATAACAAGGACCTGACTCAGGATCTGTATGCACCATTGCCGAAGCTTCTAACATGGGGCAAAACTCCCTCCTTAGTAAACTGCTTGGAAGTGAGTATGCATTTCCCTTCTCTACTCCCTAGAGCATCATCTGGCACATCCGAATGATTCAAGGTCCAATTTACTCTACCCTTTTGATCATTTTCCCCAACTTAAAACCATTGATCTTAGGAAAATCACCCCATGTGATGAACAGTGCTATAACTAAATGTGAGATATCACAATTCAGTAGTCTTTCATCAAAATCAGATATTCAGTTTTAAACTTTACAGTGTTGATGTGCTTAGAGGTGACTGTATGGCTGGATTTTGAAGGAATAGACTTCATGTATTTTGAACACTTTTTCTCTATTCCCAATTTCCCTTTAATTTTACATTGCTTGATGTGCTTTCCGCAGTTCCCTCACCCCATCTCAACATAGAGTGGAGGGTAAGCGTCCCCTGGAGCTGGTGGTATTCCCATTCTTTAAATTAGTTGATTATAGGCTGAAGTAGATGTCATTCTCTCTGAGGTGTGGAAATTCTCTCTCTAAAATGACCAGTCTTTACAGACCAATTAAGCAAAAGAATGCTGAGCCGGCTTCTGACAGGTAAAGCTCTCAAAACACACAGCAACTGTCAGCCTATGTACCTCTAAGCAATTTCTGCGAGAGAATTTTCTGAAAGGTTGAGCTAATGGGTTTGAGTACAGCTGTGCGCACTGTTTTGCAGAGCCAGCAAAACTAAAGAAATATAAGTTTTTGCCGGTTTCCTAGAACAGCGGTTCTCTGCATTCATAAGCAAGACCTTGTAGAAAAGCAAAGGATTCCTCCATTCCTAAAGACTACTTTTCATTTGGGATAAGCAGCAGTTTCGAACTCAGACCACCCTGTGGCCTTTAGATGCCTCAACATGAAAGGGCAAGTCAGATTTTATTGAGTAGATTTGGCTAAATTTGTCCTTTCAGCCTTTTCCCCAAGCTTGTATCTGCTTTTCAGGGGACATTCTCAGGAGCCTTTTCTGCATAATGGTATCTGAAATGCTGTCACCACTGATCGATCTCAGATTTTTTTGAGGAACAATTATATATTACTTGGGAGTCAAACTGCATACATTTTCTTTACTTAATATTAACTTTATTTGAGTATAGTAAGTGAATTGAACCTCCGATTCCAACAGACTTGGATTACAACCCTCAGTTCAGCCACCTAATAGTTGAGTGTTCCCGGCTAAGTTAGTCAACTCTTTCATATTAGCCCTATTGTTCTCAATTCCCACCTCCCAGGTGTGGGTACGACATCAGCTCACATGCCTGCAATGTATCAAAAGAGTGTCTGGCACATCATGCATGATCAGTGAGTGAGTCTCCCTTATCCACACCGCAGCACACTTCTGAAGAATAAAATTAGTTTTGAAGTTTGTTTTTAAGGATTATACTTTTTAATGGAAAACGCCACTGAGTTTTCCAACCATACTCCAATGTTCGCCAACATTATCCCTGTCTTTCACTCAGGGAAGAGCATTGATATGGACCAATCTGATCCACGAACTACTTTTCTATGGCCCATGACCTAAGAATGATTTTTACATTTTTTAATGCAGATTTTTTTAAAAAGGAGAATAATATTTTGTAACACATGCAAAAGATATGAAATTGAAATCTAAGTGTCCATAAATAAAATTAGAACACAGGCATGCTCATGAGTTTAGGTATTGTGTATGGCTGCTTTAGTTCCACGATGGCTTGGTTGACTAGTTGCAGTAGAAACTGTATAGCCTTTCTCTTCAGGTCGCAAAGCCTAAAATATATACTATCTGGCTCTCTACAGATAACGTTTACACACACATGGTCTGGAATTTGAGGTAAGATCATGTCAGTATATTCCTAATGACTTCATTGAGTAAATCACCACTCAAAAAATATCAACTCTGACATTAAAATTTAATATGGAACCAAACAAAATATCCCCATTGACTTTATCGTTTATTTTCTTGGATGTGAATCACAGAGATAGGGGAATAAAGTCCAACCACATACTTTTTTTTTTTTAATTTAAATTCAATTAACCAACATATAGTACATCATTAGTTTCAGATGTAGTGTTCAACGTGATGAGCACTGGGTGTTATACACAACTGATGAATCATCCGACCACATACTAATTGCAAAGAACACATTTTGAATTCAGGAGGCCCTAAAGCCTTAGTTTTTCTGGTAAATTTCTCTTGTAACTTTTGTAACTCATTTTCCTGCCTAAGGAGATAAGTTTCTTATTTGTGATCAAATAACCACTAGCTTGAATCACATCTAAAATTCTAAAATTTATTTATTTATTTATTTATTTTTTAAGATTTTATTTATTTATTTGACAGAGAGAGACACAGCGAGAGAGGGAACACAAGCAGGGGGAGAAGGAGAGGGAGAAGCAGGCTTCCCGCCAAGCAGGGAGCCCAATGTGGGACTCGATCCCAGGACCCTGGGACCATGACCTAAGCCGAAGGCAGACGCTTAACAACTGAGCCACCCAGGCGCCCTAAAATTCTAAAATTTAAATTGACTAGTTATTTATTACTCTTTGTCAGAAGTTACCTTATCACTATGTTAATATCTATATAATAATAATATAATAATATCATATTAGTATGTTAATATCTATATAAATATCTTCTGAAAAGCATACTCTTTATTTTTTTTAATTCTAGTATAATTAGCATACATTGCTATATTAGTTTCAGGTGTACAGTATAGTGACTCAAGAATCCATACCTTACTCAGTGCTCATGAGGACAAATGTACTCTTAATTCCCTTCACCTATTTCACCCATCCCCCTATCTACCTCCCCTCTAGAACCACCAGTTGGTTCTCTATATTTAAGAATCTGGTTTGGGTATTTTTTTGTCTTTTCTTCATTTTGTTTTAAAAAGCATACTCTTGAACTCTTTCAAATGGTCTTCATTCCTTTTAAATTCAGTTGGCTAGAGGTTGCCTTGAGAGATAACAGAAAACACACACAGTGAATTAATTTTTGACACTGTGGCCTCCTGATCAATAAAATAATTAAAAAGCACATCCTTTTTCCTTTGTGTTTCAGACTTTCCTTTAATATTCTAAATATTTCTAAAGATACTGTATTTTATTTGAAAGCTGTATAAATTCAGTGTGTTTTACTGAAATAGTAAAATTGAAAACATGTTGAGAATAAAAGTAGAAGAAAGGTACACATTATCTTATATTTTCTTGTGTCCTTGTAAACATTCCATGCTCTTTTCAATTTTTGATCCCAAAATAAATTTGTCCATGCACCTACACATTCAAATGAAAAGATGGATGAAGGACAAAAGGATTCAGATCCAAAGAAGCAGGACAATAAAATAAGCTGCTAAAAATTAGGACAGCATGATAGGCAGGAAACAATTAGGGCACTGCAATTCAGAGATAGGGAGAAGTAGAGGGCAAGGAATAACATAATATGACAGGTGAAGAATGAGCTGGGTCTTTACATTATAAAAGAGGAAGATGGAGCGCTTGGATAGGGAAGGAAAATCAAATGAACATCTGCTGACTCAAAATAAGGTGTCAACACCCCAAAGGTGAGATATGAAACTAAACAGGAAAAGCGGTAGTTAAAGGGCGCCAGATTGTTTATGAGAAATTAAAGTGATTTCATGAAGATGAAAGAGATTTATCTGTTCCTGTAAAAGCATATTTTGTCTTTGGGTGTTTCCTTCTTCAATATGTATCCAAGATGCTAATTTATTTTGTAAAGTTTTAATAGATTTAAAAATCCTAATATATTGTTCACAGTGGATTTTATTTTTAAATACCATAACTGAAATGATTCTAGTTCCATTTTACATAAATATTATTTAAAAAGAAATTCTCATAGTATCTTATATGGCTGATGACTATAACACTAAAATAATCCATTGATATTCTGCCACATAATTAAGTATTCAAATATTTACAATATAATAGTATAAGCTTTTTCATATAATAGGTAAAATATAAGATCCATAGTTAATATTTGTATTATTCCAATTTCATTTCTGATTTGTTATCCTAAAACTCATATTTCAAAATGTAATGACATAATTAAACAAACAAGCAAACAACAGTCATCCTCTCCCCCAAATAACAAGAACAGAAGCAGGAACAACAATAAAAAGAAGGGCCAGATGCACCAGATAATGTAGGATGTTTTTTAACAGCAATTTCCATTTAAATGATATGAGTACTACATGAGGAACAGTAGTGTGAGGGAATATACATTTTCCCAGTGTGAGACAAGTATCATTTACCAAACCTTAAATGACTTTATAGCTTTTAAAAAGAAAACCAGTAGAAACTAGCAAATGTCATCCAATGTCATACCCTGTAACAGTATTGTGTGTCCTGAATCTCTTATTTACTTAGAAATAGTTTATGCCTATATCTCTGTGAGCTACCCAGTGATAGCAGTAAGGTAGTGCTTTTTTCTCACTAATTTAGAGCAGATGCAATTTCTTTACTAATTCCTAGAGGTATTTTGACGGAGTTTAAATGTGCAGACTGGCTCCAAATATTTAGACTCAATTACCCGTGTGTGGAGAGGCACATTTGAAAAAAAACTAATGACAATCACAAAGATATTATGCAGCTAAGATCAAAGAATAATTTACTATGATAAGAAAAAGAAAAAGAAATAACAACGAGATTTTGTAATGTCTCTGTGGAAATGGAAATTCATCTTTTTTGTTGTTCAAGGATAAGCTCAGAGGGAAATTCACCAGTTTTATATTCTCAGGTGAATCTACCAAATATATTCTGTAAGTAGTAAAAGTAGGTTTGTATTTAAAGTTTCTTAACTACCATTGATATCAATTGGGTTTTTTTAAGATTTTATTTATTTATTTGTCAGAGAGAAAGAGAGAGAGAGCACACAGAAGCAGGGGGAGATGTAGGCAGAGGGAGAAGCAGGCTCCCTGCTGAGCAAGGAGTCCCATGCAGGACTCGATTCCAGGACCCTGGGATCATGACCTGAGCCAAAGGCAGATGCTTAACTGCCTGAACCACCCAGGCGTCCCTATATCCATTGTTTTTTTGTTTTTGTTTTTGTTTTTTTTTAAAGATTTTATTTATTTATTTGACAGAGAGAGACACAGCGAGAGAGGGAACACAAGCAGAGGGAGTGGGAGAGGGAGAAGAAGGCTTCCTGCTGAGCAGGGAGCCCGATGTGGGGCTTGATCCCAGGACCCTGGGATCATGACCTGAGCCGAAGGCAGACGCTTAACGACTGAGCCACCCAGGCGCCCCTATATCCATTGTTTAATGCAAGCCCTCCTCTGCAACCCTGCCAGGATTCATCTTTTTAATTACGTGAAGAACTATCTTTTCCATACTCACACTTTTGACAAAATTTATTCTTAAAAATCCATTCTTAATTGCTTGTCAGAGTATCAAAAATCTCAAGACAGCATCAACATTCCTTAACAGTTTATAATCATTGGAGAATTACGGTGTTCATTCTGTACTTAAAAGTCCCCATGGGTTTAAAGTTAAACTTATTGGAGTTGAATCCAGGCAATCTTATCATGAATCACTAAACTCATATTTACAAGAAAGCAAGGAGAGTATATTGTAAAATATATTTTTTTTCTAGAAGTTGAAATGCATTTTTAACCAGATATTGTTTACTATTTATGATCAGTCATATTTAGATTATAGATACAAATGACAATGTAAAATTTCCTTTAAAAAAGAACTGTCACAAAGATAAATAAGCACTTGCATTTTTTTGGTGGCTAAATTTTATGCAATCTTTCCTAAAGGTATTTATGTCTAGATCCCAGAATCCCAGCTGTATTCTGAACAAAACCAAAGCCACCTACAAAACCACCCGCTCCTTATAGATCCCTAGGTTCAGCTCTATACCCCTTTTCTTGCCAAGAAGATATACTCCCTCCATCTCTTGTTTTCATTAAGATTTCACTTTATTGTAATTATCATAAGCACACATTCCTTCTTGGTCCTGAACTAGGTATCAAAGAACTGATCAAGTAAAATTATAATATTCTTGATTTTGTGCCCAACTCAGAATCACCACTTTAAGCAACAAAGAACTTTGGTGCTGCTCCCAGGAAAATGGACACACTGACATGGCTCTTCAAGAAAGAAACACTACCTTCACCTTTGGTGTCTGATGTTTTAATGATTCCTGGGTCGGGATTTCAGGTCTGATGTCATTCATTCATTCATTGCTTGTTCAATTAAGAAAACTCTGTTAGTGCCCGCTATATGTAAAATACGTTCATGGGCCTGGAAATAATAATAATAATAATAGCCAGCCTTCATTGGGTGCTCACTATACACACTGAGCTAAAAGCTTGACATCCCAAAATATTTTTGGATTAGTCATTGAATTTTGAATTAATTCATTACTGTGTTGTTTCCAGTGCCTTTTAATAGTTATTATGCAAAATAATAAACTGAAAGGGTTCACTGTATCCCTTAACTTATGTATGTGAAGTGATATTTATTGTTTGTTCTTCCATTTTATCTATAGTCATAACTAGTATTTTCCACCACCTATTCACTTCTCAGTTCCCTTTTCATAACAACGTAGAGGAATTTAATGTCATTTATTAATTAATATAGATGAAATAAAATTAACTACTTCCAGGTTTATGTGACTTAAAATGCATAATTATTGTGAAACTAGGACATAACTATAAACTTACAACTCTCTTTCTTGACTTCTCTTGACTGTATCTGCCTTCAGATACTTGCCCTATTTTTTGTTGTTTTTCACACAAAAACTCAAACAGTTTACTATAATCCATTTTAACTTTCTGAATTTCTTTTTTGTGCTAACATCTGTGCTGGCACTCTTTTGAAGCTGTTCACGAATCCATCACCATTGACCTCCCTGTTTTGAAGAATAATGGTTCTGAGTCTCTCCTTGCCTTACACGCTCTCTCAGAAGCATTCAAAAAATTGAACAGCTCTTCCTTCTTGAAACCCTAACTTCTCTGGACTTCTGCAGTACTTACTGATCTCTGGTTTTCCTCCTGCCTTACCGAGGTCTCCTTCTGAGTTCAGTTTTTTGGTTCTATTACTTTTCTTAACTTCTAAATATAGTTTGTCACAGAGATTGCTCTCTCTCTCTCTCTCTCTCTCTCTTTGTGATTTTGCACTTTTTATACCCTATATCCTGGTAATCTCATCCTGGATGGAAATATGAATTTTTCTATCTATATGTCTCTAACTCATACTTGTGTCTATAGCCCTAAATGCTGCCCCGAATTTTAGAGTCATGTATATACATTCTCTTGAGTAATTAATTTATCCATCCATCCATTCATTCAATCAATCTTTCAGCAAACATTTCATTTTTATGTTTAAAGCACTTTTGTAAATGCAGAAAATTTAATTTTGAACCAGCCAGAAAAGATCCCACATACATGCTGGTTTTTTTCTGAAATATTTTTTAGGGGATGAATCTTCTTTTTGATTCTTAGGACATTTGACTATAATATGAAACTCCAGGCATTAGAACATACTAGACTCTCTGAAGGGCACTTCTAATTCAATGTTGCTACAGTCTTTTATGAAATTTTAAAATACTGCAAATAAAAATTGGTAATTTGATTACTATTTTATTCAAAGATACTTCTTTGTAGGATGTATTTTTATGGTTTGTGTACTTAAAATACATATATATTTATTGCTAATGTTAATTATTGTTAATCTATATTATATAAAAACATGTATTAATGCTACATATAATATATATTATGCTAATTAATACATGTTATGCTATATATTATGCTAATATGTGTATATATTATATACATTTGATATATACATATATTTATATGATATATGCTATATATATACCTATAATAAACATACATATATTGACCATTATATTTATTTCACTCCAGATATGGAAGAAATAATTCAGTTAAGATAAGCTTGATAAGTAACTGATGTTTGCATTTCATGTATTTCACACACTGCAAAGCGATATGCAGAGCAACAAAAATAAGCATAGTTTTATCCTCAAGAAGCATATAATACAAAATCATACTATCAACACTGATAGATAAAAAAAGAAAGGGAAGTGTCATAGCAAAACACATGTTCAACACAAACATGAATGTAATACTGCATTAATAGATACATACATAATATCTGTGTACATGATTGAGCATGGAAATTGTGAATTTAAAGGGTGAGGGGCCGAGGGACATTTGCTGTTAAAATGATATTCAGCCCCAAACACCATCTGTATGTTATGTTTTGATATATTTCTGAGTATAATCAAGTAAATCAACTTAATAAATAAGGGGCTCAATAGTGACGAACACCTTTAATACCCACATGCCTTTCAGATTTCAATCATTCATAAAAACACATTCGAGTGCCTACTACCACATACAAAACTGTCGTATCTATTCTACTTTATGTGGCATAGAATCTGCAAAATTTCATCATTCCAATAATTAGCTATAATATTTCATGATAAATGAGGCCAAATATTGCTTATGTATCCTTCTATTTTTAGCCCCTGTATACCTATTGATAATCAATTTACACATTTATATTTACTCAAAGTGTCAATAAATAAGCCCCTTTTTAAAATGAGTGACAAGAGAAGGAGCATTTGACTTCAGTTTTCCCTTCAGAGTTAATACACAAAGGATCTGTGTCTGCTTGAGACTCCAGGATTCAGAGCAACATTTTCAGTCCTGATAGTGCATGGAGAAACTTTAAAAAAATATATCTATGTACCATTAGTTCTAGAGATTCCTATTTAATTGGTCTGGGAGTAAGATGTTATATATATTTTAAGATCTGCATTATTTCAAAGCCTCTCAAGTGTTGCAAATAGCAGCCATATTTAGGGAATCACTGATCCAAGTTATCAGTCAAGATACTGATGGGCGATAGATGGGACACTTAAAGGTTTAATAGAAGAGATCTTCTAACAGAGATGTGGACAGAGGACAGAGTGGTGTTACTATTATCTGACAAGCACTGTTGTCAGGAGAGGGGCTTCAAGAGAGGAACCTTAGCTACGGGTAAAGAAAACAGCCACATCAAAAAGTTAGACTGTGTGGGGAGGAAGGACATGGGTGTGTAGGTAAAGAGGGACTGGGGTAAATTTTGTCTGTTTTGCAATCTCTGGCCAGTGCCTCCCTTCAGTAGAATCTAACTAGAAATCCAAAGGCAAGCAAACTTAAGAATCTGGTCCTACAGTCAGTTGGATACAGACTAAACTGTGAGAACATATCATGGAAAATCACGAGTACTTGAAAGACTCCTCAATTCAATTTTTAGTTCAATACTTTTTTTCTAGTCATGATTTCCTATCAGTGTTGCAGCTCTTCATTTTCAAATCCTGTATTCAAATGTGCATGCAACATGCTCTGTCTTTATACAAAGTTGTTTTTTTTAATTATATAAAATCAAAATTGGAGACATTTTTTATTTAAAAAAATTACCACAGTAATTATCTGAAATGAAAACTGAGAAAGGTAGTGCTACAAATTCTGTGATTATCTGGTAAATAATATCAATAAAGTTCTAGACATCTCATACATTGGTGCTGAAAGGGCGATCAGACTCAAACATACTTTAAATTGTTTTTATACAAAAATATAGCCAACACTTAAAAAATAACATGGTAATAAGTAATTATAAAACCCTTCATATTATTTAAGTGACCCTCTAAACAGTTTTGTCAGTTAGCTTCTAAAATCACTTAAATTCCAATTAAAAATGAGAAATCTAGGGGCGCCTGGGTGGCTCAGTCAGTTAAGCAGCTGCCTTCGGCTCAGGTCATGATCCCAGGGTCCTGGGATGGAGTCCCACATCGGGCTCCCTGCTCAGTGGGGAGCCTGCTTCTCCCTCTCCCTCTGCCTGCCTCTCTGCCTACTTGTGCTTCTCTCTATCTCTCTGTCAAATAAATAAATAAATAATCTTTTAAAAAACAATGAGAAACCTAAAGCTAAGAACTATTAGTCATTTGAGTTGTTTTTAGACTATTAGCAAGAATTAGCTTATATAATATAATATTTATGGATGATTTTGCATCTATTTCGATAGCATTAGGTAATATTTCTCTTCAGAGCATCATATAATTAATGAGAAATTCAACTCTCCCAAGGAATTCTCAACAAATGGCCAATTTAATAAAATAATTTATAATAATTTAATACATATATAATTTAATAAAATAATTTATATTGATTGCCTATGGGCAAGACATGATGTTATGTATGTAAAGTAATGATAGAAAGACAAAGAACTTTTGGATAAAAGACTCAGAAATAAGGATAATTCTTTGTCTCTAGCTCTGCTCTCAAAATTTGAGCTTTTCAGGCCTATTAAAACAAAACAACAACAATAACAAAGCCTTTGTATTGCTAAAATTTTGGAGATCCGGGAATTTCTTCCAAATGGGCATTTTTTTCTATATTTCCCCAGATATTCTGTCTTTGAGATTCTGGTTAGGTGCCATGTTGGCTTTTCATTTGTTTTGTCATCTAGTACCATCATTTGTTAAAATAAAATAAAATGCACTGGTATTTTGGGCCAACCATCCTCTTTTTCCTTCCAAGTTCCTTATTACTGTCCATCTTGTCTGTTACTTCAGCCATGGTGGCCTTTTTATTGTTCTTCAAATATGCCTGGTATACTCAAGCCTTGGGACTTTTGCTCTGTTTTTATCTGATTGAAATGAGTTTTGCTCATATTACCAAATGGCTCAATCTGTCATCTTCTCAGATCTTATCATCTCAGCAAGTTCTGATCTGAGTATTATAATTACAACCCATTTTCTTGACCAGCATGCTTGACCCACTCACCTTGTCTATTTGTTTATCTCTTAAAAAGTATCATCTTCCAACAATGATATATTTTATTTCTAGTAGTATTTTTATTTTATATCCCCCTTCATCATAATAATCCATGAGTGCAGGGATTATTGTCTTCCAAAGTTGGCTCACTGTTATAGCCCAGAAGCCAGTCCATTATAGGCACTATGAATATTTGTTGAATGAAGTAGACATGCCCACCATGATAGCAAAATATTTTCACATTTACTATAATTGATTTAGAAATAAATGATAGCAATTTTTGTAACTGACTTATAAATTAATGCTAAAAATCACAATAGGTATCACCACTTGTGGGATGCAGTTGAAACCTTATATATAAGGAGCATTATCACCTTAATTATCAATTTTAAAAGAAGAAAAGATAAAGATAACTAGCTAAACATATGAATTACAAAGTTCAAATGCTTAAGGCAGAATATGCTGGCAGAAAGTGGACAGGCAAAAAATAATAAAAAATAAGTGAAAATTCAGTTACTTTATAAAAAGAATTATATAGGCAAACCCCTGCCTGTCAAATTGATTAAAGGAAAAAGAAAGATGACACACATACAACTTTTATGAACAAAGAAGGGGATATAAAACTATAGATGCTACTGAAATTAAATAGAAAAGTGAATATTATGAACAATGATAGGCAATAAATTTGAAAATGTAAGTAAAATAGATGGAGAGATTACTCTCAAATTACTTTATGAGGCTATCACAACTAGTATCAAAACCATTAAAAGACATTATGGGAGAGAAATATTTAAAATTACATGTACTCAAACACAGATGTCAAAATCCTGAACAAGCTATTTAACAAAATAACAATACAAAAAGATAGTATATTTTAACCATATGGATTTTCTCCAAGTATGTAATAGTACCTCAGCACTAGAAAATATATTATTACAATCACTACATTACCTTTAACGTTATTACCTGGGATTATTAAAATGTTTTCCTAAAATTGAACAACCTATCATAATAGTAAGTATTAAGAAACAAAGGTTAAACAAAGTTTATCTATAAAACCCCTACATAATAGCATGCTTGAGGGAGATGTCCAAAGCATATTCTTAAGATTTTGAAAAAGGCGAGAATCCATTAAATCACCACCTATATTTATGTTTTGGCTCAAAGTTTGGCCAGTACATTGTAATAAAAGAATTAAAAAATGTAAATAATTGAAAAGATAAGTAAATATATACTCATTATTTGCATTCAATAAAACTACATAAAAAACTATGAAGAAAAAAACATTAAAAAACTGGGACTAATCTGGTTGTTTAGCATATTGCTGGGTACAAAATCTATAATTAAAAGTAGACTGTGTAGGTTTGCAATTCTATATGTCAACAGTAATTAGTACAGTATAAAATACCATTTGAAAAACATGTTTAGATAGATACATACCTACCTACATTATATATAAATGTGTTAGAATATATATATCCTAACCCTACAAAAAATATAACTAAATATGTATAAAAAAGTGTAACTCAATAATCACAAAATTATCATGGAAAATACAGTCATTAAAAAATTACAAATGCAGAAATATGCCATTTCTGGATTATAAGTATCAATATTATTAAATGTGTGTTCTGTGAAAAATATCTTTCGATTCATTGAAATTTCACACAGAAACACAGCAAGGGTTACTAAAGAAATGAAAAAACGAATCTAAATTTTATCCAGAAAAGCAAAGTCGAGAATATTTGTCAATCTCCTGAAGAACATGATGGCTAGATTTTCCTTGTGGCTATTAATAATAGTCATCATAAAGAATTAGTAGTGAAGATTGTATGGTCTTTTTCCAGGATGCACAAATAGATAGTTCAATGAAACAAAACGAATATTCCAAAATCATTCCCTGGTTCTGGTAAGTATGGGAACTTGAATTGTGAAAGAGGGCACTGTAGGTTCTGAGGTAGACTAAGTATTCAATAAATGATTCTGGAACAAGTGGTTAACAATATGGAAAGAATGAAATTGAAACCCTACATCATACCATACTCAAAAATCAATTCCAGGTGGATTAAAGTCTTAAGTATAAAATTCAAATCTATAAAACATTTAGAAGGTAATATGGGGGAATATCTTTATGATTGCAGAGTAAGAAAGAATTTCTTCAACAAGATACAGTGCAAATGATGAAAGAAACAATTGATTTATTCAAATAAGAGCTTATGTTGATCAGAAGTCAAGTCACACACTGGAATATGGATGAAAGTATTCGTACCTATAACTTTAAAAGATTAACATGCAAAACATATGAAGAAAACCTCTTTTAATAAATAAGATATATAATCAAACAAAAGCACAATGATTAATATGACATTTCACAGAAGAGAAAAAACAAATTGCTCATTAAAGTTTGAAAAAGTTACTGAAACTTATTAATACTGAGAAAGCACAAACCAAATTTACAATGAGATGCCATTTCACAACTATAAGATAGGTAAGTATTATAATTTCCAACACAGTAAAAGCTGTAAAGGATGCGGAGTAACTATAAATTGAATCCACATTTTGGCAATAACTAGCAAAGTTGAAAATGTCAAATCCTATGATCCAGCAATTACAGTTCTACATTGTTTCTTCACCATATGATGGGATAGCAGCCATGTTTAGAATATAGTGGGAGAAAATTCAAATCTTTATGCACAGTAAAATGGATAAAGGTGTTAGAGTAGACAGTTAGACTTTAACAGGATGCCTGGAGGCCAGCAATGAGAAAGTCATGGCCCACTATGGTTTCGGGGGCGGGGGGAGTTAGAGACCTATCCTGGCAACACTCCAAAAACAAAGCCACAAGAAGCTGAATCAAATGAGACAGGCCGAAGAGAAAGAAGGCCAGAGACTCTGGCCAAGTAAGGTAAAAATGGCAGGAAACCCTGCTCCCAAAAAATCCCCTTCCAGAGTAATAAAGATGCCACACTCTAGTTAATGACTGTCAATAAGAGTTAGAGACCCAAATCCTGGGCACAGCTCTCCCTTTAGCTCACCCACTCTCACATCTTCAGAGTGTACTCTCACTTTAATAAACTTTCCTACTTGCACCACTCAACCCTTGTGTCTGGTCTGTCCTTGAATCATTTCTTGCAATAAGACCAAAAGCCTCTAGTGATATCCTGAACACAGGCTAGGAAGAAGCCTCAGGGCCCAGGGGTCTCCCCAGTTCACCTGGCAACAAGAGATGTGGCTATACGTCTATATATGGGCACAGACTAACCATTTGACTGGATGCTCATATATATATATATATATATATAGTAGACCTTTGTAGAGTACTCCATATAAAGTCGGTGGCAAAGAGTTCTACAGAGCATAGTTTGTGATAGAATACTCTACAAAGATCTACAATCATGAGATTTTAAAAATATTATTTGTTTGTTGCCACTTGCACACCTATTCAAAGATCTCTGTGAGGAAGATGGAAAATAAAATATAAGTCACTCAGCCTCTTTCTGCAACAATCCTATTGTTTTCCACTGAGCCCTTGGAGAAAACTAAAGTGGCCATGAAATCATAGAGGGAGGTATTTGGGGGCTCATTCCTATAGATATTCCCTCATTAGGGCTGAATTTTCTAAACAATGAATAATCCTATCAGAACTCACTAAAATGCTTTTGGGGAAAGCAAAACAAACAAACAAAAAGGCAAAGCAAATGAGAACAAAACAAAAAACAGAAACCAAACAAACAAAAACCATGCAAAATTAAAACAACAGCAACAAAACCCCAAAACAAGCTGCTATTTGATGCAAGATTGAAAGTAGGTCTCTGGAAATAACCTAGGTTCCAGGAAATGCCACCTTCACTCAGGTTGCAAGAGTCTGGAAAAATTTTTAAAACTCAAAGCATAAAAAAGTCTGGGAGAGAAAGATAAACTGGCTTACACACATGGTTTCTCAGGAAACTGTTCCACCCATTAAATACTAAAATATCTGAGTAGTTAGTTAATTCTCAGGTGCTTCAGTTCTCATTTGTAGAGCTACTAAGAACAATTTTTGAACTCCATAAACTGAGAGGCAGAGATGACCTCAACCACTGTGATTAGTCAAGGTTTTCCAGAGAAACAGAACAAATAGGAGATACATGATATATTTGGTATTTGATAAACATAGTAAGTGTGATATGTATATATGGGGATATACTCTCTCCCCATTTATGTATATATAAACCTCATGATCTGCTATCTGCAAACTAGAGACCCAGGAAATCTAATCTGGTGGTGTAATTCTAGCATGAGTCAGAAGGTCTGAGAATTGGGGTGCACAGAACTCATGGTATAAATCCTAGGACAAAGACAGAAGACCAATGTCCCTGCAAGTAGCAGTAGGCAGGCTGGACGCAGGATCCTTTCCCTTCCTTTCTGTTCTATTCAGGTCCTCAAGGAATATGATGCTGCCCACCCATGCTGGGGAAGACAATTTCCATTACTGAGTCCACCAGTTCAAATGCTAATCTCATTTGGAAACACTCTTACAGACACACACAGAAATAATGTTTAATCTGTGCTCCATGTGGCCCAGTTGAGTTATATTGTCTACTATATTGTCTGTCAACCTAGCCTCTGATTATTCTCCAGAGTTTATTGATCCACTGCCATATGGTTAGGTATATATGATGTGCAGAAAAGAGAAATGAGATTAATACTGAGTTGGCTTGAGGAAACTGCTTAAATTAAGAGGAGATTCTGTTTGATTTGTTCATATATAATATGTGCAAATAAAGTTGCTCAAATAACATAATTATTTGTCCAATTTGATTGTGTGTAATCTGTAAAGTAATATATAAATAGGAGATATTATTATAGACATTTACTTAACAGCATTGCATTTAAAAAAAACTGAGTATAGGGGCGCCTGGGTGGCTCAGTTGGTTAAGCGACTGCCTTCGGCTCAGGTCATGATCCTGGAGTCCCAGGATCGAGTCCCGCATCGGGCTCCCTGCTCGACAGGGAGTCTGCTTCTCCCTCTGACCCTCCTCCCTCTCATTCTCTCTGTCTCTCATTCTCTCTCTCTCAAATAAATAAATAAAATCTTTAAAAAAAAATAAAAAATAAATAAATAAAAAAAACTGAGTATAGTTCACATACAAGTTTCATTAGTTTTAGGTGTACGACATAGTTATTCAAGTTCTCTTTATGTTATGCTATGAACATTTATTTTATTTGTATTGCAATTATGATTTTTATTTTTGGGGAACCAGTGGGTGAAATTTAAAAAATGGCTACAAAGCTGCCTCACATTCATGCCCCTTTGCAAAGTGAACTTACAGTTTCTTCCATCAAGATATGGCATCTAGTTCTTGTATGATGGAGGTTTCTGTGATTTGTCCTGCATAACCGACCACCCAGACCTGCACGTAGGCAGGCAGGCTAAAGCAATGTTGTTTGTGAGACTGGCGCTGCGTGAGTGACCTTGGGAGCCTGCTTAGTGGACATTAGCTGGCCTCCAGGTCAGACTGGCCCTTCCGGTCTGGACACCAAGAGCTATAAAATTTGCCTTGCAACCCCTCTGGCTTCAGGCTGGGCTGGCCACCCCACCCCCTGCTCCCAGAATGGAATCCAGGAGGGGGGAGATAAGCACATCTAGTCGAGGCTCCTTGAAGATGTAAAGATATGATAACATAGGAATGCAGCTCCCTCCAAACAGCACATAGACGAACACATGTTTAACTTCAGACCATTTGCCCCATAAATATGGCCCTTCTGGGGATGGTCAGTTGGAAGTCTCACCTGAGGGGAGGACGCTCCGCCCAGGCCCCTTTGCTGGGACTCCCGCCTGGCTGTGTACACCGGGCTTCCCCAGCTAAGGAGGTTGGATGTCCTAAGTACACGATTTGATTAACGTTGTCTCATTCTCTTTTACTGCTTACTATTGCCCTCATCTATGCGTAGAGTTTTCTTCTCTTCTTTCTATTTCACTATGTTTTTACTTTATAATATTGATAAAGTGTTTTTTCCCCTTCAAAACCAAAAGCACAGCTGTTGTGAATCTTTTTTTTTTGGACAGTTCCTCACCTCTTGAATGTAGGCTGGTCAAATGGCTTGCTTTTTCCAATAGGATGTTAGCAAACATCGCACAGCACAGGATCCAAATGTTCTTGAGCATTTGGGTTCGCCCTCTCTTGCCGTGGTAAACCGTGAGACCATCGCTCTGTGAACAAATCCAGCTACCAAGTGTGAAGTACACACTTCAGTGGCATTTAGTACATTCACAGTGTTGCACAATCACCTCCTCTATCAAGTTCCCAAACTTTTTCATCACCTCCAGAGAAAATCCTTACCCATTTTTTAAAAGACTTTATTTATTTGAGAGAGAGAGCGTGAGGGAAAGCAATCACGAGCAGGGGAGAGGGGCAGAGGGAGAAGCAGATGCCCCCCTGAGCAGGGAGCCCGATGTGGAGCTCCATCCCAGGACCCCAGGATCTTGACCTTAGCTGAAGGCAGATGCTTAACCTGACTGAGCCACCCAGGTACCTGAAAACCCTTACCCATTAAGCAGTCACTCACCCATTCCTCTTTCCCCAGCTTCTGACAACAACTAGTCAGCTTTCTGTTTCTACATATTCATCTATTTTGGATACAGATATAATAATATGATAAGTGCTCTTTTATGTCTTCTTTTTTTTGAGATTAGCAAATGTGTTCAGCATTCATTTACATTGTTGCATGTATCAGTGCTTCATTCCTTTTTACACTGAATAATATTCCATTTTATGCATGTAGCACATTTTCTTTATCCATTCATCTGTTGATGAAGATTTGGATTTTTTCATCTTTTGGCTACAATGAATAGTTGCTACTGTGAACATGCGTGTACAAGTATTTGTTCAAGTACTCATTTTTAATTATTTTTATATATATTTAGTTGTGGAATTGCAGAGTTAGATGTAATACTATGCTTATTCATTCATTTTCTTTTTTTAAACAGCTAAATTGTTTCAACAACGCTTGCACCATTTTACACTGGTAAACTCCCCAACCCCAGAAATACACAAGGCTTGCAATCAATTGTTGCACATCCTTGCCACATTTGTAATTTTCCATTTCAATTATTATCTTTATTAAATAGCTACTCGAGTGGATGTGAAGTAGTATCTCGCTGTTATTTTGATTTTCACTTCACTAATGATTAATGATGCTGAGAATCTTTTCATGTTCTTGTTGGCTATTTGTATTTTCTCTTTGAAAAAATATCTATACAAGTTCCCTGCCCATTTTTTAATTGGCTTATTTGTCTCTTCTGTTGAGTTGTAAGAGTTCTTTATATATTCTGGATACTAGACCCTTATTAAATATAAGATTTTCAAATGTTTTCTGCTAAAATGTAGGTCGTCTTTTCACTTTATTACAAGACAACCAGAATCCTTACACGTTGCTGTTTGGAATGCAAAACTGTACAGCCATTTTTTCAAGTACTTTGGCAGAGTCTTTTCATGTTAAACAGTTATTTATTATATAACTTAGCTTGCACACTCTTAGGACATTTTCAAAGAGAAATGAAAGCCTATTTCAACACAAAGACTTTTATGTGAAAGCTCATAGAAGCAGTATTCATCATTGTTAAGAACTGGAATTAGTTAATTCATTAATTAATTTATCAAATAGTGAATGGATAAACAAACTCTGTTAACACATATTATGGAATACTTCTCAGTAATACAAAAGAATGAACTATTGATGCAGTAACAATATTGCTGAATTTCAACAATATTATGCTATGTGAAAGCAGTCAAACCCAAAGACTACATACTGTTATTCCATTTATACATAATTATTAAATTTATTAAAAGGCAAAGGAGAGATTGATGGCAAATCATCAAAGGAAAAATTTTATGTCATTTGGTGAAGGCTACACCATTTTATACAATTGCTGAAATTTATCAAACTATATTCTTAAAATGAGTCAATTTTATTTTATCTAAACCATACCTAATAAGTTTGGAGAAAATACATAATTTATTTGAACCAAAAAAAAAAATGAAGAGCTAATTAGATATATGTTTGGCTGTATTGGTAAAATATTCTATCTCTGGGACAGTGACTATTAGAGAAAAGATGCTGATTAGTTTCAAGTGTAAATTGTTGGGTGTTAATTGTTACATTTTGGGGGAAGATTCTCATAATTTTTTCTTTTTATATTTTCAAATCTCAGTGTTTAGCCATGGTCAAGTAGCTATTTTTATTTTAGGGAAAGATATCAGAGGGCACACTTGCACCTGTCAGATTTGTATTATTAGCCCAATAATTAGGAATAAACTGAACAGTAAGAGAACAATTTACTATTTTATTATTTCAAATCCTGTAGCATTGGTAACCCTGGAAACTTTAAGAAATCACATAACTCTGTGTCCTTGTCTTCTGAATGTACAAGACAAAGGAATTACCCAGAAAATCAAAGAGCCTTATTCGCTGAACATCAAGAACATTTTTATGTTTCTTATTTCTCAAGTTTCTCATTTATTTTGTAACTAATTACAATTAAGTATCTTCATCATGGATGTTCTCCAACAGACATTTTTTTTTTGTCTAATAATCTCTTATGCTCCTATATATACATATATAAATGATATACAATAAATAAGAACTGCTTTGAAGACCACTTTTTGTCCATTACCAGATTGGTTTTTAAAATCATATGTTATTACTATAATTAATAATCCATCTTTATTATGCAAAATTGAAGGAATTCAATGGAATTAAAACTAGTTAATAATCTAGATATTACTTATTTAGTTTTATAATATATAACGTATCTTTTTTAATATACATCTGAGTATAAAACTTAGCAGGAAGTAAAAAGTTACAATTTTGTGGTATATATCAGATTTTCATTCTTTTAGCTTGCCCTTTGCATTTGGGTAAGGCAAAGCTTCTCTTTCTTATACATTCCAAGTTAAGAGACTCTTCAGATTTAAAAAGTTTCCTTACATTTGAAATCAGAGTAGCTAAAGTTTGTAAGATATCAGTACAACCAGTATTTATTTATAGTAATGGTTGCCTATCCTATTATTTTATTTTTATGTTTAAAAGAAATTTCCTATACCTGGGGCGCCTGGGTGGCTCAGTTGTTAAGCGTCTGCCTTCGGCTCAGGTCATGATCCCAGGGTCCTGGGATCGAGCCCCGCATTGGGCTCCCTGCTCGGCGGGAAGCCTGCTTCTCCCTCTCCCACTCCCCCTGCTTATGTTCCCTCTCTCGCTGTGTCTCTCTCTGTCAAATAAATAAATAAAATCTTTAAAAATAAATAAATAAATAAATAAATAAATAAATAAAAGAAATTTCCTATACCAAAGCAATTGTTGATAATATGATGACATCATGTAATATTTGATACTATGTTCCAAAGCTAAATTTGTAGAACTTTAGTCTTCACAATCAATGATAGTGCTCTAAGTCACTTATTTTATTTTATATTTCTGTTTTTGGTTATCCCAAGCATTGAGTCTGGTCTGGAAAAAGCACCACATGATTAATAAAAACAATCGTTCCCTTTTGTTCTCTGATCTTTTTTTTTTTTTTTTTTTTTAATTTCCTGCCATCTCACTCTTCATCTCACTTTCTGTTACATTGTTCCATTAGGAAAAAGAGGTAGAATTTTTGACTGAACTAGAGAATTGGCTGTAAAATATGAGTGAATTCTAACTAATAATTGCTAGATCCAGATTGGGACCAAAGGCTATTTTCCCTAGATTCTGTTGTTTAATTGAAATTCTTCTGTATTTTTTTGAGCCAAACTAAAATTGCTTCATAAAAATCAGTGATGTCAAATTCTGAAATGTGATGCTGAGTGTAAAGATATGCACACCGCAAAAACAAAATGCCTCAAAAGACACTCCATTATTAAAAATAACTTATTTTTCTATATATAATTCCCAATAATCATTAGTTTTGATGATTGCTGGGCTGGGCCCAAATGATTTAGATATGCCTTACTTTTTTTTTTTTTAACATATAATGTATTATTTGTTTTAGAGGTAGAGATCTGTGATTCAACAGTCTTACACAATTCACAGCTCTCACCATAGCACATACCCTCCCCAGTGTCTATCACCCAGCCACCCCATCCCTCCCACCCCCCACCACTCCAGCAACCCTCAGTTTGTTTCCTGAGATTAAGAATTCCTCATATCAGTGAGGTCATATGATACATGTCTTTCTCTGATTGACTTATTTCCCTCAGCATAACCTTTAGAAGAAAGAAAAAGTTATTTTGACTCTGTGAAATACACAGTAAGAAGGAATAAGATGTTTAGACTATTGCATTTTCTAAGTATCTGTCAATGAGAAGAACACCTGCATTCATTTTATATATTTAATAAAAATATCCATTCTCTGATTTTTTTAATTCTTATTACCTCTAGAAAATATGTCATGAGTGTAAAATACAATCATGTATATCATGCAATAATAAGCACCATATGGAAATATCCAGGACACAAAAACATAATTGTTTATATGATTGACTCACTGTGATTGACTCACATTTCAAAAGTATTTATGTGAGCCACCTTTGACAGCTCTTGCAATTTAACTAGAACATAATTTCAAATTATATTTTAAAATTTATATTTCATTTTGTTAAACAACAAGTGTTCTATTATTCCTTATTTGATGCTTTGTTTGCTTCTATTCTGAAAATTTCAATAACATAAGTAATTGTAAATAAATGAAGCAAATGCAGTATAACTTATTTTATCTTAAGCTTATTCCCTGAAAAAAAAATGTTTGGTGTATTTTATAATGTATTATTTGCACTTCAAAAGCAGACAGACTAGTATAAAAAATGCCTATAGTCTTAAAAATAAAATTTTATGTCTTACTGTCATTTACTGTCTTACTGTCATGGATTCACATTAACGTTCTTATTTCTGACCATACTTTTCTTTTTTTTTATTATGTTGTGTTAATCGCCATACATTACATCATTAGTTTTTGATGTAGTGTTCCATGATTCATTGTTTGCGTATAACACCCAGTGCTCCATGCAGAACGTGCCCTCTTTAATACCCATCACCAGGCTAACCCATCCCCCCCACCCCCCTCCCCTCTAGAACCCTCAGAGTTAGTTTCTCAGAGTCCATAATCTCTCATGGTTCGTCTCTCCCTCCAATATCCCCCCCTTCATTCTTCCCCTCCTGCTGTCTTCTTCTCCTTCTCCTTCTTCTTCTTCTTCTTCTTCTTCTTCTTCTTCTTCTTCTTCTTCTTCTTCTTCTTTTTTTAACATACAATGTATTATTTGTTTCAGAGGTACAGGTCTGTGATTCACAGCGCTCACCATAGCACATACCCTCCCCAATGTCTATCACCCAGCCACCCCATCCCTCCCACCCCCCATCACTCCAGCAACCCTGTTTGTTTCCTGAGATTAAGAATTCCTCATATCACTGAGATCATATGATACATGTCTTTCTCTGATTGACTTATTTCGCTCAGCATAATAACCTCCAGTTCCATCCAGGTCGTTGGGAATGGCAAGATTTCATTCCTTTTGATGGCTGACCATACTTTTCTAAGAAAACATTTTAATGGGCGCCTGGGTGGCTCAGTTGGTTAAGCGACTGCCTTCGGCTCAGGTCATGATCCTGGAGTCCCTGGATCGAGTCCTGCATCGGGCTCCCTGCTCGGCAGGGAGCCTGCTTCTCCCTCTGACCCTCCCCCCTCTCATGTGCTCTCTCTCTCTCATTCTCTCTGTCTCAAATAAATAAATAAAATCTTAAAAAAAAAAAAAAAAGAAAACATTTAATGACAAAATATTAAGACTAAAGACAGCATTTTCAAACTGTCATCGACAAGAAGATGATAAATCCAACCATAACAGTTTTATGAAAGCAAAACCCATTTGTGAATCAATCAGAAAATTAAATAAAATTATAATTATAGTAGTTACTCACTAATCTGAGTAGTTATAGTGACTTAAATGTATTTTAAATGAAACTAATTTAGTAATAATAGCAAATACTTCTATATTGTTTACTACATTCCACACACTATTATATTTGCTTTATAAATATTAACTCAATCCATACAACAACCTTCAGTTAGAAGTACTATTATTGTTCCTATTTTAGAGGCAAGGAAATTGAAGTTCAAGAACATAATTCGTAGATACTTATCCAAAGAATATGTGGTGCAACTTACACTCAAATTTAAAGGGTCTAATTCAGAGTTTGCTTTTTTTTTTTTTTTTAACTCAAAGAACTGTGCTGTCCTGACTCCCTTAAGATTAAAACACTTAACTTTAGTAACAAACAGTATAGCTGTACTTGCACCATTATGTCTGTGAGGAAACTCCACCTGCAGAATAAACTTTCTTGAGTTATCACTGACTGCACAAATGAAGGTGGGTCGGGAAGGTTGTGTCCTCTCTTAAATTAAGAGTTTGAACTACTGTAGCAGGAGCCGGGTTTTGTTCAGAATTCCCTTGAAGCGAGCAGTACTGCCCTGAGGGCAAAGCCCAGAGAGCAAGGTGAAGAATTCCACCCAAGTTCATCCACAGGACGTTTGGGATCATAAACTCCACTAAAGGGTTCTCGGAGAAGCACAACGCCCTTTTCTGAGGTGCTGTTTCCTTATCTCTTTGCTTGTATGCCAGTTATACTGTGTACTAAATTTGGAATAATTTGTCATATTGGATGTCTCTGATTTGTGTACTTTCTCCCAGTATGTTTTTGCTGGTTTTGTTTTGTTTTAATCCATTAAAAAAGAAAGAAGGGAGGGAGGGAAGGAGAGAGTGAGAAAAAGAGAAGACAGAAGGAAGAAAAAATGAAAACCTATAGAAAGGCACAAAAAGGGAATTTTAAGAGTAAAAAATTGGTTCTTTGAAGGCAAAATGTTAAATACAAGATTGGTCAAGAAAAAGAGAGTGTGTGGCACCCATACACGACATAGCAGGAATAAAAACATACCAGATTCAAATATTTTTTAAGAAATTAAAATACCAGGGACACCTGGGTGGCTCAGTCAGTTAAGCGGCTGCCTTCGGCTCGGGTCATGGTCCCGGGGTCCTGGGATCGAGTCCCACATCAGGCTCCTTGCTCGGCGGGGAGCCTGCTTCTCCCTCTGCTTCTGCCTCTCCCCCTGCTTGTGCTCTGTCTCTCTCTCTCTCTGACGAATAAATAAAATCTTAAAAAAAAAGAAAAAGAAATTAAAATACCATACTAGAAGCAACTCAAAACTAATTTTTAAAAACCTAGAAAAATAGTCAAATTCTAAATACAATATAAACTGCCACAGTGACTCAAGAAAAACTTTAAAAACCTGAAAAATTCCGTAGTTGTTAAAAAATTCCACTACAAATGCAATCTATATTTCTAAAACAGTAGCCCATAGTTTAAAAATTAGAATTTTAAATAAAAGTAGTGACATTAGCAATGAAATTTAAATGACTGAGAATAAATCTGACAACATATATGCAAGACTTATGTGCCTCAATCTGTAAAACTTTATTGAAAATATTAAATAAGGACCAAATTAAAGAAGAAGTATCCGATGTTTACTCACAAAAAATATCAGCATCATACAGGCATCTGATCTCTTCAAATTGACCTATAGATTTATTATAACTTCAAACAAAATTTCAATAGGGTTATATGGGAAATATGACAACTGAAACTAATAATGAAAGACAAGAGGCAATTTTTCCAGCATGCAATCAAATATTACTATAAAAAGATAATAATAAATTCATGTGATTTAAGCACAAGGGTAGAAAAATAAATTAACCGATAGAAAAGTGTGGAGAGGGGTGCCTGGGTGGCTCAGTCGTTAAGCGTCTGCCTTCGGCTCAGGTCATGATCTCAGGGTCCTGGGATCGAGCCCCGCATCGGGCTCCCTGCTCCGTGGGAAGCCTGCTTCTCCCTCTCCCCCTCCCCCTGCTTGTGTTCCCTCTCTCGCTGTGTCTCTCTCTGTCAAATAAATAAATAAAATCTTTAAAAAAAAAAAAAAAGAAAAAGAAAAGTGTGGAGAGCCCAGACATGAATCCTTAGGTAATTGAAAATATTATATATATAAGGCAGAGATAAAATTGAAAACCTGCAGAGAAAAACAGATTATAAAATAAATAAAACTGAGAAAACTGGGTTGATTAGTTAGATAAAAGAAAAGGATGATTTTTATACTTTACAAAATAGTGAATTTTGTAAGATAATTGATATATGATAAATGAAATATTTAAATATTTGAAAATTTTTAAACTAAAAAGGAATTAATATTTCAGCATTGAAAGATAAAACATTTCTTTTGAAAGATGTCATTCATTTATTTGACACAGAGAGAGAGAGAGCATGAGCAGCGGTAGCACTAAGCAGAGCGGCAGCCAGAGGGAGATGGAGGGGGAAGAGGTGGAGGGAGAAGCAGGCTCCCTGCTGAGCAGGGAGCCCAACGTGGGGCTCCATCCCAGGATCCTGGGATCATGACCTGAGCTGAAGGCAGATGCGTAACCAACTGAGCTACCCAGGCGCCCTGACAAAAGTAGTTTCTTAAGCAAGTTCCTAAAATCACTATTTGTAAAGAAAAAAATTGATACATGTCACAATATGGAAATTAAGAACATGTGATAATTTAAGAAAAACACCATAACAAAAGTGAGAAGACAAATCTGTTGGCTGAAGATAATAGGAATACAAAATGCTGAGGATGGGTTATATACAGTTTAATTCCTAAACGTTAAAAAAATTAAAAGTAACAAACATAGATAATGTAATGAGATGTGCAGAAATTTCCCAGAAGACTAAATACATATGGACAACTAATACAGAAAAGCATAATGAATCAGGAAAAGACAAATTAAGAACAAAATGAGACATTACATTTTACTGATAGGTGGGCAGAAATGTTGGACAGGATGTGGATTATATGGAACTATTGCACCTTGATGATGGAAGTATATATTGATAAAAAAGAGTTGGAAACCCATTTGGTATTGTCTTGCAGCATTGATAATTAAAATCCTCTGTGACCTAGCCATTTCTCTCCTCAGTATAATCTCTGGAGAAACTTTTGAACTAGGGTGAAAGAATGTACAAGAATGTTCGTAGAAGTTTTACTTATTTTAATTTTTAAAAAAATGGGCACAAATTGTCTGTCTGCATGACAATGGATAAATGAGTTGTGATAAATTTGCCATATTTTGTAGCTGTGTAAATGAAAGATTTATAACTACACTCAACAACTTGGACAGATATCAAAAATTTTAGCGTTGGAAGTCTCAAGAGACTACTTTCGTGGCAATATTTTTATGAAACTCAAAAATAAGCAAAAACAAATAATATGTTTTATAACTTGTATATATTACATATATGCTCTACTCTGTATTGAATATTATTTAAGAAGATAATACAATACAGATAAACAGTTTGAAGGCTTTTTTATTTACATGTTATTTAAAAAGTGAATCTAGAAAGTGCTTGCGCATTTCAAATCTGACCACTCTGTCTTAACAGTCCTCACCACTGACTCTCCACTTTAGTTAAACTTATTTAGATTATATCCTTTAAAGCTAACCTGCTTATTTTTCTTTTTTAATAATAATTAAAGTTTATCCTTTCAGACTGAATGAGGCTTTTTTTTTTAGTTTGAACTTGCTGTAGAATAAACTTTTTAAATTTTTCTAAACTTTCTAAATTTTTGTGACTGAAATATAAATTATATTTTGTCTGATTTTAATTTCTAAAGCAAATATTCAAGATAGGTATAGGGATTATTCTAGTCTAATTCATGTGCATTCAAACAAAAATAAAACTCAATTAGTTTAAAGAAAATAAGAACCTGTTGTTTCAGCTCTGAATATCTCTGGGTTAGCATCATTTTTAGTTATATGATGTGTGGGATCTCCAAAAGTAGATCTAAAATTACATGGTCTTTACCTCTGTTATTGTGGAAATAAAGATTAAAAAAAATTAGGACTGTCGTGTTCTTTGCAATTTGCATTCTCATGGTTGGAATAGTATCCCCTTGTATTTAGTGGTCTCAGAACTGTATGTATGTATGTATGCAGTAATGTATGTATGTATGTATGTATGTATTTCCTTCCTGTGGATAGGGTTTGGTTAGACAGAGAGGTCATGTGAAATAAGAGAGTCTGGGCACTGGTATCTAATTGAATGGAGACTGTGCATCTGTCTAGCCAAGGAGGAGTAAGTGATCTCCTCAGAGGTAATCGCAGAGAAATAGACACATTTTCTCTAACCTCACAGATATATTGAAAGTCTTCAAAGTCTTTGGCCCCAGCAAGACACTGCTGAATCATAAAGAACTGTTTCTTTAGAGTTACGGGCTTGGAGCCAGATTGCTTGCAGATCCAAGACTACATAGGAGGAAGTAAAGACATGGAACAGTAGAGTCTCCTCTTCCCAGGGAAGTGAAACAGAAGAGAAAAAAAGAATTAAGTTTAGAGACAGATGTGAGGTTAGACATTATTAAAAAAAAAAAAAAGAAAGAAAGAAAAGAAAAGGGAGCAGTCCAGAGTTCATATAGGAAATATTTCTTGAGCTATTAAACTGCTAATTTCTGTGATTGTACCCAGGGTTTCTTAGTCAGTTAGAAATTAGGACAGACTGAGGCTCCTGGGTGGCTCAGTCAAGCGTTGGACTCTTGATTTCAACTCAGGTCATGATCTCAGGGTCCTGGGATTGAACACTGCATGGGGCTCTGCGCTCAGTGGGGAGTCTGCTTGAGGATTCTCTCTCCTTTTGCCTTTCTCCCTGCTCATGCTCACTCTCTCTCAAATAAATAAATAAATCCTTAAAAAAATAAAAGAAATTAAGAGGGACAACTAGGTACAGAATTGATTTTAGGTTGGGGTCAGCAAGCTGTATATGACCAAAAAAACAAAATCAAGAAGTCAGTGGACTTGAGCATTTTGTCCAGAGAGGTCTAAGCTATGGATTTCAAGTTCTTGGTTTAGGAGCTCAACACAAACAGAAAGTAAATGAGATACTGAAAGACAATATGAAGCTTAAGAGATGATATAGCAATTATACAGTGAATAATCTAAGATAGACATTTTTTTTTTCTTTAATCATTTGTTAAGGTCAATGGGCCATAGGTGAATGGCATGATCCTCAAAGGAGGAAGGTGTGATAAGTAATTAATTGCAGAATGGTGGAAAGATATTTAATAAATGAGGGAGCTTCCTTTTCCCTGTGTTGCCTTTTTCACCTTCTAGTAGAGTATGAGAAAATGAGTAGCTGGAGTGGTGGGGGATGGGAGGGATGGGGTGGCTGAGTGATAGACATTGGGGAGGGTATGTGCTATGGTGAGCGTTGTGAATTGTGTAAGACTGTTGAATCACAGACCCGTACCTCTGAAACAAATAATACATTGTATGTTAAAAAAAATAAAAGAAGATAGCAGGAAGGGAAGAATGAAGGGGCTGAAATCGGAGAGGGAGACGAACCATGAGAGACTATGGACTCTGAAAAACAAAGTGAGGGTTCTGGGGGGGGATGGGATAGCCTGGTGATGGGTATTAAAGAGGGCACGTTCTGCATGGAGCACTGGGTGTTATACGCAAACAATAAATCATGGAACACTACATCAAAAACTAATGATGTAATGTATGGTGATTAACATAACATAATAAAATTAAATTTAAAAAAATGAGTAGCTTACAGATAACAAGGCTGCAGGTAAATAGTGTCCTCAAGGAAATTTTTATGTTATATTACAGTGCTGTGGGTTGTAGAAGGGGTTGCTTTTTCTTTAAATATTCTGATATTTTCTTCAACATTCTATTGCAGGCTCTCTTCTCACTTCTTCCATCATCTCTATAGAAATCATTCCCTCCAGTGGCAATAGTTGTAATCTATATACTGAAACTCTCAGACAATTTTCTCACCCCAGATTCCTCTCCTGACATCTGGGCCTATGTTTTCAAATATCTTCTTGGTATTTGAACATATGGCATAGGCACCTGAAACTCAACAGTTGCAAGACTAAATTCATAATATTGTATTTTCCCTAAATGTTCCCTTCTTTTTTATCACAAACATGGTTATTAGCATCCCTCATTTTGAGCAAATCAGATATATATGTGTGTTTTTCCTGACTTCTCCATTTTCCTTACTCCTGTCTCTAAGACCTATCACGTCTGTGTATTAATACATTATAAATCATATATTCTCATTGCCATTGGCATTAACTTTACTTAAGTCATAATTTTTCACCTAGTTTATGATACATCTTGACTCTTAGTGGGTCTTTCTGCCTCCTCTTTCTCCCCTCCGTGGCCCTATTTCTATACTGAAGTTAAAACCATACTACAAAAGCTCAGTTGTAATTAATTACCTTCAATCTAAAACCCTCCAATGACTTCTGATTTTCCTCAGGATAAAACCAAGACCCTGCAGCATGGCAAAAGGTAAATTCCATTTCTATTCTCTGCTAGCTTCAATTCTTAAAATTCTTATTCTTATACATTTCATACTCAAGATTCCAGCTCTATTATACAAATTGAGTTCTCAGAACATTTCTTACCTCCAATGGTTTACACATTCTACTCCCTCTGTCAGAATCCCTTGAAAGCATTTATTTACCATACTAATTCAGATTTCCATATCATAGTATTTCTAACTCTACTCTTGCACTTATCTTCTGTGCGTGTGCATACATGTAGAATATATTTTATATAAAATTATATACTCTTAAAAAGTGAGAGTACCTCTTGTATTCCCAATGCCTAAGCTGTTGATGATTTATTGACATTTATTTACAGTGGACCTCCATTTTTAAAAACAGGGTAAAAATGTTTAGGGTAGGAGGAAAACCAGTAAAGAAGCACAAAGATATATCAGAATGAGATTACCAGAGAGAGAGAGAATAGCATACGTTCCAGTCTTGTAATTAAGCCATTGTTTAATATGTACATCTGTTTTTTTTTTTTTTCTTGTTTTGTTTCCTGATAGTCCAAGATACAAGTCTGATAAAGCTAGGAATTTATGTAATCTTTACTTAATATTAAAAAATAAATTTTGCAAATATCATGGGTTTTCCTTAAAAATCACATTTCTAGAGCATTGGAGAGATAGCATTAAGCTAGCTGTGCAAATATTGACCTCTTAAGGGAAACATACAGTGCAAGTGGTGAATACTGAGATTGCCAAGTGAGGAGGTAAATTCAAATAAAATGACAAGATTCCCATCTTGAGTAACTGGGTAGATAGCAGTGCTCAGGCATAGAGAAGGAGAAAGAGGAAAAGCAACAGAAGGTGGAGAGTAAAAATGAAGAGGAGGAGGAACAGTTTCCAAATGAAAACAGAGTTGTGTACCATGAACGTTGACTTAAAGTGGAATGCATGAAGAGTATGCAGTAGACTACTGAAAACACAGGGATTTGTCAGAAGTCATTACTGAGGATTTACATTAGAGAATCACTTGTTCAAAATGATTATTGACATTAAAAGATTATAAAATTTACTGAACGATTTTTATAGGTTTCATCTTTCACTTCCATTCAAAAAAAAGTACATGATGGCCGTTTTTTTCAAATTATCTTTGGAAGTAGGTAATTCCAGTATACACTCTTTCTTGTAATAATTCTAAATATTGTTAGATATAAATGAAGTACATGGTATGCATACAATTTCATCACTATAAAATAAATTATATTTTGAATATATGCTATTTGTTGGGCATGCATTCACTATTGCATGTTTTGCCCTATTTAATCCTCATGAGTCATAATAACCCTAGAAGGTATACAAGCACAGAAAAACTAACTGAATAAATATCCAGTGACATGAAGCTGAGGAATGGTGGAGTGACAATTTGAACCTGGGTAAACTGACTCTAAAGCTGAAGAAATAACCATACGAACAGTGAAATGCCACTTGTGGACTCCACATCTCCTACATCCAGATTGGTTGCCTCCACTGGACCTGGATATCATGAATGTAACAGGGACAGTAATGATATATTCTCTTAGATACTAAGTATCTGAGGGAAGAATTACCATGGAGATGCAGAACATATTTAATTCAAAGAAATCACAGGAATTCCTGTAGAAGAAAATAATTCAACAAACTATTAAAACAAATGTTTTCGGGACGCCTGGGTGGCTCAGTCGGTTGAGCGTCTGCCTTCGGCTCAGGTCATGATCCCGGGGTCCTGGGATCGAGTCCCGCATCGGGCTCCCTGCTCCGCGGGGAGCCTGCTTCTCCCTCTGCCTCTGTCTCTGTCTCTCTCTGTCTCTCATGAATAAATAAATAAAATCTTTAAAAAAAAAAAAAAAAAAAAAAAAAAAAAAACAAATGTTTTCAATTTTTAAATGCTTTACCAAAATAGAATTGTGTTATTGACTAAAATCCTCAGAAGGAATAGGATGAATCCTTAAAAGTTTTATTAAAAATAACTTTTACCAGATTTGGAGCAAAATAAACTCAGGGAATTGTTTTTAAAATAATTTCACTAAAACACACACATGTAAGAATATAGATGTATTTTTTTTTAATCTAAAGTAATCAATGACAGACTCAGGATACTCATATTACTTTCATTAGATGCTCATTTTTCTTTCTTTTTTTTTTTTAAGATTTTTTATTTATTTATCTGAGAGAGAGAATGGGAGACAGCATGAGAGGGGGAGGATCAGAGGGAGAAGCAGACTCCCCGCTGAGCAGGGAGTCCGATGCGGGACTCGATCCCGGGACTCCAGGATCATGACCTGAGCCGAAGGCAGTTGCTTAACCAACTGAGCCACCCAGGCGCCCCATAGATGCTCATTTTTCTTAAAAGAGTGATTAAGTAGGAATATTTCTATAATAGTATTTACCACACTGCCGCAAAATTTCTGTTTTTAGTTGCAGGGCTGTCCAAACAGTTATAAACTCTTTGAGGCTGATCTGTGTCTTCTTCAGATTTAGATCAACAAACTTAACACAATTGATAAGTTCTTATAAGTCTGTAATTAAGCCTAATTGGATAAAAGAGAAAGGTACTTTTACTTGAATATAATTTGCTGCCTAATTCATGTTGGTGAGACAGCCCTCCTTTTTCTTGTAATTGCAAATTCTTTATTTATAATTCTTAGAAGTTAAGTTTCATAAAAGTTTTTGTGAATTGAATCTTTTATTTATTTATTTTTTTAACTTATATAAATTTTATTATTTTTAAAGTAACCATAAATCTGTTGAACATGGATAAACTGTTGGATTCTGAATTTTTGGTAAAATGTTACACCATTCAGATTAGATAAGCGACCTATATTATACATGTAAAATGTAATATATATTTTAGATAAAATAAGACATTATTTTAAAGTATATTTAGGATTATTTTCAATGTTCTATACTCTATATTCCCTGTAAATAATTATAGTTAAGAAAACATACCATTCTCTAAAAATAAAACAAGCCAACAAAAGCTTTCATTAATCTGAAACTAAAGATTAGCTTTCCATTTCTTCTCAGGATCCGTGTTGCTAAATGTTTTTCCTTCTTTTTTTAATTTTTTCAAGTGAAGCAATACATTATGTTCAACCATTTTATATAAATGCTCAGGAATAGTCTTGTAAATGTTTTTTACAAGCTCCATTGCTGTAAATGATTTTTCAAAATTATCACGAAACAACGTAAGAATTTGCTGTTCTCGGATATTTCTGTGAGAAATATATTCTAGAATTTTAGCTTCAGCGTTATGAATTACTGGGCCATGTCCTGGATATATAATATCAGCTTTGACTTTCAATAGCTCTTTTAGGGGTTCATATAATCATAGAGGTCTTCAAATACAGTTGTTCCTTCCCCTAGGATGCAATCTCCAGAAAAGATCGCATTCTCCTCTTCTAAAAGTAGAGCCATATGATCATCAGTGTGGCCAGGTGTGTGTATAACTCTGAGAGTGGCACCTTCAGTTTTAATCACATCTCCATCTTCCAGATAAACATATTGTTGCTTTCCATCTCCTATAATTTCTTCTCTTGGAGGATTCCGTGGGAGTTTTTTAATGCAATATGCAGTGTCATTATTGATGCTTTTACAAATATCTCCTATGCCCCCAGTATGATCATGGTGCCAATGAGTCACTACGATTTCCTGGATTGTTGTGTTAAATTCTGTCAGAGCCTGCTTTAAACAGCTGATATATTCTGGAATTGCTGGTTCTCCAGTGTCCATGAGGATTCTCCTGGTGCCGATCCCTACCAAGTAGGTGTTGGTGCCCTGCAGGGTCATGGATCCTGGGTTACAACCCAGGACGCGCACCACCCGACTGGACAGCTGCTCGACGCGCTGCAGGATAGCCCACATATCTGCTTCTGCAGCCTGCCGGCGCGCTGCGACTCGAGCGCGGAACTGGTTACTAGGAATTGAATCTTTTATAAACTTGATATTTTTCTCTACCCAAATTTCTAGTATATCATCTATAACGAAGTGTTAAGCTTTGATAATTTTTCCTCTTTTTCCTTGGTCATAACCAAAATCAACACAAGTTTTTAGTTCCACTCTTTCCTTAAATCTCATAAAGTATGGTAACACTTCCTTACACACAAAGATGGAAGATGTTATAAAAATTAGTCCTTTTCAAATTTCAAAAATATAATGAAAAGTTAATTTCATTCACAATTTCAACAATAAAAATAAAACATAAAATATCTTAGAATATACCTTAGAAAGAATGAACAAGAGGTAATCAAACCAATAGTAAAATTTTACTGAAAGACAATTTTTTTAAAAAAGTTCAATAAATAGCATGCGTTAGTTGGTCTTTAGCTTCCAACTCTTTTTTTTTTTTAAAAGATTTTATTTATTTGAGAGAGAGAATGAGAGAGAGAGAGCATGAGAGGGGGGAGGGTTAGAGGGAGAAGCAGACTCCCCACTGAGCAGGGAGCCTGATGTGGGACTCGATCCTGGGACTCCAGGATCATGACCTGAGCCGAAGGCAGTTGCTTAACCAACTGAGCCACCCAATCGCCCTTGAGCTTCCAACTCTTGATTCTGGTTCAGGACATGATCTCAGGATCCTGAGATCAAGCCCTGTGTAGGGCTCTGAGCTCAGTGGGGAGTCTGTTCCAGATTCTTTTTCTCCCTCTCCCTCTGTCTCTCTCGCTCGCTCTCTCTCAAAATAAATAATCTTAAAAAATAAAGTTCAATAAACAGATGAAATTCACCATTTTCCTTTATGGCCTGCTTAACAAAATGTTTGCTAAAAAAATATCTGTTAAATAAATGGATAAATTAACATATATTTCTCAAAAGGAAGAAATTACCATCTTGCCCTTATCCTTGGAGGCTTCCTATGGCAGAATCTGAGTTCCCTTGTGAACAGGGAGGTACACTAAGAACAGAACTAGGAGCTGGTAGTCCATATAATCCAATATATTTATAAGGAAAGATTTGACATAGGGATGGCCCAAGATACATTATTGATTTACCTTTTCATTGTGTTCTGCTATTTCTTGGATATATGACTTGGATCAAGTCTCCAAGCTTTTTTTTTTTTTTTTTTTTTAAGATTTTATTTATTTATTTGACAGAGAGAGACACAGCGAGAGAGGGAACACAAGCAGCGGGAGTGGGAGAGGGAGAAGCAGGCTTCCCGCTGAGCAGGGAGCCTGATGTGGGGCTCAATCCCAGGACCCTGGGATCATAACCTGAGCAGAAGGCAGACACTTAACAACTGAGCCACCCAGGCGCCCCAAGTCTCCAAGCTTTAATAGATTATAGATATAGAGATAAAGATAGAGATATAACTGTAGTTACAGACACATAGATAAAGATATAAATTATACCATGCATAAATTACTTGTTACATTCCCTATCAAATAGTAAAATCACTGTAGAGAGTATTGTCATAATTGCTATTGTCATAATTATCTTAAATTATGCCTGTTTGGTACATTACAGCTTCTGATCTGAAATCCATTAATTTTGCCAACATACAAAGACCTTGGTTTCAGTCCAGGCCCTCCACACACACACACACACACACACACACACAAACACACACACACACACATTATGACACTGGCAAAGCCCTTACTTTCCCTAAGCCTCAGTTTACTCATTCCAGATGCAAAAGAATTGTTTACCTCTCAGTATTACTGGAAATGTGTTTTAATCTAGAAAGAAATATACAAGAATTAAAGTGGCATCATTATTTTACTATCATTACTGGTTTTCAGGAGGCAGTTCCAGTAGAAGTTAATAGGAGCAGGGCAAACAATGGGGTTCAACTGCAGAGAGGCTGATGCTCTTTTCCAGTTGCAAGTCACAGCTAGATATTTTCAGTAAAGAGAGGTTTGAAATAGTATGGTGAGAATAAATTCATTTTCTCAAAGGTCTTGGAAATCACTTACTTATTTTTAAAAGTTGATGAAGACATGTGACCAGATTCTGCATACTCTTCTTAGATCATCTCTAACAATGCTGTTTAGTAATCCTTAATCAATTGAGAGCTTATTACAAAAATGTATATTATAAAATGTTCTTCAAATCTCGACCATCACAGGAATATGTGGTTTATAGTTCTCTGTAGTTGTACAAAAGTGGCTGCGCTTGAGAATCGTTGTTGTAAGGAGCACCAAGTGTTTTATGGAAGTGTGGGATGACAATATTGAACACTTAAAAATAATATTACACTGTATGTTAGCTAACTGGAATTTAAGTAAAAACTTAAAAAAAAAAAAAGAATAGTTCATACTAATACTGGTCTCTGGTTTTCATTGCTTAAATCCTGTGCTCATGTATGAATGGTAATATTTGATGGCACTCATAACCTCGCTATTGCTTCAATGCTTCTTATTGCCACAAAATAACAAGTAGGAGAAGGTGCTTTATCCCATTGGTAATGAAGGTAAGAAAAACTCAGTCTTAATTTAGGATAAAATATGTAATTGTTTTCATTGGTTTTGGATACCTTGTTTGAATCAAAAAATCATTTACAGACATGGATTTGAAGACCAAGAAAAAGATGAAGACAATCTTGCCTTGCCTATGCTTCTTTTACCCCTAGTTCCTCAAAACTTAAGTGAAATATCAGTATGAAAATCATGTTGTAAAGCACTACCAAAATTTCCCTATAATAAAAGTGAGAACAAACTCAATGGCATAAACATTTCCTCAGGAAACATTCTAAAATTTAATTTATTATGATTGAGTGAACATTTTCATCATCTATAAAATTATTAGGAATCTTTTATTATTATAATATGTGTAATTTGCCCAAACCTGCCAATCATCCTTACTTAAAAATTGTTTGTCAGAATATTGTTAAGGCAAATACACAACTTGGAACAAATTCAATGACATCTTCAATGAACAGAAAACTCCTATTATTAGGATGATTGCATTACAGCATCTTATTCTGGAAAAAAATTTCAGAGATCCTAAGCTGATTTTTTTTCTTGTTGATTTTTAAATAATATGTCTTAGTACATGATAAAACCAATCCTTCATGTGTGGGTTGCTGATTTCTTCTCAATAATTAAATTCTTTTTCTACAAATAGGTGTCATTTTATGTGCCTGTGTCTTAGCAGGACTAATGAGATGAATGGGACATGCCATGGGACAAGCTGTAGATAAGGTATAAGTTGATATAAGTAAGAAGTATGTAGATAAGAGAATATTAAACTAGGTAGAAAATACGGTGGTGGATATATTAGTCAGGGTCCTGCTGGGGGACAGAAATCACACCAGTATTTGAACCCAAGATTTTTAACACAAAAATCTATTAACTAATAACTACTAATTAAAAAAGGTTAAAGCATGCTAAAGAAAAATAGTAGAAGATATAAGGATCAGCTACTAAGACTGAAGCAGAGTACCCAAGAAAAGAACAAACTTGGGAGAGCCTTGCCTCCCACCAAGTCTGAGACACGGACTTCATTGGAAAGCACATGTAAATTGCTCCACTATCTGATGGAGAAGTTTGCTGAGGTGCCCCAGCCAAGAGTTGAAAATCAGGAAACTGCCCAATGGGACATTGGTAAGTCTTGATGAGGAGCTTTCCAGGGTGCTGGGGAGAAGCATGGAGAAACTTGTCACTGATGCACCAGCAGGACCTACTAGGAAGCTGCCCACTGGCATAATGCTGAAACTCACAGGAGAGCTCCCTACTGGAGTGCCGCTAGAATCTGCTGGAGCGTGAGAACCGGTGGGAATTCAGCTGTATTCTGGAAGCCTTGCTGGAGCAAGAAAGTCAAGCTCACTGGAAACAGGAGGATAGGCCCGTTCTGTCTGCGGTAGTCTTTCCACTGCTCTCCACTGACAAATTTAACATTGTGCCAATTGGCAAAGGAGAAATGATTACAGGTTTACTCTGAAAAGCGACATCTGACATGGTGGTATTTCTGCAATTTCAAAAACTTTAACCCATGAAGGTAACAGAAAACTCATTTAGGGCAGAAAAACAGCATGATGAGTGTAGTTGAAGAGGACTAATAGTGTACAGTGTCTTTATCAAAACTCAATATCTTATCTCAAAATATAAGGTACAATTAACCTTTAAGTAGTTCTTAAGTTACCACTAAATTGCCACTTACAGGGGCACCTGGGTGGCTCAGTCGGTTAAATGTCTAACTCTTGATTTCGGCTCAGGTCATGATCTCAGGGTCCCGGGATAAAGCCCCACTTTGGACTCTGTGCTCAGCAGGGAGTCTGCTTGAGATTCTTTCCCCCTGCCCCTCCCCTTGTTCTCTCTCTCTCAAATAAATAAGCAAATATTTTTTAAAAACAAAACAATAAATTGCCACATACATAGTATCATCTTTCAGGAGCCCCAGTGGAAAGTGTTTCCCAGACTTTTTCTATTGTGGTTGGCCTTCAACTCCAGTGTTTATCTGCCTACTGTGATGAGCCTCTAAGCGACTCTGAGCAGCTTCTGCACCTTGTGACCCAGGCAGCTTATGGTCTGGTGAAATCTTTCTTTGAGAGAAAGCCAGCTCAGATGGTTGGCTTCATTTCTATGTACTCTGCTCTTCTCTGGTATCTTGGCTTCTGAAGTCCTGATGTGTTGGTTATCCTAAATTTCAATTTTTGAGTTCCAACACCTTGGAAGCATTGGTTAAGATTCTCTGCTTCCTAAGATAGTTCTTGCTCAGCATCTCCATGTTAATATATCCTGTATGTGTATTTTTTTGTTTGTTTCTGATTTGTCCCCTAAGTCTTATAGTCTCATTGATCTTACCATCTCTCTTGTGCCATTAAAGAGGAGATACCTTTGTTTTATATTTTAGTTTGTTTCTATTTTCTAGTTGTTCTCAATGGGAGCATTGCTCTGCAACATAATTCACCATAGCTGGAAGTGGAAGCCCATGAAAATATTTTAAAAGAAAATGAATTACATACATGACTTGTATAGAGTCTATGATTTATGGTAAAAATTATCTGTGAGAAGGGCAAAATGCAACCTCTAAAAAGTTTATTTTTTTCCTCTTCTTTACCTCTGTTGATATTAAAGCAGGCTTTTCATCCATGTGGTCTTATATTTCTGTGAGGAAACATGTTGAGTATCATTCAACCCAAAGTCCTAAATTTAAAGATAATATCATTTATCATTCTGTTAACATCTCTTCTGAAGATCCAATTTGTTCATATGCTGAGGCAAAATGTTAGCCTTCACTGAAATATAGCAGTAGGGACTTACACTTTTTTTTTTAGTGACTTGAGCCTCAAGAGATTTTAGTAAATCAAGACTGCTTAAGTCAGGCTAGTCTGTCATAAGGGCAAAAAGGCACAAACCACTGCATTTTAATTTATTTTAGAGTTTCTGCTTTCCTGAGTGAGATATTACTGAATTTCAAGGTCGCTTTTCAATTAAGTGTGACATGTAGAATATAATCATGCATCCATTTAACAATGTATCCCTTATGCCAACGGCGGTCTCTCCTTTTATGAGTGGCACTATGGTTTCTAATAAAATATGGAGAGGATTTTTGCTCTCAGGTTGTCACATATTGAGACAAGGAAGTAAATTTCAATGCAAATGAACACAGAGAGAATAATTAAAGGCAATATATAAGGATGGGCTTGACAGTATAAGTGATAGCATACATGTCCTGAGAATATGGCCAAAATGAGCTCCCATGAAGGCAGGTTCTTACTGCAAGCATATGAGTTTATATTTAACTTGTATTCAAATAGCAAATGATAGATAAAAAGCACATCTCATACATTATGAGTTTACTTTTTCTTCTCAAAAACACAAAGTGGGAATTTCTGGCTAAAATGTTTGCAAGAGATTTCAAATAAAATGATTACCAACATATATTTATTCAACAAATAGTTTTTATGATTTTACTCCTGGGAAGGCGGCACTGTTGGCCCCTAAGGATACAATGGTAAGGGAAAACACCAGGTTTACCCTTACCATTTACTAGAGGAGATTGGTTTTCATCAATTTTTCATACAAATATAGTATTTCAAACCATAAGTGATAAAAGGAAACTAAGCAGCATATTCTAAGCATATGTAGGAGGAATAGCTGGTCTTATCTGGGAATTGGGAAAAGCTTTCTTGGGTGAGTGCTTTGAGTTGAAACATGAACAAATGTCATGTGTATCATGGAGGAGGTTGAGGTGATAGCACTCCAGGCAGCAGAAAGAAGGATGCACAGATGAAATAGATGAACAATCTGTCTAGAATGGAGAGAGTGCAGAGTGAAACCTGCTTCATCAGACTACACCAGGTGACCTATCTTGATCACAGAAGTGCTTCTAGCTCAGGGAGGGGGAATTTAGTAAGGTAGAGAATGGAGATAATGTGTTGCCTCTAAACCAGCTACGGGAAATGGTGCTGTCTTTGTTCCATTAATCCTTCTTTTATATTTTCCCCTGGGAAAGAGGCCCATTGCACTGAAGTACCTGTTTCCAGGACTCAAACTAAGCAAGTGGGTCTAAGTAGCATGAAGAGCATGAAGAGAGACTCTCATGTCCTGCTTCACTGTTCAAGCTACATAGCACAGCCTCCTCCCATATAGGATTGACAGATTTGTTCCTCTGCCTGCTCAGAAAAATGTCATCTGAAAGCTCATTCCTCTTCAGGAATTGTTTTCACTGAAGAGATTTACCCCTCTTCGTCTATGTCTCCTTTTCCAGTCAACCTATGTTTAGTGATGATCAACACAGAGCAAGAGTCTTAGCCTTCTCCCTGAAACTCAGGGCAGCTCTGAAGGGCTCTGCCACCTTCAAAGATTCTCTCAGTGTTGGCAGGGGTATTGACTGCTCTGCTGCCCAATATCTCCTTCTGATCAATCTTGTTTCTACTGTTTTCTCCCAAACATTGATCACAGGACTGCTCACTAAATAAATGTCCTAAACACACATGTCCATCTCAGTACCTGTTTCTGGGTGAACACGTGATACTTTTCAAATTAACATCTTCTTGTTGATCAGATATCACAGGGTGCATCAAAATAGATGATTATTATTCTGGAATGTGTGTTTAAAGCTGGTCCATATAGCATGGCATGGAGATCAATGCAGGGATTTATCTAATTGTACCAAAAGTAAAAAGGCAAAAGGTTAAGTCTGCATGCTGGGCAAGACTCACCTTGACAGGAATGAGAGATGAATAGTTGCCAAATATATTTATCCCTACCTTACCTCCTCTGAATGACTAAAATTAATTAACCCCACCAGTATGATGATTCATTATCTTGCTGGCTGATTCCTCAGCACAGGGTGCACAAAATGCTCAGAAAACAGTTGTAACTTAAAATCCAATAGGACTTTCTCTTGCTGTACCTTAGTGGAAATGTCCCTCTTTTGGGAAATAGGAATCTAATTCTACAAAATACTGAGTTATGAGAATGTAACCACAAACTCCTCCAGTGAGTCATGGGAAGTGTTGGTAAGGTGGAATACTCCTGCTTCTGTCCCTTAGTTATAGATCTCTGTATATACTTATTGCAAAAATAGGAGTGTATCATAGTAACTGATTTAGCATACATACAGCATTCTGGAAAAGGGTGACCCTCTTCTTACAACATTAACCTCCACCTGGTACCTCAGCTATGAATTCACAAGGCTCTTCCATCACTCTCTTTGGTTGATCCATTAATTCTATGTTCTTTCTTCCACTTCTTGCCAGGACATTCCAGAAATACTTGTACTATTATCATGATCCTTAGGAAACCCTCATTCATACTGTCACAAATTGAATATTTGAAATTATCTATTATGTCTCACTTGAAAAATCTCTTAAATCCAGTTTAAACTTTAAACACTTCTACTTATAAACTTTTCTTTGAGTTTCCAATAAACATAAAACCCTCTCTGCTTAAATCACAGAAAATGTTGGTTAAAATTTTTAGAAAAGGTATTTCTCTGCCCAAATGCATGATACATCATTATGGGATAGTTCAAATTCTTCATGCGAAGAACTGTATTTGAAGAGCTGTACTTAAATAACTACACTAGGGATGTCTGGGTGGCTCAGTCAGTTAAGTGACAGACTCTTGATTTTAGCTCAGGCCATGATCTCAGGGTTGTGAGATGGAGCCCTGCATCAGGCTCCACATCAGCAAGGAATCTGCTTGAGATTCTCTTTCTCTCCCTTTGCCTCTCCCCTCACTTTCTCTCCCTCTCTCTCTCCTCTCTCTCAAATTAATAAATAAATCTTAAAAAAATAAAGAACTACACTGGAGGAAATTTATCCACACCTGGGCCTGACTTAGATGATGCAATTCTAGACTTTGAACTGGTACAAAAATGGATGAGACTTTTGGTGTACTGGAAAGGGAGAATGTATTCTTATGTGGAAGAGATGTTAATGTTGGGACCCAGAAATCAGACTATGGTTGTCAGCTCCCAAGATGGCCCCAGTGATCTCTTCTTGGTATTTATGTCCTTTAGTAGTACCAACTCACATTTTATCAGGTACATTGTATTCTACGAAACCAATAGAATATGGGAGAAGTGGTGATGTATGACTTCCAAGGCTCAGTCATATATAAAAATATTGCGGTTTGCCTAACACCTTCTCTTGGATCATTCATTTTGGTGAAAGGCAACTACTATGTCATGAGGATACTCAGGAAACCTATGCAGAACCCCATGTAGTTGGGTATTAATACCACGTGACCACAGGTGGAACTAACTTTGCCAGCAAGTGTAAGTGAGCTATCATGGGGTGGAATTTCCAGTCCCAGTTAAGCTTTCAGATGACTTCAGCTCTGGCTAATATATTGACTGCAATTTTCTGAAAAACCCCAAGGCCAAACCACCTAGCTTAACCCTCTAAGATTCCTGACCCTAATAAATAAAAAAATGAAATGATAAATGCTTGATATTTTAAGCTACTAGGGTTTAGAATAATTTATTGTGCAGTGATAGATAATTGAAGTAGATGTGGAAGGTCTAAAAGTCTGAGTAAGTGGGAATGCTGGGTTGAATACAGTATGTAAGTTTAGAAGAAGCCCTTCACCTCAGTCATCAGGAAGGCACTGGTGAGAGATACACCACTTCTTAGCATCACTAAGAAGTTTAGTACAGTATCATAGGTCACAAATATTGGCTTGTTCATGTCCATGGATAATTATGCACCTCTTTCCTCCTCTACCCCACAGATAATAACAGCCAGGCGAAGTTGTTTAAATGCCAAAAGACAGAGACTTCAGTGATCATAGAGATTAGTGAGACTAGAGAAGCAGCCAAAACATCTTGATCCACAGGGAGTTTTAAAGGTGATTATTAGAGCATGATACATCTAGGGGCAAAAAAAAGTGGCAATAAGATTTATGCTTACCATTTCTAACTGGAAAAAAATATATAGAATCAAGAGGCTGACGGTAATCACCCAAATAACAAATCCAGATGCCTTGCTCAGTTCCTGGACTTGACCCAATTTTCAGGTGCAGTACCCATTGACTGAAGAGATCAGGTTCCTAGGAAGTACAAACCGGTAGCATCATGGTTAGTACTATTTCACTGTGTAAAATCCTCCAAATACTTCTCCAAAGTAATTTACAACCACTTACATTGGAAACCTGAGAAACCTAAGCATCTTCTTGACACTTCTTCCCCATTAAAGCGGTAACTTATGGGGGGGGTAGGTAATAATGGAGTTGTGTCTTAAGTTTGGCCCATAGTGCTTGCATAGCATGAGTAGAATCAACAAGTGGTGTAGGTAATTGGGGATGATATACTTGTTAGTTGGAGTAACTTCCACTTTGCCTATATACATTATATCAATTACAAATTGCTGATTAAACAGGATGAGGAGCAAGAGGAGGCTAGTATATCCATGACGTTTACAAGCATTATCATGGAAGGAGTAGCAAACCACCAAGTAGACAAAATGACTTGGGCAGTGGTCTTTGGTTCTTATCATTGGCCACTCTAGAACCAACATGATGAACACATAAACAAGGTGGCCAAGATGGTAGAAGTGAACCCTATGCATGAGCCCAAAAGCATGAACTCCTACTTTCCAGTACTTACTTCCTGCTTAATATTAAACAATCCAACAATAGAGAACAACAAATACACTTCAATATGGCACTATTCATTGGAAGACTAATTGATTACTTAATAAGCTGACTATGTTGGTACGTTTCTATCCTGCAAAGTCCAGCAATACATCCTCATAGGGAGAGATATTTATACCTAGTAAAGGTCAAACTTCTGGTACACAAAGCCTCATTCAATACCACTATCTATGTGCTCACAGAATAACTGATCCACAGGCATGGAATTCCACACAATGAGGCATCAGACCATTAGACCCTCTTTACAATGAACTCTGGGATCCACCTGTGTTATCAGTTACCATACCATTCAGAAGCATTTGGTCTCATAAAATGTTGGAACGGGCTTCTAAAGGTATAACTGGCATGCCAACTGGAGATACAATAATCTGAAAGAGTATGGTGGCATCCTTCATGATGTAATCTATGCATTAAATCAGACATCTGTATATGGAACTGTGTGCCTAATGAAAACAAAACTAAACTAAACTAACAGACAACAAACACTGTTTCAGTAACAAAGAGAAGGAAGCAGGAATGGATCTATTTACTACCTCTCCCAAAAGCCATTTGGGAGACTTTTTGTATCAAGTCCCTGTAACTCTGGGATATGAATGATTTGAGTTTTTAGGTCACAAACCAAAAATACTCTTGCTAGAGGATGTAGAAAGGATACCATTAACCTACAAACTATGGCTATTTTCAGGGGTATGTAGGATTCTCAAGAGCAGGATCCAGCAGACAAGAGTAAGAGCTACTCTCTTGGTAAGGCAATTGACTCTGAAGAGCAAGAAGAGGGAAGACTGCTTATTTTAATGAGAGTAGGGGAAGGCTATGTGTGGAACCCTAGTTATCCACTTTTCCATGTCTTAATACTCCCTTCTGCTATTGTAATTGTGAGTGGACCTATGTGACAACTCTGTCTTGAGGCATAGAATCCTTTAGTAAGTTCTTTCGATTTGAAGACTAGCCATAGGTATGGCTAAAACATTCTGGCAACTTCACTGCAATATGAATCTCTGCCTATTCTCTGTTCTTCCCACTCTTGTTTCTCAAGTTGTCAGAACTGCATTGTAGTTTGAAGGTTCTACCTGACTTCTTGTAATTTACTTTTTTAAGCAATGTCTTATGAGCACGTCATCCCTCACTGGTCACTGCTCTTCTGAATTTTTACAGGAAAACCTATCTAGACCTCTCCTTTCACAATTATCAAGTATTGCCTCATAATTTTATATCACTGACTTTTTATGCAAATATCCTCTCTGCAACTTGATTATAATCTTGGTAAAGAAGGAAAAATAACATTCAAACTAGTTCCCTAGGTACAGTAGTTATGCAACTAATGCTTTTTGATGTTGCTACTGAATCTACATATTTGAATAGGAATAATAGCTCAGCTTTGCACAGTCGCAGTAGCATAGCCAAACAGGTTTATCTGAGGTGCAATTTTTGCTAATTAAAAGGATTATTATACATCATTACCTTATCTTAACCTCCAAAATCAAACTTCAACTGTGCCTGTGTTTATGCATATTGTAAAATACCAACTTTAATAACATGCATATAAAAGTAAAAGTGATACATTTGAAAAGAGCATACATTATTAATTCCACAAGTATCATCCAGAAAGTTCTTGGTAATAAAATCAACTTATTAGCTATTCACACTGAACACAATATCATGAGCCATGAGAAAATGAGATTAAAGAGACATGGGGTAATATGGATGTCTACTCAGGAAGCTATATGTTATGATGACTGTTGAAATACTTGGGAAATATATTTATATATGGCAGTAAAATAAAGAATTTTGAGGTAGAAAGAACAAGCACCTCTATAATTATCTTGTCATTTATTTTCTTTTTGCAGATATCTATAAAATTAAAAACTTACCATGGTCATAATGCTGACATACATCCCAATATCATGCCCAATATTTTATCTCATGGGCAATCCATCAGCCAAGACCAAGGTCTTAATGATACATCTTGACCCCTGTTACAAACTAATACTTAACATTCATAACATATTAATGGAAAGAAGATAGACTTTCAAGCCAGACTGCCCTGAAATTTACTACATGCTAATTGCATGACCTTAGTTAAGACAGGTAAACTTTCTCAAGCCCATAATCATCATCTATAAGATAATAGGAATGCCCATCTTAGACAGCTGGGTGAAAAATTAGTATAATGTTCCTGGCATGCAGCAAGCACTTAAGTGATTATCATTTGTCTCTTGCTCTTGTCAACCCAACCATAAACAATAATGTAGAAATGATATTTACAGGACCTTATGAAGCTGCATTCTTTAAAAAAGTAATACCAATGAATTATCTACCCTTATCTTTAGGGAATTAAAGTCTGGAAAAAGATTATGTTAAATATGTAATGATATGACACTTCCAACCTTTTTTTTTTTTTTTTTTTGTAAACAATTCAAGTTTAAGTTTTAAAGAAATTTAGCCTTATTTGTCCTGCATGTTTAGGAGAAAGCTCATAGTAAAATATAATTTTGTTCATCCATGAACCTTTCAGATTTATCACAAACCATGGATAAACTTCTCCTATTAACATAGAACTAGTGTACTTGATTTCTGGTATCAACTACCTTTGGCTTTTTATTTGGAAGAAAGAGAAAGTTTAATAGAGATAATTTTCAGGGGCGCCTGGGTGGCTCAGTCGTTAAGCGTCTGCCTTCGGCTCAGGTCATGATCCCGGGGTCCTGGGATCGAGCCCCGCATCGGGCTCCCTGCTCTGCCAGAAGCCTGCTTCTCCCTCTCCCACTGCCCCTGCTTGTGTTCCCTTTCTTGCTGTGTCTCTCTCTGTCAAATAAATAAAATCTTTAAAAAAAAAAAAGATAATTTTCAAATAGTAGATGATGATAAAAATAGAAAATGTGTTCCAATTGAAATATGCATTTCACATTTTTTCTTGTTTAAATAAAATAGGCATACAATTTTGTAAATTTAGTTCTATGAATAATACATCTTACATGAGGCAAGACTGGCTAAAAAAACACTGGAGGATTATTAAAACCACTGGCTCACAAACACAGCATATGTTCTGTGATACCTCTTAGGAGAATGTTTCAAAGTGTTCTTATTTGATTTGTATATCATCTCTCTTTGGAAAAATGATGCCATTCTGCATATGTTTGCCTTTGCTTTAGTAATTTATGATTACAAAATGAAAGTTTTGACTTGGAACAAAATCAAATAAGTAGAAAGCATTTTTTTCTGTGTCATAGCAGTTTTCTTTCATCTCTTCAGAAGCTAGAATGACCTGGAAAATAATAGCACATTTTAATTATTTGAAAATGTTTGAGCACAAGAAAGTGTGACAGGCAATGACAATGTGAAAAACACATTGACAATTCACTTATGGTTGGAGACATCAATGTTTATTATGTGATCACTTATCAATGAAATGATGCCAAAATTCACACTTTCATATTCCACAATTTTGCAGATTTCAATTTTAGTGTCACAGAATAGTTGTGCATGTTACTTTTTGAATTTTAATTACAACATGATTTATTAGAATTGTTTTAAGGTACTGTATTACTTTATGCCTATTTCTACACATGCAGGTAATAGAGCCTGAGATTTAAAGTCAGATAGAACACCTTGGATCCTGGCAATGATTTTTAAACTTGAAATACATGGATGTCATAAAGTTAGAGTTATTTTAACACATGTACTCACAAAGAGAAATCAATGCATTCAATGAAAATATTATCCTAGGAGGGAATCCATATTTACATGCATGAGAAATGATGATGTAGTATAGCGTAACACGCTTATGAAAATTAGTATTCATACAATTTTATATATATATGGCAGGGTAGAGGCTAGAACAAATTAATACTATTTGGAAGTGGGAGAAAGTTTGGAAGATGATCCAGTAGAGTTTTCTAATTTGAGCTGACCAGTCTCTGTAATTTTAAAGCCCATGCCAAGATGAGAAACTAACCCTTTAAAAGTACAAAAAGCTCATATTACATAGCATATTTTCAAAAGTATGATTAATTGTATCAAGCCATTTTCATTTAACTCAAATATTACTGAAATATAATGAAACACATGTGTATATATATACGTGTGTATGTACATATATATATACACGTGTGTGCATTTGTGTGTGTGTGTGTGTGTGTATATATATATATATATATATATATATATATTGCTAAGATTCATGTATTCAGCTACTGTGTAGAAAAATAATATACACTAAGTTTCAGCTTCTAAAAACAAGACCAAAAAGTGGAGATTTTTATTCATAGAAAAATAAATGATCAATTTAGTGTGGTTTGTATACAAAGGGAATCTGACAGAATCAAGGGAGATAAAAATACACCCAACATTTAGAAAGCCTCACATACCTACTAGGTGTGGAGTCTCAGTCTGGTTAGAAAGAAAAATGTAATTATACTGCAATATTAGTAAAATGCTCACAGTAAAATTTAGTTACAAAATTAAAATTTAATGAACTGTATTTGGTACTTATTGTAGTTGAACAAGCAAGAGGAAAAGGGATTTAACTTAACATATATAAGATCCAAGGAGGTTGAGTTAATCAAGCTCATCTCTGAAGGACTCATTTATGATTTAAGGGTAGGGAAATGAGCAGAAAGCCATGGATTTTTCATAGCTGTCTGCTCAGAATGGTAAGGGTCATCTTTCACTAATCTATGTCTACTTAGGAAATTATCTGTTAGCTCTCATTTGTTCTGTTCAATGTCCTTACTAGATGTTTAAAGACAGAAACAAATGAAAAATATACATTATTAACTCCTATAAATCTTCACACAGTAGTATAAGTAATTTGAATATACCTTAAATATTTGCTGAAAGAATCTCAGAAGACCTCACAGGACTTCAGAGTCTTTTCCTCCTTTAAATTCAACATTTTCTTCTTTTCTTTTTTTCTTTTTCTCTATGGCTACTCATCAAGTGTGATCTGTTCAGCAGTGTCAGAAACCACTCTTTTAAATGCTTCCATGTAAAAAGTTCTTCATTGTCATACTTTATTCTGATAATTATGAACAATTGAAGTCCTTTCCAAAGAAAATATTTTACTAAGATATGTACTCCAATTCTGTTTCAAATGGCTCATGAGTGAATATATCCATAATCTATATATTTATACAAATCATTAATAACCTAGCTAAAGGATACACTGGATGCTTAAACATCTCACTATTTAATGAACAATAAAGTAGGAGGTGTTTGCTTGGTTTGATTTAGTGATTTTGTGGACTCAACTCTTTTGAATGGAGAACTGAAGATATCAAAATGATTAAACCCAAAATCATGTTTTCCTCATGAGATGTACCATCTCATTTCTAAGCTCAGTGCTGTGCTTTAGAGTAACCTCTTAGTTCAACATCTAGATAACTGCCTTAATTATTCACAATATTTTGCATGTTTTTCACAGCAACATCGTCTTTAAATACTTAAGATGATCTCCAGAAAAGCAATTGCTATAATGTTAATTTTTATATTAATGATTAGAGGTGATGATTCTTTTTAAATTATTTTTCTGCTTAAATTCTGATAAAATTTAAACATACTAAGAATTGTGAGGAGCGACATGAAGCCGTCCACCCCTGTGGAGTGCGCATGTGCAGAGGGTGGGACCTCCCCCTCTGGGGTTTCCCTCTGCGCCTTCAGACCACTGAGAGGTACCAAAAAAGTGGATTGAAGGGTAGAAGCAAGATGAGAAATTTCTGAGGAAGGTGCACCACGAGCTGCTGGAGGTGGGTGTGTTGGAGGGCCCCATGCAAAGCACAGAGTCTGTTCCCCATCAGTCGTGGCATCCCCATGCTGAGTGATGAAGAAACCAAAACCTAATAGTGCCAAGGCACTAATTTTTCATTCTGTAACCATGTATGTCTTTGTTTATGTATATCCTGTTTGCTAGGTCTGTCATGTGTATCCCCAACACTTAACCCAGTGAATTGCAAAACACAGTGTTCTTGAGTTCAATATATTTTTTTCTCATTAAAGTTTCAAAACCGGGGCGCCTGGGTGGTTCAGTCGTTAAGCCTCTGCCTTTGGCTCAGGTCATGATCCCAGAGTCCTGGGATCGAGCCCCGCATCGGGCTCCTTGCTCCGCGGGAAGCCTGCTTCTCCCTCTCTCACTCCCCCTGCCTGTGTTCCCTCTCTTGCTGTGTCTCTCTCTGTCAAATTAAAAAAAAAAAAAAAAAGTTTCAAAACCAAAAAAAAAAAAAGAATTGCATTTACTTAATATATTTATGACTATTGTTTTAATAAGCCATTGAAAAAAGAAACCATAAGCTTATGTATGCTATGTATATTTTTCTCCAGCCCTGACAACTCAACAAAAAATATTAACTAAAAGCTATGTTAAAAACAGTGGCAATGTAACACTTTAAATTAATATCTGAAACATTTTATTTTATTTTTATTATGTTGTGTTAATCACCATACATTACATCATTAGTTTCTGATGTAGTGTTCCATGATTCATTGTTTGCATATAACACCCAGTGCTGCATGCAGAACGTGCCCTCTTTAATACCCATCACCGGGCTAACCCATCCCCCCAGCCCCGTCCCCTCTAGAACCCTCAGTTTGTTTCTCAGAGTCCATAGTCTCTCATGGTTCGTCTACCCCTCTGATTTCCCCTATCTTCTTCTTCTTCTTCTTTTTTTTTTTTTTTAACATGTAATGTATTATTTGTTTCAGAGGTACAGGTCTGTGATTCAACAGTCTTACACAATTCACAGTGCTCACCATAGAACATACCCTCCCCAGTGCCTATCACCCAGCCACCCCATCCCTCCCACCCCCCACCACTCCAGCAACCCTCAGTTTGTTTCCTGAGATTAAGAATTCCTCATACATTTTAGAGAGTAAAGAAAATTAATTTTAAAATCTAATTCATCTTAGAACTATTGGAATAATTTAGATATCTGCTTTTTTTTAGTTGCATTAAAGTATATATCTTGAATTTTTTTTTTAAGATTTTATTTATTTATTTGACAGAGAGAGACACAGCGAGAGAGGGAACACAAGCAGGGGGAGGGGGAGAGGGAGAAGTAGGCTTCCCACGGAGCAGGGAGCCCAATGAGGGGCTGGATCCCAGGACCCTGGGATCATGACCTGAGCCAAAGGCAGACAACAACTGAGCCACCCAGACGCCCCTGTATCTTGAATATTTTATCAATAGTTACTTTAAAGCTTATATACTGTCTAATTCTCAAAATAGAATACATTGTATCTTTTTTAAAGATTTTATTTATTTGAGAAAGAGAGAGAGAGACAGAGCACAAACAGAGGGGAGGGGCAGAGGGAGAGGGAGAAGCAGACTCCCTGCTGAGCGGGGAGCCCTGATGTGGGACTCCATCCCAGGACTCTGGGATCATGACCTGAGCCGAAGGCAGATGCTTAATGGACTGAGCCACCCAGGCACCGTAGAATACATTGTATCTTTAAATATGTTTATGTATATCACATCATATTATATTTAATCAGGCAGTATGTAAGTGACAACTATTCTTTTGACTTTTTCTAATAATCACACTTAGGAGATCTGAAGGGAGAATCCAGGGTATAAAACCTAAAATAGTAATTTAGAATTTGGGAGCTTAGTATTTGTTTTCCACCATTTACAATTCAAAGACACCTTTCTGCCTTCCCACTCTACCCCTGACACCAGTAACACATAATAGTACCAGAATGTTCTAAGAAAAGACATATTTTGTTTAAATCTACCAATCACGGTCTCTCTGGAATTACAAAGCCCTAATACTTATGAATTTGTATTTCTATGTCAAGAATAGAAAGACATAAAATTTTTTGTACCTAAGGAGTGTTGCATATAAGACAATAAGATGAAGACAATGAACCGAAGAGGACTCATGTCATCCACAGTGTCTTGAGATAACCAAGTGGCTTAGACCAAACCCGGTGACAATGGTGCTCTAATCAGGCTTCATATACTCAAATACATACTGTAAACCCGGTCTCTAAGACACTGGGATATACAGCATGGTGTATTCTTTTATTTTTTTTTTCAATTTTTCCTAACAAAAAGATTAAAAAGCTAAAGCATAATAATAAAGTGCTGCAGAATATAGACATTATTTCTTAAACCTCATCAAATAAAGTAGGTCAAACATTTAAAGTAAATAAAGCTTCACATGGGCGCTTTAAGTTAAGCAATGTATAAGAACCTGCCCTTGTCTCTTATCAACTCTGTTTAGAACCATGGTAATCAAATTATGAAGGAGAGAACCTGCATTGTCAGTTAATGATCTTTATCTCAGCTCAGGTAAAATTACATCATGTAGATTGTTGTTGTTTTTTAATCTCTCAACACTCTTTGAATATACTTCATCATTGTTCTTGGAAATGGCACAAATGTTTTCTGTAAAAATAATCACATATCCACAGTGGACAGATAAAGAAGAGCTGGTGATATGCAGGAGAGCTGACATAAGCTGTACATTTTGTTGCAGTTTTAGTACATATATCAGTACCTGTGTGAGTAATATACAATTTAAACATCGTTCCAATTTTATATTATTTGTTAATTTCATATTACCATAAGAAAACAAAACTCAGCCAAATTTTTAGTATTATAACTATTGCCTCCAAATTTTCTAATTCACTTAAAAAAATCCATCATTCAAAATATCATTGTCAAATCAGAAAACAGAAAAGTTAGGAACATATTTAAGTTCAATTATATGAAGACAGCCTAAATCGTAATCCCAACTTCATGTTAAAATCCCCTAATTCTCTGATAAAACTGAATCATACTTCACCTTTTTCATTCTTTTGGTTGATTTAATTTTTTTAAAATAAAAACACTTCTCTGATTTGGGGAGGCTTTTTTGCTTCCCAGATTAATTCTTTATTTAACACATTTGGGCAGGAAGGTCTTAGGATGGCAAATTTCTAAATCAATGTTCTGAATTATGGAAATGACAACCATTTCAACATCATCTTTTGTCAATATAAAAACTTTCAGATATGCATTTTTTTCTATCTGTCAACCTGGAACATATACAGTATAGTTTCCCACCCAAAGAAAAACATTTTTCCCTGAAAGAATTCAAGATGCAATTGAAACACTAAGGAAAAAGTGCCAAAGCCTGAGGATAATCTGTAGTATTCATTTCACCCTTTCCTATAGGTACCCTTGATTTTTCTTTTCATGAGCACAACAACTTTTATTTATTTGAAATAAATTTTAAAAAAACATAACTATCCTGACATTCTTACAATTTTATTTTTCCATCTGATATTTTATTCCAGTGATGAGGCTTTATTTAAGTAACATTCCCTCAGCTGGCCTGTGTAATTGCCCTCTTCTGTCCCATTTTTATTCCTGGAGATTCCTACACTGGACAAATTATCAAGAGTTAATTCAGCAGAAAATGTGAAATCTCTTAGGAGAAACGCAACAGTTTCTAGGTGGCCCTGACTACATCTTTAAACAGGTCATGAGTTTCTTATGTCTAGACCTGCACAAGCCCACACATGACAATAATCCCATAATTGGCCCACAGAGTCCCATCTACAGATGACAAAGAATATTTTAAAAATCAAGCTTTGGGTGGCATCTAAAGTATTCTTCGGCTGTTGTTTTTCAATAAAATCTTACTGGCTTCTCGAAGCTAATACCAGAACCAAGTTTGGCTCAGAAAATATTTAGAGATTTTTTTTTTTTTTTTAGAGAGAGAGAAAGAGAGAGCTTGAGCAGGGGGTGGGGAGGGGCAGAGAGAGAGGGAGAGAGAGAATCTTAAGCAGGTTCGTCACTGGGCTCAATCTCAGGACCTGGAGATCATGACCTGAGGCAAAATCAAGACTTGAAAGCTTAACCAACAGCCACCCAGGTGCCCCAAATATTAAGAGATCTTAATGAATTTGTATGTACTTGTGTCAAGCAAGTAGCAATTTAAACCCCAGTTAAGGTCAACTCAAAGCAGTAATCTATCACCAAAATTGTTTAGATTTAATCTTAACTATCATGATCATATCTTCTCTAATAACCACCTAATTCTGTTTTCCTGTCATCATAACAACCAACAGATTTCTTTCTATAATAAGAAATTAGCATTCTTAATAAATTTTTTAAGGCAGGGAGAAATCTAATGTATGGAATGTTTCCCTCCAGTCTTCCTTGAGAGAAGGAAAATGTATAGAATAAAGGATTGTTAAATCCACTGACCAAAGGTCAAAAACTATTGATAATCAAAAGTTAGGTTAAAGTTTTAAGTGATTTACATGTATTATCTCATTAATTTTCTTACATTCATTATCTGTGGTATTTTTTAATAAAGAAAAATCAGGCAAAGAAACATAGCCTAATTGTCCAGAGTACTATAGACAATAAATGTTACAGACAGAGAGAGAGACAAACAGGCATTTTTTCTATTAAGACAATCTGCCTGTTAAGATCCATTTATTCATTCAATTTATGCCACTTCCTATGTGCCAGTTACTGTACAAGACAATAGAAAATAGGTAGTGAATAGAAATAATTTTGCAACAAATGAAAACAAAAACAAAAAACCCTGCCTCATTGATCCTAACTTTTATTTTTAGGAGTGAATCAATACATCATTAGCAAGTAATATATATATATATATATATATATATATATATATATATATATATATATATATTCTATTTTAGAACAAGACAAATGTGTGGAGAAAAATAAACCACAGAAAGGGAGCACAAAGTGCCCAAGATAAGTGTGTTGAACGTTTAAACAAATAGTAAAAAAGTCTCATTGATTATATTTGTGTTTTAGGAGAACTACTCTATCAGCAATTTATAAAATGATTCAGAGGAAAATGTTGGAATGTGATTCAGAATAGAAAGTCTGCATATAGAAATATTTTAAGAAAAAAGTAAAATTTTTGGAGCAGCTTTCCAGTAGAAAAAAATTAGTCAGCTGGGAATTCTGCAGATAATATTAAAGACTAGCCAGAAGATATTGTGTTTGGCTTTTAAAAAAATATCAGGATCTAGAGAATAAGAACTGGAAAAGCTTATTTCGGAATATTGTGTGGCTTCTACTACTTTAATTTTTGAAAATATAGTTAAGCTTCTTCACTTACGCACAATGTCTCCAGAAAATGTGTAGGAATGTAAAATGTGCAAAATTTGAATAATGAAATTATAACATCATAAGTCATGCTGAGAGAAAAATGATAAAGCCAGGGACTTAAATAATACCAATGCATGAGAGCTCAAAAGTTTACTAATCATCTGCATACACATTATGTCTATACAGTTTGCTTCATGAATGATACAATTTTAAGACCTATAAAAATTGAAGGTTGAACCTCTGAATTCAATAATTGATGATCATAATAATCTATGGTTAGAGTCTTTGAATGTGTTTGTGTTTGTTTTTTGTCACACTGTGGCCTGCATTCTTTATGGGTTGTTAATAGTCTACTGCACTGTTCAGAAAGAAGATTTTCCTCAACTTTCTAGGTAGTACACCAAGTCACTAGAGTAGGTGAATCATTCATACCATTAGATCTCTGATAGAGATATCTGACATGAAGATCAAGTAACCTTACCCCATATATTCGGATGTATTTTTATTTTCTTGCTTATGTTAAAAGAACTAGTAACATTAAAATTCGCTCTACAATCATAAACCAAAGTCACTGGATTTCTTTGAGTCAGTCTTCCACACCCAACTTTAATCTATCATCTTCATTTATAAATCACATATTATTGAAAGAAATATGTTGAATATTTGTTTATATCCAACATTTTTCATTAACTATGATTTTGTTTGTAGAAATGAAGGGAGAAAAATCTGCGAAGGTGATTGCTTGGTTTAAGATAGTCATAAGCAAATAATATGTATTCGCTTTCCTCAGAAAATCTTTCCACATTTTACATAAAGTTAATGTATTTGGCTATATAATCAAAGTTAATAGTAATTCACTGTTTATTACATGCTAACCATTATTCCAAAAAGTTAACATGTGTTAACTTATTTAATGCTAACAACAAACCACGGAGGTAGATAGTATTAGTGGTGCTATTCCTCATTTTAGGGAGGTGAGACACAAAGAGAATACATAACTTATTAGACGTCTCCTATTTAGAGAGTAGCAAAAGTGGGATTCTACCTACGTGGTGTGACCATTAGTGTGACTCCAGAATGTGTGCTGTTATTAACCAACACACCTTCATGGCATTGCAAGCATGTGTTATCATTCATTTACCCAATTACTTATTTGTATTTATCTGAGTGGCTCTAAAACTTTTGAAGTAGTAAAACAGCACCATGCTGAGCATTCTGGAAACAAAATATTTTTATACATGTTTTATATGTTCTGAGAATATAATAGCTCAGGATGTATTTCTAGATTTTAGATTATGAAAAACAGCATTCCTTTATTCAAATTGCCCTCCATAAAAGTTGTATAAATATACTCTTCCATAAATATGTCTAAGTTTCTGATTTCTTTCCATCTACCATAATAGTGTATATTTTCTCCTTTAAAAACAAGTTTAAAATTAAGCTTTGTTTCTTTTGCGTGGAGTCTCTTTTTCTGTAGATCCCACCCATCATAAAATTTTTCATTTTTTGATGGTTCATTTTCTCCATGCATCCATTCTTTTCCCAGGTAAAGGGGGCAGAGCTATGAACAGGAACAGCATTTTCTAAAATGCCGACTTACTTGGAAGGTAATAAGAAACTCACAAAAGAACAGATGCTTTGGGAGTAGTGGAAGATTGTTATATTTTCTCTTCATGGTTAAGTGTAGGACAGAGGAGAGGCAAGTGATTTTCATTGTGAGACTGGGTAGGAGGATATGGAAAGACAGCAATTTAAAATTTTCGCCTACTTTAGAGAGAAGATATAGAATATTCTGAAATTTCTCTTGTGCTGGTGAGAATAAGAAAAATTTTAAAATATTAATAATCATTAGCTTGGCTCAGCAGGGGGACACACAGGACTGCCTGTCAAGAATAGAAATCACAGACTTAAGATTGTTGAGATAATATCATTGTAGAATGTATAGAATCAATTTATCATTTTCCTCTGTTTTTAAGGTTTTTCCACATTCATATTGTTACTATTGTTTAACATTTAAAAAGTTTTCTGAGTGGGGTAAAGATAATTCTACATATGTAAACACATTCCATCTGCTCTAACATACTGTAACTATAACAATGTCCATGTAAATGCAAGTTAGCTTCAAAGCTGAATGCATATTCATCTCTCATTGTATACCATTGATTAGTCATTTACCTACCAGACAGATTCTGGGAAGCTCTAGATTATTCCTCTGCCTTAAAAGTCGACCTAGCTCACAGGACCAAGAAGCATTTTCCAAGTACACACTAGGTGATGAACTTTTTTTACTCTTTGCTGGGGTCAGACAGGGATTGATACTAACTTAGTGGCATTTATAAAAATCTTCCAATCAGTTTTATAGTAGAAACATATCCATATTCTACATTCTTTCACAGTATTTATTAGGTTTTTATTATGTGCAGGTCTTTATATCAGGCTTCGGATACAGAGAATATTGATGCTTGAGGAGACAATCACATGTATGTGTATATGACAGTGTTAAAAAGAGGAAATCATCAGGGGCATCTGGGTGGCTCAGTAGGTTAAGCATCGGATTCTTGATTTAGGCTCAGGTCATGAGCTCATGGTCAAGATTGAGACACCTGCCTCAGGCTCCACACTGAGCATGGAGCCTGCTTAAAATTCTCTCTCTCCTTCTCCTTCTGCTCCTGCCCCCACTCATACGTGTTCTCTCTCTTTCAAAAAAGAAATTATCAAAGCTGTTGGTGGGTGAATAATAGGGAAATTCCACACAGTCGGATGCCTGTAAGTTGGTTAGACAAAGGTAGAATGGACACTCCAGGCAGAAGTTAAGAATGACAAAAAAGATATGCTCTGCTGGAAACAGCTAAGTGATCCTAAAAAGAGTAGGCTGAAGAAAGAGGGTAATGAGTTAGAGAGATATACATCATAAATGCCAGGATAAAGAACTGAACAAGGGCAACAAACAAGAAGGATTGCAAATGTGCTCTGTGTGAGGAGCAAAAAAATTAAGTTATATGTATCATGAATCATGCCTTTTTTTTAATTTAAATTCAATTAGCCTTTCCTATGCATTTATGAGTGGTAAAGAAAGTGCATGCTTACATATGGAAGAGGTGAATTTTTAAATAAATAGAATATGTCAGGCATGTATAAAATAATTGGCAATTTTAATGACCCAGTTTTGTCCTGAGCAGAATAAATTGTTTTGCTTAAATTCTGTAAAATTTGCGTTTAACAAGGAGATGATGCATGCCCTCAAATACACCTATTTTTTATTTCCAAATTAATGCAGAAAGTATTTCTGGGAACATTACATGGGTATGAAATTTACCCTGAAGATAATAAACTCATGAATATATACTAGACAGTAGAGCACAATGCAATGAATTTTCATTTGTGTCAGATAGCATCTTATTTCAACATTTTCCATGTTTTGAAAAGAGCAATTACATAACAGTAACATCTCTGTGGACCTAAATAAAAGGGCAGATTTAAATCTCCATAGTACATGTTTAGAATTTTACAATACACAAATTATTTAGCAACAGAATTTAAATGGATTAGTTAGGTGTTTTGTTTTTTTTTTCCTTTGTCTTCATGTTCATGTAAAAGTAAATGGACATTGTTTTAAATATGGGGTAAAATAAGATCCCCTTTTAATTTCAAGGATGGTCTATGTGACATAAATGTATCATGAGCGTGAAGCAGAAAGGTAATCTCCTAGAAGGTCTCTCTTAGTTTCAAATGATGAATCAGCACTGAACCTAACCTCTGGGGCAGTAATTTTTTTTTTTTTCCTAAAATGTCTGATGTCCTTCCTTAATTTTGGCCTAAATTCTACTGTGCTGGTATTTATGGTCACATAGTTTGAGTTTACTGATATATATATTCTATTATGAAACTACAAGGCTGATAGAATTATAGAATATACATAAGTCTACATATACATATATATATGTGCTATCATGAGACTAGAAGGTAGTAACAACCCCAGACTACTGACCGTGGATACTAGCATAGTGGAATTTAGATCAAAATTAAGGAAGGACATTGGACATTTTAAGAAAAGAAAAATTTCACTGCCCCAGTCAGGCTTGGTACTGATATCTATAATATTCTATTCTATCATAAACTTCTATCATATTTTCATATACATATATTTCTCCCATCTCTCTCCCTCCCTCTTTATTTAAATCTTCCTCTGCTTTCATGGATGGATATGTGTGTGTGTGTGTGTGTGTGTGTGTAAAACTACTGTCTCTTATGAATCTAGTAAAGAGCAACAGGACAAACCTACAGGCATGAGAAAAAAATTAAAACAATATAAGTCAATGACTCACATGCACACCTGCATTCAATATTTGAGCTCATTTTAGTGAATTTCAGGACAGAAAGTGTCATAAATACACATTATGCCCTATTTCTTATTAACTCTTAACATCCTCTGTCCAAATCTGGCTAACCCTCTTCTGCTGGGAATTTCTCACTAATACTTCCTATCCAGGTAACCCCTGCTGCTGCTTAAGACCATAAACATCACCACTGTTTCCATTCCATTGTTACCGTTTTTATATTCATCATTTCCTTTGTCTGTTTTATACTATTCTGACTGATAGGAAGGTTCTCTTTCTCCAGGAAAAAGTATGTATTCAAGTATCTTTCCTATCCTTTCGTTTTTTCTTCTTTGTATTTTCCTAGGATGGTTTTCTCATTTAAATGATTTCATCATGTTTTACTATTTGTCTCTGTATTTTTATACTTCATTCAGAAATATTTTCATTTTCTAGTTTTATATCAGGCACTATGCTAAGCAATTGCAAAATATTGCTAAGAAAGAGAGACATCATACCAGCCCTGACTATTCTTAGAGTCTGGTCATACATTTCCTACGCCCTCCCCCAGCAGCGTCACCTAAGAATGCTTGCCACAGTGCACTTAAGTGGAATGGCCATCACTCTTTGTCACTACTGTGCTTCCTGGTGCCTAGGATAAAACATACAGTGACTGTCTATTTCTAAACTGCCGGTCCAATATGGCGGCTACTAGACACAGGGTTCATTAAGTTTAAATTCAAATTAATTAACATAAATAATATTAAATATAATTTTCGTAGTAACACTAGCCTGATTTCAAGTGTTCAATAGCCACAAGTAATTAGTGGTTACCACATTGGACAGAGCATGAGTAGAGCGTCTCCATCATGGGAGACAGTTGTATTGGACAGTGCTGTCCTCTAATCTATGTGTCAAGGGTTGATGGTATCACCTCATAATTCTATAAAACATTTTTCTTTTTTCTCCTATGAGTGCAGATTAATGAATCCTTCCTTCCAAAGCCCTTTAGAAAATTGAAGAAAAACTTAAAAATTTCCATCAAATTTTAGTCAACATTCTTTTTTCTTTTTTCTATTTTTTGTTGCCATTGTTGTTGTTGTTGTTATACAAATAATCATTTCCTGATGCAGGAGGTATTTTCTTTTTTATTCCTTCTTAAGTGGTTGTCAAAATGGTCTTCACCCACATGTCAGTGTCCATTTTGACTTCCCTATATTGTCTGTTTTTTTTTTTTTTAAGATTTTTTTTTTTTTTTTAAGATTTTTTATTTATTTATCTGAGAGAGAGAATGGGAGACAGAGAGCATGAGAGGCGGAGGATCAGAGGGAGAAGCAGACTCCCCGCTGAGCAGGGAGTCCGATGCGGGACTCGATCCCAGGACTCCAGGATCATGACCTGAGCCGAAGGCAGTTGCTTAACCAACTGAGCCACCCAGGCGCCCTGTCTGTTTTTTAATTAAAGCATATTGTGGATTAAAGCATATTTTGTACTTACAGTTTTCTTAATTAAAATTCAATATTACTGAAAAATAAGAGTGAAATTTAATTTTTTCACTGTTGAATTAGAATAATTTTATTTATTAAGCTTTACCTACACTGGGAAAACTGTATTTGTTTGTACACCAACTATTCTATTTCCAAATCTACAGGAAATAAATAAATAATACTTTCTGCTACCTTCTAGAGACAATTATTTGAAAAAAAATATTTTAATCTTCATTAAGAGGAAGTTTGGACTTTAGTATGAAACACTGAACTCTTGGTCAAAAAAAAAAAGTCTTTAGGTTGGAAACAGACCCATACAGACAACAAACTGATGGCTGCCAGAGAGGAAGGGTGTTGAGGAATGGACAAAATGGGTGAAGGGGAGTGAGAGATACAGGCTTCCAGTTACAGAATGGATAAAAAGTCATGGGATTGAAAGATACAGCATAGGGAATATCATCCATGGTATTGTAATAGTGTTGTAGGATAGCTACACTTGTGGTGAGCATACCGTAACTCAAAGACTTGTCAAATCACTGTGTTTTACATCCAAAATTAATGTTACAATGTGTATCAAGTATACTTAAAAAAAAAAATTATTTAGCCAAAGAAAATATACATCAAATGGGTAGTAATAAAAATAATGACATTAGTAATCAAATTATCAAACTTACATTATTAGTCATTATGTGACGAGCACTAACTCTAAGGTTTTTACACAATTAGCATATGTAATTACCTCAACAACATTCTTTTTCTTTTTTTAAGATTTTATTTATTTATTTGACAGAGAGAGACACAGTGCAGAGGCACGAGCAGGGGGAGTGGGAGAGGGAGAAGCAGGCCTCCCGCCGAGCAGGGAGCCCGATGCGGGACTCGATCCCAGGACCCTGGGATCATGACCTGAGCCGAAGGCAGACGCTTAACGACTGAGCCACCCAGGCGCCCCACCTCAACAACATTCTGATACGAATGCTATTACTATTAATTTTATCTCTCAATGAAAAAACTGAGGAAGGGTTAGAGTAAGACACTCTAGCAACCCCAAAATGGTTAGAAGTGCTGTCAGTACAGAAAGCAAAGAAGTGAAATAGCTTTGAAATTAGAAGATGTGAACCCAAGCTCTCCTGTTTCAATCATAATTACTTCATTGGTTGTTCATATGACCTTGGCCAAGACACTTAGCTTCTCTGTTTCATTTTTATCTTTTTAATGGATGTATATGATTATCAGAATGGTTTAATTTGATAGATTTTAAAATGGTGAAAGAACCAAAAAGATGGTTTAATTTTGATTAATCCTTTGTCCTACTCACCTAACTGTTTTGATAGCTCTGAGAAACTGGGGAGATAAAATGGCATCTCCACACAACTAGAAATAGGATTCTTACATACTTTGCAAAGTATGCTTTTCTATGTCTTTTCCATTATCTCAAACATTTAGTTGATTTTGGAATATTTAAATTGGAAGAGGAAATAGAGGTAAAATGATTTTTTGCTTTTGTTGTTCAGATGGAGAAAAAAGAGTCTGAAAAATATAGTGAAACTCTGCTTGTCAGAAGCATGACAAACATGAGAATCCAGGTCTCCAAAATCCTGTTCGTATGGCTGTTTTCACTTAAGTATGATGTCTCCCCACCCCCAAAAGGAAATATAAATTGCCCTGCGTTGTGGACTTTTCGATAGCTCTGATTGCATTTACACACAGGCAAAAGGAATTTTTCTTAGCTGTACCAGGAAAACAGAGATGGCTAATTGTATAATTGTATAATACAATTAATTCTGTTTTTCTTCAGGGCATCCACATAAATGAGGGGTTACTTTGAATATAATAGAAATATCTACTACCATATTTCCTTGTAGATTATTGAGCCTAAGACAATTTTCTCCATATAATAACTCTATTTGCAATTTGCCACAAAAGGATCATATGTTTTTAAGAATGTCTTTCAATGCCTAAGTTCTGCTTTTGCTTTCCAAATGTATTTAAAAAGCAGTAACATTTCTTACAAAGAAATACATCTTTATTATTTGTAAGAATAAACTTCTTGTCTTCATATAAGGAAAATTCAGTGGTCTTAAATAGTTCATATGGAAATATATAAATGAAGGAATCTGTCTTGTAGGTGGAAACGTTTACTGCTACTCTACGGCTTTAGATTTATGAAATTCAATTTTTGCTTTGTAAATTTTAACATGTTTCTAGAGAGGCAGTACAGTATGATAGGTGAGAGCATGAACTCTGAAATCAATTTTGTAAAATTCAAATCCTGGCCCTATCACTTACAAACTGTTTGACCTTGGGCAAGAAATATAGCCTCTATGGGCCTCATCTTCCTCATTGGTAAAATAGAAATAATAATGGTGTTCTGTGGATATTCATCCATATAATGTCCATCTCTGTGAGTTCATCAATAGACCAGTTCAGAATGAAGGATTCTGTAAACTTTATTTATAATTATTATTACTGGTATGCTTGTCACAATAACCAAAGTACAAAGCATGTGACCCACTTCATTTATATGTATTTACATATGAAAATATATGTGTGAAAAATATATGAAAGTATCATATATATTTATAATTCTATTAATATTAATATTATTTATTTAACATAGAAACTTATTTAATTCTATGAAATATTATTTAAATTATATTTTAATTTTTTATTTTAGTTTTTTATTTTTATTTTTCAGTATCACAAATTTTGTCCCAGAGAGAGGACATGTTGTTACTGAGGGACAGGAAAGTGACACATTAGGCAGAACCTTGCTAATTTTGAGCTTGGGGTGTAGTCAATAGCAATGATGTATCCTCACACCACAGAATCCAGTCAAACCCTGTGGAATCTTGACTATATGCTTTATTATGAAAATCTAAATTTCATTCGATTTGTCAAACAGAGAAGATACTTTGTGTGGACATTCAGGTTGATATTGCCTCTTCATATACTCTGCCAGATCCAGAATAGATCCTCTGCAGGTTTGTTCATTTCTCATCAGGTAAGAACTTTGATTAATCTAATAGGTCTCTGATTCCATTAGAATGCTCACAGACTCTTCTTATTCTGGCAAGAGGAGAAATCCACTCTCTCCAGGTTCTTGACATTGGGTAATCAATTCCTATTTGCCTTCTGTATCCTAGAGAGTGGATGAGGCATGAGGGATTCAAGACATTTAGTATCCTTAACATAATCTAAAGGAACACTCAAGTTCATATATAATTTGATTTTATATATGTTTGAAGAGAACCAAAAAATTCTGTGTGGTTAATAATATCACAAAACTTACAAAACCTTTGCAACTAGATTATGAGATGAAGTGAGTAGTGATCTATTTTAATCACTTTAAGAGGAACAAAATACAGCACCCTAACCTATGTGTGACTACTTTACTTTGTGACTACCTATGACAGAAGTGAAGATAACAGAGTAGAGACTATATATTTTTATAATAGGCTTTTAGTTAAAGTATGCTACAAGTCCATAAAAATTAGCAGTTTTTATGAGTAGATTCAAACTAAAAAATAAATAAATAAATAAATAAATATATAAAAAACAAAAACAAAACAAAACGTTAATTTTTAAAATTCTGGTTCTGAGTTAAACAGAGAAGAGTCAAGGAAGACAATACCTTAGGATCCTTATATACCAGGATATTTAATGCATACTTTTGTTATCTCAGTTTCTGCCAAGGTCTTGGGTGCAGAAATTAATCCAATAGGTACCAAGTACCCCAGATTCTAAAGTGTAGTACCACACTATCCATGCATGACATGTTAAGAGACTATGGTTCTGATTCTCTCAGATTTAGAAATCACTCACTTATAATAATTTAGAAGAGTTAAGGAACATCTATGTCTTTGGAGGGAATTGTCAGTACTTTGTGCACTACCAACTTATTTTAAGCTAAAAAACAAGACAGGGTTTTGAGGTGATTGCTCCGAGATAACGTATCTATCTCCTATTAAGTTTGGGAAACATGAAGACTGAGCGGCTGGGCTAGATGGTCATTAGATCAGAACAGCAGGAGATCAGAGAGTCATTGTGGCCATGGGCTGTGACCCATGTTTCCATATAAATGGAGTTTGGAAAAGCTTGTATTCTATGAGCCAAAAGTAGACCATGTAGGAGGAAGCTGGTTGGAGCTTTCTTAAAAGAGAATCTACTCAAGAGTCCTGCCAGGAGCTGTAATTGACCCAGCATCGCAGGGACCATGGGAAGCCAAGGCCTTCATGATAGAGTCATAAAATGCCAGCTGTAGGAGATATCTCTGTGATACTAAGAATTGTAGTTTCCCATCCAGGGAGAGGCTAGAAATGGGGTATCTAACACATAAAAGCATACAGTCAGAGAGAGGGTTGAGGATTGTACATATAACAAAGCACAGGACATTCATTTTTCTATCTTTTCCTTTTTTTTTTCCTCATTGAGGTGTCTAAATTAGATAATAAATAAGGGACAAGGAGTAGACAAGTGTAGTGGAGAAGAGAAGCTAAACATCCAACACCCCAGTGCAAGCTTCCCAGCCTACAGCTGACTCAAGATGATGGCGGGGAAACAATTTACTTTTGTATTGACGTTTAAGTATTTTATTATTGCAGTAGACTAGGTAGAGCTTTAATTAATGAAAATGAGATCATTTGTATCTTTAAGAACCGGGCTAAAATATCAGCCATGTACAGGGAAAGAACTAGACCACAGATCATTGGAAGAGGACAGATGGAGAAAAGTCATCCTGTTCAATTTGACAGTTGCCTGCTGTATTAGTTTCATCCAGCTGTCGTAACAAATTGCCACTGACTCACTGGTTTAAAACAACAGAAAAAAACTCTTTCACAACTCGGGAAGCCAAAAGTCCAAAATCAAAATACCAGCAGGGTTAGTTCCTTTTTGGAGGCTCAGTAGGAGAATCTGTTCCATGCCTCTCTTCTAGCATCTGGTGGTTGCCAGCAATCCTTGGTGTCCCATGGCTTAGAGCAGCATATTGCCAATCTCTGCCTCTATCATGTTCTTCCTGTGTAGCTCTTTGTCCAGATTGCTCATCTTCTTGTAGGGACACCAATCACTGGATTAGGGCCCACTGCAATCCAGTGTGGCTTCTTGTTAACTTGAGTATAATTGCAAAGACCCCATTTCTGAATAAGGTCACATTCACTGGTTCCTAGTAGACATGGATAGATGAGGGTCACTATCTACCCCATCATATATGTCATATATTTATTACTAAGAGTTTTGAAATAGGCATATTAGATTTCATAATGTTAGCATTAACTTCATTCTCCGGTGTATAAAATTATATTTCCTGCCTTTTGATTTAGGTGAGTTTCTTCATTATCTTAATAAACGGACAATTAATTGAGTGCCTGAAATTGGAAGAAGGGGAGGAGCAAAGGACTTACCTTCCAAGACTCTAAAATGGAGATCAGGAGGTGCCTAGGTGGCTCAGTCGGTTAAGTGTCAGACTTTGGCTCAGGTCAGGATCTCAGGGTTCTCGGATTTAGCGCCGCATTGGGCTCCCTGCTCAAGAGGAGTTTGCTTCTCCCTCTCCCTCCCCCTGCTCGTGCTCTCTCTCTCTCTCAAATAAATAAAATCTTTAAACAAATTAAAAATATAAAATGGATATCAGGTTAATGTAAAGAGAAAAATAATACAAGTATAGATAATGGAAAAATATCTGGAACATAATAAACATAACAACTTTTATAAAAAATATTAAATGAACAAAGCAGATGATCATTTTTACTAATCGCAAAGTATCTAAGATTTTTTTGAGAAAGATAAAGAATTATTAATTATTTATCATTCTGCTTTCAGTCAATTTACATTGAGCATTATAATGTTATTCTACTTAAAGACAAAATTCCCATTTAATTGATATGATTCTAATTACATTTTTTATGAAATGAAAATTATGGGTATGTGAAAGATACTTGTGATCCTTTATTATATTCTAAATGCTATGGTGAGTGCTGTGAATTGTGTAAGACTCATGAATCACAGACTTGTACCTCTGAAACAAATAATGCATTATGTGTTAAAAAAAAAAAAGAAGAAGAATATAGCAGGAAGGGAAAAATGAAGGGGAGGACATCGGATGGGGAGACAAACCATGAGAGACTATGGACTCTGAGAAACAAACTGAGGGTTCTAGAGGGGAGGAGGGTGGGGGGATGGGTTAGCCTGGTGATGGGTATTAAAGAGAGCACATATTGAATGGAGCACTGGGTGTTATATGCAAACAATGAATAATGGAACACTACATCAAAAACTAATGATGTAATGTATGGTAATTAACATAACATAATAAAATAAAATAAAAATAAATAAAAAAAATAAATAAATACAGCTATTTATAATTCATTGGAAAAGAGGGAAACAAACTATGACGGTTTGCAGTTCCATTTTTTTCTAAAAGCAGTAGGATCATTTCAACTCTCAGTGTTGCTAGTGCATACGAACAACAACAAGAATACTTGGTCCTAGGCCATTTCAAAACAATTAAGATGCTGTTTTCTGTACTCTCATATGAAATTTATATATTTTACATATATGTCTTATCTTTTTATTTAAAGCAGATTGAAATCTCATATTTTCCCAAGATAGAATACATTTTTTTCTATCCAAATTTAGAAGAGTATACAGAAACTTTGAATGGATTCATTACATCTAAAAAGCCTTATATTTATTCATTGTGGGTCTGAGAGTACAGAAAGAATTTTTTAAAACACACACACACACACACACACACACACACAAAATCCTTAGCTTATCATTCCTGTGCTTTGCCAAATGTAGTTAGGAAACATCAGTATGAAAGGTAGGGAATAAGGTAACTAATGCTCTGCTATGGAATTTTCCCCTTCTTACACATCTTTATCTCCCAATAATGGTTACAATAAAACTTTCATTGACTAAAAACAACAGTGATCTTGCCAGGCTTAGTATAACATTTACAAATCAAAGGGGAATAGTTCAAGGCATAACTGAACCATTTGAAAATAAACATGAAAAACTAAGTTTCAGGAATCTAAACTAAAGCTGGTCTAGAGAAATAAGTCTTTCATATATATTTTCTGTTTTTTTCTTGGGGGTGGTGATAGATTGTTTTATTTAATTTCGTTTTATTTTTGCCAAAGTGAATTGGCATTCCTACCTGTATGTACAATATGCTCTGCTTCCTTTGTTTCTGTTTCTAATGGAGCTATATATATATATTTTTTTCCACAATGGTTTGTGAACATCTTGTTGAACCATGGATTTGCCAGTGTGGCTGCATATCAGGGCCACTATGGAAATTAAGTTAAAATAAGAGCATCTACTTTTCACACTGCGTGGCAATGTGAAAGTGCATCCCTTAAGGCATAAATCACCCATCATTTATCCCTACCATAGTAGATGTTCACTAAATGCTTTTTAGGACAAGAAAGAATCATTAAATTAATTAATAAAATAAGTTCACCCTTGATGAAATCATCATTTTTCTATAAAAATGGCCTTGTTATAAAAATAAGAATCTCTTAAAACGTAGTTATATCAAATTATGTTATGGACCTATTCTTTTGACACATGTATCTAATTGTATAAGAAATTAAATTTATAATGAAACATTGAATATAAAGTCATTTAGGTATGCTTCCCCCATTTTTCATTCAGTTAATACTAATGAAAGCAATTTAGAAATATTATAGAGTAAAAGTTTGTGTAAATTATATTTAAGTAATGCATAGTGCACATTGTCATTGGTTGCAAACAAGCACTCACCAGGGGGAACAAAAAAGGAAAACGTAATGCAAAAAGAGTCAGCATAAACCAAGCTAACTAAGAAAAAAACATTACTAATTATAAAAAATGAAAAAGGGGACATCATTACAGTCAATGGATATTAAAAGAATAATAAAGAAATATTATGAACAACTGTTCAACAACAATGGTGTTGGGAAAATTAAACAGCCATATGAGGAAGAATGAAACTGGACCATCACCTTATACCATACACAAAAATAGACTCAAAATGGATGAATGACCTAAATGTGAGACAGGAATCCATCAAAATCTTAGAGGAGAACACAGACAGCAACCTCTTCGACCTTGGCCACAGCAACTTCTTGCAGACACATCTCTAAAGGAAAGGGAAACAAAAGTAAAAATGAACTATTCAGACTTCATCAGGATAAAAAAAACTTTTGCACAGCAAAGGAAATAGTCAACCAAACTAAAAGCACCTACAGAATGGGAGAAGATATTTGCAAATGACTTATCAGATAAAGACCTAGTATCCAAAATCTATAAAAAAAATTATCAAATTCAACACCCATTAATCCAAACAATCCAGTCAAGAAATGGGCAGACATTTATCCAAATGAAGACATGAACAGACATTTATCCAAAGACATACAAATGGCCAACAGACATGAAAAAAAATGTTTAACCTCACTCAGCATCAGGGAAATATAAATCAAAACCACAGTGAGATAACACCTCATATCTTTCAGAATGGCTAAAATTAACAGGAAGAAACAGATGTTGGTGAGGATGCAGAGGAAAGGGAATCCTCTTATACTGTTTATGGGAATGCAAAGTGGTGGAGCCACTCTGGAAAATAGTATGGAGGTTCCTCAAAAAATTAAAAATAGAACTACCCTATGACCCAACAATTGCACTACTCAGTATTTATCCAAAGGATACAAACATAGTGATTCGAAGGGGCACCTGCACCCCAATGTTTATAGCAGAAATGTCCACAATAGTCAAAATATGGACAGAGCCCAAATGTCCATTGACAAATGAATGGATAGAGATGTGGCATTTATATACAATGGTGTTACTCAGCCATCAAAAATAATGAAATCTTGCCATTTGCAATTATGTGGATGGAGCTAGAGCGTATTATACTAAGTGAAATAAGTCAGTCGGAGAAAGACAAATACCATATGATTTCACTCATATGGAATTTAAGAAACAAAACAGATAAACATAGGGGAAGGGAAGGAAAAATAAAATAAGATAAAAACATAAAGGGAAGCAAACCATAAGAGACTCTTAACTATAGGAAACAAACTGAGGGTTGCTGGATGGGGTAATTGGGTGATGAGCATTAAGGAGGGCACTTGATGTGATGTGCACTGGGTGTTGTATGCAACTGATGAAACACTAAATTCTACCCCTGAAACTAATAATACAGTATATGTTAACTAAATTGAATTTAAATAAAAAATTAAAAAAAAAAAAAACTCTCAGCAAATTAGAAATAGAGAGAACTTCCTCAAACTGGTAAACAATTAACCTACAGCTAACATCCTACAAAACTGCAAGAAACTCAAAGCTTTCCCACTAAGATCAGGAACAAAGCAACGATATCCTCTCTCATCACTGCTTTTCAACATTGCACTAGAAGTCAATATTAATGCAATAAAACAAGAAAAAAAGTAAAAAGTATACAGACTGGGAAAGAAATAAAACTGTCTTAGCAAATGACATGACTGTCCATGTAGAAAATCTGAAAAAGTCAACAAAAAAATGTTCTGGAACTAATAAGCGATTATAATCACAAGTTTGGAGGATACAAGGTTAATAAACAAAATCAATTGCTTTCTTATATATCCCAAGTGGAATTTGAAATTAAAAGGACAATACACTAGCAACCCTCAAAATTAAATAAAATACTGGGGCACCTGGGTGGCTCAGTTGTTAAGCGTCTGCCTTCGGCTCAGGTCATGATCCCAGGGTCCTGGGATCGAGTCCCACATCGGGCTCCCTGCTCGGCAGGAAGCCTGCTTCTCCCTCTCCCACTCCCCCTGCTTGTGTTCCTGCTCTCGCTATCTCTCTCTCTGTCAAATAAATAAATAAAATCTAAAAAAAAAAAAAAAAAAATTAAATAAAATACTTAGGTATAAATTTAACAAAATATTTACCAGATCTATATGACGAAAATTACAAAACTCTGATAAAAAAATCAAGGAAGATTTAAATAAATGGAGATATAATCCATGTTTATCAACAGGAAGATTCAACATTGTCAAAATGTTAGTTCTTCCCAGCTTAATCTATGTATTCAATGCAACCCTAACCAAAACCATAGCAAGTTATTTTATGGATGTTGTATTCTAAAGTTTATATAGAGAAGCAAAAATCCCATAAGAGAGAACACAATATTGAAGAACAAGAACAAGTTCTCTAACTTACAAATTATATTATATGATAATGTGATAAAGTAATTTGTAAGTTAGAGAACTAACACTACCTGACTTCAAGCCTAACTCTAAAGCCACAGTAATCAATACAGTATGGTATTGGTGAAAGAATAGACAAATAGATCAATAAAACAGAATAGAGAGCCCAGAAGGAGACTTCTATAAGCACTGTCAATTGATATTTGGCAAAGAAGCGAAGTTGTTACAATGGAGCAAAGATTGTCTTTTCAACCAATGGTACTGGAACACATGTACATCCAAAGGCAAAAAAAAAAAAAAAAAAAAAAAAAATCTAGGGAGAGGTCTTACATCTTTCAACAAAATTAGCTCTAATGAATCATAGACCTAAATGGAAAATGCAAACTATAGAACTTGAATATGGTAACATAGAAGAAAATCTATATGACCTTGGGCTTGACAATAAATTTTTAGATATACCAGAGACACAATTCATGAAAGAAACAATGGATAAGCTGGACTTCTTTAAAATTAAAAATTTCTGCTCTAGGAAAGACACTGTCAAGAGAATGAAAAGACAAGCCACAGACTGGGAGGAAATATTTGCAAAAGACATATCTGATAAAGGACTGTTACCTCAAATATACAAAGAACACTTAAAATTCAACAATAAGAAAATAAAGCCCCATTAAAAAATGGACCAAAGACTTTTAACAGACACCTTACCAAAGAAGATATATAGATGGCAAATTAGCATAGAGAAGATAGTCTGCATTATATGTTCTCGGGGTAATTCAAATTAAAAGAACGAGATACCACTACATGCCTATTAGAATGGCCAAAATTCAGAAATGGTGCTGGGGACGTGGGGCAATAGGAACTCTCATTCATTGTTGATGAAAATGAATGAAGGTACAACTACTTTGAAAGACAATTTAACACTAAAAATACTTTTACCATACGATTGGCAGTTGCACTCCTTGGTATTTACTTAAAGCATTTGAAAACTTATGTCCACAGATGTTTATAACAGCTTTACTCATAATTGCCAAAATTTGGGAACAATCAAGATGTCCTCTAGTAAATGAATAAATAAATAAGCTGTGGTACTTCCAGACAATGAAATATTATTCAGTGCCAAAATAAAAATAAAAATAAAAGGAAGTTAAGCTATCAAGCAACGGAAAGACATGGAGGAAATTTAAATGCATATTACTAAGTGAAAGAAAACAATCTGTACAGGCCACATACTGTATGATTCCAACATTCTGTAAAGGGCATAACTATGGAGACAATAAAGGACAGTGTTTGCCATGGTTTAAGGGGGAACATAGGATTAACAGGCAAAACACAGAGATGATTTTTAATGTGGTGAAAATTCTCTGAATGCTACTATAATGATGGATACATGTCCTTATAAATTTGTCTAAACTCACAGAACATGCAACAAAAAGACCAAACCTAACTTTGGTCTTTGTCAATGTGGGTTCATCAGTTATAACAAATGTAACACTCAGCTGGAGAAAGTTGATAATGGAGGAGGGTATACATATGTTGGGGCAGGAGGTATGTGATAATGTAATTTGTAAGAAATATATATTTAGTCATTCAGATGACCAAAATATATTTCTTATGTATATTTGGTCTTTGTCCACAGTTCCTGGCTCACAGCCCCTTGGAATTTCTTAAGTGTTGAAGTGATACAGGTGTCTTTTGTTATATTAATAAAGGTGACTTTTGGACCCCACCCAAGGGCAAGGGTTAGTTGCCAGGAGGACCAACCATGTAATTATAGGGTTGGAAATTTTAGTCCCACCCCTGGACCTCCAGAGAAGGGAGAAGGACCTGAAATTTTATGTCAATAGCCAATGACAGTCGATCATCACTATGCAATGCAGTCTCAGTGAAAACCTAAGAGGAATGAGTTCAGAGAACTTCTGGGTTGGTGAATATGTGGAGATGTGGGGAGAGTGGAGCACCTGGAGATGACACAGAAGTTTGTTGTCTTTCCCACATACTTTGCCTATGCGTCTCTTTCATCTGGCTGTTCCTGAGTTACATCTCTTTATAATAAACTGGTGAGCTAGTAATTAAAATGTCTCTCTGAGTTCTGTGAGCTCCTCTAGCAAATTAATCAAACCAGAGGAGGAAGTCCCGAGAACCTCTGACTTATAGCCTGTTGGTCAGAAGTACAGGTACCAACTTGGACTTGCAACTGGTGTCTGAAACCCAAGGGCAGAGGGTCACTGAAACCTCTAATCTATAGCTGGTTGGTCCGAGGCACAGGTAACAGTGTGGGGCTTGCTACTGGCAACTGAAATGGGGAGTCAGGGATAGTCGTAGAGGACCACACCCTTAGCCTGTGGAATCTGATCCTATCTCTGGGTAAAAAGTGTCAGAATTAACTTCTCAGACATCCAAAAAGTGTCCAAGAATTGCTTGGTGTTTTGTGTGTGGGAAATTCCACCACCCAGGTTGGAATTGGGAAACTTAACAGAGGGTATATGAGAAATCTCTGCACCTTCTACTCACTATTGCCTCCTAAAACTACTCTAAAAGTTGTCTATTAAAAAAGAGCATTATATAAATTGTTAGAGAATGGGAACATTTCTGGATAAATAACTGTTCTATTTCACACAGTGTATGTGTTTTTTTCCCTCAGGAATTACTATTTTTAGTAATTGATAGCAGCATTATCTCAAGTTCTTTTCATGGAACATTCAAATGTCCCACTCTGCTTATCCTCACTCTGGTCAGTTAACCCAAATGGACTTCCATTATCTGATTAAGTCACTCTTAGGAGAAGACAGCAATGAGGATTAACTCTTTAGGGGGCACAAGCAACAGAAAAGAGGAACTTTTAAAGCAAACACATCTGTTACTGATAGAGCTTGTTGGAGGAGGAGGAAGACATATTAACTTCCTATGTTAATATAGAACATATTCCTATGTTACTTGCCTCTCTTTAAAGGAGATAACCCATGGCTAAGAACAAAATGAGCACTGCCATTCAAATCCATTTTTTTATTTCTGAATGTTCTGGTATTACACCCACTTCGAACATTTAAAAGTTATGCTCTAACTTCCTAAGATAGCTTTGGGCTTTCACAAGAACATGGTGATTGTGAGGGCAGACAAAAGGACCTAATGCCAGGCCACTATTTAGTATTTTTATTGTTCACAGATATATCCTTACTTTTATAGTCTCACTGTTGATTTTCATGATTAATGGATACATGTCTCTTTCTGGCAACTTTTTTTTTTTTTTTTTAAGATTTTATTTATGTTACAGACAGACAGTGAGAGAGGGAATACAATCAGGGGGAGTGGAAGAGGGAGAAGCAGGCTTCCTGCTGAGCAGGGAGCCCGATGTGGGGCTCGATCCCAGGACCCTGGGATCATGACCTGAGCCAAAGGCAGACGCTTAACAACTGAACCACCCAGGCGCCCCTCTTTCTGGCAACTTTTGAATAAATTGTAGCTTTGACCATCAAATGGTCACAAGTGTAGGTAGATTTTTCAACCCGCATTATCTGCCTCATAAAGCTGGTATGGATCAAACAAGATAAGCTATGTAAAATGTCTCAATAATAATGAGGTGAAATGTAATTCTATTTTGAAGTTATTAATTTGTTCCCAAGTTGAAATGTAGACTTGAAATACATAAATGGTAACAAGAAAGTGTGACTGTCATATAATCATAAGCTACTGGAGATCATAAACATTTTTGGCTCATGAATGAAAAAAGGAAACGTCATGTTCAGGTTCTCTCAAGAAATCATTTTAAAGAGATCATTTCAGGATGAATGCATGTTAGTCCAGAATCAATGAAGATATTGCTTAATGGTTCTGAAAAATCTCCTTATTGATTTATCAATCTATAAATTTTAAAATATCGCTTGTTAGATGCTTTGGTCTTGCAAGTTCTGGAATCAGCAAAGCAGAAATCACACATGCAGCATCTGACAAGATTATATGTGAACGGCGTATCTAGCATGAAAATAAAAAAAGTCTAAGACAACTGCCATTATAAGACTCACCATAATAATAGAAAATAAAGTTATGAAGATACAAGTCCAGTAACATGAGAGGTGCTATAATAGAAAAGTGTACTCCCCACACAGGCAGTTAAAGAGGATACATAGTCACAGCTAGCTTACTGGGGTGAGGGAATGAGATGGTGTAATATTTTCTCATTAAAGACCTCATTGCACTAAGCTGAGAGTGAAAATATCAGTTTTCATGGTAATGCTGATTATTGGCAAGAAAATGTAAAAAGTATTCAGGATTTTGGCAAAAATGGAAAGAGGGATATAAGTGAAGTTCTAAAAATTCCTGTTTTTTCGGGGGCACCTGGGTGGCTCAGTCGTTAAGCATCTGCCTTCGGCTCAGGTCATGATCCCGGGGTCCTGGGATTGAGCCCCGCATCGGGCTCCCTGCTCCGTGGGATGCCTGCTTCTCCTTCTCCCACTCCCCCTGCTTGTGTTCCCTCTCTCGCTGTGTCTCTCTCTGTCAAATAAATAAAATCTTTTAAAAAAAAAAAATTCCTGTTTTTTCTCACTTGATAGATATCATCAATTATTGTAAATTAAAATTTATTGGTAATTAGTCGTGACTGTCATGAAGGAAATTTTGTTGACCTAAGTAAAAAAGAGAAAAATTTAAGATCATATGAAGAAAGTTGCACACGAAGCCTGAATAGAAACAGTCTGAGATTGAAGATAACAACTCTAAGGAGTCACAAAGAAGGAAAATCCCATTTGTAATAAAAAGCTTGGAAACTGAAGTTTCTGTTCCAACGATATTCCCTGACTAACAGAGAATTCAGTGCCAGCTCTTTGTGAAGCTCATGCATGCTGCTTTCTATGCCTCAGAAAGGGAGAAGATTTAAGTAGAACCACTCTACACAACAGCTTAGAAGACAGGATGAATAATTCCTAAACAGAAAGAAGGAAATGCTAAAAAAAAGTGAACCAGGAATTACAACATGGTCAAGATTTCAAAAGAAGTTAAAATATGAATGGCTTTGGATAGGAATGTGAAAATGATCACATGGGAGAAAAAATTCTGTAATAGTGAATAAATAGTATCCAGGTAGCTCTTTCCTCATGTGGTGATTCTGAGAGTTTTAGAAAAATTGCACCCTGGGACTCTCATAAACTGCTGGTATGAATGTAAAACTGTATAACCTCTTGGGAAATATTTATCAGTTTCTTAAAAAATTAAACACAGATCTATCATTTGACCTAACCATTCCACTCTTAGGTTTTTCCAAAAAGAAAAATTAAATAAATATATATCCATTTAAAGACTGGCACATAATTGTTAATTACAGCTTTATTTTTGATAGTCAAAAATTGGAAACAGACCAAATATGTATGTCAAGATAATAGATAACCAATTTATCCATTGATTGCCCAATGCATATCAAAATGATGGCTATCCAAATGATACTGTGATATGCAAATTACCTAAACAATAATCAACTGTTTATGAATGGATAAATGGTTGGCATATATCCATAAAATGAAATACTATTAATAAATAAAAAGAAAGATCTATTGGTGCATGCAAAAAGATGGATGAATCCAAAATAATTCTGCTATGTGAAATAAACCAAGCAAAAAAGAAATATATACTGTTAGTTAATTGCATATAAATCTTAAGAAATTGAATATTAATATATAGTGATAGAAAATGAATCAGTAGTGTGTTGGAGATAATGTGGTAAGGTGAAGTATGAGGGAGGGATTACCAGAGGCATGAGGAAGTTTACAGAGGTGATGGATATATTCTCTTAATTGTAGTATTTATTTCTATTGTGCATGCATATGTCAAATTTTACTGTTAATGTGTGTTATATAAAACGGAAACACACACATGAAGCAGAACGATGGTCAAACTATTCTCAGGGGAGTAATGATTAGAAATGCTTGACAAGGGGGATGGGTTAGCCTGGTGATGGGTATTAAAGAGGGCATGTTCTGTATGGAGCACTGGGTGTTACACGCAAACAATGAATCATGGAACACTACATCAAAAACTAATGATGTATTGTATGGTGACTAACATAACATAATAATAAAAAAAAAGAAAAAGAAAGAAAGAAAGAAAAAGAAAGAAAGAAAAAAAGAAAGAGAAAAGAAAGAAAAAGAAAGAAAGAAAGAAAGAAAGAAAGAAAGAAAGAAAGAAAGAAAGAAAGAAAGAAAGAAAAAGAAAGAGAAAGAAGAGAAAGAAAGAAAGAAATGTTTGACAAGAACTAAGGTCTAGTCAGAATATGCTGAGAAATGACCAAGGTGGAGTTTTGAGGTTTTCAAATTATAGGAATTCTTTTTTAAATTTTTTTATTTAAAAAATGGGCAGCAAAGAGAGAGAACTAAGTAAGAACTTAATATTTGGACACTTCTGTTCAAGTTACAGTGGTCTTTCCCACTCTAGAATGTTAAAGAATGTAGTCAAGCTTTCCTCTGGTAGTTTTTTGGTGTCATTAGTTTTTTTTGCATTTAAATATTTATTTGTAATATCCTGGTATGTAGTGTAAATGACACACTTATAAGGACAGTTCAATGATGGAATTGATCATAGTGCATCCACAATTCTGGGGACAGTATTAGGGGATTGTATTTATAAAATAACTACAAGTTTATTGCTCTAATCCATTCAGTCTTTGGGTTTTACTTTGATATGACCTGTATGCCATAAATAAGTGAAATTGTAATTTTTAATGATGGCTTATATAGTTGGTCTGTGTTTGCTCCTCTATAACAAAATGTCTGAGCCTTAGATCAGGAGCTGGATACAAAACACGCAGAGTTACCTCTGAGCTCACTGGAGGCACTATTTCTTTTTACAACCTCAAAATTGTCAGTCACATCATTTAGAGCAGAAAATAGAATCCTCATCATGTCTTTACATTATGCATTTAACAAACATTTGTCAGCAAACTTTCCTATGATTAATTTGATTTCACCCCCTAGGGAAAGATTGCTTTAAAAACATTTATAGTATGATTAATTGAATTTTAGAAATTTGATTAATACTTAAACTTCAGAGCTTTTAAAATACATTATTAAAATGAATTTTACTTGCATTTTAATAATTCCATGACTGTTCCTTTTGAGCCACTGTTATTTGCTTCAGATTGTAAAATTCAGTAGGAAGAAAATTCACATTCAATAGAACTGGGCAGTGTTGGGCTTTTCCTCTGGAAATAAATAACATGTCTGTGCAGGGATGGCAGTGATTTAAGGCTGGGAGAACAGATCTTTATTTACCTGCCATTGAAATCAGACACAGTCTCTGGTCTGGATGCAGTAAATATTTTGTAATTTTATTGGAAACTATAACATCCTTGCACTCACAAAAGCCAGGTTTCTATACAGTATTACATGACATCTTCACAGTAATGATAAATTAGATTCAACCTCCAAAATACCCAAACTTAACCATTTATAAGGAAAATGGAACTGAAGCAATCTACTTCTCAAAACAGCAATCTTCACAATTCTGATCTGTTGCCAGAGTAATTCCCTAAGGAATATATTGTTTGCTTGTGAGAAGAGGAACTGTAACTCCATATTATTTATTGAGTGCCTACTGTGTTTCAAGCACCAAGCCACACTGTGCTATGCATTTTAATTTTACTATCTGGTATACCCTGACAATAACCCATGACTTAGATGGTGCTATCCCCACATTGCTCCTGAAGAGATAGACTCCATAAATAGGACAATTTCCCAAGTTCACACAACTAGTATGTGGCTTTCAACTCAGATCACATTATTCTCCTGCCAACAAGATAAATCTTAATGAAAACACTAAACCATTTTTCCATAGGAACACAAAATCTATATAAAAATTAGGTATATACATACACATACATACTCAGTTGAGATTGCATGCAGGGAGTTTATATGTCTCTAAAATGAGTGGAGAATTTATGCATGTCCAGTGATAAACATACACACACACACAAACACACACACATAATACATTTGTTAATCATTTTAGACAGAAGAGGGAAACTTGCATTTTACTTAAATCTTCCAATTCTTGCATAAGCATGAAAACTGCCAAGAGTCTTTTTTAATAAACAGGTACTTTGTATTAGATTGTAACAAATTACCATAAAGTCAGTGACTCAAAACAGCAAAAGTTTATTCTCTCTCAGTTCTGTAGGTCAAAAATCCAAACCCATAACACTGAGCCAAAAATCAAGGTTTTGACAAGGCTGCACCAGCTCTAGGATAGAATCTATTCCTTGTTTCTTCCAGCCTCATGGCTAAAAGCACCATTAGCCACATGGACCTAATCTCTGCCTCTGGTTTCACATCATGTCTTCTGCATGTGTGTGTGTAAGTGTGTATGCATGTCTGTGTTTGTGTGTATGTTGGTGTGGTTGTATTTATATCAAATCTCCCTCTATAACAATTCAGGTGATGGCATTTTGGGCCCATCCAGATAATCCCCAGTAATCTGTCCATTTTCAGATCCTGCATTTAATCACATGTGCAAAGACCCTTTTTGTCAAATAAGGTGACATTTACATGTTCTAGGGATTAAAACATGATATGTTTGAGGGCCATTATCAGCCTACTATACAGTTATTGATATTTCTGTAATTCCTTTGCTTACTCCTTTGCTATTGGCTTTGGTGAAAATCCGGTTATCCTTTAAATTTTCATTGTTGGCTTCATTTCACTATTTCATAAGTTCCCACAGTGTGATTTTGATTAGGAAATCTCCACAATAGCAAAGTGTCATCATTTGCTGGGCAGTGACACAAGGAAGCAGATTGAGATGATAGTGGCGAAGGGAAAATTATGTCAGTTTCAGCTAAAACAAAACACAGAGAATCCTGAAAACTACTACACACAATTTTACTCAGCTTTATGCTCTCCTAGTCCATCAAGACAAATGGAGAACTAGTCACATGCACTTTCTCCAAATCCTGCATAAAACAGGTATATTTATGTATATTTGTATATGTTTACGATTCATATTTCCAACAAAATGGTCTATAATTTTCCTTGCCCTGTTTCATTTACATTTTCTTTTAGTGACTACATCCATATTTAATGTGGAATATCTAATTCACATATCTGAAATGGAATTGAAACTATCTCTGGCCACACTGTCCATCATGCAACATTTCTGGAAACCTAAAGTTATCCCAAATATAATGTTTACTGAACAAATATTAAGAAAAAGACAGATGAGTAGATGTAATAAATATATAACTGATTTCCTTGAGAAGAATAGCAATATAAAAGGGAAGATAAAAAAGGAAGATAAAATTTTTAAAAAGTTGACAGGTATAAAGGAAACTTGAATCTACAGATTTAAAGAGAACAAGATACTCCATGAAAAGTTGACACAAGATAATAAAATATATGTCAAATAGATATTCCAGGAATGATGATAAATCTTAAATGCAAAAAATGAATTCCCACCGGTTATCTAGACAAAAAATATCAAGTCACCCTTAAAGACAAAAAAATCAGTCTGTCTTCCCACATCTCCTTCACAACAGTGTAATACTCTGTATAATTTTTTTTTTTTTATAAAATCCAAACATGACTCCAAAGCTCTATATCCAGGCAAGCTGACACTCAGGTCAGTTTTGCACATGGAAGCCATTTTTAATATGAAAAATCAACTCAAGGTATATATGAGCCTTTCTCAAAGAAACTATCAGAGGACAAGTTTCTGGTAACAAAGAGATTAATGGAGAAACTTGGTAAAAGAACTGTTATTGAGCAACATGTCCATTTATTTGTATGGTGAAAACTAAAACACATGTGAACATTATAAATATGGACAAAAATGCAATGTTATGAAGAATGACAGTGTGGAAATGGTATATTATACAGACATTTGAAGAGAAGTGGAAAAGTTGGAAGTAACAGTGGTTTTCTCTTTTGTGGACAGAGTCAAAATATTTAAAGATAATAAGTAAGAAAAGTATAAGTAGTGTAAAGTTATAAAACTAATCAGTAACAGGGCGTCTGGGTGGCTCAGATGGTTAAGCGTCTGCCTTCGGCTCAGGTCATGATCTCAGGGTCCTGGGATCGAGTCCTGCATCGGGTTCCCTGCTCAGTGCAGAGCCTGCTTCTCCCTCTCCCTCTGCCACTCCCTCTGCTTGTGCTCTTCTGTCTATCTCTCTGTCAAATAAATAAATAAAATCTTTAAAAAAAACCAAAACAAAACAAAAAAAACTAATCAGTAACAAAATAATAAAACCAATGAATACCTAGGGAGGAAAAGCAGAGATGAGAGAAGATCAATTTCCTCATTGTTCACAGTAAGAATCAGTAGATACTGGAGAAATAAGTGATTAAGAATATTATATGAAAACAGTTGTAAAGTAACCACTTGAATAAAAATACAGTGATTTTCTAAAAGAACATAGTCCAAAAAGCAAGGCAAACACTAAGTTAAAAAATAAAAAAGATAAATTTAGACCAGTATGTAGAATATGATATTGTTTATTTTTATTTTTTTAAAGATTTTATTTATTTATTTGACGGAAAGAGACACAGTGAGGAAGGGAACACAAGCAGAGGGAGTGGGAGAGGGAGAAGCAGTCTTCCTGTCCAGCAGGGAGCCTGATGCGGGGCTCGATCCCAGGACGCTGGGATCATGACCTGAGCCGAAGGCAGATGCTTAATGACTGAGCCGCCAGTCGCCTCTGTGATATTGTTTATATACAATAAATATACATGAAGATGATTATAGGTGCACAGATTGAAAAACCACACACAAAAACTAAAGAAGAATGACTGCCTCTGAGGAAGATAACTGGCAGGATACGGAAAAAAAGTGGGAGAGAGACTTTTTCATTTCCTATCGTACCTTTTAAATATTTTACGATGAATATATTTTCCCTACTGACATTTAATAAGTCTGTAGTAAAAATCAATTAGGGGCGCCTGGGTGGCTCAGCTGGTTAAGCGACTGCCTTCGGCTCAGGTCATGATCCTGGAGTCCCGGGATCGAGTCCTGCATCGGGCTCCCTGCTGAACAGGGAGCCTGCTTCTCCCTCTGACCCTCCCCCCTCTCATGCTCTCTCTATCTCATTCTCTCTCTCAAATAAATAAATAAAATCTTTAAAAAAAAAAATCAATTAGCAAAGGAGTTGTATGTGGAATGAGTGTGTACTTGGGGAAATAACCTATATACTTTGTCTTGGTTCACACAATATTCCACAAACAACTGTAGATTCTCACCCACCTATGGATGATCATGTACAATGAGGAAATTGGGTGATTACTGATTGAAAAAATGTCTTAAAATATCTGGAGTTTTGAATACCCATCAATATTCTATCTCCTAAAAACATTTATCAGCCACATTAAAAATTATTTTATTCTCAATTGATCCATGCTCTGGCATTTTTTTTTATAATGTTATGTTAATCACCATACATTACATCATTAGTTTTTGATGTAGTGTTCCGTGATTCATCGTTTGCATATAACACCCAGTGCTCAATGCAGAACATGCCCTCTTTAATACGCATCACCAGGCTAACCCATCCACCCACCTCCCTCCCCTTTAGAACCCTCAGTTTGTTTTTCAGAGTCCATAGTCTCTCATGGTTCTTCTCTCCCTCCGATTTCTGCCCCTTCATTCTTCCACTCCTGCTATCTTCTTTTATTTTTTTTAACATATAATGTATTATTTGTTTCAGAGGTACAGGTCTGTGGTTCAACAGTCTTACACAATTCACAGCGTTGACCATAGCACATACCCTCCCCAATGTCTATCACCCCACCACCCCATCCCTCCCACCCCCACCACTCCAGCAACCCTCAGTTTGTTTCCTGAGATTAAGAATTCCTCATATCAGTGAGGTCATATGATACATGTCTTTCTCTGACTGACTTATTTCGCTCAGCATAACACCCTCCAGTTCCATCCACGTCGTTGCAAATGGCAAGATCTCATTCCTTTTGATGGCTGCATAATATTCCATTGTGTGTGTGTGTGTATATATATATATATATATATATATATATATATATACCACTTCTTCTTTATCCATTCATCTGTCAATGGACATCTTGGCTCTTTCCACAGTTTGGCTATTGTGGACATTGCTGCTATAAACATCGGGGTGCACGTACCCCTTCGGATCCCTACATTTGTATCTTTGGGGTAAATACCCAGTGGTGCAATTGCTGGATCATGTGGTAGCTCTATTTTCAACTTTTTGAGGAACCTCCATACTGTTTTCCAGAGTGGCTGCACCAGCTTGCATCCCCACCAACAGTGTAGGAGGGTTCCCCTTTCTCCACATCCCTGCCAACATCTGTCATTTCCTGACTTGTTAATTTTAGCCATTCTGACTGGTGTGAGGTGATATCTCATTGAGGTTTTCATTTGGATTTCCCTGATGCCAGGCGATGTTGAGCACTTTTTCATGAGTCTGTTGGCCATTTGGATGTCCTTTGGAAAAATGTCTGTTCATGTTTTCTGCCCATTTCTTGATTGGATCATTTGTTCTTTGGGTGTTGAGTTTAAGAAGTTCTTTATAGATTTTGGATACTAGCCCTTTATCTGATATGTCATTTGCAAATATCTTCTCCCATTCTGTCAGTTGTCTTTTGGTTTTGTTGACTGTTTCTTTTGCTGTGCAAAAGCTTTTTATCTTGATGAAGTCCCAATAGTTCATTTTTGCCCTTGCTTCCCTTGCCTTTGGCAATGTTTCTAGGAAGAAGTTGTTACAATACCATCCACTTTTTTCAAATAAATGGAACAAATAATCCTAAAATTTGTATGGAACCAGAAAAGACCCCAAATAGCCAGAGGAATGTTGAAAAAGAAAAGCAAAGCTGCCGGCATCACAATTCCGGACTTCAAGCTCTATTACAAAGCTGTCATCATCAAGACAGTATGGTACTGGCACAAAAACAGACACATAGATCAATAGAACAGAATAGAGAGCCCAGAAATGGACCCTCAACGCTATGGTCAACTAATCTTCGACAAAGTAGGAAAGAATGTCCAATGGAAAAAAGACAGTCTCCTCAACAAATGGTGTTGGGAAAATTGGACAGCCACATGCAAAAGAATGACACTGGACCATTTTCTTATACCACACACAAAAATAGACTCCAAATGGTTGAAAGACCTCAATGTGAGACAGAAGTCCATCAAAATCTTAAAGGAGAACACAGGAACAACCTCTTTGTGCTCTGGCATTTTTAACTTGAGAAAATGAAGACAAAGAAATGACAAGAGAGGAGCAGGAATTGTGAGGACCAAGTGAGACGTCCAGAGGGCAAACTGTTGATAGCAATAGAGCAGGCAGAGATGCCACTGCAACTGAGGCCAAGGGGACAGTCTAGATTAATGAAAGGCATCCATGCTTGAGGCTGCTACCTCTCTTTCAACTCTTTTGCTGCTCTCCTAAAGAAACTGGTTGAGCAACATAGTTATGGGTGATAAATGACATCTGTGAGCATTCGAAAAAAAATAAAAAAACTAAACGCAGAAGAAGTACTAAAGTAATTTATTGCAAATTAGTATTATATTAAAAGATAGTCAAATAGGTCAATTTTTACTATGAAGAAATAAGCCGTTTCACTTTAAATTTTGAACTACAGGTCTTCCTTGATTTACGATGGGGCTATGTCCTGATAAACTTGCCATTAGTTGAAAATAATAGAAGTCAAAAATGCATTTAATATACCTAACCTTTCTAACAACATAGCTTAGCCTAGCCTACCTTAAACATACTCAGCACACTTACATTAGCCTACAGCTGGGCAGAATCATCTAACACAAAGCTTGTTTTATAATAAAAGTTCATTAGCTCATGTAATTTATTGAATACTGTACTGAAAGTGAAGAACAGAATGGTTGTATGGATACAGAATGATTGTTAGTGTATCAGTTTTTCACCCTTGGGATCTTATGGCTGACTGGGAACTGCATATTGCTAGCTCAGGAAAAGATAAAAATTCAAAATTCAAAAAGTATGGTTTCTATTGAATCCATATCACTTTCTCACCATTGTAAAGATGAAAAGTTGTAAGTCAGACCATCGTAAGTTGGGGACTATCTTCATGTGTCATAATATCCTCCCCCAAAATAATAATTATGTAAGAACCTCAAAAATTAAATTTACATTGATGTAGTCACCTCTATAACAAATTCTGTATATAAAGCTTGTTGATTTATTATATGATAATGTGGGCCAGTAAAAAGATCATTGGACCTAAAGCTGAGGCTACAATTTAGTTCCCTGATTTTCCCCATTTGTTTTACTGAAGGTAGAGATTGAGGTTCAATTTGGGTTTTCAATTCTGCCTCCACCATCTTTGATGTCTATTTCAATCAGACAGAAGCCACTCTATGTATTTTGAACAGGAATATTGGGCATTTATACAATCAGTAGAAAAAGCAAGGTAATATAGTTTAGAGAAACTGGTGCTGGCTAATCTCACTGTAGATTTACTCATGAGAGGGAAATTAATAAAAAGCACCAACAGTCAGTTGATAAATCAAGAGCCCAGCTTCTGGCCTTTAAATTCCTCATTTGTGAACATGTAGGATGCCATAAGACAAGCACCATTAAAGTTGATGTTCATACTCCTGGATCAGAGGAGTTTTGGACTCCTCTTTAATTGTTGTTCTTGATATTAGGAGCATATTATACTGGAGCATATTATATTGTAGCCTTGAGCTGCCTCTTCCATGGATTTTTATTCACTCAAACAAATTCTTTAAATAACCTGATTTTAGTTTCAATTTCTCCCTAAGTTGTCTTATTTCAGATCCAAAACATAAGATATGCCCTAAAACCTAAGTATGTGACTTTTCTCATCCCAGTATCCTGGTATTCTGCCTTGTTAAAGGAGATCAGACAGACCATACTCATTTAAAGAAACATAAGATAGTTTCCCTTTTGATAGAGTTTATTAATTTTTTGTGAATTTATAAAAGAAATACTAATTGAAGAGACAAAAATTATCTTATGTATTCTCTGTATTTATTAAAACATAATTCAGAGATTAAAATAGAAAACCTCTTATAATAGTAAATTTTTGACATTGAATTATAGGTGAAAAGTGATTAATTAAATGTAAATTATCATCTGAAAATAGATATTAATTTGTACTAATATCCTTCAAAATGTCTATGAGTTATACATAATATCTAGATTAATCTTATGATGATTTATCACTCTGAAATGTTTCCTCAAAGTATAAGAAATTAATTGTCATAAAATTATTTTATTAGACCATTAGACCAAGGAATAGATCATTAGATCAATAACCAATACTTACCAAATGAGTACACAAACACACATTAAGATCGATCAATCTATCATCTATCATCTAATCTACATCTACCCAGGTAAAATCTTTTGACAAATTTAAAGCTATAGTTTGTCCTCAAAGAATTTTCTTGAAAAATAAATTGTTATGTAACTATTCTGGCAGATCATTGACATTACACAATGCTTGTAGGGTTGGAATAGACATTAAAAGAACATTGTCCATTTCTCATTTTTACACATATGGTGTTGGTGCTAATATTCCGAGAGAATGGAATTGCTGACTTAAAGTCATGAAGTTTCTTCACTATAGGAGAATGACACAAGTCTCCTGAGATCCGATCCATTTCTCTATTAACAGCCAATTGTAGGAAAAGTAAAAAATTAAATTTTACTTGTGAAATATGGCCAGAAATAGAGAATGTCCTAATCATTCCCTCCTGTGCCATGTCAATGTATATGAAAAACCGTGCTTTAGATAGGTTAAGTATGTATTAAAATAATGGATAATTTGATAGAAATTTCAAAGGAAGTGTGATTTTTATTAATTAATTGAATTATAGTTAAATATTAATACTCCATGTATAAAATCATTATGGCCAGTGATACATTATTCTACATGAATCACATTTTTATTTAGAATGAGTTTGGTTATTATGGTGTAGGGTAAAAATATGTGACTCTTTGGTCTAAAGACGTGACTGTAATGTTTGTAACATAACATTGTAGACAGTTTCAGAAATATCAAAGTACACACAAAGACACACATGTCTATATCAAGTCATTCACTATCAGGTCTACCCACCCACAAGGAATGTTCATCAAGTACCCTAACCAGAATGTTACTAAGGTTTTAATACAAGAGAAAACCAAAGATGTACTTTTAGTTATAGATATGAATTATTCTTGTCCCCAAAGTAATATTGGACTAGGATATCTTGAAGTCTAAGATATTTTATTGGCTACTGATGCAGAAAATTTCCCTATGGTGGTAGAAATTAGAACAGAGGTCACTGCAGATAGAAGATCAGAGGTAAACTGGGAAGAGGTATGGAGGAATGTATTTATAGTATACTGCCAATTGAGTAAGAAGAGAAAAAATAATGCCAAAGTTTGGTCCCACTTCTGCAATAATAATACTAATAGAGATCACGCTGGAAATATACACCAAAATTGTATCAGTGGTTTTCTGTCATGGAATTTAGGGTTATTAAAATGTGTATCAAGTTTTCCTTAATTATTTTTTAATATTTCTATTACAATAGTATATTATTTGGCAATGTCATCAAGGGGAAAAGCAAAGGACTTGGATAAATCTCAAGACAGTTGACCTTTCCCTTTATTTTTTTGTAATATTGAGCAGTTACTTTAAAATACCCACGGACTTTGACAGAGTATAAAACATGATTAGATTTCCACCAGCAGCTCATGTGGCTGCGGATAACACAAGAGGCATAATTGACCTTCAGACTAGAACTGAATGCCAGAAGAAATGTTCATCAAAGAAGAAATCTTATAAAGAGAAATTTGCTGGACCACTAGACAAAGAAAATTTTAGTTATCAAAATATTCTAGTCTGTTCTTATTCCAGAAGCAGAACTAAATCATATCTTGAAATAAAGCTGTAGCCTTCATTTTCCCTGGATAATTAAATCTTTATTAACATTGTCATTACTTTTAAATTAAATATTAAGTGGGTATAAAACACAGCCCTAAGCTTTTATACCATTTTCTCTTCTCTTTCCTCCTATGTCTCTCTTGTTCTATCATCTCTATCTCTATCATCTATCTATTATTTATCTATCGTCTATCTATCTATCATCTATCTATCTACCTATCTATCTATTCACATATCTACCTATTCTTCCCTCCCTCCCTCTAGAGAAGAGGATTGAAGGATAAAGAAAGGGGGATAGGTTATGGAAAACATAAGCTTTTATTATGCATATTTACAGCCTCTATTAGACATTAATTTATGTGTGTGTGTATATATATAAGCATTCATGACATTTTTGTCTAGAAGCCACCAATGTAAACCTTTACCCACTGCCATTGTGAGCAGTAGACATGAGCTAGTGGCATTCAGAACCAAAGTGGAACCATGTGGTACCTGCAGCTGACCTAAATAGTGAGAGGGGTATATTGAGAATGGCTGCCTTTCTGCTCCCAAGTGACTTATAGGTGCAGAGGAAGAGGTTGAACAAAAAGTTAGTTGATTGTGTTAATGTTGACTGCATTTGTCAAATTACCACAAGAATTGTCTCAGAATACAGAAGATTAAAACAATAAAAACTGAGTCCAGAAATTTGGAGACTTGCAAGTTTGAAAGAAGTAACTGCTTCTCATCTGCCATCAGGAAAAAAAATCAAGTTGAGAAGATCTTTGAGCAATAAAGTCTGATTTCAGAGACTCACCCTTGCAGCAAGAATTAAGTCAGGGCACAGCTGTCACATTCATTCTTAAAAGCTCTGACTCGATTAGGCGTCTCAAGATCAAAGACTTAATCCACGTTTGATTCCCAGTAGACTCTATTTGGGACATCATGACTCCGGAAAAGTAGAGTAAAAATAGGTTTCTTCAAAGAAACCTGATATAGCTAAGATAGGCTATTAAGAAAGGAGAACAAGTAGATTCAAAAAAGCAAAGATTTGTCTCAAATCTAAGAAATGTGCATAGAAAGGAAAAGTGGGTGAGTCTCTTGGCACGTGTTCCTGACTAAATCAAATTGATGGAAAGCCTACTATGTTTGAAGAGACTTGTATTATCGATGAAACCATGGCTTAAACTAAAAGAAATATCTGTGACGGTTCAAGACCAGAATATACCAGAAATGCCAGAACTGTAAATGTTCAAGATCTCTAATCTTCTAAGGGCAAAAAGCACGCTGAGAAAAAGCTACTAGCTTTCCAAAGAGGTTATATTTTCTAAGGCTTACTAGAAAAAAAGAAGAAAAGAGAATTATTCAGGAGAATGGAACCAAGAAGCACAGGGGACAATTAACTGAACATCCCCTCACAGTAACTGTCCAGGTAGATTTCAATATGGACATACAAACATACTATTTTTCCTCTTTCTGAATGAGGGTGCTTGCTGAAATTCCAATTCCTTGGATATACTGTGTAATGTGTATATTTAGTTCATGAATGTATTAAGAAGAACCACATAGGGGTTTTTTGGCAGATGGACTGATACAAATAATATCCTGATGTAAATAACAACAAGCAATACATAGACAAAGCTTGAGAGTCCAATACATGGACATTAAACTGGATGCCAGGAGCAGATGACAATTCAATGATAACTCTCCTGGAAGAAGATAAGTGCCCTGTGTGTATAGAGTGTAAGAAGAACAAAGTATTTGGTGACTAGAAGGTGGAGTGTTGAAAAAATTATTCTGTTCACATATCAATAGTCCTAAATCAGTTAATAGGTGGCATTATATGTCCAGGCTCAATTGTAGTTGAGTGAAACCAAGTGACAAGTTCTTTCTAATAAGCTGTGAGCACAAAATGTCAGGCATTAACTCCAGAAGACATCATTTAATTGCCAGATCAAGACTTTTCAGATTTCCCTTTCTTTTTGGCATAGTGACAAGCACTTGACATAATTGTATCAGTCTGAGTCTGTAAGTAACTAAATTAAGCAGAGCACACTTCATGACAATAGCTGATTGCCCCTTCATGTGTAAGAACTAAGCTGTGTGGGTTTGAGTCATCGAGGTGTGTTTTTTAATGCACCTTCACTATTTCTGATAGTGAAACAAAGAAACAAAAGTTAAAGAAGAGATGTGATCTGCCTAAGGTCAGTCATTTAGCTGTTACACGTAGAGAATTGCTATTTTGCTATTTGAACTCTTATCTGCTTCTAAAATGTTTTTATTTTTTTTCTATTAACTTACTTCATTTTGAGACATATCAAATCATCTTAAATACCTAAATGCAACAATCCAGGTGTCATACATCTATTATTCATTCTGAAGATCCTGTTCCTGCTCCAATCATGTTGTTGTAAAATCTGCCATCGGCCGCAATTCCTTTATCAATGGGTAGACTTCTAATCCAAGCAAGGGAAATCATACTTTTCTCCCCTTGTCTTGCTGTAGTCTAGAGGTACACTTTGGGGACAATCAGTGTTCTCCCCACAATTGTATTTTTTAAAGATTGGAATGGTTAATAAGGCATTCTTCAGAGGCAAAAGCAATATAGAGCAATTTGCAGTCAAACTTCCCTCTCATTGAGAAAACCTGACTTTAATGAGACAGATGGGGGACACTGTGAAGAGAATACCAAGTGTGACAAATGGAGAGAAAACTCTGGTGACTCTCAAGCCTTGTCTCCGTTCTTGTTGAGGCCCAGGGTATACTCTGCCTTTCCTATGATTTGAAATCATCTTTGGCCTCTGTAAGTTAGTGAGACTCCATGTCCCTAAGGTAGATCCAGTTTTATTTTTTTTTATTTTTTTAAAGATTTTATTTATTTATTTGACAGAGAGAGACACAGCGAGAGAGGGAATACAAGTAAGGGGAGTGGGAGAGGGAGAAGCAGGCTTCCCGCCGAGCAGGGAGCCCGATGTGGGGCTTGATCCCAGGACCCTGGGATCATGACCTGAGCCAAAGGCAGACGCTTAACGACTGAGCCACCCAGGCGCTCCTAGATCCTGTTTTAATTAGGTCAGTAATACCAAAGAATTACAACATCGTATGCACAAAAGCCATGTGATGACATTTTCAAGCTTTTCTGTTTTTTCTCTATATTTTTTATTTAACTGCTAAGTGTGTAGGTACTTAATTAGCAAATTTAATGTTTTTGTCATTTCCTATTAAATTTAGAGTAGAATACCAAGTGGCCACTCAGAAAAGCTGAGTCTAATCAGACTTCAGAAATATATATATATATATATATATATATATACACACACATACATATATGTGTATATATATATATATATTTGGTATTATATTATATATATTACATATTATATACACCTTATTGTTCTTATCTTTCATTGTAGAATCTCTATTAATTTTGAGATGTCCATTCTTGATTTCATAATTAGCACCATACACTATAATAGCAAACACATTAAATAAAACACATTTAATGATGAAAGTGATTATTCTAAAAAGCACATTGTAGGAGGTATTTTCTAAAAAAATTACAAAGGACATACTCAAGGACTATACTGAAATGGTCAAATAATCAGACACGCTAACAGTGGATAAATTATGCTTGGAAAGAATGAATTCAGGCTTTGCATATCTTGGAAATCTGCACTGGATATTCTTTGACGTCTTAAAGATGGAGAGATTGTGTAAAGACAGTCAAATACATGCAAGATCTCAAGGAATATAAATAAGAATAGGTGAATAAAGGATGTAAATTATATAAAGAACTTGAAAAGTCAGCCTAATTGTACTTTTCTAGCAAATAATCACTGCCTAGAAGGTTGAGTTCACACCTCTCTTAAAGGGACATGTTATTACCTATAATGGGCACAGTATGAACTTCAACAAATCATTAACTACTTGTGGAACACCTTCTTTTCCCTATCTATAAATTCTCTTAATAAACCAGGCCTATAATGAATCAAGGAGCTAATTATTAGCAGCTCATTGCAGCTGTGATGTTACTGGTGTTGGAGGAACAAAGAGAGCAAGAATTTCTCAAGGACCCAGAAATAGAACTTTTTGTCAGTTTTGGCACTGAACAAGAGAGGGCAACCAGCTCAGGACTCATTCTGGTAATACCGTGCAGTTTGCATCATGTGCTTTGATAGAACTCAGAACACGGGACGCCTGGGTGGCTCAGTTGTTGAGCGTCTGCCTTTGGCTCAGGTCATGATCCCAGGGTCCTGGATCGAGCCCCGCATCAGACTCCCTGCTGGGCGGGAAGCTTGCTTCTCCCTCTCCCACTCCCACTGCTTGTGTTCCCTCTCTCGCTGTGTCTCTCGCTGTCAAAAAATAAATAAAATCTCAAAAAAAAAAAAAAAAGAACTCAGATCACTTAGACCACCGTTGGTCATTTAGAACCTATTGTTCAATATAAAAATAGGGAAAATAAAGACAAGAGAAGTTAAGTAAATTTGTCATTATCACACAGTTAATCATGGCAGACTCCAAAATTGAAAGAGCACTTTCTGAACCTGAGATCAAGGGTCTTTGTAACATATCTTGTTATCTTTGATAGCCCTTATTATAATATTTGAATATCACCATGTGTCTCTCAGTTCTGCTTTACTTTTTTCGATTTACTTCAGAAAATATAGTAAAGATATGATCAAGGAAATACATATTTTGTTAAATTTCCCTAGTTTGTCAAAATCCCTCGGATGTATGCAAATGTTTATATACTATTTATTTATTTATATGTAGACATACATGTAAACATGAACATATAAATAGGTAGATAAATAGAAGGGTAGATAGAAAGATAGTATGAGCCTTATCATGACTGGTGATACTCTAGTCATGTATTTCATGTGTCACGTATTCGTTCAATATGAATATTGTATTAGGGTGGGATCTGTGATAATTCTACAATTATTTTTATTATTATTATATATACCACCTACGATTTATGATAAAATGACTCATTCTTTAAGGCCTTTACAGTTTATTGATGCAATTGATCACACACACACACACACACACACATGCACACACACAGATATAGTGGAGTAGGTGCTAAGTAGAGATATATACCAATTATGAGAATACTATACTTAAATAGGATGTATAGAGAAAAAAATACATACTGGTAAAAAGAGATATTAAACACGTTCTAATAGTACATTTTTTCCTATTTACAGACTTTTTAGAGCTCAGGGACAGTATAACCATTTTAATAATTAGATCAATAGGATCACTTGTAGTTCAGAGCTACAATAGCTAGGGGAGAATTGAAAGTGGATATGACAGTGGAATTCCATTTAAAACAGAAAGTTTAGGGGCGCCTGGGTGGCTCAGTCGTTAAGCGTCTGCCTTCGGCTCAGGTCATGATCCCAGGGTCCTGGGATCGAGCCCCACGTCGGGCTCCCCGCTCAGCCGGAAGCCTGCTTCTCTCTCTCCCACTCCCCCTGATTGTGTTCCCTCTCTCGCTGTGTCTCTATCAAATAAATAAATAAAATCTTAAAAAAATAAAATAAAATAAAATAAAATAAAACAAAGTTTAAAAGGATAAGCATGATTCATACGCTCTTAATCTCTTCTCCCAAAATAAAGCAATGATTAGATCATTTGGGAACATTTGAGCATGGGGGTAGGGGAGAGACTCTAGACAGTTTGAGTTTGCTAACTGCACTGCTATGTAGCAGCAGGGATGCTCCCAGGCTGCTCACAGGGATAATTATCACCTCTGAGGGAGCAGTATTTCCGGAAATGATGTTCATCATCAGATAAAAGGGGAGGGCCCCTCACACATAGCCTATTCCAAGCTATAAAGTACTTTTGTTTTCAGAAGAAGCGGTTATGAATTAAGGCCCACTGCTGTTCAAATAATTAGGATTTGTGGTGTTTAAGAATTACCTCCATTAGAGAAGTAAAATGGTATTAATAGTGCGGCCGCAAGCTGTGAAATATAGAAACACTACTTCCGAAGACAGCTGTTCAACTGCTGTTAAAATATGCAAACTTCCCTAGGGGAAAAAAAAAAAAAAATTCTAGTCAATCAGTGCCTGGCTAGCAAACAACAATAAAGGAGAGAAATAATAGCCCCATAGAATTGAGAGTTCTTTTGAGCTATTGAAACAATTATGGCACAATCTAAATCACTAAGGGAACAAAGAATCATTTTGGGATCAAGGAATCAAAGAGTGGAAATTAAGTGATCAACCCACAAAAATATATTAACAGAATGGAAAGAAAATAGCAACTCACAAGGTAAGTTTACCTGGGACTGCAAGCCTTCTGATTTATTGGAAAAACAGCAAGTTTTAACATGATTCTTGTAGGGGATAAATATGTGCATAAATGAAAGTAAGTTTTGCTTATTCAGCCATCAGAAACATTAATTGGGCTCCCCATGTGAAGTTTTGAGCTTACTCAATATGAAGACATGGGAATCCTTTAAACTGAGAATTATGCTTTAGTCATTTACCTGTGATGATGACAAATTGAAGCAATATGGTGGAGGGGGGAAATACCTACAGAATCTAACTACTTGCTTTTCCCTACCTTCCCACCTTTCAAGATACTCAATAAAATCAATACATAATTTCTAAGGAAGGCTTGCCATGACTTCAGTGCTTTGTCAAGAGAAGCAGAATATCAGCCGTATTATAAGATTCAAAGACAATTTTGATGTGTTAAATCTCAAATCACAATAAAGATAAAATAGTACGTTTTGTTGCAAAAGGACTTCAGTGAAAGATACAGTAGAACTTGAAGTTTTGCATTCTTAGTGATCTACAAATTCCAATTTATATAAATCCCTTGGCATAAAATTATTGAAAAAAAGACTTCAAAAAATATGTGTGGATAGAGGAAAGAGTAAAAAGGGGAGGCTGAGAGGAAATTGTAATAGGATAGAGAATGGGGGCACAAATGGCTCAGATAAAGTCAAGGAGAATAAGGAAAAGGGCATGATAGAATCTTAACATATTGAACAAAGGGCTGTATCAGAATAGTCTAGACAGATCATGCCATGCTCCGAGGAAAACATGGAGAGCCGTAGGGCAGTAAGTAACATATACTTTAGAGAGAGTCCAGGGCCTGGTTGGTGTTTCAGATGATGCACTTGGTGTAGTGGCTCCAAGTATAAAAACCTCTCCCATAATTTTACACCAAATAATGGCATAGAGGCTGAACTTAATGTCTGAGGACATGAATGGGATTCCATCCCAACAGAATCAAATCTGTTCTATTTTCCTTAGACAATTCTGTGGCTCAGTTTCTGCATGTGAAAATGAGAGATTTGGAGATGGCCAGAAACGGGTATGCTTGTAGGTGGATACTTTCTATTGCTGGCAGTAAGTGATTTCTGGCAGAAAACATAATAATTTCTTCTCCCCAAACCAGGTCTAATTTATTAGTATTAATGACTTGGTGTATCTATAAATATCGTTAGTACATAACTGGGTAAAATAAACCAATCTATGCAACTAGAAATATTTTCAGAAACAGTAATCTTCAGAGAATGTGACTTAAATAACAGATGAGATTGAGTATCTGCAGTGTTATTTGTAAAGAACTGAATGTTTATAAATATACATCACAAGTATCTTTTTAAAAAAAAAAAGATTTTATTTATTTATTTGAGAGGAAGCCTGTGAGAGCAAGAGAGTGAGAGATTGAGAGAGCAAGTGAGAGAGAGAACATGAGCAGGGGGAGGGGCAGAGAGAGGGGGAGGAAGAAGGAGACTCCCCGCTGAGCAGAGACCGCCCCCAACATGGGGGCTTGATCCCCCGACCCTCAGAATCATGACCTGAGCCAAAGGGAGACAACTGACTGAGCCACCCAGGTGCTTCACATCCCAGGTATCTTAAAAAAAAAAAAAAAGTAGAGTGAATTTTAAGCAAGACTTCACTGGAAGGTGATATGGCATATCACCTCTAAACTACATTTTGGTATTTGAACATCCCTAAAGTACTCTCTTGTTGATACTAAATTTATATTTTATATATATACAATTCAGGAAAAAAAGCAAAAAAAATAGCATTTGCCATTATTTATTCTGTTTTCTTTAGTTCAAGTCACATTGTATTTGAGAAATGTTCTTATTTTATTTTCTAGAAAGATATACTCTTTCCGACTATAGCTACTTAAACTTTCATTTCCCTAGTCTTTATGTTACCTAAACACCATCCCTTTCTATGCCCTGATTCTTTCATCTCATGAAACCATTTCTACTTATTTATTTCCTATTTTGATTTTTCAGAAATCATAATAACTGTGACAGAAGTATCTTTGATGATTGATATTGATAGTCTGATCAAAAAGTTATCTGTGATTATAAATGATTAAGTCAACATTCTTTTACGTATTTTAAACTTTTGTGAATTTGATTTTGTTAATTCCACTACCAGAGCCATATCTGGGGAAAAAGAAAAAAGTAAATAATTTCTGGACCCACAAAGCTCTATATTTAAAGGATGAGGCTCTAAATACAGTATAGTAACCCAGCCAACCTGACTACTTTCTCTCATTTTAAATATACAGATATATTTAATTTCTTTGAACGTTAATTTCTCAGATACCTCGTTTTATGTTTTGAGTCTTTTTATTTAAATGTGCACATTCAACATACATGCAGAGCTTCAATTTGACTGGCACTTTTCACTTGGCTACCTTTGCTAATTGAGCCACTCTAATCTGGTTAGATAAGAAAACCTGTGCCCTTCAGGTTGCTTAAGACCATGATGATTTTCCACTTAAAGATATTAGACTGTAAATTTGGCTTCTAAGGGCATAATTCAGATGTAGGAATATTCTTTTTTCTTATTTCTTAAAGAAACACATGAAGTATATGATCGATAAATATTTATTTAGAATATTTTACTGCTTTTGAATGTGCAAATGTGTTTATTAAAATTGTTCGTATATCAAGCTTCTTAATGGTTGAAAATAAGTCTGAGGCAGTCTTTTTTTTTAATCTTATTCTTTTTAGACCCATGTGCAGAAGCATCAGCTTAATTAAGAATTTATTATTGTCTAGTCCCAATTTATTATATCTGCACCAACTTTGGTTGCAAATTAGGATATTGGATTTGGTTTTGGTTTTGTTTTTCTTTTCCTTTTTTCTTTTTTTTTCTTTCTTTTTTTTTTTTTTTTGCTTTTGTTTTTCTGATGTTCTGTACTTGGTCACAGAGTTTAGATATATCCACTCCCTCTCTATTCTCAACATGATGCACACAGTACATTGCTATATAATGGGAAATATTATCTTTTCAGTCACAGCTTTCTATCTGCATTAGGAGAAAGTATTCCCTGCTCCTGGCTTTATGACCTCTTGGAAGATTATTAAATTCTATAAAACTACAAAAATCAGTTGTAATTAAGAAAATATTTTTTCTCAAATACACATTAATCAATTCACTTGAGGATGCCCATGTTGATTCAAGTATGTGTTACTCGATAATCCCTATACATTTTTAGTAGAAGTTACCTTATCTGTGCCTTGAATGAAAAAAATCATTCAAGAACTTGTAAAAGTACAAAGACAAATAAGGAGTGATTATAAAATAAACAGATTTCTTTCCCTAACAATTTTTTAAACATCCCTGTGAATTTTTCATCAACATTTGTCAAAAAGCACAATGTGTTTCTTTTCAATAAGAAGCATTGGAGATAAGTATTTTTTCCTTAAAAATGAAAATCCTATATGGAAACTCTATCTGATGATATTTAGGACTTTTCAAGCCCTGTGGTTTTCTTTGTGTTTCCCTTTAAAGAAGTATTAATAATTACATAGAGTATTTTCTTTTTAACCTTAAAATCTAACCGCTTTTGCTTCTTACTATTGATTTTATTCACACTCATATTCAACAACAACCTTACTTCAAAAAGATATGAATGTTTAATGGAAATTCAAAATCCCAGCCTCAGTTTTCAATCTATTTTAAAGACTTCTTATTTTCTATTACTATTTTAAAAGGTCAAATTAACTTAAAGTTTGCCTTTCATAATATATCTACAGTGCTGATATTTGGCATTATAAAACTGCAGAAAAAAATAATAGTTAAGTAATTAAATAAGTGAAAAAGGTCAATAAAATGTTGATGAAACAAATTGCAATAACTTCAAAGTTTAAAAAGTAACTCCAGGAAATGACACATGTTACTAAGAATTCCTCAAACTTGTCAACTGAAAGATCTATGATTGATCTGGTTATTGCATTAGCTGCTCACTGAATCCTTCTATAACTAACACAGGTACAGGGAGAGCATACATTTTAATTTTTAATTTATCCATAAGGTTTTAAACTCTTCAAATAAGAGGGTATCTTTATAATCTCTCTTTCACCACCTAAAACAAAATACTGCAGACTTTTTCATGTAAGATTCTTAGTAAAATATTAATAGCTAACTAAGCAACCATATTATATGGTCACAAAGTAGTATTTTCATTAATTTATCTTCCCATGATCATAGCTTCTCCAAGTTTTATCGTTAGTATTATAATGCACATCATGAGGTCCATGCTACTCATTCCCTTTCAACATTACATGTCCCTAAATTTGTGAACATGTTCTTTTCCTTTTGCTTCCTGTTTACAAACTGGTCAGTTATTTTTCTGAGCTCATATTTTCCTCTTTTTACAAAGACATCCAAATTCATTCAGCACACAAAATTATCACTGTTTTCTGACCTTTATCTTTAGAGCTGGAAGTTCATTTGTTCAAGTGACTACAAGCTCAAATTTCACCAAATATTTTGTCATTCTCTAAATGGTAACCATTTTTCCAGTCTCTGATAAAATTTTCTCTCTGGTCATTAACTGGTCACTTTGCCAGCGTCTCCTATTTTAGGTCACACATCTGAGTTATGGCAGCACACCAATTCTAGTACAAAATTCTTTTTCAGTCAGGTTAATGTAGGTTGTGCTGCATTGTCATCTGATCCCAAATAATTGTGGCTAAAATAACAACTTTTCATTCCCTCCCTCTATATAACCAACATTAGCAAAAGGACTGTGTTCATTGTAAAGAATCAAGGCTGATGTAGATACTATGTGTCAATGATGCTTCCATAATTATCATAGAAAAGAGAAAACAATGCTGTTAATGGTAAACAAATCCTGAAAGCTTCTATCTGGAAGTGCAATATGTCACCCCTGCTACCATTTCATTAACTAAAACCACAGAAAACATTGTCAAACCTAACTAGAAAGGACAGGTTAAGTTTAATTAAACTCTGAGCCCAGAAAGAAGGGAGAACTGGAATGTTTGAGAACATCTCTAATGTTCATCAGGGATAATAATAATTACAATATCATCTCAGTAGGAGGGTCAGGGAAGCTTTCTATGAAAAAGTTATAACCAAATGGATATTTTAAAACAAAATGTTAATTAAGAAAATAAGTGGGGAAAGAAAGTATTTTACAGAGGAAAACCATTTGCAAAACTCTGGGAAGGAAGGAATATGCTCCATTGGAGAAAAAGAAATCAAGTGTGGCTATGAGGCAAAAAGAGAATGTCAAAATGGAAGTTGTGTTAAGGGTTTTCATCTTTGTCTTAAGAAAAAAAAGGAGGACTTGATCCCAGGACTCAGCTCAGCAGGGACCCTGCTTCTCCCTCTCCCTCTGCCTGCAGCTTCCTTGCTTGTGTTCTTTCTGTCAAATGAATAAATAAAATCTTTTAAAAAAAGAGGCTTCTGAAGGGCAACAGCAGTGACAAAAAGAATAAAATACTTAGGAATAAACTTAACCAAGGATTCAAAAGACTTGTATGCTGAAAATAACAGAACATTGCTGAAAAAAAACTAAAGAAGACACAAGTAAATGGAAAGACATCCGTGTTCATGTATTGGAGAACTTAATATTGGTAAGATGTCAATACTACCCAAAGTGATCTACAAATTCAATAAAATCCTTATCACAATCCCAATGGCTTTTTTTTTTACAGAAATAGAAAAATTTATTTTATTTACATGGAATCTAAGGAATGCTGAATAGCCAAAACAATCTTGAAAAAGAACAACAAAATTAGATGTCTCTCCCTTCCTGATTTCAAAATTTAATACAAAGTCATGGTGATCCAAATAGTACTGGCTTTAAGCCAAACATATACACCAGCAGAACAGAATAAAGGGATCAGAAATAAACTTGTGCAAATTTCAGGGGATTTTCGACAAGGATGTGAAGACCATTCGGTGGAGAAAGGATTCTCTTTTCAACAAATGGTGTTGGGAAAACTGGGTATCCACATGCAAGAAAATGAAATTATACCCTATTGTACAGCATATACAAAAATTAACTCAAAATAACTTAAATGTAAGAGCTGAAACTATAAAACACTTAAAAACAGAGGAAATAACCCGATTTAAAAATGAGCAAAACTCTTAACATTTCTTTAAAGAAGATATACAGTGGCTCTCATCAGACTCTTGGTTTCTGCTCAGGTCATGATCTCCTGGGTTGTGGGATCAAGCCCCACGTTGGGCTCCACACTCATTGGGGCAGTCTGCTTGAATATTCTCTAGCCCGCACACATGCGCTTTCTCTCTCAAATAAATAAATCTTTAAAAACAAAAAGATAAACAAATGGCCAATAAGCACATGGAGAGATGCTTAACATCACCAGTCACTAGGGAAATACAAGACTAAACCACAATGTGCTACCACTTCATGCTCATTAGAATGGTTATTAGAAGAAAAGAAAATAACACGTATTGACAAGGATGTGGAAAAATTGAAACACTTGCACATTGCTGGTGGGAATGTAAAATGTTGCAGTCACTGTGGAAAACTATATGGCAATTCCACAAAAAGTGTAAACAGAATTATGGTATGATCTAGCAATTCCACTTCCAGGTATATACCCAAAAAATTGAAAACAGAACACAAGTATTCGTGCACCCTGTTCATGGTAAGATTATTCAAAATAGCCAAAAGAAAAGCAACCCAAGTGTCCATTGATGGATGAAAGGGTAAACAAAATATGGCATACATACAATGCAATATTATTCAGCCTTAAAAAGGAAGAAAATTCTGATATATACTACAACGTGGGTGAATCTTGAAGACATACGTTATCACAAAAAGACACAAAAATATAGATATTATGTGATTCAATTTAGATGAGGTAACTAGAATAAATACATTCATAAAGACAAAATGTAGAATGGTGGTTGCTGGGGGCTTTGGAGGGGAGAAAGAGGAACTTGAATTAATGAATACAGAGTTTCAGCTGGGAAAGAAGAAAAAGTTCTGGAGATGAATGGTGGTGATGGTTGTGCAACAATGGGAATGTAATTCATACCACTGAACTACACATTTAAAATTGGTTAAAATGATAAATTTTATGTTATATATATGTATCTCTAATTATTAAAAATGGAAGCAGCATATCTTACCTTCCTACCTCTAAGTAATTATTAAAAACAAATTTTTCGGAAAGACTTCTCTGAAAATCATATTTCATTTCTTTTCTTTTTTAAATTTTATTTTATTATGTTATGTTAATCACCACACATTACATCATTAGTTTTTGATGTAGTGTTACATGATTCATTGTAATCATATTTCTTTTTTTAAAAGATTTTATTTATTTGAGAGAGAGTGAGAAAGAGAGTGCACAAGCAGGGGGAGGAGCAAAAGGAAAGAGAGAAGCAAACTCCACGCTGAGCAGGGAGCCCTGACACAGGGCTTAATCCCCGGGACTCCAGTATCACGACCTGAGCCAAAGGCAGATGCTTAACTGACTGAGCCACCCAGGTGCCCCATGAAAATTATATTTCTTTTTTACTTTATTGAGGTATGATTAACATAGAAAAAGCTATGCATATTTAAAATATACAACTTGATGAGTTTGGATATAAGTATACATCATTGAAACTATCACCACACCTTATGCCATATGCATACCTATCACCTCCAAAAGTTTTCACTTGCCCCTTTTATTTGTTGTTATTATTATCTGAGTGTGTACGTGAGAAAGAGACAGAGACAGACAGAGGAGGAAACAACATAAGAGCTAGATCTACTCTCAGCAAATTTTTATATAACATATAGCATTATTAACTTTAGACACTATGTTGTACAGTAGACCTCTAGAGCCAATTCATCTTGCATAACTGAAACTTTGTACCCTTTGACTGCTATCTTCTTGTTTCTCCTTCCCCCAGCCCCTGGCAACCACCATTTTATGCACTGTTTCTATGAATTTGACTATTTCAATTTCTCTGCACTCAAAATTTATGTATCAAAATATATGTACAATTTAGTTATTATGTATAATTATATATATATAATGTATATATATAATAAATAATTGTTTCCCCTTCTATCTTCTAATTCAGTGATTCTTAAGTAAGCAATAGCAAGTGAAGAGTATATACTTCCACACATATTTCTATGCTTAAACATACATATGAAAAGAGTATAAAACCACCTTAGTGAAAAAGATTCCATGGTACATCTGTATCAGTGGTTGATATTCTATTTTTAATATGAAAATTTCAGTCTTGGGATGCCTGGGTGGCTCAGGCAGTTAAGTGTTTGCCTTTGGCTCAGGTCATGATCCCAGGGTCCTGGAACTGAATCCTGCATCGGGCTTCTTGCTCAGAGGGGAGCCTGCTTCTCCCCCTGCCTGCCAACCCCCTGCTTGTACTCTCTCTCTCTGACAAATAAATAAATAAAATCTTAAAAAAAATTTCAGTCAGAATTCTTTATACTACTTTACACATCACTCTGCATTCTGTAGTACATTTTCCCCTCAATTTGTCTATATATGATGAAATAATCACCAGGACATTACATATAGATACAAATCAGTCTATGGCATGAACACCTCTGTTAAGATGGAAATTAACTTATATAGAATATTAAAATATTATGAGTACTTATGGAAAGGAAAGAGCATGACAAGGACAAAAGAAATCAGAGGTCATTGGCCAGGAAAAGGAAGTAAATTTTCAATAGGGTGGTCATGTAAGATGTATTAAAATGTAAATGATTAAGTAAAGTCTTAAAGGTAATGGAACTAACCATAAAGATATAAAGCGGAGGGAAATATTAAGCTGAAGGTATAGCCATCTTAGGGTAAGACAGATTCCATGAAGAACAAATGGTAGAGAGAGGGAGGGACAGGTGATGAAGATAGACGAGACTTGGTAAAGGATAGGGTGCAGTCATGTAGGCCCAGAGGCCGGAGAATGAACTTTGCTGTTATATTTTGATAAAAATGGGACAACTGAGATTTGGGGTGGAGACCTGTGATGTAACTTACATTTCAAGGAGATCATTCTGGTTAGTATATCGAGAATAGATGGTAGGATGATGAATTTTGTGAGCAGAGTGCTTGTCTTTTCAGTAAAACCAATTGGTTGGAACATCTAGGTATCATTGAGTATTAACAATGTTATTTAATTCAGAACTGTTTAGAGCATAAATTTTAGAAGCTCCCTATGTAGACTGTTTCTTACAAATCAGGGAAGATGGATTAAACTTTCTTTAAAAAGAGAGTAGTAGGTTGAGGCATCTGGGTGGCTCAGTTGGTTAAGTGTCAAACTCTTGACTTGTACTCAGGTCATGATCTCAGGGTCCTGGAAGGGAGCCCTGGGTCAGGCTCTGTGCTCAGTGTGGAGTCCGCTTAAGATTCTCTCTCTTTCTCTCCCTCTGATCCTCTTGCTCGTGCTCTTACTCTCTCTCAAATAAATTAAATTTAAATAAATAAATAAATAAGTAAGTAAGTAGTAGGGGCACCTGGCTGGCCCAGTCAGTAGAGAATCTTGGGATTATAAGTTCGATCCCCACATTGGGTGTAGAGTTTTAAAAAAAAGGTAGTGGATCTTTTAAAATAAATATATAAATTGGTGATTCAGTTAGTCTCTAATAAATATTGCCCTTTTTCTTTTCTGTTTCTGAATGTTGGATTTTTAGGATCTTTCACATCTAGTATTTAGGCAAATTTTATAACTTTGCATTTTATCATATCCTTTAGACAGCTGCTCAGACTCTACTCAAGATATGCCCTGTACACCTAAGAGAAGTCATTAATACCGCATGGTCAATGAGCAATAATTTCTCATTTTTTAAAATGGAATTCCCCCAATTTGAGTATAATGCTTTCTTACCAGAGCAGAAGAAAATAAGACAATTTTCTTTTGTGAATAGAAATGAATATAAATCCAATATATGTTTATTGAAGATCTACTATGTATAAAGTATCTACTATATATAAAGTATCAATCCAGTACATAATAATGTGAACAAAAAGCAATCCATCAAACATACTGTTTTTACAGGACGTATTTTATAAAGATATTATGTTGATAGTTTTCACTTATATTTCTGGTGCCTGAAATGCTTTTTCAAGCATTTCAAGCAAGAACAATAAAGGTTATTCAAATATATTTGTGATACACTTCAGTGATTGTAATGACATTAAGCAATTTTATTGTTTTCTCACCACCCCCACCTTAGAGAAGTTGTGGCAGGTTGAAGTCTAATGATATATAAAGACAAATCTAGAATCAGTTGTCTCTTTTTTTTTAAATATTTTATTTATTTATTTGACAGAGAGAGACACAGCGAGAGAGGGAACACAAGCAGGGGGAGTGGGAGAGGGAGAAGCAGGCTTCCCACTGAGCATGGAGCCCGATGTGGGGTTCGATCCCAGGACCCTGGGGTCATGACCTGAGCTGAAGGCAGACGCTTAACGACTGAGCCACCCAGGCGCCCCCAAGAATCGGTTGTCTCTTGAGACCCTTTTCCAATCAAGTACAGTAATAATAATTTTGATCTTAATTACAATGTTCTTTCCAGCCTACATAATTCATAGACAAATGAAGTGTTAAAATTTCTAAAACACTTATATACAAAGATCTTTTCTTGGTCCCTATAAATTACAAAAGCTGTATCATTAGATGCTATTGCCAAAGTCACCTCCTCATGCAAAATATGAATGAAAATAAAAGGCAAATTTGTTTTCATGGCATGAATGTATCTTTGACATTTCTCTAAGGTTTACAGATGTCATTACTAATAAAGAGATGTTAAAGAATAATGAGATCAAGGCCCTCATATTTTGAATGATGAATAAAATTTATGTCTCCGAGATTACACAGGGCCAAAATTGTGTAAATACACACAAATCACTGCATAAACCATGTTTGTGATCCCTATTCTCATGCATGACCTGTGCACATAAATTTTCAATCTCTTACTGGTATGCAGAAATCAATATTTGACAAGTAAGATTCTTCCATGACAAGTAAATCTTCTTATTTATTTTTCCCTGAATTGGAAAGTATTGTTGAAGTTTTAAGTGCTAAGTCCTTGAAAGATTTCTTTTATTTCTACATATTTCTGAAAGAATTTTGGCAAGCACCCTAGTTTTAGTTGATTTCTAAACATAGCATTAATTCTCTTGCTGACTTAGAAAATATTTCCTTAGATATACTTTAGAAAATTATTTTACTGTTAATCTAATTAGTAAAAGAATATGGAACTTTTTTACCTTTATGATGAGATGGGGTAACTGTAAATAATTTTTAGGATAAATACTCTCAAGCTTAAAGGACAAATACTATAGCAGTGGTCCAATCTTTGAAGTACCCACTGAAGTGTGTCTAATTAACAGATTTATCTAGATCCTCTCTGTGCATGTGTCTATATACAGAACTCACACACATTTGTGAGGGCAAATTATTGTGTTTTTACAATCTCAGCTGAACCAAGGAAATAAAGGTAAGCAACTCACTTTTTCCTATCATGTATATATCTGGGTGTGAATCAAAAATGAACATTTACTTTCTTCCTTCCATGTTTATTTAGAAGCAGTGATATAAAAACAAATTTCAGTAGCTATGCATTCCTTGCCTGTGTTTTGTGAATGTTACTGTTTTTCCTTGAGCAAAAATCACATACATGAAAGTCTTGTCATTGATTAAATAGAGTTGAATAGATAGATTAGACAAACCAGGAAATCCCAGGGCTGACACTGTGATAACAGTAGAGCTCCTTCTCTTGGTAATAGAATGTCAGTGATATATGACATTTATGCCACAATTTAACTGATTTAAGTTTAATATCATTTAAACATTTTAAAAAATTAGTGATAGCTTCCTGGTCATTCCCCTTGGTACTAATGCAGCAGATCTACAGATAATTGGAAAAATAATTTTAGTAGAATTATTCATATCATGTACTGCTACATTCAAAAAGAAATGTAAAGAAATACATTTAAGTAAATGATAAATAGCATGAATTGCATCAAGTTATATTTGAACATGTTTAAAAGAGCATAAGAGAAAAGGCAAACAGCATTGACTAACATTTTAAAGTTTGAATTACATACACAGATTCTTATATCAATATATTTTTAAAGAATGTTTCTTGCCTCCTTGCCTAAAACACTGTTCCTTATTTCACGGAATCCACTGGATTTTCTATTTCTTTAGGCTATTTTGATTTAGGGAAGTTGAGAAGGGTGTTGAACACAGAAGGCGTAAGTTCAGATGATTTAATTTGAATTGTTTCAACTTTAATGATTATATTATCATCTATATTTACCACCAGAACAACATATTTGGCATAAACACAAATACTGATGAAAGCAGAGATCTTTTTTTTAAAAACAGAAGAAGATTCCTTATTAAAATTTGAGTTTAATCTCAGCAAAGTATTTTCATCAAGTTTCATTTCATTTCTTGTTACCCTAAACATTTTTTTTAAGTAACCAAATAGTTTTTTTTTTTTTTTTTTTTTTTTTTAAAGATTTTTATTCATTTGAGAGAGAATGAGAGAGAGCACATGAGAGGGGGGAGGGTCAGAGGGAGAAGCAGACTCCCTGCCGAGCAGGGAGCCCGATGCGGGACTCGATCCCGGGACTCCAGGATCATGACCTGAGCCGAAGGCAGTCGCTTAACCAACTGAGCCACCCAGGCGCCCAGTAACCAAATAGTTTTATCTATTCATCTTAAAATTTTATATTTTGTCTTCCATCATCCCTTGATTTTTTTGGACTATTATTTATGAAATCGATTACTATGCTATTCCTACTATTAAAATTGATAAAATAATGTAAATATATATGTATATTTATATATGCATATATATGTATATACATGTTATGTATATACATATACACCCTCACCCACACACAGTTAGGAACTAGGTCAGTGTTCTTAGGTAATTCATGATGTGAGTTTCTTTCATCCAAGGTTTTTTTTATTGTAACTGAGAAAAGAATTGGTATAACACATGGTGAACATAGCTAATATTTTTACATAGGATATATTAGTAGAAAATGTGTATTTTTTTAAAAATTAAACACTTTGTATGACATCTCTTATATTATTAGGCAGTTTGAAGATATGGCCTATGGATTCTCATGGAATCTTAAAATTTAGTCACCCTACAGGTTGATAAAGCTCTACCTTATTTTTTAATTTAAATAATTCACTGACTGACTTTTCTTTTTCTTTAAATAAGCAATGCATAATCACTGAAGTTAAAATAACAAAAATCCATATAAGCATTCAGAAGAAAATTAACATCATTCATAATAATACCAATTGCTAATCAATCTAGCAATGTTATTTAAGAAAAATATGCTGAATCTACAGTATTAAATACATATAATCATTAAAATGTTATATATTCTTCTTCTTTAAATACTTCTCAGTTCTTGTAACTATTGATAGATACACTGAGCTGACAAAAAGCTAAAGAAAGAATCCTTATTTTTAAAACTGGAAAAATGTAAAACCTGTATAAATGTAATTGATGACATTTTAATTTTTATATAACATATATGAAAAAGATAAATTTTCATTATTAATGGATTTGGCATATTTATGTTCATGTACTGTATATTCAATTTCTTAAATGTTAAATGGGAATATTACCAAGCATTAATTATGTAGATTATATTAAAAGCCAACTGGTGGAAACCTGAAGTTAGGACAATGAGGTCTCCTTTATCCTTTATCTTTCTTAAGAGATAAAAGGTATAATATTTTGCTACAAATTTTATTTTATTGAGTTCTTAAACTTTCTTCTTGTGCTGTACTATATACTCCATTTGAAAAGTATAAGTGGAATAAACAACAAAAAATGTGTCACAGTAGTACTTTAAGCCACATATACTGAATAAGCTTTGTTTATACATTGGTGGGTTGTTGCTTTTTTTTCTCTTAAAATGAAATAGTAACCCTAATTAGTTATGACCAATTTTACTGAGTATTTTAAAATATTCTTGTAGGCTCATTAGATGTATCATCCTTAAACTATTTTGATTATATCCTTCATTTATTCATTCATACAGTATTTATTGAATGTTTATCATAAGCAAAGTAGGGTTTTAAGTACTTTTAACTTTTAAAGAAGGATAACATCATAATATGTACATTTTTATTCTAATTATTTTTAACATACGGGCTATCCGCACTATGTTTATAAATATTTGAGACAGCTAGCTTAACTAGCTTAACATTCAACTAAGTCCTTCAATATCTGTCTGCTATTAGAAGTTGTTAAATTTATTCAGATTTGACTTTGAGAAATAGTATATATTAGGACAATATATGAAGGAAAAGAATTAAGTCTTGGTGCTTCGTGATCATTATGACACCTGAATGATTGTTGTCTTGCCCATTCTTTTAAGTCAGGCTGGAGTTCACTATCTTATGGACCATTGCATAAAAGTAGCTGCTAATTATTTATATACAGAAATATCCTACTATGTAAATAGAAGACAAATTTATTAAAGGTTTGCTATGCTGCAAGAGCTTTATAGACTTTATTTTTTTCTCTTACTCCTCGTATTTGCAGTGAGACATTATTATTAGAAATCTGTACAAATGATGGGGTGCTTAGGTGGCTCAGTCGGTTAGGCAGCTGACTCTTGGTTTCGACTCATGTCATGATCTCTGAGTTGTGAGATCTAGCCCCGCATCGGGCTGTATGCTGGGCATGGAGCCTGCTTAAGATTTTCTCTTTCCCTCTCCCTCTGCCCCTACCTTAGAAAAAAGAAGTATGTACAGAAAGAAGGAAAAGAAGAAAGAAAGAAAGAAAGAAAGAAAGAAAGAAAGAAAGAAAGAAAGAAAGAAAGAAAGAAAGAAAAAGAAGGAAAGAAATCTGTGCAAATGAGAAATGTGAGATTTCATAAAGATCTGTAACTTGTTCAGGATCTCACAGGAAAGAATTAGAATTTAAGCCAAAAATTGACTCCTTGCTTTTTTCACTCTAGTCAGCTACTTTTGAGTAGCTGTTTTGTTCTACAACCCTATGCATATTAAAATGAATAATCAAATATTCTAGAGTCTATTTATAAAGTCTTTGTAGATATTGCAGTGCCCCTGCGAGTATCTTGTCCGTTACCCTCTTCTATTTTATTTGTGACATTCATAAGAGTACACGTACACATACACATGTGCACATATATCACAAACGCTCAACAGAGATCAAATTAATCTACTGCTCATTTTTTTCTAATCTAAAATGTTAGTACCTTTGTTTCAGTATAAAATATATTTCAGTTTATTCACAGACTTTGATTTTTATTATTTAGGTGGGTGTTATAGTTTGAAAGCATGCTTGGTTTATATAAACACTGGTAAAATCAGTGTTTCCAGTGAAATGTCTAACAGATAATAGAGTAGAGTAGAAACACTGCTTATAAAATTTAAGCCTATAAATGGAGGCCAGATCAACACCTACATCCATTTTGTCTGATTTGCTTTTGCCTGTATAATTAGGCATCATATCTGCCTTATGTTCACCCACACAGAAAGTAAGTACAGTTTCAATGAAGTGGAACTTCTTTTTCAGGTATGGTTTCACTAAGCTATTTTCTTGCTCCAATTCAATAAATAGATATTTTTGTTCATACCATTAACAGCATGGCTAGCACATCAAGGGAGGAGACAGGTTACCAGAATTTAATTTTGGCATTTTAACTATCAGTAGTTCTTCAGTAAAAGCTTGCTATTTCTTGTACTCTTCTTTTCTTTACATGTAAGTGTAATTGCTTATGGGCTGGAAATTCTGGTGTGTTGTGTGTGGGACACAAGTGCAAATCTAATTAACATACAAGAAGTTTAATGAAGATTAAAATATCTAAATGTAAAAATTATTGATTTAACTTAAATCAAGATCTAAAACTTCCACAAGGATAGTCTCAAAAACAAAACTAAAAAAAAAATTATGCTTAATTAAATTGTTCCATCCACAACCAGGTTTACATGTTTGTTAACTGCATGTCTGGTTTATATTTCAACATGATGTCTGTCTGATTGACAGATACCTAATTTAACTAACCACACAGTTGTCTAAATTGGCCTTCACGTAGATTGAGAATGCCTGAGGAATCAGTGAGCTTTGGTCAACTAAATCGATGGAAGGTTGGAGTTATAGTGTACCCTATACTCTTAAATTTATAATTCAGATTAATATTTAAGCAATACAGTGATGTAATATAATCCTGAGTAGTTATTAGTGGATTTTTAACATTTTGTTATCAATGAATCAAAATCCATTGTGAATTTTTGTTTTTTAAGTGTAATTAAAAGAATTTATATTTAATTTAAAAACTTAAAATTAGATCTGGATAGAGCCTTGACATCTATAGAGTTCCATTTGTTTCTTCTTCAGAAGCCTGTAAATGAATTCACCTGTTGAATTCATTTTAATTAAACATTATACAAATGACACGAGCAATGTGACTTTTTCTGTATGAAGGACAATATAATTATGCACTAAGTTTCTCTTTCTAGAGGTTGCTAAATATTTTTAAATTCTTTTTTTCTGTATTAACTTTGAAAGATTATTGAAAAAAAAGCTGAACTAGTATGTTTTATCAGAAAACAACAAAATGTACTTTTCGAATATTGCTAGTTAAAATATTGCCAGAATTATTTGTGTTTGAATGTATGTTTATTCCTTCTTGTCCTCACATCAGAAGAACTGGGTAGGAGCTTTTCTCATTCTCAGTTTTAAATCATTTAATTTATCTAAAATAATAAAATGCAAGATTTTTTTTAAATATAATTTTACTTTCTTAATTTCTTTTTCACTGCTCTATGTTTGCCAAAGCCAAATGATTTACAGTATTGAAACATTCTAGTTTCAAAATAGGAGGTTAAATATTACATAACAGATCAAGAAACCAAAATAGAGAAAAACGATGCTGTTTGGTAACCTTAAATTATTATTTTTATGCTATGCTATAAATAATTCTGATAAATCAAAATAATTATATCATTATAAAATAAGAATTATAATTGATTCATTAATAAATAATATCAATAATAATATTTATATTCATATCATCTTAGGCATTGTGATGAGTTCTTTGTATGAATTACTTCATTTACTTCTTTACCAGAAATTTATGAAGAATGTAAAAATATCCAACATTATATATAAAATAAACTAACACGAGCAGTGACTAATAGTCCAAAAATAAACCCAGTTAAGTGGCTGAGTCAGTATTTTAACATAGCTCTTTGGACTCCAAAGTCAAATCTTAACCTTAATCTCAAATGTATATTGAGGTGCAATTCCTGCATTTATTAAATGAGAAGCTTGAAATAGCTAATCTTTTAGATTTCATTTCTATCTCAAAATTTATGGGCCAGTATAAAGAAAATTTAAAAGTATTTATATTTTATTTATTTCATTAGTTATAGGAACTTTCTATATACATAAAATATAAGAAAATGATCAAAGCAGAGTGATTGCTTTGGGTGGTCTCATAATTTTTACACGCTATCAACAATAGAACAAGCATAGGATGACTTTTGAAGAAAGCTATTCATTAGAGCAGATTCTGCCAACTCTGTAGTAGAAATTACAGCCAGTAGAATAAGAAATCAAATTGAATTTTAAAATACATAATTTAATACACTCTGTAAAGTCTATCCATACATTTTTAGGGATCTGTGGCTTGTGTAAAAAAAAAAACCTTAGATGATTTGTGAACATTGATGACACAGAGGACATATGCAAGAATATTCACAAACAGTATTGCTCATGATAGTCCCTTCATTAGAATGTAAGATACATGAGGGAAGAGGTTTTTAGGTTATTTTCAATGGTTGGTAAATATGTTGTCAGATAGTCAGACAATTGACAGCATATATGAATAAAAATAATAAACTACAACCCTATTTACAAAGTAGATGAAAATTAGATAAATGAAACATAACCCAAAAAAGGCAAGTTTCAGAAAATGACAAATAGTGGGGTAACATTTTATAAAGATTAGAAACAAGAAAAAATTTAATTTAGGACTATGTGCATTACTTCATTTAGTCCTTTGTCATATCCTTAGTAAGAGTATTTTAATATCCCAACTTTACAAATAAAGAAGTTAATACACACAAAGAGTTAGACCTTAAGAACACATCTAGATAAAATTATTTGGAAAGACAATGAAATGGTTATTACAAAATTTGGATTTGTGGTTAATTCTGAGAAAGAAGGGGAAAGATGAGATTGAAAAGGAACACACAGAAAGATGCAATGGAATTGCAGAGGATTCTAATTTTAAAGTGGGGCAATACATACACATTTGTTTATTATAATGCATCATAACTAACATAAATTACATTTATTCATTTATACATATTAACACATAATAAAAAGCATTAAAATGTCTTATCTTAATGTTCCCTTCTCTCATCATATCCTCATGCAGTCTATACTTTATAATTGAACCTCCCAGAAAGATAGAATTTATTTTAAGTTCAATAAAGTGAAAGTCTTTGCTAATGCAATAAGACAGAAAAAAGGAAATAAAGGGTATACAGATTAGTAAGAAAGACATAAAATTGTCCTTGTTCACAAATGATGTGAACATCTATGTAGAATATTTGAAAAAAAAAAAATGACAAAAAACTAGAGCTAGTAAGTAAATATAGCAACGTTGCAGTATGCAAGGTTAATATATAAAATATACTTTTAATTTACTATATACTATATAGTAATACTATATACTAACAATAAAGAAGTGGATTTGGAATTAAAAACATGATACCATTTATAGTAGCAGTCCCCAAAATGAAATACTTAGGTATAAATCTAACAAAACATGTACAAGAGCTACATGAGGAAAACTAAAAACACTCTGTTGAACAAAATCAAAGACTAAGTAAATGGAGAGATATTCTATGTTCATGGATTGGAAGATTCAATAATGTCCAGATGTCAGTTATTTTCAATGTAATCTATAAATTCCATGCTATACCAATCAAAATTCTGGCAAATTATTTTATGGATATCAACAAACTGATTCTAAAGTTTGATACAGAAGCAAAAGAATAGACAATATAATATTGAAGGACAAGAATAAAGTTGGAGGATTGATGCTACCCTGCTTTAAGATTTATATAAAGCTACAATAACCAAGCTAGTGTGGTACTGACAAAAGAATAGATGAATAGATCCATGTAACAGAACACAGAGCCCAGAAATAGACCCCCATAAAGATAGTCAACTGATCTTTGACAAAGAAGCAAAGGCAATGCAATGAAGCAAATATAGTCTCTTCAACAAATTGTGCTGAGAAAACTGGACATCCATATGCAAAAACACAAATCTAGACACATCTTACACTCTTGACAAAAAATTAACACAAAATTGGTTATAGATCTAAATGTAAAATGCAAAACTCTAAAACTCTTAAGACGATAGCATAGTAAAAAATATCAAAGATCTTGGACATGGTAATTACTATGCCCAACATACAATACCAAAGATGTGACCCATGAAAGAAATAATAGATAAGCTGACTTCATTAAAATTAAAAAATTCTTCCTGCAAAAGACAATATCAAGAGAATCAGAATGCAAGCGACACACTGGGCAAAAATATTTGCAAAAGACACATCCAATAAAGGGCTATTATCTAAAATATACAAGAATTTGTTTTTTAACTTTAAAAATTTTAATTCCAGTATAGTTAACATACAGTGTTATATTACTTTCAGGTGTACAATATAGTGATTCAATAATTCTATGCATTACTTGGTGCTCACCATGATAATTGTACTCTTAAGTCCCTTCACCTATTTCACCCATTCCCCAACCCACCTTCCCTCTGGTAACCATCAGTTTGTTCTCTATAGTTAAGAGTCTGGTTTTCCGGTTTCTCTCTTTTTTCTTCCTTTGTTTCTTTGTTTTGTTTCTTGAATTCCACATATGAGTGAGATCATATGGTATTCTCTGACTGACTTATTTCACTTAGCATTATACCCTCTAGATCCATCCATGTTTTGAAAATGGCAAGCTTTCATCATTCTTTTCTATGGCCCAAATATATATATATATATATATATATATATTCCATTATACCACATCTTCTTTATCCATTCATCTATGGATGGGTACTTGGTGGACACCTTGGTTGCTTCCATAATTTGGCTATTGTAAATAATCCTGCAATAAACATAGGGGTGCATATACTTTTTCAAATTAATATTTTCCTATTCTTTGGGTAAATACCCAGTAGTGGAATTACAGGATCATATGGCAGTTCTATTTTTAATTTTTTGAAGAACCCCCATACCATACAAAGAACTCTTAAAACTCAACAATAAGAAAACAACTTGATGAAAAATTAGGCAAAAATTAAAAAAAAAAAAATTGGTCACAGACCTTAATAGAGACCTCAACAAAGAAGTTATGCCAATGACAAATAAGCATACTTCATACACCAATAAGAAAATGCTAATTAAAACAACAATGAGACACCACTACATACTTATTAGAATGGCCAAAATCCAGAACAATGACAACACCAAATTCTGGTGAGGATGTGGATTAATGAAAACTCTTACATTGCTGGTGGGCTTATAAAATGGTACAACCACTTTGGTAGGTAGTTTGGTAGTTTCTTACAGAATTAAACATACTCTTGCCATATCATCTAGCAAGCATATTACTTAGTATTTACCCAAAGAATTTGAGAGCTTATTTCTACACAAAAACTTGTACATGAATGTTTATAGCAGCTTTATTCATAATTGTCAAAACTTGGAAGCAACCAAAATGTTTCTCAGTAGGTAAATGGATGAAGAAACTATGGTACATCCAAACAATGAAATATTATTCACCACTGAAAAGAGATGAAATATTGAGAAGACATGGAAGAATTTTAAGTACAGATTATTAAGTGAAAAGCACTCTGAGAATGCTACCTGGTATATGATTCCAAATATATGACATTTGGAAAGGATAAAACTATGGTGACAATCAAAAGATCAGTGGTTGTCAGAAGTGGGAGGATGCGTGAGGGAAAGATGAACAGACACAGCACAGAGGATTGTTTAGGTGGGTGAAAATATCATGTATGATAATTATGGATATATGTTATTATACATTTGTCCAAACCCATAGAATGCACAATACCAGGAGTGAACCTTAAGATAACCTATGGACTGTGGGTGATTGTGATGTGTCAATGTAGGTTCACTCTTAGTATTGAAAAAAAAAAAGTACCCTTTTGGTGAATGATGTTGATAATGGGAGAAGCTACACATGTGCGAGAACAAGGAGTGTATGCAAAAATCTCTGTTCCTCCTTCTCAATTTTGTTGTAAACCTAAAACTGCTTTTAAAAAAAAGTTTAAAAAATCCAATAAAATCGGAGTGCATGGGTGGTGCAGTTGGTTAAGCAACTGACTCTTTGGTTTGGCCTCAGGTAGTGATCTCAGGGTCATAAGGTCAAGCCCAGCTTTGAACTCCACGCTCAGCGCAGAGTCTGCTTAAGACTCTCTCTCCCTCTCCTTCTGTCACCCCCACCTCCATACTCTCTCTCTCTCCCTCTAAAATAAATAAATAAAATCTTTTAAAAAATCCAATAAAATTGCATTGCATTATAAACTAGTTTTTGAAATATACTAATTTCTAACAATCTTTACATTCTAGCTTCATAGTTCTAAGTCCTACCAGAATGCTTGCCCCAACTAACAGTACATTTTTGGGGGCTCTTCACAAAATTGTAATGAAATGTATAGGTAATTTCATTTATCTATAAACACAATTTCAAACATAATCAATTAATATCATAATATATAAAAATGATAAAATCAAACTAATTTATAATAAAGTATTCATATTAATTATTGTACATGACTAAAATAAAAAATATAATGATAATGAAGTAGTCATGTGCTTTCATCTATTTATGATGAAAAGGCATTCATTAAAAAGATATTTTTAAAAAGGGAGGATATAGTGGTAAAAACTAGAATAAAATGTAAGTTTAGAATAAATAATTTCAATGAGACATTTTTGTATATAGTAAGAAGGAAGGAGTAATGAGGAAAAAGAGAAATAGGGAAATCTTGTCAAGACAAATTACATACAAAGGAAATATAGAAAGTGAGAAAATATGCTATTCTTGGAAATAGGTCTTATTATAAATGTAGTGATTATGATAGAGAACAGAGCAGTGACAAATTATCACAGAGAACATATCACCTATCTTGAAATCTCGCCATATCTGAGAAAGAGATTTAGCCTCAGATCCTTAAAAAGAATTTCAATGGCAGATCTCCCAACAGGCAAAGTGGGCGGAAAATGTTTACAAAAATCAATCAGGAATCATGAGGATGTAAAAGGTGGTAAATGTCTGAACAGCATCAGGTGGAATAAATAAAGAACAATCCCCCAAAATATTTATAAATGTAACCTGCAATTTTAATGACATACATTCCTATCTTTGCACTATATATATATATATATTTAACTCTATTAAATAAAAGTAATAAATATATATTTTTTAAAACCTTAAAAATAGGAACGCCTGGTTGGCTCAGTCAGTTAAGCATCTGCCTTCAGCTGAGGCCATGATCCCAGGGTCCTGAGAACGAGTCCCGCATCGGGCTCCTTGCTCAACAGGGATCCTGCTTCTCCCCCTGCCTCCCGCTCCCCCTGGTTGTGCTTTCTCTCTGTCTCTCTCTCTCTCTCTGACTAATAAATAAATAAAATCTAAAAAAAATAATTAAAAATAAAAATAGAATGAAACCTTAAAAGTAAGATTTAGGGTAATCCCTGAACTTTGTAAGGCTCTACACATTTAGTAATATGTGTTAAATGCCGTTGCTTTCATCTTTTTCATACAACTATTTTCACATTTTTCTGTAATTATGCTAATGCAATATATGTATTCCAAACAAATAGATACTTTGAATGTTTATAATACATTAAGTATACAAAGTGTGGGCAGTCTATTCAATAAATTCAAGATAATTACTTATTTAATGTATTTAAATTCCTCTTTAGTAACATTCTCCTAAATTATTAAGCTTTGTTACACAGATTTATGTTAAACTTATTTTGACATATATTTTGAGTAGGTTGTTTGAACCCCCATGCGTTCTGGAAAATTCTTCACTGTGAAAGACCTTTCTGAGGATTATGTGTCACCCAGCCCCTTCTTACCAACTTTCCAGTAGTGCTCTACAATGATTATGACAACTGAAATTCCATCCACACATTTCTACATTTCCCGCTAGTGTGCACTAGTGTTCTGATAAAAAACAACAACACTGTTTCAATAATAAATACATGTAGACCCAACCTTGTTAATAATTTTTGTCCAGAGAAGGTAGCACAAGTCAGTATTTAAACAAGTTCTCTCTATTCAGACAGGGTCTTATCTGTAAATGTTTTAATCCTTTATTCCAGGCCAATGATAATAATAATTTTGCTCAAGACTTGACATGTTGATATTATTTGATTCATTATTTAATTATATCTTTTTAATTTGGGGAAAATTCTATCTGAAAGATAATAAATCAGAGAGTAGAATTAAAAATATTTTTAAAAAATCAATAGATGTCTTTTTTAGTGGTTCTTTCTCTGGTTTTGGTATCAGGGTTATGCTGACCTCATAGGATGAAGTTTTTCTTCCTTTTCTATTTTTTGGAATAGTTTGAGAAGTATAGGTATTAACTCCTATTTAAATATTTGGTAGAACTCACCTATGAAGCCATCTGGTCATGGACTTTTGTTCAGTGGGAGTTTTTGATTACCGATTCAGTTTCTGTGAAGGTTATTGGTCTGTTCAAGTTTTCTATTTCTTCCTGTTTCAGGTTTGGTAGTTTATATGTTCTAGGAGTTTATCTATTTCTTCCAGGTTGTCCAATTTGTTGACCTGTAGTTTTTTATAATATTCTCATATAATTGTTTGTACTTCTGTGGCATTGGTTGTGATCTCTCCTCTCTCATTTGTGATTTTATTTATTTGGGTCCTTTGTCTTTTCCAATCAAAAGTCTGTCTACAGGTTTATCAATTTTATTGATTTTTTCCAAGAATCAGCTTCTGGTTTCATTGATTTTTTTAGTTTCTTTTTGTTTTCTATTTGTTTTTTATTTGTTTTGTTTTTGTTTTTGTATTATTTGTTTTGTATTTGTATTTTGTATTATTTGTATTTTTGTATTATTTGTATTTTTGTATTATTTGTTTTGTATTTGTTTTTGTTTTCTATTTGTATTTGTTTTTGTTTTCTATTTGTTTTCTATTTTTTTTTAGTTTCTTTATCATTTATTTTTGCTCTAATCTTTATTATTTCCTTCCTTCTGCTGGCTTTAGGCTTCATTTATTGTTCCTTTTCTAGCTCTTTTAGGTATAAAGTTAAGTTGTTTATTTGAGATTTTTCTTGCTCTTGAGGTAGGCCTGTATTGCTATATACTTCCCTCTTAGATCACTTTTGCTACATCCCAAAAGTTTTGGACCACTGTGTTTTCATTTTCATTTGTTTCCATGTATTTTTTAAATTCCTTCTTTGATTTCCTGGTTGACCCATTCATTGTTTAGTAGCATGTTGTTTAACCTCCATGTATTTGTGGTCTTTCCAGATCTTTTCTTGTGGTTGATTTCTTGTTTCATAGTGTTGTGACCACAAAAGGTGCATACTCTGATTTCGATCCTTTTGTACTTGTTGAGGCCTGTTTTGTGACCTAATATGTAATCTATTCTGGAGACCGTTCCATGTGCACTTGAAAAGAATGTGTATTCTGTTGTTTTAGGATGGAATGTTCTGAATATGTCTGTAAAGTCCACCTGGTCCAGTGTGTCATTCAAAGCCAACTGTTTCCTTATTCATTTTCTGTTTAGTTGATCTGTCCTTTGATGTAAATGGAGTGTTAAAGTCCCCTACTATTATTGTATTACTATCAATTAGTTCCTTCAGTTTTATTATTAATTGTTTTATATATTTAGGTCCTCCCATGTTGGGTACATAAGTATTTACATTTGTTACATATTCTTGTCATATTGTCTCCTTTATGATTATATAGTGACCTTCTTTGTCTCTTGTTACAGTCTTTGTTTTAAAGTCCTGTTTGTCCAATATAAGTATTGTTACTCCAGCTTTTTTTTTACATCCATTTGCATGATAAATGTTTCTCCATCCCCTCACTTTCAATCTGTAGGTGTCTTTAGGTCTAAAATGAGTCTCTTGTGGGCAGAATATAGATGGGTCTTCCCCACCCTATGTTTTATGATTAGAGCATTTAGTCCATTTATACTCAAAGTAATCATTGATAGATATGTATTCATTGTCATTTTATCACTAGTTTCCTCCTTTTTTCGGGAGATTTTCTCTGATCCTTTCTTGTTTTTGTCACTTTCGGTCTCTGTTTTCCACCCAAAGAGTCCCCTTTAATATTTCTTGCAGGGCTGGTTTAGTGGTCACAAACGCTTTAGCTTTTATTTGACTAGGAAACTCTTGATCTCTCCTTCTATTCTGAATGATAGCCTTGCTGGATAGATTATTCTTTGTTGCAGATTTTTTACCACTCAGCACTGTGAATATTCCATTTTACTCCGTTCTGGCTTGCCAACTTTCTGCGGAGAAATCTCCAGGTAGCCTTATGAGTTTTTTCTTGTAAGTTAAGGATTCCTTTTGTCTTGCTGCTTATAAGATTTTTTCTTTATCAGTATATTTTTGCAAACTGAATTATAATTCTTCACATATTTTAGTTGATTTTCACAGACATTTTAAACATAACATAATAAAAATTGATTCTTGACACTGACTCCACTCAAATACCTAATCTAGACCTTGTTATCTCAGTAAATGGAACTATATCTACTCAGTTATAGAAGCCAGAAACTTGGAAGTCAGCCTTAACTTCTTACCATGGGTGCTCACAGAAGAAAACCTTGTGTGTTTCTTTTCCCCCTCCAAAAAGTATATGTTGAATTTTTATTCTTTCTTTCATCACTATTATCTTATAACTAATAAAAAAAAAACTTATCATGTTAAATCTTCCTATAAAAAATAAATTGCAGGGTGCCTGGGTGGCTCAGTCAGTTAAGTGTCTGCCTTCAGCTTGGGTCATGATCCCAGGGTCCTGGGATAGAGTCTCACATCAGGCTCACTGCTCCGTGGGGGGCCTGCTTTTCCCTCTCCCTCTGCTGCTCCTCCTGCTTGTGCTCTCTCTCTCTCTGTGTCAAATAAATAAATAAAATCTTTTAAAAAATTAAAAATAAATAAATTGTATTTTTCTCTTATAGGAGTTATTTTCCTTCCTTCATGTCTTTCTATAAGACATGGATAGCTGGTCAAATTTATAGAAGGAATAAAATCTAACAATTCTTGCTTTTAATGAAAATCTGTCAAGTATTAGTGTTTAATAACAGCAACATAAAAGATTGAGGTATTGTAGTATTTTGAATGCAGTATACTTTAGCAATTACTAAGTGGAATATATGGTCAGCATATATAGCTTCATGTCAATATCTAGATCTATATTCCTACAGCTCAAACATTTTACCATGGTTTATGTATTAGTACAAGTGAATTATCTAAATAATAATAATAATTTATAATAAATAATAATCCAATAGTAATACCTAATAGTAACTTAAAATAATTTTCCCAAGGAAATGAGTTACATACATTTTTATGAAAAGTAAGTTTTCAGCCATCCTTTGAATATATGTTTACATATCCCTTTTTCTTTTTTTTATATGGACAAAACTTGAGATCAACTATAAACATTTTTTGCCAGTGAGACTTGTGTGTTTCAATTCAATAACACACAGACATTACCCTTAAGTTTTTGTTTGTTTGTTTATGTCAGACATTGGCAGAAATGAATAGTTACTTTACAGGAAGTTTGGTTCTCTCATACACATATGTATTTTAATAATATTTAAAAATTTTTTACAACTTGCTGTTGACAAAATCTTTAAATCAAACAGGTGAAAACTTCAGTTTGGGTGAAATAGTGGTTTTCAATTCTTATCTGACTATGTATTAAAATTTTTTTAAAAACCCTTTATGTAAGAGTTTAATGTTTAGCTCCTTCTATGTTTAACAAGAATTTTACAACTCTCTTTAAGGTTTCAGCTTACTAATATAATCTCATCAACACATTTTGCTCACAAATTTTTTTTCTTTTTTTTTTTTTTAAGTAGACATATGTTAGATTAGTACAATTTTTGGTTTGACTTTACGTTGTGAATTACTTAAAGTTTTTGATCCATTTAGTGGCCGAATTACAGCTGAATTCAGGAGCTTGTCAAATTTAGAAAAGGAGTCTCAAATAACTGGTAATCACATGAATAATGATAATGATATATCCTGACTATACCACTTAATAAACTCCATTTAAGGAACAGGCTTTCATAAAAATGAACTGAGAAGTATGAGCACAAATCAAATGAAATCTGATTGCATCAACTTTTTCTTCTGTTGCTTCATGGCAACCTATTGCATATAAAGGTCAAGATAAAGAAAAAAAGGACAACAGTAGTCATTTTTCTGAATAGTTTGTAAGTCAGAGGGAAAAATAATTTGAAGTCTGTTAATTCTGCCATACTTTGGGGAAGTGAGCCAGCTTCTGGTCCCAGTTGGATTCTTGGAAATTCAACAAAATTAGCAATAGGAAGACAGAAAAAAAAGCTCTGATGGTTCCAAATTCAATTAGATTAAAAAGTGACAGAAATGCTACTCTTAGTGGCTTAGGCACAAGAACTAATGTTCCAATCCTCACTCAATGACTTATTAGCTGGGCAGATTTCTCAAATTCTGTCCCTTGGCTTCCTCACCTGTAAAATGGAAGTGATAATAATAGAAAACTCATTGCTCTTGTTTGAGTCAACTGAGTTATTACATATAAAGAACTCTAGAATATCTGGCCCATGGTAAGCACCCCAAAAAGAAATATGGGACAATTGATATGACTAATAGCTAAAAATTAAATTGAAATATATTTTAATAAATCAAGTTGAAATGTACATTTGTATAATTTACTGTAGACTGAACTGAAGTCAGAAAAGAAAATATTTTATAAAATTCAACATAGCTAAGAATGTACAAGCTTATGTAGCATATGTAGCATAGCTAAGAATAAAGGTTATATTAGTAGAAGATTATGTGACATATCAAAATTAAATTATCTTATTTTTGACAGTTATATTTCTACAATTCAAGGAATACTAAATATATATATATATATATATACATATATATATAGTTCTGTGCTATAGTTTAATAGACTATTAATTTTGGACATATGTATATGTACTTAATAAATACATACATACACATACACACATGCTTTTTGCATTAATGGTTGAATAATATCCCACTGGGTGGATATATCAAATTTAATAAGCCAGTCCCCTATATATCTATATGTTTGGACATCTAAAATGTTTCCAATATTTAATTGACTAATAAAATCAATGCACACATGTACACATCCAAAAATGAAAGTTCTTTATTGCCAAAATTACCTATAGTTCAATGTGTCATTTTTTTAAACTTTTTAATCTCTGCTAATCTCATTGGTAAAAAATGTTATATAACTCTAGTTGAACTTGCATTTACCTTATAATAAATGGGTTTTAATATCTCTTCACATGCTTGAATTTTTTCATTCATTGTTCAAATTACTCATTGCTCATATAATGGCAAATTTAGTCCTTCTTTGAGAAACTATTTATTGAACAACTACTATGTGCCAGATATTCTTGTAGGTATTCTTGTAGGAACAACTACTATGTGCCAGATATTCTTGTAGGTACTAAGGATATATCAGTAAACAAAATAGGTAAAAACTCCTGCACTGACAAAACTTACATCTTTCTATTGCATCATTGGCATTTTTCTTTTTGACTTGTAGGCTCTTTATGATGTTACATTTTCTCATTTTGTCATATATATCATATGCAATGATCCTCACAAATGTATGGATATAATGGGGTAAAAGATGTTATTTGAAATAGCAAGAAGATAATATCTGGTAATGAAACTAAAAAAGAAGGGGCAATCAACAACACAATAAATGTTTCAAATAGATGGAACTTCTTGTACAATGTTAGTAGGAAATTTAATTAGTACAATTTTTAACAATATAAGACAGATTACATTACTCTTTTCTACTTACAGTGACTTACAATGCCCTCTATGATCTGATCCCCCCTACCTCTCTCACCTCAGTTTCCCCATTCTTCCTTACTCTAGGTCACCCCCAGTTATAATGACCTCCTCAAATAGAACACACACCCTTTGGCTCAGAGCCTTTGCATCTGATGGTTTCTTTTCTCCAGAGCCCAGTTCTCCCAGATACCCATCCTCAAGGTTCCATCTCTCCTCACTTTATGTAGCAGCTCCAATGTCATCTCTCTGGGAGGACTTCCCTAACCACCTGTGTAAAATAGCAACTCCACCTTCATTCATTTTTCTCCATAGCATTTATCTCTATTTTACAAATGATGTGTGTATTTGTTTACTTATTATTTTTTGTCTAACTAGAATGAAAACTCTAGGAAAATGTGGATATTGTCTATTGTTTTTTGTTGTATCCTTAGTGGCTACAGCAGTATCTAATATATAGTAAGTGTTTTATGATGATTTTATTGAACAAATGAATGAATAACAATATGAATCAAAATTATAAGTAAGGATATTTTCTTTGAGGCTACAGTTTTGCCACTATGACTTTGATCTAAAATACCAGAGTCTTGGGGCGCCTGGGTGGCTCAGTCTTTAAACGTCTGCCTTTGGCTCAGGTCATGATCCCAGGGTCCTGGGATCGAGCCCCGCATCTGGCTCCCTGTTCAGCGGGAAGCCTGCTTCTCCCTCTCCCACTCCCCCTGCTAGTGTTCCCCCTCTCACTGTGTCTCTCTCTGTCAAATAAATAAATAAAATCTTTAAAAATAAAAAATAAAATAAAATACCAGAGTCTCAAAATTTACCTACAAGGATGAAATTGTAGCACAATTGTAATAGTAAAAAATGAAAGGACAATACTACTCATCAGTGAAGTATTGTGCACCTGATCTACCTATGATGAAATTTAAGTGGTTTCTTAATGACAGAGGAACATTTCCTTGCTATTTTGTTTAGTGAAGAAAGCAATCTACATCAAAGTGTGTAAGGGCATTCAGAATGTGAAGTGAAAATGTTTCTTTAGTTTGTACAATTCTATACAGGTTATCTTATTTTTATTATGCTCTCATATTGCTTTTACAGTTGAATTCTTCATATAGGCTTACTTAAAACACACAGACACACAAACTCTAAATCTATTGGTATAGCATGAATGCCGGTAACAGTCGTGCTGAAAATAATTATGAGATGAACTCCCTGAGAACAGGACAATGTTTTATTCTCTGCTTTATCCCCAGCACTCAGAATGCCAGCATTTTGTCCCAGACTAGGTATTTAACAAATGTTTGTTGATTGAATTGTTGAAAGACGAGTCCCATATATTATATATCATAGAAAGTTTTTTCTCATATTAAGACTTTGCTTTTACTTTCATTTTCATTAAAACACACACACACACACACACACACACACACACACACACACACAACACAGGCACAATGGTTGTTCTGTACTCTAGATAAAAAATCACTAGCTGTGGAGAAGTCCCAGGAGATAAAATGCAGTGACTACAAATACAGCAAAGCTCCCAGGGGAACTTTTGACTCAATTTTCCAAGAGTGGCAGAGAAAAAAGAACCGAGGTCTGTCAAGTTCCAGAAAAGAACCAGCCTAGCCAGTCCCCGGAGAAATGGCGGGAGAACGGGCATTACTTTTGTAGTTTTTGAAGCCCACCTCCCCCAATGGACTACCGCCGGCACTGCCCATTTAACTGCTCCATGACCTGCTTTGAAGGAAGAAATTCAGGAAAGGTGAACGCCAGCTTGAAGTCTCCAAACGCAGCGTTCGTGGGGACCCGATCAAAAAGGAAAGAAATCATTTCAGGTTTGAGGGACTGCCACTGAGCTACTGAGACTAGAGGAGTCTAAAAGGATAGTGGATTTAAATAGCAGAAGTTACCATTTCATTCTGCCATCTTTGCAGGAAAATTCATTTCAAGACTGTGCCAAATATTTCACACCTTACAGATCCTTAAAGTGTTTTACAGATTTCATTCTTTGAGGGCCTGAGATGCTTGTACCAGGCTTCTGTTTTCCTTTTGGGTCTACACTGTAACCACTTTGATAGAATAAAATGATGAAATTATTTGCTGTCACATCACCAGAGAAATTACAGAAATGTACTATATTTAGAACTATATCATATTTATTTGCTATATTGTAAACTGAATTAAAACTATATAAAAACCTTTAATAAATCTAATACCAAGCAATATATTATTTTTTCTATTTAATTAATAAGAACTATTAATGACCTAATATTTTTTAACAGAAGTAATAATTCCTCTGAGCAAATAAAGCACATAATGACTAAATCTTCTAAAATTTACTATGTTTGGTCTGAAAAGCTATAATTGCAAATGTTTGAAATTAAAATGCCAGGCATTATTTACCTGCTGCAATATATCTTAAAAATCTAAGTATTTTAAAGAATTCTATTGGCTCCCAATATTTTGAAAGAACATGAACTATTTTGTCATTACTACCATTAGAAAAATTATATTCTATTATTTTACCATAATTTCAAGATGATTTTATATTAAAATCAAATTACATGTAATGGAAATAGTTTTAAATGTTTATTAACATATATTTACATTTTATTTCATTAAATTACTAAAGTCTCTACCCAATAAAAGTTTTCACTGGAAGAAATGTTTATGCTAAAATTGTTTCATTTGTCAGTATGATATCTTTTTTTAGTTACTTTTTGTACCATTTCATGCCATTCCCACGTCATCTCTTTATCATTTTTTGCCTGTTAGTAATAAAGCGTATGAACTTGAATAAGTTAAGGGAAATATGAATAATCAAAGCTACAGCATTTTTTCTAATGATGCCAATTTTCCCACAACTTGAACATTTATGGACATACAGATTCCAAATCACATACTCACATTCAATTGATATTAAAATAAAATGTAATTGGGGTGCTGGGGTGGCTCAGCTGGTTAAACGTCTGCCTTCAGCTCAGGTCATGATCCCAGGGTCCTGGGATTAAGCCCTGCATCAGGCTCCCTGCTCAGTGGGGAGTCTGCTTCTCCCTCTGCCTGCCACTCCCCTTGCTTGTGTGCTCTCTCTCTCTCAAATAAATAAAATCTTAAAAATAAATAAATAAAGTAAAATGTAATTTTAAGTAGGGTTCTGAGCAGTTTACAGTCATGCAATATCAATCAAGACATTTTATAAAACTATTAATATTTAAAAATTAATAATTAAAAATCCATTAAAAGTGAAATAACACACTTCAACTATTATTTGTATACAAAACTTATCACAATTTTCTATGATATACTTATTCTAAAATTGAGGAAACTAGAGGCTTATCAAAATATCTGATGTTTGGTTTACAGTCATCAATGACAGCCTAAATCTTTGTATTTCTCCATTTATCTACTTTTTCCCCAAAAAATCAACTTAACCCAAATTTCAAAATACTAAAATCCAGCAGTAAATTTAATCATAATATAAATTTCACACACTTTCCATTCCCTTCAAAAAATTACTGATAGTCCTGAAATGTACCATTTATAGGCAAAAGTTAGGTGAGGTTGAATATATCTCTGAGAATAAAACAAAACAAAAATGATTTACTAGTGGTGGAAATGTGGTTACTGTTTTAAAATTTCATTGTCATTCGGCAGATACATTTGGGCTGAAGTCACTTTGCCTCTGGTAGAAAAAGATGTACATCTTAAAGATGGTACCTCTCTGCTCTGATGGCTTCTAACATTTCTCATTTTATCACTTGGCCCTTTATCACTAGCACCAGTCTCTCAAACCTGGGTATAAGTTCCATGAGGCTTAGAAACATCTCACACTCATCTTTATAACAATCCTTTCTCACAGTAAGAGCATGTGGATTGCATGCACTCAATAAAACAATTTAAATCAATGCTAGTTAAAATGAGTTAAGGGTGTTGGGGGAAGTTCCTGGGAAACAGACTACCCTCAAAGGGAACAAAGATAATAATAAAATGTGTGTAGTTAAAAGAAAAAGGACTAGCTTATGTTTCCTGTCAAGATGGTAAAGTAGCATTGCTCCTGCTTTCTTTTCCAAAATCTACTCTTGGCCAGAAAAAAAATAACAAACTCTGGGAAATCTTTAGGGAGATTGAGAATAGACATTAACTCTTGCAGAAAAAGCCTGAGTTAGGGGGTGGCAATAGCAATTCATTGTAGGAAATTTATTATTCTGTTCATGGTTTCCTAATTATCCTGTGAGAATCACTGCCTGACCCTTTGACAGAGAAGTCAGGAGGAAGCAGACCGCATATTTCAGTGGGATTCAGGAGACTGTAAGAACTCTAACACAAGGAAAAATTGATGAAATATTTTGGACTTGGCAACTTGGCAATGACTAGTGAAAACTAGTCCAACTCTGCCTTGCCAATTTCCTAAGGTGGGCAGATTACAAACTGGAAAGGATGTCACTTTCCTCCTGACTTTTAATTTAAGAGTTTACAGGTGATACATCCTTCTGGCCATGACAGAGTAACAGAGACCAAACTTATCCCTCGCCCTTTCTCCTTAAACAACAACAGCAACAACTGGAAAAAATATATGAATATATAAAAAGGTGATTTTCAGACATTTCAGAACAGGAGTGATTTCTGAAAGAAAAGAAACAAGTGAGCCTTCCAATTGCACTGGCTTATGATGTTGAGTCTCAGGACTGTGGCACAGGGAGGTGAAACCAAATAGAGCCCAAAGCCTCCCTAGGTTACATAGACAGAGTTGAAAGAGGCAGAAGCTAAAATTCAGGGGAATGGGAGAGGAAGTGGGGGGGGGAGCAGAGTCCTAGAGAGAACAGAGCTGCAGAGAAAAAGGGCTCTGAAGCCCTTCGAAGGGTTCTCTTCAAGTCTTTAGCTGAGTACTTATTTAATTTTATTAATAACTACCAAGGTCAGGGAAAGAACCAACAGAAAAGAGCTGAGAATTCACCCAAAATTTCACCCAAGGCCTGGAATAGTGTGTGGTTCCACCAGCTGGAGTGGAAAGCTACCCCAAGGAAAATGAAAATATATGATCACATAAAGACTTATACTTGAATGTCCACAGCAGCTTTTTTTTTCTAATAGTCCCAGATGGGAGATAACCCAATATCCACCAATGGGTGAATAGATAACAAATTGTGATACGTCCATACAATGAAATACTAAGCAGCTATAAAAATGAACAAAATGTCAATATAGACTACCATGTGGATGAAACTTAAAGTCACTATCCTGGGTGAAAGCAGACAGACATACTGTAAGATTTCATTAATATGAAATTCTGGAAAATGCAAACTGATCTACAGTGATAGAAAACAATCATCAGTTCTCTAAAGGATAGATTTTGAAGGAGAAAAGATTTATAAGAGTCATTAGGAAACTTAGGGCAGGGTGGAATTGAGCACTAGCCTAATTTTGTTGCTATATTTAGGTTGCACATATATATTAATATTCATTAATGTTAATATTTATTTTAAATATATCCTGTTCATTTTATATTACTTATTGTTTTTATGGATTTGTTAATTACGCCTAAAATTATACCTTAAATAGCTGTAAAATGTAACAGATGCAATGGAGAAAGGCTATATTTTATTTTACATCTATTATAAGTTTCTGATGAGAAAGGTTAGATTATTTTGTTAATAAAGTAGTTGCTACCACAATGGTAATATGAATTTGTCAATTTCTATTCACAGATGTTCTACAATTTATCATCCTTTGATGAGGCTCTAGAATCAATTAGGATAGCAGGCGCCATGACCCATAAAATAGAAAATATAACATTGAACCTGCTAGTAATGAGATTTCACAAGCACATTTAATTCACAAACATGAATTTTAGGGGGAAAAAAGAATATTGCCTTCAAATGGTTTGTGAAAAAGTATTTTTTCTAAATATCTTTCCGTCACATTCTTGCCTTGAATATTTTTATAAAAAAAAGTACAATTGCTGATTTGTTTTCCATTTAGCAAATGTACTGGCAACTTCTCTGTTAATATTATTCTAACTTTGCAAAGAATGCTTTCTAACCTACATGATTTTTCTGCTGACAGATATGCAATTCCAAGTCAAACAATTATTTTGCTTATTAACATTTTACATCTAATAAAAATGTAGCAACTTGATAAATCATAAGTAAATAAGAGTGCAAAATATGATTATATTTGTATTTAATTCCTCCTCGCAGAATTTTTTAAAGGAAGTCATTGTACTTTGTACATATTATTATCAATATCATGAATTATAATGATAATGCCTGATGGGACAAAACTTCTAGAAAGGGCTTCCTAATCTACTAAGTCACATAAAAGGGTACATATGACTAATTATTTAAGCTATTCATATTTTAGCAAGATTTGGCCAAAATAAGTAATATGTAAAAGAAAATTAACAGAAATTTAGAAAATTAGTAGCTGAATTAGATCCTTTGATATTGACTAGGAGAAGAAAATCTTTACTGTCTTATTTCCCTTTACAAACAACTAGAAAGGTTTCTAAATCAGCAGTCAAAAATCAAACAATTAGGCCTTTCCATAATGCATCATCAAAAAGGACACACACGAAGGACTGAAGTGTAACCAATTTGAGAGAAAACAAGTTGTGTTTTTCACTGTGGTGTGAAATTATTAAACACAAAATTCATATTTTTAGCTGCAACTTCATTAACAATATTTGACTACATGTCATCTATGTTCCAACATGGTTTTTTTTTCTTCCTAATTTGCATCTTACCCATATAACTCATTTAGGTCAATAAGTCGTCTCTCAAATGAAACCAGAGCCAAACAAACTTGTTTGGGAATGTACACAAGCCCATTCTTCTTCAGGGGCTTCCTTTCCCAGAGATTTCATCCTTTTTGGCTTCCCTGCAGAATTACAGCACGATTTTGCATTCTACAGCTCCATCTTGTGTCATGTGGTTCTTTAAAATCACTGCCTTTTTTTTCCCCCCCGAGCTGGATAATTATATGTCTGCTCTTTGAGGACAGTGAACAATGACAAGGTGGGCTAAATGTAAATACTTGGACAAATATTCTGAACAAGTGTTAATAACAGCCAGATGGGATCTGCAAGTAAGGTGCAATGCACGTGCGGCTCTTTCAATCAAGCTCACTGTACCCGCGGAGTCTCATGGCAACACTGGCATAACCTTGACTGTAGCTCCTTTTCTCCCAGTTCACGTGGGACAAGCACCATCAGCCGTGCATTACACTGACCAGGTGCTTCGGTAAGCCGCTGTAGATGCCACTGATTCTTTCTCTTTTTACTCGTTCTTTTAAAACAAAATTGGTCTTGACAGTGGATCTTTATAACCGGTGTTGTCCATCTTGTAGTGTTTTCAATTTGTTCTATCTGGCATGCTGGTTAGCTTGAGAAATTAGCATTGTTCTGAGATTTTTGGTTTTTGCTAGTGTGTTTACCAAGTTAAGATAACATTAAAAGGCGTATACAGTTTAGGAAACTCATCCTGAAAATCCTTGAGACAGGGCCACTTCAGAGAAAAGCTGAAAGCACAGATTTTTGTTAGTGGAGCATGAAGATGACTAAGAAAATGACCTCAATCCAGCATCTTAAGCAATCCAACTGTGATAACAATAGAAAGTGCTACCGGCAAATTGTATGCTCTTTCCTTAATATTTCAATTTTCTTTTAATTGAATATAATTGCATTTGTGTTTGTGTTCCTTAAAAAGTCACTCATGGACAATTATATATCTATAGAATGAGCTTTTTATAAGAGTAATATAACTGTATTATTAGCAGTTAAAATATAAACACTGTTGCTACCAAAATTCAAAAAAAAATTTGTACAATTTAAAGCACATTCTGAATAGTAATTTTGTTTTATATAAAGCAATCATTATATCATATAGTTAATATCAACTGGCAGGGAAAAAAACAAGTCATTCCAATAAAATGTAATCCCATTTGTCAAGTAGGTGGTGTTGTTGCTTAAATGTGCTTTATGTCATATATGGGAAGACACCTAATGGTTTTGCTTAATTCCTGAGAGGATAACGGATTAACCCAGATAAGAAATATTGCTTGTTGTGATTTTTTTTGTACTTCAAAGTCTGAGCTGTATTAAAAGATAACTCTTGGCATGTATTTCATGTAATCATTTATTCCCCTTTTCATTGAGTCATTAACAAATTACAGAATAATCTTTGAACACTGTGTGTGGCAGTGTGTGTGGTTGTGGTAGATGTGGGTGTAGTACGAGTGTGTGGATGTGTGTTTGTGTGTCATTGTGTGATTCTTAATAAATAATTTATTGTAAATTACTATTTATAACTTTGGCACAAACGATTGGATGAATATCCTTAAGCGCCTTCAAATTTTCAGTGTTTCATGATACCATTCTCATTGCTTGGAAGTTACTTCCAATAAATACTACTTAGACTGTAATTAGTTTTCTCTACGCAAGGCTTTTATGTTGTTTAAAATACTAGTGAAAATTTAGAAATATATGTGCCATTCTATTTAGGGGTGCTTGGTAATAGTATTAAGGCAATGAAATACTTCAGTGATTTATTTCTGATTTAAAATTTGTCCCTCATCTACCTGCAAAAGCAATTGAAGCAACTCACATTAAATTATAGGGCTAGATGATTCCATTAAATAGTAAAACAGAACAGATATAATCTTTCTGAAGAATTATTAGTAGTCAAGAATTACCAATAAATGAAATTCAGTTTAACTTTGTGAGAAAGAAAGGTTTGATCTACTTCTCTAGGAATATATGCATTGTTTTGGGTGTATGCATATTTCTCATTCTTGTCTTAAATTTGCTATGCATTTATAGGAACTCTACAAAGATAACCATAACGAAAATTTATATTAAAATTTTGAAGTGTGGAGAAAATGGCATAAACTAATAAAAACTTTTATATCTGGTCAAGGCAGCAATACGGATGAAAAGAAACAGAGATTCTGACAAAAGTGGAAAAAGGGGAACAGCATCTGTTCTATGAGATGCGAAAAGAGCTCATGAAAACAGTGCCCCCTACTCTATTTAAATAAGACCTCCAAAATAACTGCACCCTTTTTCACATCGAAATGGACCTTTACTAACATTTTATACTAACATTGATAATACTCATTGAGTTTAATTTTCATCTTCACATTTCACAGAGAAAATTACACAACTTTCAGAAACATGAACAAACAATCCTGCTCTTCAAATACTTAGTATTTAAACTATTCTTGTTTCTAAATCTAAGAAAGCAGAGCAAGCTAATTAAGTAAATTATGACCCAAAACCCTCACATATAATCATTGGAATACATACATGGAGGTCAAGTGATTCTTGGTAGAACATGCTGAGCCTTCCTTCGACCTGCTATTGTCAAGTTCTGCTGAGACTAGAACTTCTCCTAACCATACTGTATTGCGCAGGGGGAGAACAATGAATAATACTCTGTTGCTTCTTTTAACACATCTACTATTCTGAAGTACTTTAGGTTTCTCATCTTGAATCAATTATTTTAAATTTTATCAATTTTGCTGGGATATAACTTGGAAAACACACTCAAAAGACTTAGAGTAACTCCACAGTGCACATAACTTAAATCATCCAACATGTCACAATTCCTTCTCTCTCATTTTTTTTAATTATTCTTCTTCAAGTAACATATTTTAGTGCCTCCAATGTTAGAAATATTAAGAAAGAGTCAAAACAAATGCATATGCAATACACATTCTGTGTTTAGGGATTCATAATCTAGTTAAGGAAAGAAAGATGTACACATGCACAAAAATACAGGTTATTTGGTGATTTTTTAAATTGTAATATGCTTGAACAATATATTAGCCTCAGAAAATAAGCTAAGTTCTGGATGAGGATAATCAGAAAGACTATTCTATAATCTATAGAGATGTCATTTGAAGTCAGGTCCTTTATTTTTTTTTTTGTAAGGATTTAGGGGAATTCACCTCCTTAATTGATATGTATAAATGGTAACTGATGCAGAACAATCTCAAATCTAAACATATTGAGGTATAGATTTGTTTCTTACTAATTTGTTTATTAATAAAGAGCATTTTTTTTCCAGTTTTCCTTTAACGTGAGGTGTGGTTGCAAAAATATTAACACTGACTCCTCTCTCTATCCATTCAGATATGTAAGAAATACCCCAGGATTTTCAGGTGGCTGTTTAATAGCCTAGCCATAATCAACAATAACCCATGAGTGCATACACACACCATTTACTATTAACCTTGGAAATTCAATGTAATCAATGGTTCAGAAACAGATTTCCTGTAGAATATCATTTAAACAAACAAACAAAAAAGATAAAGTTTACATTTGGTAGCAAAGAATCACTTTCTAGTGATAATTTTATTTATATAGCCAGAGCTTTTTTTTTTTTTTTAAGATTTTTTATTTATTTATTTGACAGAGAGAGAATGAGAGAGAGAGCACATGAGAGGGGGGAGGGTCAGAGGGAGAAGCAGGCTTCCTGTGGAGCAGGGAGCCCGATGTGGGACTCGATCCAGGGACTCCAGGATCATGACCTGAGCCGAAGGCAGTTGCTTAACCAACTGAGCCACCCAGGTACCCTAGCCAGAGCATTTTGAACTAAATTCTTAGTTTAAAAAAATATGGCTTGTGCGGTGCCTGGGTGGCTCAGTCGTTGGGCGTCTGCCTTCGGCTCAGGTCATGATCCCAGGGTCCTGGGATCGAGCCCCGCATCGGGCTCCCTGCCCAGCAGGAAGCCTGCTTCTCCCTCTCTCACTCCCCCTGCTTGTGTTCCCTCTCTCGCTGTGTCTCTGTCAAATAAATAAATAAATCTTTAAAAAAAAAAAATATGGCTTGTGTATTACTTTAGATTAGAAGCTGTAGGACTTAATTACCCTTTTCAGTTTTCACTAGAAAATGTCTCTATGTGGGTTGTAAAAATTTCTTAAGCTAAACAACTGCTGAATCATTTTCCTCTTTAAGTAGTCAGCCTTTTAGTTTTCTCTTATATAAAACAGTATTTTCTTCAGAGGTTGAGTAAAATTCTTATTCCATTTAAACATTTCAGGTTACTGCTGCTTCTAAAAAAATGAGAATGGAATAATAAACAAAAATTGCTTTGTTGTTTTATTATATCGACCATATATCTGTTTTTTCTATAAATAAAATACTTTAAGTTGATATTCTGAAAAAAGCCCATTTCTTTTAAAATACACATTTAAGTATTATTAAAATATAGCCCTTGTTGTTTTTCAATACGCAGGTATGAAAATCTGATTTAATGAAATATTTTACACCACCTTCATCTTGTTTTCTTAGAGTAACTTAATTTTAAATATATGCAGAATATGAAGGGACACAAATTGCTCAATATATTTTGGAAATCTTGCCTTAAAAATATCTACTATGCAAACTAAATATAATGCCAAGATAACATTTTGAAAATATTTACTAAGATTCAGGACAATAATTTGCAACATAATCTTAGCTTTGACAAAAAAAAATGGAACTGGATCTAAAATGAAAACATACTATTTGATTTGAAATATACAATTTTGAAAAGTAATTATTTTTTTTAGAATTCTGTAGTTTGTTTTTCTTCTCCACTGGAGAACTTTATGTGACCATCCAGGAAGGTACTTCCATTCCTTTTCACAGGGCCTAAAACACAGTAGCCATTCAATAAGTATTTCTTGATTACATGGGGGGGAAAGAATGAATTTGTAATATATAGTTACTTATTTTTAAATTAATAAACTAGTTTTTGAGAAGTTTTAGGTTTATAGAAGAATTGAGGAGAAAATATAAAAAGTTCCCACATAGCTCCTTCTCTTGCCCCACCCCCAATTTCCTCTATTTTTAAGATCTTCCTTTAGCGTGGTACATTTGTTAGAATTGATGAGCCAATATTAATATATTACTAGTGAATCGCTTCACTCACTGCCATGTGATACAAAATTTTACATATAGCTTGCATTAAGGGCTTTATCTGAACTTCCAATTAGGGATAATGTCACTCTGAGTGATAGGCTAAGTGTGAAGAAAGGCAAATAAAAGGAATTGTATAAGACAATACAAAAGATAAACTCTGAAAAAGAGGACCCTCAATTATCAAAAGAACTTGAATTTTGAATTTCAAGCAAAGAGCATATAATTTGGAATTTCTATTATAAAACATTCCATACTGTTTTAGTTAGCTCAAGCTACCATACAGAATACCATAGACAGGGTGACTTAAACAAAATACATGTATTTCTCACAGTTCTGGAGCCTGGAACATCCAAGATCAAGGGGCTGGCAAGACAGGTTGCATTCTGAAGCCTCTTCTCTTGGCTATGTAAGCAGCTTCCATCTCACTGTGTACTCACATGACCTTTTCTTTGTGTGCACCTAGGGAAAGAGCTTTCTGGTATCTCTTCTTAGAAAGACATTAATCCTGGCAGATCAGGGCCCCACCCTTATCACCTAATTTAATCTTTGTTATCTCCAAAAGATCTTATCTTCAAATACAGTTACATTGGGTGCATATGAATTTTGGGGAGACACAATTCAGCCCATAGAACATAACAAATGCCAGATTAGGGTAAAGCTGTCTATACATTTAAAGGCCATTTGTTAGATCCATAGCATATAGATCACAGTGATCCCCATGGAAGACAGAATGAGCTTATAAGGATTTCTCTCCTTCTGACCTTCAGATTGGTTTAACGGTTGTCCTCAATGACTATTCCCAATTTAGTGAAGATAGACCATGAGAATCGTCCCTAGTATAGTGACGCAGAAAAAAACTGATGTAGTAGCAGTTTTATAGAAGTTAATCATAGGGGCGCCTGGGTGGCTCAGTTGGTTAAGCGACTGCCTTTGGCTCAGGTCATGATCCTGGAGTCCTTGCTCAGCAGGGAGTCTGCTTCTCCCTCTGATCCTCCCCCCTCTCATGCTCTCTCTCTCTGTCTCATTCTCTCTCTCAAATAAATAAATAAAATCTTTAAAAAAAAAAGAAATTAATCATATGGCGCCCATCTAAAAGGAGATTACAAGAAGAAATTTTAAATGACACACCCCCTTTTTTTTGAAACTGCCACATGGTTTACAGAGCTGCCAGTAAACTATAATCCAGACAATTATTAACATTTACCCATACACACTTAAGTCTTATCTGCTTGTTTAATAGAGTTATTGTTTATATGCAGTTTACATTTTATAGCACTATTCATCCTAGCATTTATCCAACTTTTCAACTTAACACTTATGAACATATTGCCATGCCATTATTATAATGAATATTGTCACTTTTAATATGCTTTTTAGATGCTAAGTAGGTATTAAAGAATGTACCACAGTTTAAAGATTTTTTAAAGGTTGTATTTATTTATTTGAGAGAGAGCATGAGCAAGGGAGAGGGGCAGAGGGAGAGGGAGAAGCAGGTTCTCCACTGAGCAGGGAATCCCACGCAGGGCTTGACCCCAGGACCCTGGGATCATGATCTGAGCCAAAGGCACACACTTAACCAACTGAGTTACCCAGGCGCCCCTGTACCACAGTTTATATAACCAACACTCACTTGGGAGAATTCAGATTATTTCAACTTTTTGCTATCATAAAAAAGTCTCTATGATAATTATTTTATTCTAATTTATTTCCTGAGGTTAATTTGGAAAAGGTATTAATAAACCAAGAAAAATCACATTTGAAATATAATACATATTTACAAACTGTTCTTCAAAAAGGCCACCCATTTTTTTTTCCCCCCAGGAGTCACTAATACTTGTTGAGATAATGAGATCCTTGATCTTAGAAAGAATTTGCAAAATGTAACATAATGGATATCACATCATAGTGGAAATAAATAGTCACTGCTGGCTACCACATCCTGGTCAGCATCTCTTTAATTCTGCAGTAAGGATGAACCCAGAATAAAGCTAACTACCACAGGCCATCTCTGCATAAGACAAAGGAAATATTAAACCTCATCAATGCTCTGGGGTATATTCAGCAATAGAAAAACAAACAGGAGAAATGTCATTCGGCATTTTCATGTATCTTTTTTTGGAAGTCAAGGTAATTAAAATGATATTAGTATTTAATTTGGGAGCAAAATCTCCACTTGTATGTAGAAATGTGTGATAATGTTTAAATGTGTGAATCTATTAAATTAAGGTTCTGTGTCATCTAACCAGAAAACTATTTTTCTTTTCCTGGCCTGCTTGTGAAAATTGTTTAGGGTCCCTTCTACGCTTCTATAACACCCGCTGAAACTATCCCTTCCCATGGCAGTCTCACTAAGTACAGTGTAGCCTCAGGGAAAATGCTTAGTACTATTTTTGGGTGTCTCTAATGCCCAGTGCTGGTAAATGATCAATAAATGAAAAACGACTGTGCATTCTCTCCTTGCTTTATTTTTCTCCACATCACTTACTATCTCCAATACTTCGTATAGTTTTCTTCATGACTTCTCTAACCACTGACCCCAATTTAGACCATAAGCTCTGTGAAGACATGAATTTTTGTTTGTTTTTTCACTACTCTAATACTACTTAGAATAATGCTAAGCACATAGATAAGCTGGTTATTTTAAAAATTAATTGAAAAAATAAAACAATAAATTGAATGATTAAATACATATGTGATCTGGCATCTTAAAGATTTTTATTTATTTATTTATTTGAGAGAGAGAGAGAGCACACAAGCAGGGCGTGGGGCAGAGGGACAAGCAGATTGCCTGCTGAGCATGGAGCCTGATGTGGGACTCAATTCCAGGATCCCAAGATCATGACCTGAGCCAAAGTCAGACACTTAACTGACTGAGTCACCCAGGTGCTCCTGACTTGGCATTTTAAAAGAATATCTGGAAATATAATTCTATGTAGATTTTTAAAATTCAATTTATTTAAACTAAACAAAAACAAGAACAGTTCACCCAGTTCTACCATCTCCCGCTCCCACCTCTGTCAACCATCCATTTGTTCTCTGTATATATGAACTTGGTATGTATGTATGTAGGTAGGTAGGTATGTATGTATTTATTTATTCAGATTTTCTGCCCATTTTTACTATACTATACTAATATAATGCAATGTCTATTTAAATATTCTTGAATGTATAAATAAGTATGGTCTTGATAATTATATAAGTCATTTAAGGAGACACTATATTATATACTACTATATACTAGGCCCTTTTCTTTTTTAAAGATTTTTTTTTTTTTTTTTTTTTTGACAGAGAGAGACACAGTGAGAGAGGGAACACAAGCAGGAGGAGTGGGAGAGGGGGAAGCAAGCTTCCCGTGGAGCAGGGAGCCCAATGCGGGGCTCGATCCCAGGACTCTGGGATCATGACCTGAGCCGAAGGCAGCCGCTTATGACGGAGCCACCCAGGCGCCCCAACTACTAGGCCCTTTTCAAACCTTATATTTATCAAGCAGGTATTACTAATAAGAAACACATAGTAAGGAACACATAGTAAGTAACTGTAACATAATTTTGTTAAATTTTTAATTGCCACGTACCAGTTAATTACATTTGTGTAGCTAAATAAGGAAAAAAAAAAATTATAGAAGTAAAACTGATAGTCTGCCATATTAAATATTTAGAAAATGTTACACTCACCATCAAATTATTGTTCTAGGCCTGAAACTAGGTCTTTTTGGTCATTGGTATGCATATTCCTTTCCTTATGCAACACTGCTTCAACAATGTAGCTAGACTAAGGTAAGAATTAATAACATGGAGGGGCGCCTGGGTGGCTCAGTCATTAAGCGTCTGCCTTCGGCTCAGGTCATGATCCCAGGGTCCTGGGATCGAGCCCGGCATCGGGCTCCCTGCTCCGTGGGAAGCCTGCTTCTCCCTCTCCCACTCCCCCTGCTTGTGTTCCCTCTCTCCCTGTCTCTCTCTCTGTCAAATAAATAAAAAATAAAATCTTAAAAAAAAAAAGGAAATAACAAATTTGTCTTATTTTAGCTGAAAAGTTTGTACTGTTATTATTATTGCAATAGACAACTAATATAATCTCATTTATAGTCTTTATACCATATCATGGGATTTCTGACTTAACAGTAATTTTAATTAAAAAAATAAGAGACTTACCTACACACATACACAGTCATATACATGTGTGCACACACCTACACAGACATGCAGCCTATGCCCATATAAAAATGTTTGCTTCAAAGAGAGGTATATTTGACACTTAGGCAAAATACTTGTTTTAAAATATGCATTATTCAAATAATGCAGGTAGGACTCTTTTTGTCTAAGTTTCTGAGCTTAGAAAATGAATTTTTATAAGTAATGAGAAACCTGGGTACAGCTCTCTAGTAGATTGGTCAAGGAGTTGAGGGCCTGAGGCTTTGCCAATTACTAGCTTCCAGAAAATGCCAACTTCAGAGCTCAGTATTATTATTACAATCTATGAAAATATAAAAATGTTTTAAAATCCTTTCTGTGTGATGAAAGGTTAAAAGCTGAAGTATGTGTTGCCATGGCAACAGTGTTTTGTTTACAGAATTTGTCTTTTCTAGAATTTGTCCTTTAAATGGTAGAAAAGAACCTCTTCAGTCTTAATGTCATATTATAGTGGTAGCTTTCATTAGTGAAATAATATTTGTTCATTTTTCAATAAGAAGTATAAAGTGTTCCATTGCTCATTTTGTCCATGCATTTAATGACATTGCTGTGCTTGTTACTTAAATACATCTACAGAAAATGAATATGTACTGGTTAATCCAACTGAATCCCTGTAAATACACTATTGCAGCTCTAAACATTGGCAAATATAACAAATTTTCACTAATATAAAGGATGGAATGTTTTAGATAATATTCTGCTTCACAGCCATTTACTATGGTACAAGGACTATTTTATTTCCCTATTTTTCCGACTTTCTGATAAACTGTATTGTTCAGTATAAGATAGGCTTTGCAGATGTAACAATTGACTTTAACATTGAAGTGGCTTAAAACATCAAACACTTATTTCTTGCTCTCACAAAATCACCTAGGATCCATATTCTCCAATATATTTGGGTGCCATGAAATACTTCAATGATTGAGGTCATTTTTTTCTGGGATTGTACCATCTCCACACAAAGCCTTATGGTTGCCCTAGCAAAGGAAGTGATTGCTGGAGTGTTCTGCAAAGCGACACACCTCTATTCTACTCAAAGGCCTTCAGCTATAACTTGTTTCATGGTCCGGCCTCACTGCAAGAAGGCTACAACAATAGGGAGGTATTGCCTACAACTGCCAACTATTAGTAACCCTCCTACATCTATCATCCAGGTAAAATTCTCACTCACTCCCTGTGCCTTCATACCATGGGAGGATTCTTTTTCTCTTTGTTAACCACCCACAAGCCTCTCCTCTGGATTGCAATGTCCATCTCATCAATTTTGAATCTGCAATGACCATCTCATTAATCATAGACTAGAGCCAATATTTTTCTACAATAGTCTAACACCCACAAATACCATTAACCCAATTCAGTCTTCTGGATTAATAAAATCATATGAATTTTTAGAATGCTGAATATGAATGAATAATTAAGAAAAATGATGCATTCGTTAGTTATTTAGTGAAAGAACCAGTATTTTCTGGCCCCTGGGCGTGTAATCCAAGGCTGTGTTCCTTCCTAGTATCATTATCATTACAAGTATTATCTCAATTCCTGTTGCAATAGACAACTAATATAATCTCATTTATACTCTTTATACCATATCATGGGATTTCTGACTTAACAGTAATTTTAATTAAAAAAATAAGAGACTTACCTACACACATACACAGTCATATACGTGTGTGCACACACCTACACAGACAGTGATTTTTCAGTGATTTCTTCACATGATGTGGTACTAGGAAATGCACAAAGACAATAAGTACTCAGGGTCTCTCAATTTTCAGTGTCTTGGCATATATATATATATATATATATATATATATATATATATATATATATAATGACATTGAAAATTCATCCAGTATATGGCTAATGTTTGTTAATACTCTTATAATAGGTTCATAAGTCAGCAACCACCCACAATAAAAATAATTTCATTACTTTTTTCTGGTTATCTTTTTTTCATATTCCTTGAAATGGAATATATAATTTGTTTCATAATTTTGTGAACTTTTACAACTATTTCCTTCCCTCGGTTTAGATTTCTCTTTTTTGGGGAGCTAACAAATCCATTCAATTTAAAAAACTCAGTCAATGTTTTAATGCCACTTAAATAGAAAGGCTGTTGTGGCCCACCAGTCCCTTGCCTATGTTGCCATAATACCATGTGCATTATTACATAATTCATCAGACTGTATTATTCTCACTTTTACTCTGATCTCTGTTTCCCTCTCTCACCTCCTCTTTTTTAAGCCTTCCCATGCTATAAATAACACAGAATTTGAAGAATAGGTGTGTTTTTAGAGACAGTGTAGTTTAAGGGTTGTTCATAGTGTTTATGTATAGTTAAGTACTCAATAAATGCTATCTTTCATTACTACTAAAAGAAAATCATAATATTTGGAAATAGAAAACATTGTAAGTTACAATGGTATAGACTTGGTATATCACTTGGTTTTATTTTAACTTATTCACAGGGACTATCTTTCAAATACTATAATTCTTCATTAGACAATTCTTTTTTTTTTTCTTTTAAAGATTTTATTCATTTATTTGAAAGAGAGAGAGAGAGTGACAGCACAAGTGGGGGTGAAGGGCAGTGGGAGAGGAAGAAACAGACTCCTCGCTGATTAGGAAGCCCAACGCAGGCTGGATCTCAGGACCCTGAGATCATGACCTGAGCCTAAGGCAGAGGCTTAAGGATCTGAGCCACCCAGGTGCCACTCATTAGACAATTCTCACAACATTAAAATACTAACCATGACAAATACAAAATTCTAGGCTTGTGATTACTTGGTTCCAATTATTTCTCTGGTAGGTGAGATCAACACTATGAACGGAGAAGGTATGGAATTACAGCTGAAAAAATTCTCTTCTGGTGAACAAGTCGAGAACTTTGAAGAAAAGAATGTGTGATGTGAAATAATTGCAAATAGTAACAGAAGTAAGTAGAAGGTAAATTATTTTGAGCCTTTTTTTTTTAATTGGTAGGTTGCTACCAAACCTGCAAGAGCATCAACAAAATATTTCCTCAAAATACAGAACTTACACGTTTTCTGAGCTCCTGATGTTTGCAATCTATTCCAGTCTAAGTGTTCTCTAATTTTACATCAATCATCTAATGATCTAGATTGCCCATTGCTTCCAGCCCTCTTTTCATGTTTTATTTGGTTAAAGGAAAATCAGCTTTACATTGTGAAAATGCATACTGTTAGTGAATTGTGAAATTGTGAGGAATTGTGCTATAATGACTACATATTGGCTTTCCACGAACATGTTGCTTCAACGTGGGAAGATCTGCCAGGGAAATAAGTTTCTCTCCTCAGTAGCCCATCGTTACAGCAACAATTGTGGAAATCAAGTGAGATGTGGAGCCATTTTTGATTGCCTTAAATGGCACATTTATACACGCCAGCAAGAATCTATGCCTCTATATAAATTGAAAGAGGAAAATGAAACAGTCTGTGGATGTAGAGTCTCTCGGGTTGAATGTAGGTGGATCAGCTTGTACTTAACATCTGTTCAGGCTGGAAATGCAGGGGAAGCTTAATATGTTTACTCAATCATACTGATTTCCTGGGTGCCAAGGCAGAAAATCTAAAACATATGACTTCTGTTCACACTATGAGGGAGCTATTTAGAACAAAGGTGATGATCCTGGAAGAAAATGTGGAGATGCTATCTCGGGTGCCAGCACAGTTGGAATTCTTTGCTGCCAGCAATCAACAGCCCTTAAACATCAACATTGTGAGATTTTTGTCAACTAGTGTACAGGGCAACCTCTAAAAACATTTAGGAAGGAATAGGAAACAAAACTGGCATGTTTCTTACATATCAAAAGAATATCAACATATGGTCTCCAAGCCCTTTAAATCCACCCTCCCACCAACACACACACACACAGCTCAATACAAAATTATAATGCATTTAATGTAGCATTCCAATCCAGGTAATTGTGAAGCTAAATTTCAGACTCCTTTTTGGAAAACTTCCCTGTGCTCATAAACACTATAGTTAGTTAATATGTTGCTAATGGCATCAAAAGAGGGAGTCACAAAGAATGCAATTTGTATATAATCTTCTTTCCATCGAAATGTTGTAAAACAATCATAAAATAAAAATTCATGTTGGAGGAAAGTCCTACCAGATTTCATATATATATATATTTTTTTACAAATACACTTCGCCTCTGATTGGTTAAAAGTAAGGTTGTGCAAGGCCCACGGTTTCTTTCCTGTGGTTGTTATTCAATTTAATTTCACACTCTCCAAATTGCTCTTGTTTTGGTTGATAAAACAAGAGAGTAGCTACAATTCAGGGGGATTAAGTGCTTTACTATATTCCATAAATTATACTGAGAGAGATCAGAGGGAGGGGCTGGTGATTCTGCTTGGAAGAATACAGAAAGGTGTCACAGAGTCAGCCTTTGAATTGGATCTTAAAGGATAAATGGAAATTCACTGACTGGAGAGAGAAAGAATATAACCTACTGATGGAAGGGCCTTTGGAAATGTCAAGGATGCATTCAAAGGCATGGGAATTTCAATAATAGTATTCAGTTGGAATTAAATGCATGTTGGGTACAGAGATAACGTGGAAAAGACACAAGTTTGAAAAGTTAGACCAGAGATTATTGTCAAGAGCTGTTGACATCAAACTAAGATTACATTTTATTGAAGAGGCCTGTGGTCTGCCAAGTAGCACGTAACTTTCTCCTCTTTCCCATCCTGTTGCCTTCTATATCCTCTTCCTCCTTGTGAAAAACTCCACCACCCTTGTCCACCCTTCACTTTTTATACCGTATCAACAGCACTCTTGACACTTTTACCAGTAAGGAGCTTTAGCTGAGAATATTCTGATAAGTACATTCAAGATAAATATTACATATGTTGTATTTTAAATGGGAACGCATGGATGGATACCTTTATAAAGCAATACAATGAATCTGTATAGGTGAGAGAGTATAAGTAGACAGTACAAAGGCAACAAAAGGAGGGTTTTTGCTACTTCTACACAGTACTCAAAATATTTATATTTAGTAATCTCCTCCTATGTCTGGTAGAGTGATTTAATGAGGCAATGCCTTTTAAGAGGATGGCTTACAGAATACTGGTTAAGATAGATATATTGTGGGGCACGTGGGTGGCTCAGTCGGTTAAGCATCTGCCTTCGGCTCAGGTCATGATCTCAGGGTCCTGGGATCGAGGCCCGCATTGGTCTCCTTTCTCAATGGGGAGCCTGCTTCTCCCTCTCCCTCTGCCCCTTACCCCCACTCATGCTCTCTCTTTCTCTCTCTCGCTCCTCTCTCTCAAATAAATAAATAAATAAAATCTTTAAAAAAATAGATAGATATATTGTATAAATAAAATACAGTATAAATATGAGGCAGCATCATCACACAGAAGCTCTACATAATATTTATTTTCGTAAAAGCCTACCTAATGTTTTAGGTATTCAATTGATGGCTTGATAAAAATCACAAAGAATAATGACATCCTTTAAGGACATACCTGGTAGAAGCATACTGTTTTTGTACTTACATATTTAAATATCATATGAATTTGTTTAATAAGCTGATAGAAAAAAATTTAAATTTAAATTATGTAGGGGTGATATGTGATATCTATAGATATCTCCCTTCCAAACTGGGTGCATGTATTTATCTTAAAAAGGGTATAATGGAATAAAGAAAATAATTATAGAAAAATAAGGAATCTATAAATGATAACAGATTATCTCTTTCTCTGTCATTACATTTATGAGTGGTTCTCATATTTACTGAAGATAGTCAAGGAATAATACCGGTTTTGTAACTCTGGAAAATACTGACCACAAGGTTTAACATTAAAATCAAGCAGGATTTTTCCTAAAGGAGTTACTGTTTGAAATTTTACCTCATTTGAATTTAATCTTAGTGAAAGTCAGGCATATAATCACTTAAATTAACAAATAATGATGAAACATTAATTGTATCTTTTTAACTGAGTTGAAAGTTAAAATGTTTTGAGGTAGGCACAATTAGCTTAATCCTGAAATCTTCCCTACAAACTACATGTAAAATTAAGGTAAATTTTCAAGACTAGACATAAACCTCTGCTATTGTCAATTTATTTAAAATCTTAGAGTGCGTGCGTGGCTTAGTCGGTTAAGTGTCTGCCTTTGGCTCAGGTCATGATCTCAGTGTCCTGGGATCGAGTCCTGAGTGGGGCTCCCTGCTCAGTGGGGGGTCTGCTTCTCCCTCTCCCTTTGCCCCTCCTCGCCCTTGTGGTTTCATGAAAGTATGTGTGCTCTCTCTCAAATAAATAAATAAAATCTTTAAAAATAATAATAAAATAAATAAATAAAATCTTAAATGATCGCTTTACTTTATAGAAATTTTAAACTGTAAGAAAAAGAATGAAAGCCTTTTTAACAATTTTATCCACTGTTGGATACCATGGTGTGTGTTGCGGGGGTAGGAGGATGTCAATACTAACTGCAGTGCTTGTGAGACATCAATTTGCAGTAAGGATTAGCCAGAGAAAATATCCTGTGGCAACAAAAACAGGATGTGCCTGTGGTTTCCACCCACATACAAAGAAATGTACATGAGGCAAATCAAAATTGAACTAGTGCACATATGCATTGGATTTAAGGGCAATTAGATCACCAGGCTAAATACGCATGATATTTTTCTTTCTTCCCCCCACCTTTGAAACAATATCAGTTTTATTTTTTTTACATATACATATTTCAATAGACAAACTCATAGCAAATCTTTAATAAAATGAGTTTCATTTTAAAAGAATATCATTTTAAATGCTGTTCTTGGAATTTATAAACTCTATGTTTGAAGTCTAATTTTGAAAATGGCTCCAATTGTTAATTGAGAGAAATTTTCTATATACTTAATCCAAAATAACATATTACAATAGTTATGTATTTCTTTGAAAACGTGTTTCTTTATTTTTTTTTACATTTTTTAAATTTTATTATGTTATGTTAATCACCATACATTATATCATTAGTTTTTGATATAGTATTCCATGAATCATTGTTTGTGTATAACACCCAGTGCTCCATTCACTACGTGCCCTCTTTAATACCCATCACCAGGCTCTGGAAAACAGTATGGAGGTTCCTCAAAAAGTTGAAAGTAGAGCTACCATATGACCCAGCAATTGCACTACTGGGTATTTACCCCAAAGATACAAATGTAGGGATCCGAAGGGGTACGTGCACCCCGATGTTTATAGCAGCAATGTCCACAATAGCCAAACTGTGGAAAGAGACAAGATGTCCATCGACAGATGAATGGATAAAGAAGATGTGGTATATATACACAATGGAATATTATGCAGCCATCAAAAGGAATGAAATCTTGCCATTTGCAACAACGTGGATGGAACTGGAGGGTATTATGCTGAGTGAAATAAATCAATCACAGAAAATGTGTTTCTTTAAATGACAAGTTGTATTTACAGATGTGCTCCTAGAAGGGATACTTACCTATAGGTAACTCAAAATTAACAGGAACAGAGAATTTGAGAGAGAGAGACACAGAAAGAAAGAGACAGGAAGTCAGACAGACAGAGAAACAGAGACAGTGAGAGATTACCATAGTAATAACCATCAGAATGAAAAGCAGAATTTTATGCCTTCCTCACCAACACAGACTGTTGCCTTTGTACTGTCTTATAATTGCAAATGAAGAACTAGAGGCCCTCTCCTAAATCCAATAAAATCCAGTGGATCAAAAGGTGAATTTTAGAACAGTATATCTCTACATAATACTTAAGCTGAAATTTGGCATAAAAATGACATGTTAAACAGGATTTAGAATGGTATAACCATATAAAATTTATATGTTAATTTGATTTTTTAAATTTACGTAAGGACAAAAGATATCCTCAAACACTTCTGTTCTTCTATTTAAGTGGTAAAGTTGAAAACATGGGACTTTTCTTAACCAACTTCCCTCAAATTATCGGTATTTTTTGTAAGGATATTCTTTTCAACCCTTATACCATAGAGATTTGCACTATTTTGACAAAATCCTGGCTAATTTAAACCCATGACAGGAAGCAGGTTAAGGTCAGTGAAACAGCATTATCATATATTGTCTTGCTCAGTGAAGTAACACTTAAAGAAAAATGTCTGCTGAAAGCCAACCAAATCACTGTCAACCACAAAACTTTCAGGCACTTTCCAGTCTTCCAGTCTGTTATTCAAGTTCCCCTTTGTATTCAGGGATTTGCAGTCTAAGTAAATGCCTTTCAGAATAAGTCAAATTTAAGAGTATTGTCCAGCTCAGTGTTTCCATTGCATGGGATAATCATGGTTCAATGGATAATAGCAAAATTGGAAGAGAAGAAGTGCTCTATATGGTTAGGCCTGTCCAGATTTCAGCCTCTGACACTGTCATGGAACTTTTCCAAAGAGGGTTAATTACCTCCCCTGTAAACTGGGAGCAGTTAAATTTGCTCTTTCTTCCCAGCAAGAGTGTTTTAGGAATCTAACTAAATACATTTTTTTTGAAAGCACATTTGAAATAACAATTTATGATAGTGTTTTAATTCTCATAAAATTTCAGAGAATATCAAGTTGAAAATATCATTAATTATAACCTCCAACTTTGATCCAACAAAATTCATAGGAAATTGGTATTGGAAATCACTCATTAATTCAATCACTCCAGCAGTCATTCAACCATTTTGTTGAGAACTATGATGCGCTAGTGAATATCCTTGCAACCAATGTACTATGTACCTAAAACAAGAATAAGAGAGTCTTGTGAAACCATGTTGTAACTCGGTTAATTGCCATAAAGAGAATACACAGAAAGTTTTACTTGGTTTAGAAGACAATATCCCTTTGTTAGACTAGGATAGTTTTTAGCAACAAGAATAAATTTGAAAAGCAAATCATTTTATTCCTCAATCACCTTAGAAATCTAAGAATGGTTTACAATTACCTTTAGAATAACACTCCAGGGGCGCCTGGGTGGCTCAGTCGTTAAGCGTCTGCCTTCGGCTCAGGTCATGATCCCAGGGTCCTGGGATCGAGCCCCACATCGGGCTCTCTGCTCAACCGGAAGCCTGCTTCTCCCTCTCCCACTCCCCCTGCTTGTGTTCCCTCTCGCTGTCTCTCTCTCTGTCAAATAAATAAATAAAATATTAAAAAAAAAAAAAAAAAAAAGAATAACACTCCAAATACTTTGTTCTCCAAGGCTTTCCATAATCTGGCCCCCAGACTCCTCATCAAATCTACCTCAGATTATTCTTCCCTCATCACATGTCCCTCAGAATCTCATCATTACATTTCAAAATTTCAATACTATATTTTTGCTAAGGAAGTCACGACACACAGTGTGATCTGTGACAAAGGCTTGAGTAAACACTTCTAGACATAAACTGCCTAGTTTTAGGAATCTGATAAAAACCTGGTAAGGTTCACTTTCTTTTTGATAGCTGAGAAGCCCAACTGCTGCTCTTATAATAAATGAACAACTAACCAAACTTCCTAGGAAAGTGGAAAATGTTGGATATATTTTTGATAAGTGAAGATTGAACACGGTTCAGCACCAAGGTGTTATGAAGTCATGCAACATTTCCTCCATGCTACTTAACACAAGCAGTCAGTCAAAAGTATCAAAAAGTGCATATTTTATTACTTTGTTTTCTTTGTGTAACTATAAAACCATCAAAGGGCATGAAAAGCCTGAGAATCAGATTTTATTTATTTTTAACCATTCTAGCTTCTACTTTTTTCCCTTCAACATATTTTTTTCAGTTAAAGTTGTACACTTTTTAACTCCCTTCATGTATGCATCTTCTTCCATGTTAAAATCTATTATATCTGTGGATGCCATGTAGCTAATTGGAGTCAATCCTTGACATGTTCTTCCCTACCTGGATTTATGTACCTATTCCATTTCTCTGACTTCCAACATGTTGGTTCTTGTCTAATGCCACCTACTCTCAAACTAAATTAATTACTATCTTAGAGACCACATGATTATTTTCCCATTGTACCATTTGATTGTTGGACAGATCTGTCATTAATCTATCTAACCAAATGTTTGGGTTGTTATTCCAAAGGTAATTGTATACCATTTTTACAGTTCTAAAATGATTGAGGAATAAAGTGATTTGCATTTCAAATTTATTCTTGTTGCTAAAAACTATCTTGTTCTAACAAAAGGATATTGTCTTCTAAACCAAGTAAAACTTCCTATGAATTTCCTTCTAGGCAATTAATCATATTCCAATGGAGAGATGACAGAGATACTATGAGAAGTCCTTATTTTCTTCTTTTTATTAATATTTATTCAGTTATTTTATTCATATATTTATTCAGTATTTTTTACCAACACTCTTAAACTTCGATGTCATCTTTAACACTTGTGGGATTTTTTTGTCTCTTCAATTTAAACCATTATAATTTCTCTTTTATCCATCCCCATCCATACCCATTCAGGTCTTTATGTACTGGCTACTGGATTCGAGCAATGGGCCCCTGCTGTTGTAGCATTTGAGGATCTGCCTTTATAATCAATCAAAACTATCCAAAATCAGGGGTGCCTGGGTGGCTCAGATGGTTAAGCATCTGCCTTCAGCTCAGGTCATGATCTCAGGGTCCTGGGATCGAGTCCCGCATTGGGCTCCCTGCTTGGCGGGGAGCCTGCTTCTCCCTCTCCCTCTACTGTTCCCCCTGCTTGTGCTCTCTCGCTCTCTCTGTCAAATAAATAAATAAAATCTTTAAAAAAAAAAAAAAACTATCCAAAATCAGACATACTTTCAGAAATACAACCTTGATCACACCTCTCACTTTTTAAAATCCTTCATTTTGTGACTTCTGCTTATGATTCAAGGCGTAACCTCCTTTGTTAAACACTGAAAGTTCTCTGAAGTGTAGCCTCAATGATCCTTTCTATTCTTATTTCTCATATGTTCCAGGAGATATCTGACTTCCCTCAAAATGAATTGCTCACTGTTTTCTAGTGATATCTTCACATTCTTACTTCTTTGTACCTGTCTGTTTCCCTGGAATTTATTTTTCACTCAGCCCTATTAAGAATTTTTACTTCTTAAAAATAAAAAAAAAAAAATAAATAAATAAAGAATTTTTACTTCTTTTTCAAGGGTCATTTAGTATAAAATTTTCAATGAGAAGTTCTGCTTAATCACTCCACCGAGTGCTCAGTCATGTGAAAGAGAAAGTTTTGTAAGTAATAAATAAGGTCACAGTTAAATGACTGCTGTGGTTGCAGATTTGCTACAAGGAACCTAGAATACCATGCACCAAGTTATTCTTGCTATTTGGGCCTTCCTCAGCTATATTACAATTCCTTCAAGTCACAGATCATATCATGCTCCTCTCTTCCTCATCATTTTTTATTATTCTCTATAAATCTTCCAAATAAAATGTGTTCCACATTTTATTATTACTTGTTTGTTGAAGTATGGAGGTATGTTCTATAGAGTCAATGCTTTGGGCAGAATTTTTTTAATTTGGTCCAATCCAATGATTCCAGAAAGTCATCCATGACTACATAAGAAACTCCAATTTTATTGTCATTATTAATTAATTATACAAATAATTACTGAGGTATTTAGAGTATCAGGTACTGTTCTATGTGCTGAGGAAATGGCAGTGGGAAATAAAAGGCTCTGCTTTCAATAGACTATGTACCATTGTCAGCATTTAGCTAATTTTTAAAATTATATTTGTTGGGGCACCTGGGTGGCTCAGATGGTTAAGCGTCTGCCTTCGGCTCGGGTCATGATCCCAGGGTCCTGGGATCGAGCCCCACGTCTGGCTCCTGGCTCAGCGGGGAGCCTGCTTCTCCCTCTGCCTCTCCCCCACTCGTGCTCTCTCTCTCTCTCTGTATCTCTGTGTCTCGAATGAATAAATAAAATATTAAAAATAAAATAAAATAAAATAAAATTATATTTGTTGATAAATATTCATAAAATATAATTGTGTTATATTATATTATTAAAATATTTATCTATATTTTATTTTCTATACCTACATAATCTCTTCATCTTCAGGGCAGATATTATTTCTCTTCCTTCTCCACTGGAATGGCATTGGTAATCACAGAGCTTTTCACATAGTAAATACTCAGTAAATATAGAATTTGTGAACACCAGGCATTCAATACTAAAATACATATTTACAACGCATACAATTATTTGTAAATTAGTCTGAAGTCTAGTTTACTGCTGTCCTTTATATAAACAAACTATTTTACTTAAAATAAGTATTTTCTGGGGTGCCTGAGTGGTTCAGGTCATGATTCCGGGTCCTGGGATCCAGCCCCACGTGAGGCTCCCTGCTCAGCAGGGAGTCTGCTTCTCCCTCACCCTCTCCTTCTGCCCCTGCTCTCTCTCTCTCTCTCAAATAAATCAATAAAATCTTTAAAAAAATAAAATGAGTAGTTTCTTTTTCCTCTTATTAGATTCACTTAACGGAAAAAAAAATATTGTTCCAGATTTTTCAGTTCTCAGGGTTCATGTTGATCAAACATTTCCTGAGCTCAAGAAGCATCTTTAGAGTGAGTTACCATTTAAATAATGAAGGAATGTTTCCAGAGCCCATTTGTGTTTTCTAAAATCAGGTTGACTGGTATTAAAAATTTTTAACACAAACACTGAAATAGTAAAGAATTGTCACATGCTTCTGACTACTAAATTGTCTCTCTGATATCAATTACCTTTGAAAAATACAACAGAACATACTCAGCCCATGTGTCAGTAAATCTCATCATGACAGGATAAGTTATCCTCAACCTTAATAACAACTTGCTTGTAGGAGGGGGATGATGTTTAGGTTATTTTGACCTTGAAGTCATTTCTGACTCCTTTCCCTCCCTCACACTGCTTAATCAACACATTACCAAACCTTTTCAGCATAGGCACTAAATACAAACATTCTCACAGTCCCCAGTGCTCCAAGTCCAGATAGACCCACCATAATTCCTAACCTGGACTCAAAAAAATAGTCTTCTAATATGTCTCCTGCTTCTACACTTACAGGTTTTCTCTTTTGCAGAAACCATGATGACCCTTCAAAAATCTGAGTCAGTGTTATCACCCTGCTGCTCCAAACCCTACATGGCTTCTCATAGCACTCAGAATAATAATGCCTACGCTGCCCAGCTTGGCTACTATATCTCTGACGTCATCTGTGAACTTTCTTCCCCTTGTCCCAATCACACTAGTCTCCTCACTGTGGATCCAAGGCTCCAAGCATGCTTCTGCTGGCCCCAAAGCATTTGAGCTTGATCATTTCCTGGCCTAAGACACCCTTTGCCCTTGAAGGTCACATGGTTGGCTCCTTCACTTCCTTCTGTCTGTATTTAAATGTCACATTTTCACACAGAGGTCTTCTTGCACCAAGTTATATAAAATAGCATTTCCTCTTCACTGTTCTCTTCCATGTTTATTTGGCATCATTCATGTATTTCCACCTGCCTTTCAAACTTTTTTTTTTAACATTTTTATTTGGTACCTGCCATTCCCTTATAATAGAACTTCTGTCAGTATAGGAATGTTGCTTTGTTTATGTCTATATAACCAAATTCTAGAAGGATGACTTCAAAAATGTAGGCAATTAGTGTAAATTTCTTGAATGCTTAAAATCTTTGTTATTAAAAAGTGTGGGGATCTTTACTTTTTATTTAAATGATTCTAATTTGAAAGCCTTCCATGTAATTTCAAGAATGGCATGTTTATATAAAACCATTGAAATAAAGTAGACTTTTTATATTCCATGTTTTAACCACTGTGAAGAAATATGTTTCTTGAACTAATGAATTAAATGAATGAATTAAATAATATATGCACCACTACAACCTACAGTTCAATGGAATAAACATAGCTCTGGATTTCTTGATCTGTCATGAAATAGGAGATACAATTACCTCAAAAGAATTCCAGAATTTAAAAAGGAAAATAATTTTTGATCAGGCGTAGGTGTTTGCCATAATTTGAAAACAGCAATAGAAATTTATTAAAGTAGATTTCTGTTTTGTATTATTTCATATTCTTTATTTTTTAAGTCCCATAGCTTAGGCATTTGAATATATATAGCTTTATAATGTCAAGTAATTGAAATGTTTTACAGTATTTGTGATTATCTACAGTTAAGGGCAATGAACTTGTCCAGTACTTTTATTATGATCTTCTTTATCTTAAAGATGGGGTATTATATTTAAAACTTGGCAAAATGTGGAAAGAAAATAGGTAAAATGTAAGCCCGCCTTGCAAAAATATGCTTCTGTGTCTATGTGTATGTGTGTGTGTGTGAGTGTGTGCAAAGAGAGAAAAAGAGTTATTTTACTATTCATACAAAATAAAAGTTACAACATATATAGTATCTTAGGGAGAGTTTTATTGTTATCTTATTATAATCCAGTTGAACTCTATAAAAAATGCTCAGAATGTGAAACATAAAAACCAGTATTATTTATGATTTCTACTGCTTCAACATTTACTGTCAAGATCTTTATGACAGAAAATCTATTTCCTATACTTCACTGTTTCTAATAATCTCTCTCCATTTTTAATGTTATGTTCTTTTCTAAGGATGAACTTACTATTTCATTGTGTGAAGTGTCAGGTCTTGCTAGAAATCCAAGTCTGTTTCACTAGGAATAGATACATGAAACTTCATGTTTCTTAGCTGTGCATATACATACACCTGATAAAGAGAAATATTATGATGTCTTCCTTTGCTATAAAATATTGAAAAGATTTTCTGTTTCAATACTAACTTTAAAGAGGATGGTAAAACAAATATATTATGTATAAAAGAGAATCTGTCCAATCAGGCAGTGTAGATCATATTGTTTCTAATATTATCTCAATCTCTCCTATTTTATGAATCGTTAACTATGTACCATATTAACATTGGATTATGGAAAAATTGCTTCATCTGTATAATCTCTAATACTAATTATTAATTTATTAGAGACATGTACTTGTCAGTGACATTGTGTTTTCTAGAATTTGACTGGGGTTATGTAATTAAGAATAAAGTAAAATGGAGAGTGACTTTTTTCTGAATTGCTGGAAACTAATGAGAAAACTAATCTACTATAATATTCAACAGTTTTTTTGGTATATGAAGAGTGAAACAACTGCTACAATCATATAGTTAGTTACCTTAATGATTGTATCCATTCATCATCTAAGATTAATCCACATTCACTTCATAATTTTGTGTCCAGTAATTATTTAAAAGTATATCTTTTATAATAAAATGTTATTAAAAAATGACCAAAAATACAGCAGCTTAAAATACTTACAAGAAATAAAAACATGTTGAATTATTTTAACCTCATTTATTCCCAATATACATAATAATATTCTTTGCCAAAACACCAGCCAAAATGCCATGGTATATATTTTTTTCCTATTGAAAAATATAAACCTCTGTATTTTCTTGGTATACCTATTTAAAGCAATCATTTTTCTTTGGGTTTTAAACTGAATAGAGTTTGTTGAAATGATGAGGCAAGTAAGAGAAGGAGAAAGAGATGTAGCAGAAGAAATATCAGAAAGAAAAATAAAATGGCAATTTTATTATAATGATCAAATTTAATATATAGATATATAAATATGTAATTCTACCATTAATAGAAATAATGGTGAGAATAGTAAGACAAACGTATTACAGTATCAGATTTCATGAAATTGAGGGTATCTCTCTTAAAGAAAAAAAGAGTATCTCTCTTAATTCCTCGACCATTGGTTTGTTTGATTATGGTTAATAGTTCTGAAATATCATCCATTCCTGAGTAACTGTACATATAACAATACTTAGATGAATGACATAGAATGTGTAATCACATATGCAAAAATCTAGTTTTTCTATATAAAAAAGACTAGAATGTAATTATTATTTCAAGTACTAAAGGCATTATTTGTATTAAATGGGTTCCTTTTATCAAATTAAGTACGTAAAGTACAGATTATTCTTTCACGCAATAGAGGCATCTTTTCTCAGAAACTGGCAACATTACTAAAGGGTTTGACACACTACATTGGTCATTGCCAACAAAGTTATGATTGACAGCCTGCCTAGGGCCCCGGGGACAAATCTTTAAAAGAAGGGTGGTGTCCAAAGGCAGAGTTCAAGGAAAAGGTCTGGAACAGAGCAAGACTAATACCTCAGAGGGTAACAAAAAGTTGCCAAGGTCAAATTAAAATCAATCCATCAGTTTATAGGCAACTCATATGGCAAAGACAAGGCCAGAGCTCTATGATTCCACTCCACACAACCGATGAAAAACCATTTTTATAAATTCTATAGAGAGAAATGTGATATCTTGTGATAGTAACTGACAAGCTGTCAATCTATCTCAGGTGTTTGAGATGCTCTATCTCTTCCTATTCAAGGAGGATATTCATTTTTATAGAATCACATTTTGTGTAATATTCGGTGTTCCTTGGAGATATTTTCACAGGCATCTTTAAAAATGCTAATCCCACATTTTGTAATCTGTATTATATCATAAAGTTAGAACTGTATGAAGGATATCATTGACTTTAAGAAAAGGCTTTGGTTTGAATCACATCTCTGCCACTTACTAATTGAATGACCTTGAGCTGTTTATTTTACACCTCTGAGCTTCCGTTTTACTACCTCTAAAATGATGATGATAATAAATGGCTTGCAATGGTGCTATGAAGATGAATTGAGAAAGTGAAGGTAAAACATTTAAAGAGAGCCTGGAAAAGAAAGCACTGTAGTCGCTATTATTTTATTGTACATTTCTCTGACAGCATAGTTCAGAGACTAACATACCACCACCACAATTCATTCTGTTGGTGAGGATGAAAATTATAGACCTAGGATGGCGCAGAGTTTTCATCTCAGGTGTTAATGCCAGTGTATCCCTAATGGTTGCCTAGTGTACTGTGTCAAGAAAAGTTTTGGAGTTCAGCAAAGACTAACATGAAACATTTTCTATAACTGGTGGGAAAGGGTGAAAGCACAACTACATATGCTGACCTGGATATAGAGACTTCGATTAAGTGAATCTAATTAAATGTTTTTCTTCAATCTAACTTACCTTTATTTGGCAAGGATGTGAATAAAAAGTAATCCCTTGCACTGTTGGTGAGAATGAAAATTGGTTTAGTCACTGTGGAAAACAGTATGAAAGTTCCTCAAAAAATTAAAAAATAGACTACCTTATGACCCAGGAATCACAGTACTGGGTATTTACCCCTAAAATACAAAGACAATAATTCCAAGGGATATATGCACCCCTATGTTTATAGCAGCATTATGTACAATAGCTAATCCATGGAAGCAGCCCAAGTGTCCAAGAAGATGTGGTGTGTGTGTGTGTATACATATATATATATATATATATATGCAATGGAATATTATTCAGTCATTAAACAGAATGAAATCTTGCCATTTGCAATAACATAGATGGATCTAGAGAGTATAACGCTAAGCTAAATAAGTCAGTCAGAGAAAGACGAATAACATAAGATCTCATTCATAGGTGGAATTTAAGAAACAAAACAAATGAGTAAAAAGAGAGAGAGAGAGACAAACCAAGAAACAGACTCTTAACTATAGAGAACAAACGGTGGTTACCAGAGGAGGGGGGTGGGAGGGTGGGGGATATAGGGGATGAGGATTAAAGAGTACATTTATGACAAAAAACATAAGATTAAATTAAATGAAAAAAAATTACCTTAATTTGTAATGTTCATAATTTTTAAATGATTATGTAAGTGGAAAGTTAGCTATTTTGGAGGAATCATTTAAGTACACAAAAGCAAAATCCAAATATTTAGGTGAACACTATCCAAATCATCAACAACAAATTAAACATTCTGATTTTTTTTTTAATTATATAAGCAGTTCCTTCACTTGATCGCTTTGTACCTCCTCTTTGAAATAAAAGAGGATTTTTGGAATGGTGGTTCTCAATTCAGACCTAACCAGAGAAGAGTGGTAGACTTCTTAAATATTAAGAATGGAGGTTATCACCCTGGAAAACCTGCTTTAGTAGGTTAAGGTACAGCTCGGCATGTGTATTTTTCAAAACCCCCCAGATAATTCTAAAACAAAGGTTGGAATTGCTTAAGAGGTGGTTAAGAGGCATCGTTTTATAGTCTTTGAAAATATAACATTTGTATTTTGAAATTGATATATCAGAGAAAATAGCTGAAGTTATAATTTTCTTTCCTAATTTGTTATTGACCAACTTCTTACACATTACAGCCACCAATAAAAATCCAGTTATAGAAATTAAGTTATTAAGTTATAAAGTTCCACTAAAATTTTGAGTTTTATTGTATTTGATTATTTTACTTTTATTAATTTTATAGCTGGCTTCTAGCTCTGTCTCTTTTTTGTTTAACCAATGGTATTTACAAACTATTGGCCTTGTCGGTAATAAATATTAAACTATAAAACTTTAAAGTTGATAGTTTTTTTTTTTTTTTTTTAAAGATTTTATTTATTTATTTGAGACAGAGAGAATGAGAGAGAGAGAGCGCACATGAGAGGGGGGAGGGGCAGAGGGAGAAGCAGACCCCCTGCCGAGCAGGGAGCCCGATGCGGGACTCGATCCCGGGACTCCAGGATCATGACCTGAGCCGAAGGCAGTCGCTTAACCAACTGAGCCACCCAGGCGCCCTAAAGTTGATAGTTTTTAATGTATATGATTCAATTTCAAGTTTGTCCTTTTTTCTCTTTTGTGATGCTAACATTAACTGAAATTATAATTAGTTCATAAGGAGATATCTTTTTTTAAATTTTTTTATTAACATATAATGTATTATTTGTTTCAGGGGTATAGGTCTGTGATTCATCAGTCTTACACAATTCACAGTGCTCACCATAGTACCTACCCTCCCCAGTGTCCATCCCCCAGCCACCCCTCCACTCCAGCAGCCCTCAGTTTGCTACCTGAGATTAAGAGTCTCTTATGGTTTGTCTTCCTCTCTGGTTTCATCTTGTTTCATTTTTCCCTCCTTTCCCCTATGATCCTCTGTCTTGTTTCTCAAACTCCTCATATCAGTGAGATCATATGATACTTGGCTTTCTCTGATTGATTTATCTTGTTTAGCATAATACCCTCTAGTTCCATCCACATTGTTGCAAATGGCAAGATTTCATTTTTTTGATGGCTGCATAATATTATATTGTATATATATACACCACATCTTCTTTATCCATTCATCTGTTGATGGACATCTAGGCTCTTTCCATAGTTTGGCTATTGTGGACATTGCTGCTATAAACATTGGGGTGCATGTGCCCCTTCGGATCACTACATTTGTATCTTTGGAGTAAATACCCAGTAGTATAACTGCTGGGTTGTAGGGTAGCTCTATTTTCAACTTTTTGCGGAACCTCCATTCTGTTTTCCAGCGTGGCTGCACCAGCTTGCATTCCCACTGATAGTATAGGAGAGTTCCCCTTGGAGATGATATCGATATTCTTTAGTAGTCATACTATGTGTTTCATTATTATGGAACACTGTATCACTCACTTTTTCCTTCTTAGATAAAAAGCAGTGAGGTTGCATATTAATTAAGCTCTAATTTTAAATTTTATTGTTGAAAATGTTTCATACAGTTTAGTTTGGTATTATACACATTTGATGCCACAAAGATAAATAATGTGTGTAATTTTAATTGTTTTTGTAATGAATTCTTCCCTATAATTTTCTTGAATTTTCCAAATAATGCAAACCGGATTGGGACTAGGTGCTCCCAAATAACAATTTTCTTAAAATATCTTGGCATTGGCATTAAACACTTAACATAGCATTTTGTTGGTGGTGGTGGTGACATAGGAATATTTTCACAAGTAAATTATTGTTCTTGCCAGAGCTCACTGGACTATATTTTCTTTAAATAATATGAAATTTTTCTTCCTCAAAATATTCATTATTTAGATAGAGAAAACTATTTAACCTACAAATGGATGATTTAAGACTTGATTATAATTCTTTTTTTTTTAATTTTAGAGCAGAGGAATATCTATTTTTATTAAAGCTTTTTTTTTTTTTATTAAAGCTTTTGATGAGACATTTCTCTATAAAATCTTGAGTATGCCAATCATATTCCCCATCCCTTACTATAGCCATCCTAGTTGTGTATGTTTTCCACTATGGCTTATCAAGGGTTTTACAAGGAGCTCAATGATATAACAAAGATATTTACATAATAAAATACACTCATTTGAATATAAATATTATCACACTATTCAAATTCTTAGGGAAAATTTAAAGTTAAATATTAAATGTCATTGCAACCAATCAATGTAGCTTTGTATTTTTCTCACTAATGATCTGGTTGTCTCAGAACCTCTGAATTGAATTAGTTCCATGCCAAGTTTCTCATGACTTTGTCTTTAAAGATACCAGAGGTCATAGATCACAGAAAATTTTCCTTATACTAGCTCCATATCCTCCAAATTAAAAATACAGGACAGTCCCCAGACTGTTGAGCAGTTTTCCCAGAAAAACTCCTATACTATGTTCCAGCATGTAGTGCTGACAGACAATAGCAGAAACTCAATGTTATTTGAGAAAAAAGAGCAGAGAAAGAGAAAGTATTCCTGATTTGTTTTCTCACCTAGAAGCCACAATTCCAGGCAGTTATCCAAAATCTTTGACCACTGAACTTTGATTCAATTGAGAGAAACCCCACAAGAAACCCATATGATTTGGCATGACGGGTCACTCTAACTAAAGGGAGGAAACCTCTTGTCCTATTCTTTCAGAGAGTAGCTGTTGTGACATTTCTGCCATATCACAGAGTTGGAATTGGGAAGTGTTCTTAGTTGTGGGCACCAGATGATATGTAACTTCCTCTTTTTCCTCCCTGCATATTCAAAATCTGTGAATAACTCTTTCTGTTTTGCAATGCTAATCCATGTTTGCAACCAAAAATTTGAACTTAAAACACCACTTTTCTTCTGCAGTACTTGTAGAACTCAGTCGCAATTAATCACACAGTTCAATGTTAAGCTTGAATTTTAACGTCCCAAGACACCCTAACACATCTCTGGGGCCTGTGCTTCTGTTTAGCCCATGCTGCCTTCCAGTGTTACCTAAGGTCAAGAGGTTACAAAATTTATCTGCAAACCACTGAATGCAAACAAACAAAAATCATAAGCAAGGTTATGACCTGTGTCTTGTAGCATCTTCTAAGTGTATCCCAAGTTTGAATTCACTCACTCTAACAGAGCCAGAAACTTCAATCAGTATGATTTTTCTGTCCTAAAATTTTACTTTTCTGATTTCTCCAAATTGATAACCCGATACTTTAAAATTGGAGATGTTGAGGTTTTGCAGCTAATTCAGCTGAGCAGAGAGGGCCCAGTGGAAATATATGGCAAGTGCCTGCAGAAGAAAATATGTGTTTTCTACAGGTACTTTCCTCCAGAGGAAAACAGAGGAAAGGCAAGGGTGGCACATTTTCTGTTACCATTCATATTGCTTCCCCTGGGGGACTGTTATGCTAAAGCATCTCCTTTCCATGAAAGGAAATACCTGCTATGAGGAAAGAAATTTTCTTTCCCCTTTGAACAGTTAAGAACCATGGTTGTGGTTCCACCTCTGGGATGGTTAGTGTGAAAATTCCATGTGCCCACCCCCAGTGAAACTAGTATAACTGATTAAAAATATAAAGAAACATTTATGTAAAGTCTCTAGAAACTGTACTAAGGCTATAGATCAAATAAACAAATATTTATTCAAGAAAATCTACTAAAACTTGGTAAGTACAGTTCAAGTCTGTGGTGTTTAGCCATAACCAGTTCTCTGCCTCTCCCTTCCCCACCCACAGCTCAGCATAAAGAAAGCTTCACTCTGGTGGCACCTGGGTGGTTCAGTCGGTAAAGCATCTGACTCACGATTTTGGCTCAGGTCATGATCTGAGGGTTGTGACATCAAGTCCTGTGTCAGGCTCTGTGCTGGGCATGGACCCTGCCTGGGATTCTCTTTCCCCCTTTCCCTCTGCCTCCCAGCCAGTCTAAGAAAAACAAACAAACAAACAAAACAAAACAGCTTCACTCTGGTTGGATGTGACCAATAAGATGAAGATCCCTCTCTACTTATCTCCCAAACAAAGGATACATTATTTCATTATAAGGAAGAGGCAAGATATGAGCATTTCTATTCCCTTCCAATTCAAATTTGAAGAGGCTAAATTACTGATGAGTGTGACAAAAGTTTGGGTACTTTCTACCTCCACCCAGTCCCTACATAAGATATAAATATACCTCATGTGTGACAGGCTGAAAGTTCTGGGGCCCAAACTCCCTCACAACAGCTTACTAATAAGGCAGAGATTCTCTAAAGAAAAAGGGAAGCTGAGAATACCAGAAGCCACCTCCACACCCAGTGTCCTGTGTAATGGCTCAGACTTGTTTTTTCTTAGGGTGAGGCAGTCCATAAGAACAGAAAGAACTCCAAAGCTCTCTGACTTCAGAACTGATTAAAAAAAAAAAAAAAAAAAAATGTAAGAAAGTTCAAGGTTAAGGACACTCTTTAAAACAATGGTTCCCTTATTAAAGAGCAATGAGCTGAAACACAGTCCAATTTTTTCACCAGAGTGAACATGGGAAAGAAAACTGAGATTTCAGAGGTTAAAACAAACCTCAAAGACTGCCCTCAAAATCAACCCCTGCCCCAATTTAATGGATCAAACTCTATAGAAAACTATGCCACAGAGCACTGTTAAAACAATGGAGCAATCAGCATGCAATTAGTCGACACTAACAGCTGGGTGGAAAGCAAATTAGGCAGACAACTTAGCAGAGAGATCAAGGAAAGAGATAGCCAAAGAGAGAGCTCTTCTAAAACTGCTGGCATCCCAAGATAACACTGAGCATACCCAAGACTCTGCCCTCCAAGAGGTAACATCAGAGTCTCACAGTAGGGAAATAACCTCACTAAAATAGTCTAGCTAAGTCACTAAATAAATAAATGAGCTAATTAACCTCACTAACGAAATAAACAAACAGACCAACATTTAAAGCAAGTCATGGTGAGGAGAGAGATGAATCACTACCCAGATTAGTTAATGTAAAATGTCTGGTTTTCAATCACAAATTATATGTGAAACATGCAAAGAAACAAGATAGTATGTCTCATATACAGGAAAACAAAAGAAGACAAAACAGGAGACAGAAACAGCCTGTAAGAGCACTAAGATATTGGGCTTAACAGACAAATTCTTCAATGTAGTGATTATAAATATGTTCAGAGAACTAAAGGAAACTATGCTTTAAAAGGTAGAGGAAGCGCTGGTGATGATGTCTTATCAAAGGGGAAGGATGGACCTGAGTAGGGGCAGTTTTGCCTGCTATTGAAGAGAAGTTGGTATCATATCAACCTTATCAGTTAGAAATTTAGGATGTTAATTATAATACCCAGGATAGTAACTAAGAAAATAACTTTAAAATATGCAGAAAGGAAATGTGGAGGTAATCAAAACAGTACACTAGAAAAAATACAATAAACCATAAAAGAAGGAAGTTAGTCCTTTCTTACCAGTAAACACATTAATTAAAAATGAATTAAACTTACCAATGAAAAGACAGAGACTGGAAGAATGGATAAAAAAATATGATCTGTCTGTATGCTGTCTACAAGAGTCATTTTATATCCAAAGACACAAATATGTTAAATGAAAGGATGGAAAAAAGATATTCCATACAATTAGTAACCAAAAAAAGTGGCAGTGGCTATTCTAGCATCAGAAAAACAATAGACTTTTAATCAAAATTTTTAGATAAAGAAAATCATTACATATTAATTAAAGACTCAATTTATCATAGAGATACAAGAATTATAAACACACTCAGAGATACTCACAGATCCTAAGATAAAGTTTCCTGTCATGTCATGGAAAGCACCTGAGTCAGTCAAGAGGCAGAGGCCACTATGGAAATTGAGGTCAGGAGTCTTTACTGTGGTTTCTGTAGGATGGAAAGGGAGATGCAGGGTCAACAGGCTGGTTTGAATAATTTCAGCAGGCCCTGGAACATAGGAACTGGCCCTAATTCTCTGGGATGATTAGGACAGGTGGATAGTGGCCTGGTATTTAAGAGCCCGGTAGAGAATGTAGTTAGAAGTGCAGGGGCTGGGGACGCCTGGGTGACTCAGTCAGTTAAGCGGCTGCCTTTGGCTCAGGTCATGATCCCAGGGTCCTGGGATAGAACCCTGCATCGGGCTCCTTGCTATGCAGGGAGCCTGCTTCTCCCTCTGCCTGCCACTCCCTCTGCTTGTGCTTACTCTGTCTCTCTCTCCCTCTCTCTCTCTGACAAATAAATAAATAAAACCTTAAAAAAAAAGTGCAGGGGCTGGAATGGTTGGTATGCATTTGTTAGGCACACGTAGGGGTGAGTTATTTATCATAGCCAGGAACTGATTAACTCTTGGAGGGACAATCTCTCCAGGCAAGGCCCCCGATGTTAAAACATCAATATACATGAAATAAAAGATGTGGTTAATAGAGCATTAGGTTATAACTTAAAGTATAAAATAAATACCCATGAATCTCCATTGATATAAGAAATGATTGAATAGATAAATAGGGGGGAACTCTCCCATGTAGATAAATTCCAAATAATTTCTGTAAATACTCTGCCCATAAGGAGGTAGAACACAATTACCTAATCCTTAAGTGCAGGCTGCACATAGAGACTTTCTTTCAAAGAGTACAGTATATATGGTAAGGGAGGAAAAAAAAAAGTAGCTTTATGGTGGAGAAACAATACTATCTCAAGTTAGGTGATTAAGGTTAACATCAACAGTGACAAGCCATAATATTGATGGTATGTACCTTTGATATGATGTGTTCAGAATGGCACTTTAGCTCTTTATTCTTCCTTGCCCATATATATTACTCATTTTTTATTTTTTTATTCAAAGTATAATTAACATATGTTGTTATATTAGGTTCAGGTGTACAGTATGATTCAACAACTCTATACATTTCTTAGTGTTCATCAAGATAAGTGTACTCTTGATTCTTTTTATCTATTTTACCCCTTCTCCCGCTCACCTCCCCTCTGGCAACCACCAGTTTGTTCTCTGTATTTAAGAGTCTTTTTGTTTGTTTATTTGTCTCTTTTCTTCTTTGTTCATTTGCTTTGTTTCTTAAATTCCACATATGAGTGAAATCATATGGTATTTGTCTTTTTATAATTGACTTATTTTACTTAGCATTATACTATCTAGCTTCATTCCATATTGTTGCTAAATGGTAAGATTTCATTCTTTTTTATGGCAGAGTAATACTCCATTGTGATTGTCTGTGTGTGTTTGTATGTGTGTGTGTATATATACACACTTTCTTTATCCATTCATCTATAGATGAACACTTGGGTCGCTTCCATATCTTGGGTATTGTAAATAATGCTATAACAAACATAGGGGTACATATTTCTTTTTGAATTAGTGTTTTCATTTTCTTTGGGTAGATACCCAGTAGTGGAATTACTGGATCATGTGGTAATTCTACTGTTAATTTTTGGAGGACCCTCCATACTCGTTTCCACAGTGGCTGCACCAATTTGCATTTCCACCAACAGGGCTCAAGTGTTCCTTTTACTCTGTATTCTTCCTTCCTCAAATATACTACTCAAATTTAACCATGAGAAAAATATCAGACAAATTAAAATTGAGAGACATTCTATAAAATGCCAACATACCTGACCAGCAATCCTCAAAATTGTCAGCAGGAAAAGCCTGAGAAACGGTCACAACCAAGCAGGAACTTAAGAGACTTGATCACTAAGTGTAATCTGATATCATGGATGGTATACTGGGGAAACTGAATAAAGAATTGACTTTAATTAATAATAATATATCACTCTAAGCATTTACATGCAGGTCACAGACAGAGGCAGAAACCCCAAAACAACTGTGTGATTCCAGGATGAGCAACTATGTTTGAAGCAACCCTCTTTTTTGTGCTCCCCAGACAGCCTGGACCAAGGATTCCTGGGCCATTAGGCCACGCTCACCAGAGCCTCTTTCTCTCAGGGTGTGTTTCCTCAGATCAGCCAGAAAATTCTCCTCCATCCCCTTCTCCCAGTAAAATTTGTCTTAAAGAAATGCAATGAGAGAAAATGAATTAGTTCTCTCATTATCACACCCTCTGCAGGATAGTCTCTGTTTCTCCTAACCAGCAATATTTATTCACAAATCTATTTCTTCTAATCTTTTATTTATCCACAATATTTATTTACAAATCTTTTTCTTCTTCTTCTGTCTGTGATGTGTTTTGGAGAAAGTTTAGGGAATTCCAGAAACTTGAGTAGAGAAAAAAAGAGTTCTGCTTCAGCTCTTATTGAGAGCCAGCTCTGGCTTCTTGAAGGTAACCAGATTTAGGGAGGGACTTTGATAGTGGCCCTCCACACCCACCACCATCCTGAGTCCCTTCATTCTATCTGTGAAGATTTCTCATTTTTAATTGTGGTTATTATAATACTGCTACTATAAAAACATATGCACATGCACACTCTACTTTACAAACATTCAGAAGTTTAAGTAATGAGAAAATTCAGTAAAGACCAAGCCTCAGGACCTTGACAAATCCATCCCCCTGCCTTGCTCCCTCATGCTCTTAAACATTACACAGCTTTGGGGTGGAGTAGGATATGGTTAACATGGGCATCAAAGGGCCAAGTATTTCCCAACCAACCTTCAGGAAACCTCACATACCCTAAAAATAGAACAGGAATTGTAGGCCCTGAATTCAGAAGAGTAAGGAAAAATCCCAGTGACCCTGAGGCTTTTGGAGGATAGCTTCCCTCGGTCCTTAACAATCCCTTCCATTTCTGGGATGCCTGGGTGGCTCAGTTGGTTGAACATTTGCCTTTGGCTTGGGTCATGATCCAGCTGGGATTGAGTCCTGCATCAGGCTCCTTGCTCAGCACGGAGCCTGCTTCTCCCCCTGTTCCCCCTGCTTGTGCTTTCTCTCTCTCTCTCTCAATCTTTCCCTCTCTCTCTGACACATAAATAAATAAAATCTTAAAAAAAAAAAAAAAAAAAAGGAATCCCTTCTATTCCTGATGGAAGTTAGGGAGGAGAGCACAGCTTCCTAATTCTTAGCTTAGTTTTTTACATGAAAGGATGTAGCTGATTGTCACTTCACCTACCCTCTTTCCATATGACAGTTTCTGGAAGCTGAAGAATGCAGAACTCCTGGCTCTGTCTGTGGTTTAGCAGACAGCAACAGGAGGAGGCCAAAGAGAGGGCAGAGCAGCCCCACAGTAAAAAGGGAGTATGTTAATTACAGCTTGGCAAGGAAATGTCCATAGACCTTCAAGTAGCACTCAGTCTTATCTCCAGACACTAGAAAGGAACTGGTTTCAAAGTTTGGGGTATAAAAACTGTCCCATGGGGACGCCTGGGTGGCTCAGTCAGTTAAGCGTCTGCCTTCGGCTCAGGTCATGATCCCAGGGTCCTGGGATTGAGCCCCGCATTGGGCTCCTTGCTTGGCAGAGAGCCTGCTTCTCCCTCTACCTGCTCTGCCTGCCGCTCCCCCCGCTTGTGCTCTCTCTCTCTGACAAAATAAATAAATAAAATCCTTTAAAAAAAAAAAAAAAACTGTCCCATGGCCTGTGTAACCTTGCCCCTCCTCCCATCCACCAGAAGACAGCCCAGTTCCGTAAGGATTAAGGGAAAGAACATTTTCCCAGCAGCAATGACTTTTCACATGTTAGAAAACCCAACCATTTTCTAATGGTACGGAGCTGGGCGAGCTTTTAGGGCAAAGGGTATGGGGGATAGTACTAAGGGGGACCCTGGGATGGATACGGCAAGGCCTGGGAACAAGATATGTACAACTTCAGGTTCATCTGACTTGAAACAAACTTTGAAAGAACGATGAATTGTCCCTCCTGGGTGTGTGTGTGTTTGGGGGATATCTTGGGTAAGGGAATACCCTCCCCACGGAGATGCTACAAGGTGCACTTTTCAAAGTTAAAGTCCTGATTAACTTCTAGGAGGATCCCAGAATAGTTTTTACTTTTTTAAAAAGGGAATATCTGCACAGACAGCACCTTGACTATCAAAGCCCCTTGGTTCTTTGTGTTAAAGAAAAACTTCAGTTGATGGCAAAAGGTGGCTGATACACTCTTCAGAGAAATATTCAGAGTATTTGAAATAAAGTTGGACCTATTAGAACAAGTTAAAAGAGGGACAGAGTAGTGGCCTTGAAAAGAGGAGTAACAAGGTAATCTTCTACTCCAGCTTCTGGGGATTTCAGCTCAAAGGAAACATGCTCAAAGTGAATTGCAAAGGGGGAAAATGAAAAAAAAAAAAAAAAAAAAAAGGAAACCCAGAGAGATGCCAGACAACATTAATTAGATAAAAAGGCAGAAGGAAGAAAAGACTAAAAAAAAAATTTTTTTGGAATTTTTTATTTAAAAATCCACGTACAAAACAATGACAAGTCTGAAAAAGGGCCAAGAAGTTGATGCCAAATGCTGTAGGGGAGAGGAGGAAAAAAACAAGAAACTATCCAAAGTAAGACAGCATTAGGTGAGGCATCTTTCTACCCTTAACTGCCAAGTTAACAAGCCAACTGCTAACATAACAGCAGACGCAGTTTCTAAGAAAGACTGACTAATAAATCAAAGAAAGAGAATGGAAAAGATAAATGAAATAGAATTACCTGGGCATCTCTGATTTTTTTATCCCATGCTTTCTAGTTCAGGGAGCAAAATAACTAATATTTTAATAATGTTTGCCTGAGCTTCCTGCCTATTAAAGCCTTGTGACCTTCACCAGGATTTAGAACATCCTCCAAAACATTTGGCCTTTATAAGGGCTTCAGATCGATGATAGAGCAAAACGTGTCCCATTTCATATTCAGTCACAACTCAAATGGACCTTTTAACAGGCACTAAATCACAGTACCTTAGAAACTTCAGATGGGAAACATTCATTTGGACATAAAATATATACAAAGCTTCATTAATTTTGACAAATATATCCTACTAATAAAAGACGTTAATGATAGGGGAAATTGGGTATCAGGTATGTGGGATGTCTCTATAATATGTTTGTAATAATTCTCTAAATGTTTATTTATAAGTCAAACGAATGATTTGCAAGAAGTGAGAACTTTATAGTATGTATAGAAGAGGATAATTTGGAACAAAGTTATATTAATATTAAAATGATATAATTATGGAGAATAATAAGCTCATTATGTAAGGGGTTGGACTAGAGCAATGCCAACGTTTCTTATATTTTAATACTTTTATCTTTTATTTCCACTTTTATCTATCATATATACACTCATACAACACCCCTCAGCAACATTTCATTAATTTCAGCATTTAAATGTTTGTCTTAACTTTCTTCTTTCCAATATTTTCAGGCCTCCAAAGAGTAAAGTGCTTAAATATGATTGCTAGGTAGTAATAGGTTGCACATGTACATATAGATTCTCTAAGTACACATTAATAAAAAGTAATAACCACATGAGTACAACCATATTAATGGAAAAATATAATGTCAAGGATACTGTATGTTATAGATAACATATAAAATATAATCAATAGGTGATGTATAGGTTGTAGAAAAAATTTATTAACTTTATTCTCTTCTATTGTATATTTTTTTCACAATCATCTCTCATTCTTTTTTTTTAATAAAAGATTTTATTTATTTATTTGACAGAGAGAGAGACAGCGAGAGAGGGAACACAAACAGGGGGAGCGGGAAAGGGAGAAGCAGACTTCCTGCTGAGCAGGGAGCCCCATGTGGGGCTCAATCCCAGGACCCTGGGATCATGACCTGAGCCGAAGGCAGATGCTTAACAACTGAGCGACCCAGGTGCCCCTCATCTCTCATTCTTCTAACAAGAATATTATATTAGGTTTAGAGTGATTTTGCTGTATGTATTCCTAATTTATTTGGGGTTGCTTTATCCTTCTTTTGTCTTTGTATCTTTCCCCCTCCTCTCAATCAAAGTGGGAACCACCAAACTATTTTGGATACAGAAGTATTCTAATTAATTTTTAAGTTTTCCACAATTAAAACTATTTGCTGTCAAGTATCAGTTCTTATCATTGCTTGTGTGACCATGCACAATCTCTTTATTTAATAATGTTAGCTATATTCACTTTTGTTTCCCTTGCCTTTAGAGACATGTCTTCAAAGAAGTTGCTGTGGCTGATGTTGAAGAAGTTACTATCTGTGTTCAAAAAAAAAGCTTCTGCACAGCAAAGGAAACAGTCAACAAAACAAAAAGGTAACCCACGGAATGGGAGAAGATTTTTGCAAATGACCCTACAGATAAAGGGCTGGTATCCAAGATCTATAAAGAACTTCTCAAACTCAACACCCAAAGAACAAATAATCAAGGCAAAAAAATGGGCAGAAGACATGAACAGACACTTCTTTAAAGAAGACATGCGAAAGGCTAACAGACACATGAAAAAATGTTCATCATCATTAGCCATCAGGGAAATTCAAATCAAAACCACATTGAGATACCACCTTACACCAGTTAGAATGGCAAAAATTGATAAGGCAAGAAACAACAAATGTTAGAGAGGATGCAGAGAAAGAGGAACCCTCTTGCACTATTGGTGGGAATGCAAGTTGGTACAGCCACTTTGAAAAACAGTGTGGAGGTTCCTCAAAAAATTAAAAATAGAGCTATCCTATGACCCAGCAATTGCACTACTGGGTATTTACCCCAAAGATACAGATGTAGTGAAAAGAAGGGCTACATGTACCCCGATATTCATAACAGCAATGTCCACAACAGCCAAACTGTGGAAGGAGCCAAGATGCCCTTCAACAGATGAATGGATAAAGAAGATGTGGTCCATATATACAATGGAATGTTACTCACTTGATGTGAGTAACATTGATGTGCTCAATCAACATTATCTACAACTATTTTTTATTAAAATATTTATTATCATTGATGAGTTTCCCCAAAAAGGAGATCTGCCAACAGCTATCTGATTAAGTTCAGGAGTGGAATGTCCTATTAATGTCAAACCTGGAGATAACTTTATCTCTGGTCAACAGCTTAACTTGTAACCTTGTGAGAAATCCTGAGCCAGAAACATTCTCTCAGATCTGACTGTAAGAAAATGCATGAGGTAATAAAGTATTGTTGTTTTAAACTGATAAATATTAGAATAATTAATTTTGTTGCGATAGCATTTAGCATCTGTTTGATACCTAGAAGTGAGGTACTATTGTAAGAAAAAACAAAACGTAGGCATAGTTTTGATCTGGCCAATGGGCTTGGAAGAGAAAATGTCAAAAAATAAATAAGTATGAAAAGTCTAATGTGTGTTAAAGAAATTGTTAATAGAAGGCCCATGTTCTTTGATAAGGCTATGGATGAACACTTACAAGTAAGTGAGATAAATCTTGTTTGAAACTGTAGGAAAGAGGATCCTTGTTATGTAATAGCAAAAGTTTATCAAGACTATTGCTGTAGTTATGTGTAGTAATGGACTTAATTATATTCCTCCAAAATTTATATGTGTAATCCCTAGTACATCAGAATGTGACTATATCTGGAGATGGGACCTTTAAAGAGGTAAAGGAGGTTATATAAGTAGGCCATAATCCAATAGGATTGGTTTCCTTATACAAAGAGGAGATCAAGATACAGACAACAGAGGATGACCACGTGAAGACACAGAGAGAAGGTGCCCATTTATAAGCCAAGGAGAGAGGTCTTAAAAGAAACCAACCTGCCACAACTTATTTTAACTTATAGCCTCTGGAACTATGAGAAAATCAATTTATTCTGTTTAAACCACCCAGTCTGTGATTATGTCAGTCTTAGCAAACTAATACCAATTCTGGTACCAGGAAGTAGAGTGTTTCTGTAACAAATACCTAAACATGTGGAAGTGGCTTTGTCAGTGAGCATTGTGTAGAGGGTGGAAGAGTTTTGAGGTGCATGTTAGATTGTCCTAAATAGATTGTTGGTAATAATATGGAGGTGATTCTGGTGAGAGCTTAGAAGGAGAAGAGGTGAGCTATAGAGAAAAGTTCTATTATTTTAGAGTTATACATATATCGTTGTAAATAAAATGTTGGTAGAAATATGAATTTCGAAGATGTTTCTGGTGAGATCTCAGAGGTACATGAGAAACATGTTATTGGAAACTGGAGGAAAGTTAATTCTTATTGTAAAGAGATGAAGAACTTGGGCAAATTATGTGCTAGTGTTTTATGGAAATAAGAATTTGTAACTGATGAACTTGGATATTTAGCTGCAATTCCTAAGTACAGTGTTGAAGTTGTGGCCTGTTTTCCACTGGCTGCTTATAGTAAATTGAGAGAGGAAAGAGATAAACTGAAGTGGGAGTTGTTAGGCAAAAAGGGAATCAACATTTGAAGATTTGGAAAATTCCCAGACTATCTGTATTGCAAAAAGCGAGAAAGCATGCTCTGGAGAGAACACACTCTCCAAGTGAATGGCTGAAGAACGTTTGTTAAAGAGATGATAGGCATGTGAGTTAGGATCCAATCAACCACCTGAGCAGAGGCCAGGAATAGAGATGGGGCTATACCAGCAGAAGGAGTTTCCACTTGAACTTAAAGGGACAGAGATAGGACAGATTTCTAAGATTCAATAGGACATTCCAACAGAGCAATCTATCTGTAAACATGTGTTATCTTTCTAAAAAGGGAGGGAATGACTCTAAAGGTGGTACCGAGGTTGTCAGGATTTCCTTGGCACCACAGGCCCAGTGGGCATAGATCTGGGACTTGGGGCTCGCCTCCTTGGTTCTAAAGGGGTCAGAGTCATCTCCCAAATCTAAGGGGAAAAAAACAGCTGCCCAGTGTCAAAGGCATGGGGCCACCAGAAAGATGAACATGGAAGACAAGGGTATCCTTCCAGTGGACACAAAGGACAAAGCAGAAATATTATCCTTGAGTTTTAAAACATAATGGAATTTGTCTTGCTATATTTCAGACTTGCTTGGGACACATTGCTCCTTTCTTCTTCTTTCTAATTTCTCCCTTTTGGAATGGGAATTCCTGTCCTGTGCCTGTTTCACTATTATATTTTGGAAGCAGATGACTTCTGATTTCACAGGTTGACAGCTTAAGAGGAATTTTGCCTCAGGATGAATCATATCTCTGGTCTCACCCATACCTGATTTAGATGTTATTTAGATGAGATTTGGTACTTAGAGCTAATGCCATAATGGATTCAGACTTTGGGTTAATAGGACAGGGTGAATGCATTTTGCATGTGAGAAGGACATGAATTTTGAGGAGATGGAAGAAAGCAGAATATTATGAGTTTAATTATGTCCTCCATAAATTCATATGTTGAAGTCCTAATCCCTAGTACTTAGAATGTGATTGTATTTGGAGACTGGGTCTTTAAAGAAGTAATTTAGGTAAAAGAAGGTGATATGGGTAGGCACTGACTGAACATGACTAGTGTCCTTATAAGAAGAGATTAAGGCATAGACACAGAGGAAAGATCACGTAAAAGACAACAGAAGATGACCATGCACACAGGCCATAGAGGAAACCAACCCTGTTAACACCTTGATCTCAGACTTCTAGCCTCCAGGATTGTGAGAAAATAAATTCTTTTTAAGCCAGCCAGTCTGTTGTAATGTGTTACAACAACCCTACCAAATTGATACATGTGGAAAGTAAAACATGAGCCTACTGTAACAGGTGATTGAGCTAAGTAGATTTTTAGCCAAAATGTTGAAGGTGCCATCAAATCTACTCTCAATTATACTAAAATCAAGAAGAAGAGAGATAAACTAAAAGAAAGACTGTTAACATGATGGAGCCAGAATTTTATGATTTTGAAAATTCTCAGCTTCTCCAAATAGAAACGAATGATAAAACTAAGAAATGCCTTCTGACAAAAGATAAAATTTAAAGCAATATCAGAAAAATATAGTCCAAAGATTAGGCTGAGGGGAAGTGTAAAATCCTTTATAAAGATACCAGAAAGGTGAAAGGCAGTGTTGCCAACGTAGAGGCCTACATAGCAAGGAAATGGGAGAGGCCTGTGCCCAATAGCTGACAAGCACCTGAGGCCCTCAGTTCAACAACCCTCCAAGAATGGAATTATGTCAACAAAGTGAGTTAACTTAGAAATGGCTCCTCCTTCAGTTGAGCCTTCAGATGAAATTGCAGCCCCAGTCAACTGTTTTACTGCAACCTTGTAAAACACCCTGAGGTAGAACCACTCAGCCAAGCCCCTCCTGGTTTCTGAACTCAGAATTGTGTGAAATATTTGTTGTTTTAAGATGTAAAATCGGGGATAATTTATTACACTGCAATAGAGAATCAGAACTACAGGGTTGTTATGAGTATAAAACTAGATGCAGGAAGTCTCTGCAGCAGTGTATTACCCATTGTTATTTTTATTAATGCTTATTATATTTAATGAAATTACCTATTGATTAGCATATCACAAGACTATTGAGAGGATGGCTCTAATTTTATCAACCTTTGAAGAACTTCTGAATATGCTGCAACACATAAAATTAACTTCAAGAATAAAATACAAGCTATTAATCTATACTTTGCAAAAGCATAGCTCATTTGGTTTCTTGTATTTTATTCATACGTAAGTCTATTTGGTAAGTTTACAGTACCTTACTATACCTATCCATAAAATTGAGAAATAATTTCCACCTATACACCTCACAGGATATTGTGAAAATTAGTGAGGTAATACGCATAAAGCTCTGGAAGCCTTTAAATAGTGCTATAAAATGAGTATTTTATTGGGGCACCTGGGTGGCTCAGTCGTTAAGCGTCTGCCTTCGGTTCAGGTCACGATCCCAGAGTCCTGGGATCGTGTCCCACATCGGGCTCCCTGCTCCGCAGGAAGCCTGCTTCTCCCTCTGCTGCTCCCTGCCACTCTGCCTGCTTGTGATTCCTCTCTCTCTCTCTCTCTCTGTCAAATAAATAAATAAAATCTTAAAAAAAAAAAAAAATGAGTATTTTATCCCTGTGGGAGGGTCTTATCTATTTTTCTGAATAGCTTCCAGCATGGTGATAAAAAAGATAATGGGTAGGTAAGTTGGTAGGGAGGTAGATGGGAGGAGAGGTGGATAAAAGAGAGAGAAAAAAATAGAATAATAAATTATAGTAAAAATTATTTTTTACTTAATGAAAGTAGTCTTTTTTTACTTCCTGACCCCAAATATCTTCAAGTATATGCAGCCTTATATTTGACAGTAATCTGGTTTCTTTTAGTATTTTTGGACTAATCTAAAGCAATGTTAGATGTATCTTCCTAATTCATTTGATACTTATTTTTTTTCTTCCAATCTAGATACCATTGTTCTCTCTCTTTTTTTTAAAGATTTTATTTATTTATTTAAGAGAGAGGGAGAGAGCATGAGCAGAGGGAGGGATGGTGGGAGAGGGAGAAGCAGGCTCCTCACTGAGCAGGGAGCTCATCGCAGGGCTGGATCCCAGGACCCTGAGCTCATAACCTGAGCTGAAGGCAGAACTTGACCGACTGAGCCACCCAGGTGCCCCTAGATACCATTGTTCTTATAATGAAAATGAAAACAACCAATTGAAAATAATCCAATTTTCTATGTATTTTATCAACCTCTTCTCTCCTTATCCAATCTATATTTTTAGATTAATGACGCTTTAATATTTGTTTCATACAAAGTGTTTTATACATTAGTGTTTGTGTATATATAAGTACAATACATGTAATAGGACATTAAAATGGAACATCTTCCAGCTGATGTTCAGTGACACACAAAGTAGCAAGAGCAGAGATAATAAGTGACACCAGATTTCCAAAAAACAGGACAGCCCATCCCAGTAGTATCTGCAAGTGTACAACATGATGACCACTTGTGAGACCCATAGCTAACTATACCTTCTTCCAAATCCAGCCCAATAAAGACTCTTAAGCAATCATGAAAGAGGCTGGACAATTAGAAAGTCTCTGGTGAGCTTCAGGTCCTACCAAGTCCTTATGGGGCAGGGGAGAGGAGGGGGAGCTTCCTCCTCCCAGCAAACCTGGTAGGGAGAATACAGAGAGTTTGTGTATGTTCACCAGAACGTGCAGAACACAGCATTTAGTATGTGGTTCAAACCTTGTCATTCCAAAGAATAAGAAACTGGCTTGATTGCCTTGAGATAGTGAAACAGAAAACATTGATTCAAAGGTAACTGTACTCAAAACAACCAAGGATTAAAGTTGCATGCTTCTCATTGATGTAGTGAACCTAGATTGTTTAATCAGCTTGTCATAAAAGTCACCTGAAAAGACAAAAAGACTTTGAAATATAGAGGAGGATGAATATAGTTGAATCTTGAAGAACTGAGCAAGCATCCTCCAGGGTGACATGCCAGGGGGTGCATAGAACGTCATTGCATGAGCAGAGAAACTTTCTCTGTTGACAGCACAAAACTGCTCCCCCCAGAATGAAACTGGCTCTACCATGGCTGCTCATCATAATATCCCTGCCTACCTCTGCGGACCACTGCTTAATTCACTTCACTGCTGTGTCCTGGTGGGGCTGGAGGCAGTTTTATGAGTGGGAGAAGACAAGACCAGGTGGGAGTGAGGGGGAAGAAGCTGACTTTGGACTCTTGCCCTTGCAGGCTCCTCAACACTGAAGTAGTCAAGAAATATGGAATGAGAGAAGTTTTGAGTTTAGAGTTCTGAACTTCCAAGGTTGTGGACATTTTATTAACATGAGTCTGTGTTTGGACTTGGAAGTCATGTGAACATTTTCTAGTCTCCAAGGACTGTAAGACAAGCCAAGGAATATGCCTTAAATTTTATCCAAGGACAAAAAGGAACAGATCTCCTAAGTAGTTTGAACAGGATGCCAGAGGAGTAAATCAAGTTGTTTTCTGTTGTAGCTGAGTCTCCACTGCACACATACAAATACACACACACCTATACACACAACACAAAGACCTATGCACATGTGCGTGCTGGTGTTTGTTCCTCAATTTATACACAAATGTATCCCTAATGGGCAGTTAGAGCATATTATGTACCTGCATTGTCCTAAGTACCTGGGCATTTTATGTATATTAATATATTTAGTCCCTCAAATATTATGAGGTATTTATACATCGTATTACTATTAGTCCCATTTTATAGATTAGAAAATTGAATGCCAAAGTAATTAAATCATTTGTAAAAATTCATGCACCTGGAGACTGGGAGAGGCAGGATTAAGATGCAAGCATTCTGGCTCCAGAATTCATGTTCTTAACAACCACATCATATAGTGCATTTTTTGTTCAAATATTTATAAATATGCATGCATATAAATGTATGTCTATACATATATTTTCATTCTTGTTAATCCTTTAAAAAACAAAAAAAAAAAAAAAGAAAGAAGCAACAACAGAGGGAGAACGTATAGATTCAATGTGTGTATCAATCAATTGCACTGTCTGGACATTATCTGGATCCCAATTTAAACAAACTGTTAAAATTTATAAGATTCATAAGGAAATTCAATGATATTAAGGAATTATTAGATTTTTCAAGGTATGATAATGGCACTGTGGATATGTTTTTAAAAGTTCTTTTCTTGGGATGCCTGGATGGCTCGCTCAGTCAGTTAAGCGTCTGCCTTTGGCTCAGGTCATGATCCCAGGGTCCTGGGATCCAGCCCCACATTGGGCTCCCTGCTCAGTGGGGATCCTGCTTCTCCCTCTGCCTGCCACTCCCCCTGCTTGTGTTCTCTCTCGCTAGCTCTGACAAATAAATAAATAAAATATTTTTTTTTAAAAGTCCTTCTCTTTTAGAGATATGAACTGAGTAATTATAGATGAAATAATATGGTGTCTGGGATTTGCTTTAAAATAACTCATAAAGGGGACACTTAGATGAAATAAAATTGGTCATGTATTGATAATTGTTGAAGGTGGATGATGGATACATCAGATTATTTGTGCTCTTACCTATTTTTCATGTTTGACTATTTCCATAATAAAAAGCTAAAAAAATCCTTTAAAAAATGGTTCAATAGAGTTTTAGCAAGTCCACTTTTTATCTGAGACTATACTCTGAATTAGAAGTTTCCATATATTTTGTAAATAGGAAATGGAATTATTATTCTACTTTTAAGTTAAATTCTACTATGGACTTAAAATTCTACTATTTATGGGGGCCAGGGAGATAGGTAGACAGATCAGAAAACTTAAGTCTTAAAGCTGAAGTTTACTTGATAATACTTGCGTGATATTTCAGATTGACTTACATTTTCAAAATAAATGGAGGCTTTATGAAAATTCCTTTAGGTTTGTTTGCTCATTTTCTTTTGTAAGTAAAATGATTCAACTTAGATTGAATTTTATTTGATCTAAATTGCTGTAGATGAATTTCATACACATGGGAATATACTCCTTTCCTCTGCAATATTATAAAAAAAAAGAATGAGCATGCTTTTTATATGCGTATGCTGTAGTTGTAAACACTTCAGTGTTTACTGCCAAAATAACACTTTAGGATCTTCTCATTACCCTCTTGGGTGAAGTTATATGAGAAATTTGTGCTATTTAAACTAGCTTCGGAATGACATTCCTTCCTTACATAAACTCTGCTTTTTGGGTTTGATTACACTCTCCATTTTTCAATGTTGTTATTATAATGAATGTATTATTATTTATCAAAATGGAGAAATACAGCTGGAAACATATTATCGTGTTTCAAGTAATGGACTTTGGAGCTAGATGACCTGAGTTTGAATTTTGGCTCAGTTTCTACCTTTGTGCCCTTGAACAAGTTACCTAACCTCCTTGTGCTCTAGTTTTTCCATGTGTACAACATAGATAATAATAGCAATAACTCATAGGGCTGTGATAAGCATTAAGTGAGTTGATACTTATAAGCTCTTAAAATAGCACCTAAAATGTAACAAGCAAGAAAAAAAAACTTTGTTAAATAAAAGGTTTTTTTGTTAGTTAAGTTTGAACTGATGTAATTTTTCTTGCTGTTTTTAATATAGGCTTCATTTATAATTCATATTCTATATATCTCATAAAATTTATATTTAAATCTCAGACATTTCACTGAATCATTATTTTTTTAAGTTTAAAGGACATTAAAAAAGTATGTTGACCAACAAAATAAAACTAAATGACACCCTAAAAATGGAAATGTTCATATAGTCAAGTCACTTATCAGGGCAGTCACATAGAAGAAAGACTAAAATATACTGTTTATGGATCATGCTATTTCTTTAGCATTTTGGTAGCACTGGGGAGGAACTTTGGTATGAAACCAAGAGGAAGAAGATAAAATGTGGTAGAAGTGAAGTACGGAGGAAAGAGGCCAGCAAGTAATTATGCACGAAAGCAGTAAAGCATAGCTACAGCACATTTATTCACAGACATGCACATATACACACACACACATGCACGCGCACACACACACATAGACATGCGCACAATTAGTCATTACTCTTATATAACATTAACATCTGATCATAAGGCACAACTTATGTAATCAGAGAAATAAAATAGGAAAGAGAACTCTTAGCATATATTAGAAGTGGCCCACTCTCCCTCTTGTGTAAGGGACAAGCATACTCACTTATCCATGACTCCCATATCACTCATTCCCTCTGTATGTCACCAGGTAATAGGGATTTCCTACTGTTGGTTGATCCACATCCTGTATTGGCCTCAGTATCTCTCTCACTTCTCTGGCAGCACCAATCTCATACTCTCCCAATTTCTGAAGCTGTTTGAAACTCACTTTATATCAGATATACGTGCTTTCTCTCCACTTACTGGCAATAATTGGTTAAATAAAGCAGTTTCTCAAAAACAACGGCAATTTTAATTGAATAAGTCTGAAAGTTTATAGAAAAAGATTTTCAATAATTATTGAAAATATTTGTGGGTAACCCCTTTTTTTGGGGACATAGAGATGCAAATAGTTGTGGACGAAATTCTTATCCTCCTTCTGGCTATGATCCAGAATTACAAAATATTCACAGTGAGTTTATGTGATGTAGTGACAGATGTAGAACACCTAAAAGCCAAGACAGCCAACCCAGCATGTCCCACAAGTCACTATATCATATTATAATTATAACAGAACACATACACACAGAGTTCTTATCAAATTGAGTAAATTGCTCTTATTTTAGTCATAAAAACCATTATTTTTCTAGTCAAATATAGACATCATTATGTCTATATTATATTGGTGTGGATAAAAAGGCTATTGAAAAAGCAAAACTAAAAATATAAACATTGTGGGCTATAGGAAAGAGTGTATATATATATGAGTTGGGAGTTGGAGATTGATATTTGGATTTGGGGGTTGAAATTAATGGTTTCTAAAATATCTGAACATGAAGAAAGTTGATCATCAGATTATTTTAAAAATTTCTTCTTATGTATAAATTCTGTTCCCTAATTAATAGTTTGTTAATTAAACAAATGTTTCCTCAGTAAAATTCTTTATATTAAAAAAAAATTGTTGAAGCAAACAAAGAATTATCATTCTTTTATTCTTTGATTTCCACGGCTAAAAGCTAATTTAATTCTTAAAAGGGAAACTCTCACACACGTGCATGCACAAATACACACACACACACCTTTCTTGTTTTAAGAAGTTGGTGAGTACACATATTTCGAAATAGATAACTTTAGTTTAAAAATCATTTTAGGTTTATATTTTATGTGTGTGGATATAGCTTTAAATAGTATGCTAGCTATTTTCTTTGGATATTTCATTTGGTATTAGAGAAATTACTCACAGATCCATCTCCAGAAGAAAGATAAACTCATGGAAATATACTCATATTATTGAATACTCCCTACCAATAAAAAGGAATGAACCATTGACACATGAAACAACACAGATGAAACCCAAAATCATGTTGAGTGAAAGAAACCAGATTAAAAACTAATCTATTATAGAAGTTAAAATATGGCTACTTCTGGAAGAGGCTGAGCATTTGACTAAAAAGAACATGAGGGAATGTTCTAACTTGATGAAAATTTTCTACATCCTGCTATCGTTACATAAGCATATTCAATTATCAAAACTCCAACTGAAGACTTAAGATACCTGCCGGTTATTGTACAAGTAAATATACAAAAGATTGGAAGGAAATGTGACAACGTGGTTGTATGATCTATTATTACTAAGTTTTCATCTGTTTTTCTAACTTGGGTATTTTAATTTTTTTTTTTTTGATGTCTTAGCCATTTCCAATCTTTAATCAAAACAGTATTCCTCTTAAGAGAGAACATGAAAATATTACCCATATTAAAAATATTGAAAATAAGCATCATTAATAAAGCACCACTGAATGATGACTAGTTCTACATATCTTTAATCTCTTTGCATTCATTAGTTACTGCTCCAGAGTAAAAATAATTATGGCTTCTGTGATGGCTTCATATTTCTTTAAAATAGGTTTCCCATTTGGTAAACCTAATAACTAAGGCCATTTGGTAGTAAACAGAATTGAAGGTTAATCATCAAGCTAAAGACATACAAGAAAATAATGACCCTGTCACTTGAAGGTCGGCTCAGTCTACTGTCCCCTGTGTAATCAGACACCCTTCAACTAATTCCAGCAGCAAATCTAAGGGGGTCATGGATCCATCTCCTAAGCACATCAAGGAAAGTGCTCATATACCGGACATCTTATTTAAACTTCTGATAATAAAATAATACAGAAGTGGAAACCCTTGTGAAAGGTTTTTTCCTCAATCTGGGAACAAGATCATTAGCACATTATTGATACTTGTGGGATACTGTAAGGTTTGAAGAATGAAATAAGCAAGGAAGTGCTCCAATGCGCTTGAAATGTGAAAGACTGTACTATAACTTCTGGGCAGGTCCTTACGCTCCAAGCAAGTCTAGTCAACCTTCAGTATTCCACAGGACAACTCCAAGCAGTCAACTGAGTACGAATAAGCAGTACTCTACAAATGGCTCTTACTTATTCCATAGGTCTTAGGATAAACCTGTTTATACTTCAAATGGATAGTTACGTGGGGATTATACACATGCTGGCTGTGTTACACTAGTCGGTGAAATGTCTTGCCTACCTTCACGATTTCTTCAGCCTTTTTTTCAGAGGACATAACATTTTCTAAAAATTCTGAATCTTCTAAGTACAGCTCATCTCCTGGTAAAAGCTGGAGCATTGCATCAGCAGTTAAAAATGTGATCGGCAGCCATCTTTCCATTCCTTCCGATGCACCGTCCAAACAAAATTTGTGCAAGTCAGAGAGAGAGGCAAAGTTCCCCAGTCTTCTTATTTCCTAGAATTGTGGAGGTGCAGGGCGCCTGGGTGGCTCAGTTGGTTAAGCGACTGCCTTCGGCTCAGGTCATGATCCTGGAGTCCCGGGATCGAGTCCCGCATCGGGCTCCCTGCTCTGCAGGGAGTCTGCTCCTCCCTCTGACCCTCCCCCCTCTCATGTGCTCTCTCTCTCATTCTCTCTCTCTCAAATAAATAAATAAAATCTTTAAAAATAAAAAAATAAAAAAAAGAATTGTGGAGGTGCAAACCAAATTTCCTTCCATATGAAACTCTCAGTTGCCTCGGATGGAGATGACCACTGGCAGCTCACCACCTCGGTCAAGTCTCGGTAGGCTTGCGGCGGCTCGCTCAGGCAGCACAAGAAGGCGGCTGTATCGAAGCGGCGTGAGCCAGCCACCCCAGTCGTGCAGCGCCCAGATGGCGGGCGTGCAGTCGAGGGGCGCACACAGGCTCGGGAAGTGGCGCGGGTCGCGGCGGACGCGGTCGCGCCAGGCGTCCAGGCCCCGTGGCGGCGCGAGGGCGCGGCCCAGCTCCGGCTCGGCGGGCAGAGCGGCTCGAGGCTGCAGACGGGTATTTTCTAAATTTTTATATGAAGAAGCATCAATATTTATACATTTATAGCTATAAACATATATGCACATATATATACATACGTATTTATAACTATACATTTGAAGCACATATTTGGTTAGAGAAAGTAAGATTTTCAGTTTTTACTGCTAGGAAAAAAATATAAGAGCTCATTAGAAGACATGAATAGAGAAAAGTGGAGGTATCTAATTACTTTCTGCCCTGAGCATTTAATTGTCTTGTTTTTTTGCTTGTTCAATTTTTGCAATAGGCTTCCTTCTACCCCTCTAATCTAACACTTGAACCTCTATTCAGCCCTCTCCTCTAGCCGGACTCAGGACCAGGTAACATGGCCTATTGTATAAATCAGTTACATTGTAGTTGTTAAAAATATTGAGAAAGAAAAAGAAAGAGGGATGTAGAGAGAGAGAGTAGAGAGATGGCGTGTACTGGAAACTATAAACACATTATTTCAGAAGTTTGCTTTAAAAAAGTACAGACAACTAACAGTATTAAGAGAAGGATGCAACATCAAGAAGAGATTTTTGGGTGTATGTTTTATTTTTAATGAGAGTAACTGTATTAACAACTATATTGTTCACTAGGACTTTCTTAATGATAAGGATTGAATGAAAATGAAGGGATTTTCTAACTATGGAAAAATGTAGTAATTAGTAAAATAACTAATTTCAAAGAATTCTTAAAAAAAAAAAAACTAATTCTGGATTATCAGTAAGAACCTGGCATTAAAAATCAAAAGAAAATATTTGAGAATAAGATCTAGACTGGACTCAAAAATACTATAATTTTTGTTTTGAGTAGTAAAGTGCATATGTATCTTTTCATACTTAGGTATATGAAGGATATATTCATCTTTTTGAAATTAATAATAGGTTTCCAATTTGTCAACTACTTACAAACTTTGCAAGGTCAAAATTCTGTTTTCCATTATAATACAATAGCAAGGAAGAAAATAGAATTGTTTTTCTTCCTTTAAAAACTTGTTAAAAAAAAAAAACTTGTTAAATGTTTTATGGTAAAAATTACTTATTATGTATTTTTTGGTTATTTATGTATAACTAGACAAGGATCCAAAAAACCAGACATAGGGAATCCAAAGATTACATGTATTACTTCAACCAATTATTTACTCAAGCTATCCAACCAAATTATGCTTCTCAGATTCTCTTGGCCCCACCTGCATTTTGGTCCTTAGCCACTTGCTCATTGGAAAGTCCAGCCACCACGTTCATCCTGCTTACCACATTTGTCCCGTCTCTAATAATCAGCTTTCTTAGCCTCCTCAAAGTTAAGGTTTTACCTTGCTTATGTCTTTATACCCACAGCACAAACCCGTGTCCACTGCAACCCAACCTATGAAGGCCAGAGTTTCTTCCCCAACTTCTGGGCTCAAACCACATTGTGGGATGTGGGATCTTGATTCCCTAACAGCTACACGAAGGTACACATTCTAGAAGTGTGGAGGAGTTACTACTTCATGGGGTAAACTCTCTATAATAGGTAAAAGGAGATAAGAAGGAACTAGCAGATTAATCCCTCTAACCTCCTTCCCCTGAGATATTCCTTCAAGGTGAAATAGCCAAATGGTAGTTCTGGAGGACATCCTGCCAGACCAAGTAACCAGCTGTGCTTTCTTTGGAAACTAAGTCCAGCTTCTTAAACAACTTCCCTGCTTCCTTGTTCCCTTGCTATTGCATCACACAATAATGCTTAAGTGTGTGCAAGCTTTGACTCAGGTTTTGTTTTCTAAGAAACTGTGACTAAGATATGGAGAAACAATAAACCCATACTACAAAGAGATGCTATTAAGTCCCTGTACTGGCAACTATTATGAAATAAACTTGTTTGGGGAGGAATCTCTGTATGTAGTAGAAGAGATTAAGCACATAGGGATAAAATACTGGCTCAGGTTTGGTTTTCTCTTTGAGTTGTGAAGAAGCTTAAGCTTCTATCACCGTAGTAATACAGCAATTTTGTGATTTGCTATTAAAATTATATGCATCTGACATCATATCACACATGTGATAATGTACTGTTAGATACTGTATTTACTTGTGAAAATGGCTAAGATAAAAGTTATTCCCAAAAGAACTCATAATTTTTGTCAATGTTATGTAATTAAGCCTAATTAATGATCTGAAGAAAGTATTAATTAAGATACGATTAATATTTGTTATACCAATATTTAAAATAAAATTTTAACATAGGATAATGTACAACATCAGGAGATGTGAATTGTATTTGCAGTTCTCTTCTTAGCTTAACTAGTAAATAACGAGACTGTGAAGAAGTCACCTAACTTCTCTGGTTCTCAGATTTCTCATTAATTAATAAAGTTAATGAGTTGAACTATACACATTGATAGGCCTCTTCCACTTGTAACATTGTGATAAACAAGATTAATTAAGTTGCATTATTTGGGACAGTATAATAGAGGACAGAGATGATTGTCAAAGATCAGAAAGCTTTTCCTATCTCAATGTAGCTGCCTGCTATGAAAGCAATGATTGCATTCAGAAATACTTTAAAGAATGCTTTATAAAATCAATGGGGTCAATGATTATTATGCTCATTCTGGGTAATTAAAGCTATGCTGTGCCAAGAGGAATAAAAATAAAAAGTGAGATATAGTCATCAAGTCATGCAACAAATATTTGTTGACTATTTACTGAGATAACTTTTATATTTGATACTGATAATGTAGTTTATTTTTTTTTTAAGATTTCATTTATTTATTTGACAGAGAGAGACACAGCGAGAGAGGGAACACAAGCAGGGGGACTGGGAGAGGGAGAAGCAGGCTTCCCGCTGAGCAGGGAGCCTGATGCGGGGCTCGATCCCTGGGATCATGACCTGAGCCGAAGGCAGACGCTTAACGACTGAGCCACCCAGGCGCCCCAATATAGTCAGTTTATAAGAGAGAAAGAGGTGTCCTAATCTCAAGCCACTCATACATAAACAACTCAAAATGGTAGCAAATGCCCTTGAGAATTATTAGTTGTTTAAGAAACAAGAGAGCTAGAATTGCTCAGGCTACACGTGGAATTTGTGGTTCTGTAAACTCTTACAGAAAGGTTGAAAAGTCAAGCTGTGGAAAAGGCAGTTTGGATTTCAGGAGCAACTGTAAGTAGGCTCTCTCATTCTGTTCATCATCTCTTCTACACACTGTATTTTGGCATCCTTCTCTCTAACAGCATCTGGTTTACTCCACAAGGGAAGAAACGTGACCGATGGGGACTGTTGAATTCCACATCTTACTGTTAAAGCCACTGGTGAGAGACTGATAAGCAGCATCCTTTTGTCTTTTGTCCTAGTTCAGAGAGCTTGGATAAAGAGAGAGTGTCTCGGCTTGACTCAATTCTACACCCAAGACTAATCAAACTCAATCACAGATTCATAGATTTGTTCCAGGGCTGGGTCTCTGGCCAATCAGAATGGGTGCAGGTGGCACTGAAGAAGTGCCTAGAGAAGGTCTGCCTTACCACAATTTTACTCTCTAGTTCCTTGCTCATGGTGTGGTCCAGGGGATCTATGAGAAGGGTTATATAAGCCAGGAACTAAGTAGAGAATTGTGGGAGCATTGAATTTCAACACTGCATTCCAAAAAAAAAAAAAAAAAATGATCATACTGTTTTAGAAATTGGTATTGTAAAATAGTATTCCTGGAATAGAAAGTAATAGACTGGGGGAATATATTTTATTTGGGACCTAATAGCAAGTATCAAATATACACAAGTGAGTATTGGGTTTGCTAGCATTTCCACTTTCTTACATAAGAGATTTGTTTATTTTTAATAGTCACTAGGTGGCTATTCTGGGGCCAAAAGTCATAGTATCTGATTATTAGTGTAATTTTATGATCTATTAAATTTGCTGTTCATAATGGAAAGATAGCATTATCTGGGGAAATTAGCTATATGAGCTTGTTTCTTTTTTTTTTTTTTTCAAATATATCTGTTTTTGTAAGGTTGACTGACTATACAACCCAAAAGCAGATAACTTAGTGTTCTTTAAAAGTTATTTGACTAATAGTCAAATTATGAAAAGCTTCCTACATTTTACCTTAAATTCTTCACTTCATGGCATTTCAACAGCTTCTTTTTGATCAAAAGGAGTACTGTAGCGTTGTTATAGAAAATGTTTGTCTCATTAAAATTTACCCTACTGCAAGTTCAGAGGATTGTAAGTGTATGTATAATTTTATTTCCACTGGGTGATTTTTATAATGTGTATGAGCCATTCTCTCTAATGGAAAGTGCAATAGTAAGGTACTTTAAATAGGCATTAATCCTCACAATACATTTGCAAGTTAGGTAAGCAACATGAAGCGTAGAGCTATAATAGGTATTACACACATTCATCCACCTTCACAGCCTGCAAAACTAGAAATCACATATAACAGCAAAAAAAGACATTTGCAAAAGGAATAGCAGGAATACTTGTGGTATATTTCCTTTCTGGTTGTCATAGACAGATGAAGCAAATGGGGAACACAAAACTGCATTTTTTTTTTTTTAGAAAAAGACACGATAAATTAAAATAACACAAAGCAATGCCAGATAATTGTCATGTAAAAGAAGAAATAAAGTCTTAGACTAGTTATCCAGATAAGGACACATAGATAGTAACACTATAAAAAATACTTCCTCCAATCCCTTTGCTATAAAGCCTCCTTTCTTCTGTACCTTAATTGACATGAGAACTTATTCTTACCAATTGAATCAATGGAGATAGAGTATTAATTTATTTGGGTGGAAGTTTGAAAACTAACCAAAGCAAAAAAAAAAAAAAAAAAAAAAAAAAAAAAACACAAACCAAAGCAACAACAACAACAAAATGTCTTTTAGGTTGTCAACACTTCCATGATACAGAAATTCCACGGAATTTCCTAAAAATGATATTATCTTAATGAATAATTTCTTTTGTCTATCTTGGACACAGAACAAATACTATAAGCCACAGAGTAGATATTTGGAATCAATTAGAACATAATCTGTTTAAGCATATATGGAATATAGATAGGCACACATCAATACTTAAATAATGAAAATAGAAATTCGGTAAATTAGGCTGTATTTACACTAGTCAATTCACCAGGTTAAAAAATAACTTTGTGGTTTCAAGATATCTTCCCTTCTCAGTTGGATTGAGCATTTGCCAATATGTTTGATTGGACAAAAATGAGTCAGTAAGCCACTAAATTAATGTTCAATCTACACTTACTTCCCATGTGATTTTAGTTGATATGTCTGTTAATGCCTGCCCTTAAAAGTAACCTTCGGTTGTTTAATGATATACTGTAAACAATATTAACTATTATTATTTAAAGTGATTGTGCATTTACATCATTTTTTATTAGCCCATACATGAAATTTTGGAGTCATTCTCACATTTTTTCCCATACTTCTTTACATAAAATAAGGAACGTACTTTTTGAATATTTTCTCTGTAATTTTTCCATTATTAGAATAAAATGGATAAGTGCTTAGATAGACAGTATGAAAATTGTAAGTCCAAAAAAAAGAAAAAAAACAAAAACACTTCAGTATCTGCACCTTGCCTTGGTATATTGCTGCTGCTTCAACAAAACTTTAGTTTCAAAGACAAACTTTAAATTACTATCAAATTTTTCAGACAGAAAATAAGACCTTTAAAATGTCATTCTTTTATAATGAGTATTTAAAACTTTATGTCTATATCAGAATGCTAACTAAAATGTTGTAATATATACATATACATCAGAGGAACTTATTATCAGAAGGGAAAAGCTTCTAGAAACAGAAGTTGAATAATAAAGATAAAAGAGTCACAATATCCCTAAAAATTTATGTCTGTTGACAGATATGTAATTGTTCACTTGATGTCAACTTACCTCCTACAAATTTTCTGTTTATTTTTTAATATTGTAGAATTTTAAAACCTCATCAAAATATTCCTAAAGTCATCAATTTCCTCAATAGAAGACTAAAGCATATTCAAAATTTGCATAAGAAAATACCACACAACTTTTAACACCATCAGTATGAAATCTATTTTATAGCTACAATCATACAGGTTTGGTATGGTCAATTTGGGAACTGTTTACAATAAAGATACTGTTGCTTTTGTTTGTCCCTCAAACATCTTATAAAACATTAATATAATTGCCTATATTTAGTGCAAATTCAGTTTTGGAACAGCATGGTATATTGTGACATGCAGAGACTGTTGATTTGACTTAACTCTATGAACCCTAACTCTGTGTACTCTGTTTCTTGGCTGGATGCAAAAGCAGAGTGGTCGTGCTATCTGAGGAATACCTGAGGAAGACCAATCAAGCTTCAAGTGCACTGCTGAATTCAGCCCTCAAGTGCCAGAGAATCTAACCAGAGCCTGATGGATGGGATCATGTCAAGTGGTGAGACTGCTGAGTGTTTGGATAGCCAGAGGCCCAACCTCACTTCTCCAAGGGGACTTTAAGTTCAAGCAACAGAGCTACTTTGATGTTTGTCTTTTTCTGAGAAAAGAAAAAGCTCAGTGCATTTGAAAACACACCCTGTGAGTTTGCAGAATGGTTAGGCTAGGCAAACCGAGGTGGCTGATCAAAACTCTTTTAAATGTGGATTACAAAGCTACCAACTGAAGGCCTGGGGGATGGAGGGTGAAATGTAATCAGATTCAGTGCTAAAGAGGAGCTCTGCCAATAAGCTACCTTTTGTTAGCTTGACATTATTAATTAAACAAACAAACAAATAAAACAATGTCTGGTGAGATCAAGGAGATCTAAAATTAACATGATGGAACACAAATCGGAAAAAGATAACACCTAACAACATATTGTGAAAAAGATGTTGTGAGATAGCATTTACTGAGATTTGCGCAGAGTAGGGAAATAAATAAGAATATGCCAATTTTTTTCTGTGAGGAGAACAAAGAATTATGTGCAAAACTATGGAGAATTTTGGATGATATATTCATGTGGAGCTTTATTCATACTTAAATAAATGCTCTAGGAACTCTTTTTTTTTTTTTCCTTTCCTATCCAAATTTGGCTATCTGTTCTCCCAACATCCCTTGAGAGACCCTATCTCTGAATCTTAACACCCACTACTCCTCTTTCCATGAAAATCAAATACTTTCTGTCAGTTTACTCAAAGTCTATTCCTTAAGGTTTATTTCAAAATTGTCATTTACATTAAGCCAACTCCAACCACTCCAGGCAGCAGAAGTCCACCTCTTTGAAAATTTTAGTTGTTGCTCTGTGCCCTCTCTCTGGAACATTTCCTCTTATTCTCCTTTGAATTGTGAGTTATCTCTGTATGTGTGAGTTCTGTTTTGGACATGTTTGCTTAAAGTGTCTGCATACCGTCCAGGTGACCATGTCAGATGACAACCTCACATGTAAGAATGAAACTCCAGAGGATGTTTAGAGTCAGAAAAGCAGTCTGTGGCTCAAATTGAAGTCCTAATGAAAATTGAGTGGATTAGATGGATTGCAAGAAAATAAATTCAGAGAAAGGCAGCAGAAAGCTCACACTCACTGTCCTTCAAATGTAGTTTCCCCGGGATGGTAAGAATCCGTATAAGATTGCAGGAAGTCTGGGCCATGAAGGGTATTGGATATCTTGCCTCAGGGACCAGAGCTCTTGGCCATTAGCCACATGGAAATTCTGCCTTCCTTGGGGGGACGGGGGGTGGTTAGGGGGGCAAACAGAACTTGATAAACTCCCTTGGGAGAGCACAGCACTGGAGCTGTTTCATCCTCAAGAGATACTTCAAGTTTCAACAAGAGCATAAGCTAGGCTTTAATTTTATTATCTGAGAATTGTTGCATATTTGTTACTTCATAATACCTGTTAGAGAATTGAAGAAATAGGCCTCCAGTTCCCAAATGAGAAAAATAAACAAGATTTTGTCCATGGAACTTGCATATAGGGGTTTCTATTTTTTTTTTTTTTTACAGCACTTACTACTTTATTTTTTTATTTAACATATAATGTATTACTTGTTTCAGGGGTACAGGTCTGTGATTCATCAGTCTTACACAATTCACAGTGCTCACCATAGTACATATCCTCCCCAGCGTCCATCACCCAGCCACCCCATCCCTCCCACCCCCCTCCCCTCTCTTTTTTTTTTCCTTTGTTACCCTTACTCAAAGCAGGGTGGAGATGGGAAAGGCATTTAATTCTGCAGTTTCACTTAGAATTTTGAAACAATTCAAGGACAGGAATTTAACTAGCAACAGCTGTGAAACCAACACAGGCCGTATGTGTTTATGAAGTAGAAAATAATAATAAAGAGGGTTTAAAAATGATTCTGACAACTGTCTTTCTCACAAAGCTTAAACTTCTCATTTGTTCCCGACGAAGAGGGCACATAAATGCATATTGATGAATTTAGAGTCTGGCCAATAATGAGATATCTCCCTGGTTAAACATTTGCCTGAAACACCCCCTCACCTAATAAGCAAAATGGATAGTCATACCAGGTCCTGTGGTTTGTCCTGACAGAGGGTAGAAGAAGGCTGGGCAAAATGTGCAGAATAAGAATAAATCTATCCATTTTCTACGTTCTGACTATTTGCCTGACATTTTACTTGCATAATCTATAATGCTCATAACTACCCGGTGAAGTCGATAGTATCCTGGATTTATGGACAAGAAGACCACATGTCCAGAGGTTAATTAAGTTGGTGGAGGTCACATACTGAGTAATTAGCAGGACTTGAATTTGAACCCAGGTGAAGAAAGAGATTTCATCGCGCTCTAAACCTGTCCTGCTAGAGCTTTGAAACATCCAGATTGCTGACCCTGTAAAATCCTTTGATCCAGCCTCAGAGAAATCTTCGTAAAACTGGCTCCGGGATTTTCATTGTTATTTAGAATGGTGGAACAAGCAGGTACTTAACTAGATATTGCAGAAAACATGGAGGCATCAGAAAGATGCTAAACCCAAAAGTAAAGTTTTCCGGTAAATTACTGAGCTGGGAATGAGGCAGAGCAGCAGTGATAAGAAGCGGTGCATTGAGGATGTGAGGGAAAAGCAAGGCTGCTCCTGCGAGGCCAGGAGGCTTCAGAACCTCTCCCTGGCACCGCCATCTCCCAGCACCTTGTCTTGGCTTCCTGTGGTCCTCTCATGTAGCATAGTTCCTAAATTATTAGTAACTGTGTTTCTTTTCTGTGGCTGCTGCAACAAATTATCACACGTTCGTTCCTTAAAACAAAAGAAATGTATTCTCTTACAGCTCTGGAGGCCGGAAGTCAAAATCAGCACCACCACAGTGGCCCAAATCAAGGCGTTGGCAAGGTCACAGTCCCTCCAGGGACTCTACGGGAGAACCTGTTTCTCGCCTCGTCCAGCTTATGGTGGCGGCATCGCTTTGATCTCTGCTTCTGTGTTCCTACCACCTTCCCTTCTGTGTGTGTCTTTTTTTGTGTCTCCCTTTTAAGGATAGATTTGATGGCATGTAAGACTCACTGGGAAAATCGAGGATAAGCTCCTTTTTACAAGATCCTTAACTTAATTACATCTTTTGCCATAGAAGTTAATCTTCACAGGTTCAGAGATGAGGACACAGACATCTCTTTTAGGAGGACATCATTCAGTCCACTAGAGGAACCAAACGGCAGATGGACACTTGGTCAGTTGGATTTGAATAATATATGATTCACTCTCTCTTTTTGGCACCTACTGTATTCTTTTGACTAAAAAATATGATAGTCATACAGGACTAGTGGACAGATATTTGAAACAAAATATTATAGTTTAGGTATCATTCACCAGGAAATAGAGGTTAGAGGTGGGACGAACACAAGGCTTCTTCAAATTACAGTTCTCTTCCTTGGAGACCCAATCCTTCTAGAGGATAGGGAACTTGTGGTCAAATGTATTTTCGTGTGTGTGCGTTATCCATCAAGAATAGATATTTACAAATAATGGTTTGTTAAATGAGTCTCAAAAGTAAGCACTTCACATAGTTTGGGTACAAAATAACAGGTTCAGTCAAATGAGTAAATGTATTATATGCATCATGGAATGAGAATATTTTCAGAAACCATAAAAAAAAAAATCAAATTTAAAAGGTTTGACAATCTACTTTCTTCCCCCAGAGGGAGGATTTTTAAGTTTATAGACAATTCATAATAATATTCTTTCCTGCATCCATCAGGAGTTCCAAAAAATCATTTCTCTAACACACATTTTTATAAAATAGCTATTAACTTTTTAAGTCATTTCTACTCCTTTTGTTTTTGCCTGAATTTCAGCAGGTAATTTGGCACAGATCTATCAACAATGAGCAAAGATGGTGACAGGGGATATGTGCAGTAGTACAGTGGACTCCCCAGAGCTTTGTTACTGGGAAAGCATAGCTTGTTGGAGACAGAAACAGAAGAAAGGGAAGTCTACAACTCCAAGGGTAGAGTAATGATTACAGCTACAGGAGTTTACAGAGGGAAATTATGTAGATAGCGTCAACAGTGCTAAGCTGGTAGAATAGTTTATAAACATGAATTCAGACCCAACTCAGAATCAAAGTGGAAAGAACTGATTGGAATGAGAGCAGCACAATTCTGATGTTCCCACGGTAAACATAGGCAAGGGTTCACAGGAATTTCACTGTTCCTAGTATTTTGATTAATATACCTTTCAGTCTTTTGAAGCGTTACAAAAGACACTTCAAAATGCAAATTGTTATTATGTTTTTAGAATCCCAGGAGGAATATTATAAAAACTTGTGTTTTATCCAATCTTACATAGTAAGAGGAATAAAAATGAGTCCTGTTTAAGCTTTAAAGGAGATTAAAAAAAGAAAAAAGAAAAAAAGAAAAGCTTTAAAGACAAACCATAAATACAAATACAAACTGTGACTCTCTTTCTTTAACATACTTGAGTTTTCTATAAAAATTTCCATTTCTACACATCAGTTTTGTTATGCATGCATGCCCATGAGTTTGGATCTTGAATTCTGTATATTTGGCAGCATAGGAGGTCAAGTTTTTCAATAAAAATGTTTCTCTCTGCTGACATTGGATGTGGATGTCTGCTAGGGTAGGCTTTGTGTACTGTGTTCTTGCATTCAAATAATAACAGAGATAGTAATAATAGTAATAATAATAAATTTAGCACATATAGGGCTTATTAGGCAGCCATGTGTGTTCTAAGACATTTATGTGAAGTAATTTATTTAAGCTTCAAAGTAGCCTTAAGAAGTATGATTATGCTATTTTATTGATGAGAAAACAGACATGTATGTTTATATTAAGAATATATATCATTTACGAAAAATGGTTGCGAATGTCCACTATAAAACCAAGTCAATTGATCTTTGCTAGTGTTATGGCTCCTATCGAGCTTCATGTTGTTCCAGATATTTTAAAATAAATTAATGTAATAGCAGAATTGACTCATCTATAATATATAATTTTAATACATAATTTTAATACATTATTGCTAGTGCCAGCTTGACTCTTGAATTTTAATTCTGTATTAATAGAAACTGGGCAGCTTATACATTAATTATAATAAGAAACAATAGTCACTTATGCAATTTTTCTCCTAAGCAAAATATTCAAACAAATTCTAATAGCATGAAAGAGCTGAGTATGCTTTCATATGTAAGGGATATGTTTATGTATAGATGGAAATATTCTATCTACCCCATATCTATATATCTAGAGAGACAAACAGATGGAAGAGGGAGAACAAAAATAGAGACAAAGGCATGAGGAGTCTAAGAGAACTATCAATTCTTGAACTCTTATAGTAAAAACCACTTTTAGCCAAAGCAAACAATGAAATTGTTTAATTGATTAAAATGTCACAAAAGAGTGAGACTCAAAAACAGTGATTCATATATGTCTCATTTTCTTTTAATGAGCACGTAAACATTCACCTGGTAAACTTTTGATATAGGGGCCACTGTTTTCCTTTGATGTTGAGTCACAAATTAAAGTCCAAAAATATCTTTCATTTATAAACTATCCACATAAAAAATAATATAAAATTTGGATTTGGAAGTGGAAATCCATGTACTGGAATGAAAACTTAAAAAAATAGGAAAAGCGGTTTCATTTCAAAATTGGATGTTCTTGTATTTTCTGAATATTTATACCATTTTACATTTTCACAATTTTGACAGCAGTTTTTTTTTTTTAATTTATATTTAATTATTTTTTTAGTCACTGACTTTCCTTTGGAAAAATACAAGCCCCAAACATAAAGACGTATAAACTTATATTAAAAGAATAAATGTTCATAATGTTCATAAATGAACATTTCTGGCAATCATAAGGAAAGGATATAGGAAAAAAACAAACAAACATTAGAGGTCCTAGGTGCTTAAAACCTGTAAGGGCTCAAAGTTTTAAATTATTGGCCTAAGTATTAAGCTATATTATCAAAATGAAAATTCTCCATAATTAATAATATGATAATCAAACACTAAGTCAGCCCCCAAAAATAGAATATAAAATTAGGAAGTATATGTTTAAAAATGTTCCAGTTAAGTAAAGAATCTAGAAAAATAGGGGAAAAAATGAAATCACAAAGAGCACAATTTAGTACTCAAAAATATGGGCTCCTGAGTCAGACTACCTGCATTCAATTCAAGGTTAAAACATATCAGCTATAAGCATATGAAAAAAAATGTTCAATCTCACTAATCATCAGAGAAATGCATATTAAAACCCCAATGAGATATTACCTCACACTCATTAGAATGGCTACTAGCAAAAACCAAAAAAAAAAACAGAAAATAACAAGTGTTGGCTAGGATGTGGAGAAGCTGGAACCCTCATCCACTGCTGATGGGATTGGAAAATGGTGCCACCACTATGGAAAACAGTATGAAGATTCCTAAAAAAATAAAATAAAATTAGAACTACCACATGATCCAGGAATCCCACTTCTGGAGACATATTCAAAAGAACTGAAAGCAGGTCTTGAAGAAATATTTGCATACCCATGTTCATAGCACCACTATTCACAATAGTTAAGAGGTGGAAGCAATTCAGAAGTCCATAGACAGATGACTGGATAAATACAATTTGGTATCTACATACCATACAATCAGGAGGAAAATCTTTTCCTCCACCCTCTTATGTTTTTGATCGGGGACCTGAAAACTGAATTGACTAAAGAAAAATTGGCAAGAAAAGAAACAGACTTTTATTCATATATGTATGCAGGAGTTCAGAGGAAAAACGTGACACAAGGAGATGGTTGGACCTGGGGCTTCCATACCATCTTAACAGGGGAAGGGGAGGTGAAGAAAGGGGTGGGAAAATAAATGACTTCTTAAAAGGAGGAAAATGGGAGAGGGAGAAAGGGCACTTAAGGAAAAACAAAAGACTTTCAGTAATGATGAATAAGCCCTTAGGAAAACACATTAGAGATGTGATAGTTTTGTGCCGAAATCTGTTTAGGTTTGATGCAGTCTTCTTTCCCGTGATGAGTTGATCTTCTCTGGTAGGGAGACTTGTGGGGAGATGATTTATGATGGATTGGGTCCTATTGGAAGGCGTTGTTTTCAGGCAGATAAGGGAGTTCAGGAAAAAAAATACTACTGTTCTCAAACTCCTTTAGCTCAAAATTTTTAAGCCACCCTGGTGTCTTCTGGACCTCTTTAATACACTGGAATATTATTCATCCTTAAAAAGAAGGAAATCCTATGACATGCTGTCACGTGGATGAACCTTGAGGGCATTATATTAAGTGAACTAAGCCAGGCACTAAAAGACAAATACTATAGGATTTCACTTCAGTGAGGTAATCTAAAGTCATCAAATTCACAGAAATAGATATAGAATGTTGCTCACCAGGGAATGAAAGGAGAGAGAAAAGGCAAGTTCTTGTTTAATGGGGAAAACTTTCAGTTTTACAAGATGAAAAAATTCTGGAGATCTGTTTCACAACAGATGTGAATATACTTAAACCTACTGAACTGTACACTTAAAAATGGTTAAGGTGGTAAGTTTTGTTTTATGTTTCTTTACCACAGATAAAACAAAAGCCACCCTTAACAGCTAGATAACTTTGACTAAGACACATAACATCTCCCAGGCTCAATTTTTTTCTGTAAAATGGTAATTATGGTAATAGCTCTGGAAAATTTGTTAAGTAGAAAAACTGCAATGATGAATGTAGAAGACTTCACACAAGGTCTGTCCCACATACACATAGTAAGAAACAAACAAACAAAAATATAGGCACAAAAGCAAAATAATTAAACGATAGCTTGCTTTAAAATGGAATTCAAAAGAGTTTACTCAGACCATAATTGTGTAATGAGTAACCTTCATGTGCTTGTTTACTTCTAGTAGGAAAGTCAATAAACCTCAGGACATTCCTAAGGAATTTCTTTCAATATCCAATGTTATTATGGAATTGAGATCTTGATTTCTACCATGATGCATTTTGGCCTCTAAGAACCCTGACCAGCCTCTCACTTTCTTTCTTTTTTTTTTTCCTTTTACAATAAAGCAATCTTTGGCCTGAAGATTTTACCAGTATTTGGTGAAATAATGGAAAGCAAATGGGCAATGCTTTCCAGGATAACCCAGATTTAGTTAATCAACACTGGAAATGGCCGCATTCAATAAGACTAAAATTCAAAGAAAAATGTATGTGTTGGGTAGGGAGAGTGTTAACAAGAAAAAAGGAAATAGAAGATAAAAAGCCCCAAATTCTTCTTGCATAATTTGTCCATCTTCTCACCTGCTGTTTTTATCTTTCAATTTTTTATCTCCCTCATTATATCCTCATCAGGGAGCATTCCATGCTTCATTGCTTGATGCTATTAAAACTTAAGTTTATAAAATAATTTTAAATCTCTTCCATCTGTATTATTTTCCTATCTGAATCCCAAGGTTGATTGGTAATTTGAAGACAGTAGTGTGTGTGTGCGTGCATGTGTGTGTGCGTGTGTGTGTGTGAATGAGTACACATATGTGTGCATGAGTTTTTACAGCTCAGATTGCTTACTACATCTGGCCTCCTATTCTGTAAATGACACAATTGATACACTGGTGATAAATTATGAATTAAATTTTATCTCTTTAAATATTTGAGAATTGATTGGGAAGGTACTTCACTGGAGAGGGAGAAAGTCCCTTAGGAGTTGATCTCATTTACCTGGTGCCTTCATTTCTCACACCATTTGAGATGCTAATTACAAATAGTTTTTGATCGTGCTGATGACCCAGGTAGTGACACAGTGGAAAGAAATAACCATTTGAACATATCTCTGCTGTAATGAAGGTTACCCACTCAGGGACCCAGACAAGGAATAAATAGAGCAATACACAGGCTGTTTTTCTTTGTTTTCTTAGTATTTACGTTGGTGAGCACAAAAAAGCAAAAAGGAATATAAAACAATAACACTTAAATGATTTCACTTTTATGACTCCTTAAGTAGATTTCCATAGATTGCAAATACTTTGCTGAGACAAAGACATTTGAATATGTCACTGAAAATGACTCTTATTTTCAGATCAAGAGGGTAAAAATCATGTAATAGGAATGCGTCAGACCATGTCTAGCCATGTTTTGAGTCTCTTACTGTTAATTTATTTTTTACTCTCAGTTTTGCTCACCAAAAAACTCTTAAACTCCTGAAACAATGGAGCTTTCCATTCAAGTCCTAAAACATGACTGCCTGTTGTGGACTGAAGGGGTACCTTTATTCTTGAGAAATCTAATTTATTAAACCAAAACCTCCTGCTGTGAATGAAGCATTTGATGTGTTTCTCTTGATGTCTCATTCATTTCCAGTTATCTTTTACCTACAGAAGCAACTAGCTAATCATCCAGTATCCCTGATACCTGATGTGATATTCTAACATGTTTCTGTTTTCAAACATGAGAAGAAACCCATCAAAACCAACAATAGGTAAGCAGATGTCCAATAAATCCTTTAGACCTTTGGGCTTGGGGAAAAAAGAAGCCTCATCCTCACTTCCCTTCTATCATTTTAATATGGCTGAACAAAGGAACAAAGGCTCAGTAGCTGACAGTACTGTCATCTCTCTCCAATTCAGTGAAAGCATACATTTTCTAGGTTTCCTGGCAGTGCATTAATGAGGGAATTGTCAGAGGGAAAGAAGGAGTGAGTTCATGATTCTCAGTTCCATATGTCAATTCTTTAGCTATCAAACCACTGTATGTGGCTTGCAGAAAATATGCTCCAGTTATTAGTAAATGGTTTAGAGAACAGTTATGCTTTCACTATATCATCTTACTGACCCTCCTCAGCAATATTCATTTAGATTTGGGGCATGGACTTACTTTCCTAATATTGTCTGACAGCTTCTACTCTCCTCAAATGCAGACATATATTGTCAATGAGCCACCTCTAATTATTTCTCATTACTTTCCTTCTCCTTTTAGCATGTTCTTAACTGTGTGGAGCTTTATCAATTGCTGACAAAAGCCAAATGGGAAAAAAAAAAAGAAGATACTTTGATGGGTTATCTGTTTCAGCAGCACAGTAGCATCATTCCAAGCTCCACTGGAGTCTTCTTGTTGCCAAAGATACCTGGTACCTGCCATGTTAAACACAGGAAACCTGCTGCTCCTTCTGCTTTTGCTGTCGCTAACTCTGAAGGCCATGGATACACCTCAAAGGAGAAAAGTAAGGCAACGATGCACCTATGTAAGTGCACATATAAAGGGAAGATTTCTCCATCAGTTTCTGAGCTCTGTAAGTCTTAAACTGTTATGAAAATGAAAAATCGAGGGGCGCCTGGGTGGCTCAGTTGGTTAAGCAACTGCCTTCGGCTCAGGTCATGATCCTGGAGTCCCAGGATCGAGTCCCTCATCGGACTCCCTGCTCAGCAGGGAGTCTGCTTCTCCCTCTGATCCTCCCCCCTCTCATGCTCTCTGTCTCCCATTCTCTCTCTCAGATAAATAAATAAAAAATCTTTAAAAAAAAAAAAAAAAGAAAGAAAATGAAAAATCGATTAACTTTCCTTTGTTCAACAAAAACATATTGAATGCCTACCTTATACCTAAATACCTAAATTAACCTTAGGTTAATTTCTGTGGTCAACAAAAGGAGGCAGGGAAAAAAGTAACTCTGATGGCCTATTTCCAAGATATTTTAGGTTAGGCACTTGGGGGTGAACCACCTACTAAAATGTGACTAGATGTAGCTTGTGCTGAGAAAACTTTTACAGTATGATTGGAAAGATAATGGATACATGATGATGATGATGGTGATGATGAAGATGAGGAGGAAGAAGAGGAAGAAAAAGAGGAAGAAGAAGAAGAAGGGAAGGAGGAAGAAGAGGAAGGGGAGGAGGAAGAAGAAGAGGAGGAAGGGGAAGAGGAAGATGATCATCAAAGTAGTTGGTGCTTTATATTTTTAGGAGTTCAAAGAGAAAAGGAAAGTTCCTAGATGGTGTTTGAGGAAACTGTTTTGCAAAATAAGTGGAATTTAATGTAGATCTTGAAGGATAAATAGGCAAAGTAAAAGAGAAGGAGAAAATACTTGGCCAATAAGAGAAAATGAAGGTGGCTTCATAGAGGTTATATTAAACCTAGTCAGAATCTATGTTCAGGAGCCCCTAGGTGGCTCAAATGGTTAAGTGATTGATTCTTGATTTCGTCTCAGGTCATGGTTTCATGGTTGTGAGATCAAGGCCCATATGGTCTCCACGCCAGCAGGGAGTCTGCTTGGATTCTCTCACTCCCTCTCCCTCTGCCCCTCCCCCCCAGTCTCTCTCTCTCTAAAATAAATAAATAAATCTTAAAAAAAAATAATCTAGATTGATAGAAAAGCTATGTATTGTTGGAAGATAGAACTGGAGAAGTAGGTAGGGACCAGATTATAAAAGTTATCTCTTACAATACCAAGCAGCATGGATTTTATTCAGAATACACAAAAGTTTATCTATTGGGCAGTACCATGTCTGATCAGTACTTCAGAAGTATTAATAATGGAAAATAATGAGCATATTGCTGGTGATGGGGAGAGGGTCAGATACGCAAGACAGTATTAGCAGTCTTAGGGAGAAAAGAAGTGTCTTAATCCATTCAGGCTATAACCACAGAATACCGTAGCCTGCATGCCTCAAGCAACAAACATTTATTTTTCACAGTTCTGGATGCCAAAATCCAAGATCAAGGCTTTAGCATATTCAGTGTCTGGTGACAGCTCACTTCCTGATTCACAGACATTGCATGTTCACATAGGGGAAGGGGTGAGGGTGCTTTATGGGGTCCCTTTTATAAGGACACTAAGCCCATTCACCATCCACAAGGGCTCCACCTTCATGACCTAATAACCTCCCAAAGGCCTCACCTCCTCAGGCCATTACATTGGGGGTTAAGAATTCAACATTTAAACTTTGGGTAGAACTTTAGAGAAAAAAAAAAAAAAAAACTGATGGTTACCAGAGAGGAGGTGGGTGGGGGGCATGGGTTAAATAACTGATGGGAATTAAGGAGGGCACTTGTGATGAGCACCAAGTGTTGTATATAGGTGTTTAATCACTGACTTGTACATCTGAAACTAGTATTGCACTGTCTATTGGCTAACTGGAATTTTAAAAAGAAGGAAGGAAGGAAGGAAGGAAGGAAGGAAGGAAGGAAGGAAGGAAGGAAGGAAGGAAGGAAGGAAGGAAAAAATACATTGTGTATAAATAAACCTTCTTTCAAGAAAAAAAAAATGGGTGGGCACAAACATTGAGTTCATGGCAAGAGACAAGTGTTCATCATTGCTTGGATCATGATGACAGCAGTGGGAAAGGTGAGGCTGAACCAGATTTGACACAGGAGGACTCATGAGGGGCTGGTAACGGCCTGGATGAGAAAATCAGGAGAGAGTCCAAGATAAGATTTTTTCACCCTATTAGAAGATACAATTTTAGTCTACTAACTAAGATAGAGAAGAGCTCCTCTGCCTACAACAGCCCCACACCCCTACAAATATTCGTTTTGTTGTAGTGGAAGATTTAGGAAATTCTGATGATTCTGCATTATTGGGAAGTTTGGAAAGATGCAGGCTCCTTTCTGTTACCTGATCCAAAAACCTCTTTGGAAACCTTTATTCCTACTCAAAGACTCTGCATGGAGTAGGGGAGAACTCAAGACCTCTTCCCAAGAATTCACCAGCACCAAAATTCTTCTCTGCACAGTTTATGCCCTATCTTCCCATTTGTGTAAGCAAAGCAAGTTTAAAACAACTTTATCTAATATCTGTGGTCAACAAAAGGAGGCAGGGGATAAAGTAACTCTGATGGCATATTCCCAAGATATTTTATCTTTTATTCCTAGAATTCTACTTTGAAGGAAACTGTCAATAGATTGACTATATCATTCAAATAATCTAGTTGCCAAAATGGGTCACAGATCATTAGAATTTGAGGGTGAAGAGAAAATGGGTGGGCAAGGGTTAACCAAAGACAGTGAACTCACCACTTTTTTTACTTGAATGGCTTTGAAGAAAGAAATATTTTTGCTAGGTTATTCTTCATATATTTTCTCCATCTCAATTTTTACTCTCAACCTGCTACCATCGTCCTTCCACTGGTAACAGGAATCATGAAAATGATATACTGCAGCATTAGCAGGAAAACTCAAAACTTGGCCAGTTAAATTATGTGTAGCACTCCAGGTCTCTTTGCATGGTTTGGAGACAATCAGCCTCAGGGTCTAATCTTATAGTCTTTCATGTGAAGTCCTCACAGAAGAACTGTTCATAATGGAATATCAGTAGGAATTTTCTTATTACTGATGAAATAAACCAGAACTAGGATTCAAATTATTTCATGTATAATATGTTCTTTTCCCTTTCATTTTATCTGTGGTCTGAGGATGTGCCCTTTTTTTTTTTTCTCTTTCCCAGAAAATGTTAGGACTTTCTGACCTGATACCCTTTTTCATTGATCTCCAAAAAGCAGCTAATGGTAAAAATTTATTACAGTGAGTCTTTTTAAGTGATATAAGATCCACATTATGCACATCTTATGAGTTAATCAAAGCAAAACCATCATATGCCAATTGAATTTATTAGAGGGAGGCAAAAAAATAACTATCAGACATGTTGAAAGAAAGTGAGATAAATAAATGTGAAATTCCAGGAAATGCATTTTATTATAGCACCTTTCTGATATTTTTAAAAACATAATGATGTCTCTTAAGAGTTATGAAGATATCTCAAATTATCTTACACAGCTTATGGCTTACTGTAAGTTTCCTCATTCACTTGTGTTTGTAATCATTCATTTTCAACAGATATTTCGGGTGTTGACAATGTGCCATGCAGTGTCACAGGTGCTAGGGGAACAAGATGCATAAGCCCTAAAGGAGTGGAAAGACTGATCAGAGAGAGAGAGAGAGGGATTTATACAAATCATTGTCACTATGGTAATCTGTGTATACATAGGTATGATGTTGGTCAAAAGAGGCAGTGTTTTAGTTTTAGCTCAATTAAGTTAAAAAAAAAAAATATTTCCAGAGAAGATGCCTAGATTGTATTTTGGAAGGCAGTTAAGACATCACTAATTAAACAAGAGGAATCCCACACAGAAAGAATAACCTTCACCATGGGGAAGGAGGGAACTGGTAGGAGTGGACTATTAAGGGTGTTAGTGTCTGTATAGAAGAGTATAGAAAGTAGTGTTAGTTGTTTCTCTTTTTATTGTTTATTGTTGTTTGGGTATAATAAATATCGCATCAACCAAGACAAAGGGTGATTGGTTAGATATTATAAAGCACTAAACTCATACACACACACACACACACACACTTCAAAATGGCTGATGTTTATCACCTTTGATGAGAAATACGACTGTCATCAACCTCTCACAGTTGAGAGAAACTGATCCTAAAATCATTTTATGGCTTATTTTTCCTGTTTTTATCATTTTAAATAAAAAAAATCTATCAAATCAAACAACACTTTTGAAAATCCAAATTCAAAATTAGACCATTCATGAAGTTTTGATGTTCTTATATTTTCAAATGAGGAGATAAAGTATATTGTATTCTTCTCTCTAGGATAATAACATAGTTATAACAGTAGTGTCATTAAGTTTACTTCCATACCTTTATTATTTGTGGTTTCTCCTAGGATGTGATTACTTCAAATAAAAACAAGAAATTTGGAGACTTGCTAATGTTCTTCACATATTACCACTCTTGTATGTGTCTGGTATGTGTGAGAACGTGTGTTTGTATGTGTTTAAGTGCAAGTATGATTCCACTGACTAGAAAAAACAGAAAAATTAGGCAGCATCAACAGTTGTTTTGAGTGTACTTATGTATAAATGAAGTGGATTTCAGTCACTTTTAGTATAATTATCCACAATATCAAAAATATTCTGGTCAAGAAAAAACAATGTAGTTAGGCATAATTTTAGAGGAAAAGGCTTGTGTTTATACATGATAAGAGGAAAATCAATTTACTGACGTGTAATATCAAGAGATTATTTCTGGAAAAAGCTATGGCTTTTAATTTGGCGGAATTGGCTTTGCATTGTTAATGCATTGCATTGCTTAATTGTTAGCTAGTGCATTTGACACATTTGATTCCCTGTTTGAGTATAAGCTCCTTGAATCCATGACTTTCTTTTTTCCTGTATAATTCATAGTTCCCAGTACAACTTGTTCTTCTACCCTCCTATATTTTCTGGATGGGACCCTGGAAATTAAACTGACAAAAGACAAATTAACAAGAGAAAAGAAAGAACATTTATTAACATGTGCAGTGCACATAAAAGTGGGAGAAACTGATGCGTGTCTCAAAGGGGTTGTTAGAATTCGGGGCTTACATAGCATCTTAACAAAGAAAGTATATTTGTATAAAAGTGACGAGACAAAGGAAAAGGGTTTAGGCTTTTAGGGACAGCAAACTATGAGGAGGCAAATATATGGGGAGGGGGGATCTAATGGAAAATAAGGGTTATTTTAATAACTTATGTTATGTAGAGTCTGTTGATTCTGTTTGATTAAGAATCAGAGTCATCTTTTGGGCAAATGGTGGGGAAGGCAGAGAGCTCTGGTGTTTGCTGTTTTTCTATTGTCTTCAGCTCAAAATAATCCTTATGCCAAAGTGCCATATTTTGGGGTGGCATATTCTGATCCCTTACACACAGATTCCTCTTGGGTGATAATAATTTAATGACAGTGATTATCTTGTTTAAGAAAATGTGATTTTTGTTCTCATGTTCCTAATAATAATAATAGAAAAGGAAAATGGGAAAAATTCACAAACCTCAGGTTGGCAAATAATGCACAGATGTTTAATACCAAGGGATATGATTTAGTAAACAGGAGACTATATTTCTTTATTTGGCTTTTGATTGAGTTCTCATCTTTCTCAATCTATTTATGTTTGCCTTTGAATTTGAAAAGACTGTGAAGTCTTGAGGACAAGGGAATTTGCATATTTGTTTGCCTAGTACCTGAGACACAGTCGATTTAAAACGAACATTATGGAATGGTCTAGCATATTTCATTTTCTGTTGTATTAACACTATGTCTTCCAAAGAACCCATTTCCAAAGGATGTTAATAATTGTTAAAAATATTTGAGAATTTCTGAACTAAATACATTTGAATAGGTTTTTTGTTTGTTTGTTTTTTACTTGAAGAATTTTTCAGAGTACAGGATCTTTAGCTTTTATTTAATTAATGTATGTATGTATGTGTGTATGCATTTTTTTCAGGATCCTTCGCTTTTAAGAGGAGGCTAAACATTCCATTTTTTCCTTGTAAGTAGATGACCAGGAACATTTATTTTCTTCCAAACAGCTTGAAAAATTAATAGCAGTTTGGGAATTGATGTCTGAAACAAGAGTTTCATATGTAACTTTAATCAGATTCAACTACTGTTGGAGAAGTTTATACAAGTAACATATTTATTGAGAACAAAAAATGATGAGGGCTATAAATAAGTAAAAAGAAACAACTTGTTTTTTGTTTTGTTTTATGTTAGTTGAAGGATGATATTTTATTGATCTAGATGTATTTTTAATTCTTCAATAATGTATGTAAGTTTAAATTGCACACTCCCTCTGATCTACTTCTTCCACTTTTAGGAATTTTTCCTGCAGATACACTTACACATGTGTGAAATGATGTGTAAGAACATTTGCTACTATATTTTTGGTTGGAAAAAAATATTGGAACCAACCTAAATATTCATCAATAAGGAAAATCTTGATCACAGTATAGTAGTTCCATATAACAAAATACTATGTGGCTTGAAAAGAATGATCCAGTTTTTTTATATTCATACTATTAATTTCCTCTCTAAACTGTATATTATATGTATGTATGTATTCAATGAGACATTATATAGTAATATGTTTATTTTTTTGTAAAAATGTATACGTATTTATATATGTAGAAAAATGCATAGAATATCTGTTAAGAAAACCTAATAGATAACCTAAAGAAAACCCAATAGATAAATAGTTGTCTGGGAAGGAAAAACTTTAATGACTGATTTTCTGTTTTTATCTTTCTAATTTTTTTGAATCTTATATTGATGTATGTGTTACTCATTAAACAAATAAAACATCAAATGATGCAAAATGTTCAGAATGATTAAAATGATAAAATCAAAATAAATAAAAATTTAAACTTAAGTTGTAATAAAGCTACCGTATTTTTTGGGTAATTCCTTATACCTAATGATGAAGCAAGAAGAAAGTCCTCCAAAGATAAATTGAAGAGTTTAACATCATGCTGTCCATGCTGGTTATGGTATGGGAAAGGCCAAAGATTTGCTATTTGAGTTTGGATAATGGTTTTAAATCTCTAAAAATGTTCCTTAAGACCAGAGTCTAGAGATATCTATGATCTCACTTTTGTTCTTTTTTGTTTTTTGTTTTAGGAATAATGAATGAAGAGTATTCGTGTGTTAAATTAACAATACCCTAAACATTCTTTCAGAAGAATAAATGCATTATCTTGCTTGTCCATATATGTGGTCTTTTACTAAGATTCTTGCATTTTATTGTTCCTGCTACACCGAGCATGGTATTAGGCACAGAGCAATTTGGAATTTTGAGATGTTGCTGCTATTACTACAGTGATATTTTAAGGGCAAAGACTCTTCCTTCAAATACTCAAGAAATTGGGACAAATTTTAATTTAATTCTTAGGCAAATTCTGTTTTGGATCAAGTTTCAGGATAACAGCTCTGATATGCATGCAACACCTGCTGGAAGATCATGATGGGACCAAATCGTGTAGAACTCTGTGTAATTAAGGAGTGCTAGTGTGAGATAAGGTTTGCAGCACCGAAGGTGGGAGATAGCAGGACATAATCTACAGAGCCAAGGTTGGTTTGGGAAGATTGGAATATATTCTCAGATTACTATAAAATAAGTGGTACATTTTCTGGGATTTCTTTAAAAATACTTCATAGAGACAGTAGGGACTATATGTGTATGTTACGTTAATCTACAACTGAGGAGTGCTTCACCTACAATTGAAGTACCAAGTACTTCAAATGATATTAAATATGACAACACCAGAGGATGTTCTAGGCATTGGGTTGGACTGAAATACTGTACAGACACTGTCTTCATTACATCACTGTGGTATAGGAATTTAGTATGCCTAACAGCCATTCGTTCTGAAATGGTGTACGAAACCTCGGATTCCAAAATGCTTTTAAGTTAAAATATTGTATTGGAGGATATTTGTTGTGACCCTGCCTAGAAGGTTAACTGGATGTTACCATTAGAATATGTCTGCATTTGCCATAAATGAACCTTCTTGCAAGGTTGCCTGGGAATATAAAGGGACAGATTGCCGAGACTTCGTGGAAATCACAGAAAACCTATATAGCTGTTTGTATGCCTGCTTGCCCTAAATACCTGTGTCTCTGTGGCACAATTTGCAACATACCAGCATGTCTTCAGGTTGTGGGGAGGAGTTCAATAGCACACACCAACCTCTTAGTGTTAGAAGATACCAATAACCACTGAAGCGAATCTCAATTTGCAACAAATGACTACAAATATAAATATGCAGTACTGATCTCCTCACCTTCCATCCCATGTTCTAGGTTTACTTAGATGTCTTACCAAGCGGAACCCCAAACTCAACAGTTCCCAAGTCATTATTATTCTTTCAAAAGCAACTCTTCCTCTAAATTTTTCAATATCTGGGAATGGAATTCTTGTTTTTCTCATTATACGGACTTAAAAAGCTCAATGTTATCACTAAGTTCCTTCCCAGGAGCCAAATCCAAATGTTCACCTTCTGGGATAAATTTCACATCCACCCACTTTACATCTGCACAGTCATCACCCTGATGCCTCCATTCTCTGGCACAGATGCTCTTGCAATTATACCCTAATTGATAACTCTTCTACTCTCATCCAACCTATTGGGAAAAAGGGAAAAAAAAAAAAAAAAGACTTCAAGCCACTGCCACTATCTACTTTAAGTACAGATTTATCAGCATGAATATTATGCTTGTTCAAAAGCTGACTCTTCCCATTATTATTAGGAAGAGAGCTTACAAGCACCCACGTAGTCTCCAGTGTGTCCAGGTACACGATATTAATTTCTTTTCCTAGTGATTTGTGATGGGGATCAGGATACACCACTGCACATGCCATTTCGGCGTAAGAATAATTTTGTGTTGAAGACCTTTCAGTTCCTGAAATCCCTTGTCTGCCTGAAAGCAGTCTCCCCCAAGAACTCAAGTATCATAAACCCCTCCCCAGATACAACTCTAGTCCTCTCAGAGAGAAGTCAACACCACATCCAAACAGACATTGTTAAAAAATGATATCTCTGTTCTCCTAAGAGGCCATTTATCTTTCCAAAGCCTCATTTGCTTTTCCCTAGGTGCCCTTTCTCCCCCTTCCTTTACCCTACTAATTTATATTTATAGACCCCAAATTCTAACCACTCCTTTGGAGTTACTCACCTCTGAGTGCTCCCATGTGTATGCACAATACACATACTCATAAACTTATTGTTTTTTTGTTGTTAATCTCTTTTTTGTCAGTCCATGGTGCTCTAGTCAATGAACCTAAGATGGGTAAAAGAAAATTTTTTTTCTCCTTTATACTTACATGACTTTCTCTATCATTTTATTCAGGGTTTTCATCAAATGATCAATGTACCCTAGCAGAGAAGCCTTCCTAATCAACCACATTACATTGTCCCAACCTCTATGTTCACTTCCCTGCTTTATTTTACTTCATAGTCTATATCTATACAATATGTGCAGTAATTAAGTAATTAACTAATTTAATTAAATTTTAACAGCATTATTTCCCATTTTTTGTAATTACCTAGAATGATCCCTGTTATGTGGTATGTATTAAAAATACGTATTTGTTGAATGGATAAATTTTAAAAAGTGGTCATTTGGATCATAAATGGGGATCAACCCTGGGGTAATATAGTCTCATACTGTAATATTTCATAATTCATTTATCTATGTAGTTTCCTGTGTCTGGAATATACCCTTTTTGGAAATTTTGCCTTTCTGCATTTTAGTCTTTAAAATCCATCTCAAATATCACTCTTATGAAATATCTTAGTTATTACAAATTGATTCTGTGTCTTCCTCCTATTAATACTAAAAATGCAGTTCTATCAGCATATTCCTGCCAAAGTATGTATATTCAGTCTTAAATTGGAGTTGTTTGTCTTTTGGCCTCATAGACACTATGAAACTAGAAACTCCTTGAAGGCAAGTTTTATGCCCCTGAAAATTGGCCATTGTAACTGTCGCAGGAATCTGACAGTTTCTGCAGTGAATTGGCCGTCTGTGGAGAAGTAAAACCTTCTTGTTTTTCTCAGTCTTCCCATAAAAAGCTCTGCCCTCCTAATCCACTCAAATATATATGTTATAAAGGTAGAGAAAGTTTGCTTTCAATGTTCTTATAAACATTTTCACATATTATGAGAACTATATCGGCAGCCGTTTTTCTGGTAAATTGCTCTGATCCAAAGACTAATAATTTCTTTTTTTTTTAATATCCCTCAGAGAGCCCAATGGTTATAGCCCGGACTTGGTCCCAGGTTAAACCTCAAGGTGCCTACAAGACTAGATCATTACCTCCTTAAGAATTTATATACCAAAAAAAAAAAAAAAAAAGAATTTATATACCAAACAGAGAAAGCCCAGAACTTGAAAATAAGTGCAGGTCAGAAGAGTCTTCTAGAGAGGGCTGGAGTAAAGAGGAATCTCAGGAGCAGAGATAGATGCCTTTTCCTCTTTATAAAAAAGAGACAAATACCATACGATTTCACTCTTATGTGGAACTGAATAAACAAAACAAATGAACAAAGAAGAAGAGACAAACAAACAAACAAAAAAAAAAACCCAGACTCTTAAATACAGAGAATAAACTGGTGGTTGCCACAGGGAAGGTGAGTGGGAAGATAGGTAAAAAAACAGAAAAGAAGAAAAAGAAAACAAAATCATTTTTTCTTTGTCCCTCATCTCTGGAGTGTCTGGATACTCATGTGGGAAAATTTCTCATCAGCTCTCATCATGTCACATTAAGGATAAAGACTGGGACTGGGGAAAGGACCAGCACACTTGCATACTATGAGGTTATAAGAAATCTCTGACTCAACAAACTGAGGGTTGCTGGAGTGGTGGGGGGTGGGAGGGATGGGGTGGCTGGGTGATAAACACTGGGGAGGGCATGTGCTATGGTGAGCCTGTGAATTGTGCAAGACTGTTGAATCACAGATCTGTACCTCTGAAACAAATAATACAATATATGTTAAAAAAAAAAAAAAAGAAGAAGAAGAAGAAGAAGAAGAAGAAGAAGATAGCAGGAAGGGAAGAATGAAGAGGGGAATCGGAGGGGGAGATGAACCATGAGAGACTATGGACTCTGAAAAACAAACTGAGGGTTCTAGAGGGGAGGGGGTGGGAGGATGGGTTAGCCTGGTGATGGGCATTAAAGAGGGCACGTACTGCATGGAGCACTGGGTGTTATACACAAACAATGAATCATGGAACACTACATCAAAAACTAATGATGTAATGTATGGTGATTAACATAACAATAACAAATTTAAAAAAATTAAAAAAAAGAAATCTCTGACTCAGAAAACACATCAAATGATCCCTTTTTGTGTCCTTTCCCTTATATACTCTATTTCAGGATAGAACTCATTTCTTTATTTATCGGTTAACCGTGATCTTATAAACTTGGTCAGTGGGGAGATACAAATGGGAAAAATCAGCAGTCATTGGAGAGGCATTTTTGAAAACAAGTGAGAAATCTTTACTATACAGATAGTATGTATGTTGGACATTAACAACCATCATGTGGTTATAATTTAGTAAATTAAAATTGGAAGCAATTAGAAATAAAATATTGACCCATACATTTTTATTGTTCATGCGTTATGTGCTTATGTGGTCCTTGTAAGACTTAGCAGTGCTGTGACAATGAATGCAATCGTAGAAATGGTTCCGTTAAATGCTTTAATCACTTTCCATCTTGACTATTGCAATTAACTCCTTTATTGTCTTCCTAAATTCTTACTCTCTGAGCATCAGGGGGTCCGAAATGTTGCAGAAAAGAATAGCGCTATTTCTAGTTCTAGGGCATGGAATCACAACATTCTTTTGCTTGTATCTGATTATTAATTCAGTGACAGAACTTGAACTTCAAGTGATATGTTAAAGAAGCAACTTCTTCGCAGGAAAATTAGGGGAAAAACTCAAGAGACTGAGAGAGTAGAAGAGTCATAGCATCAAAGAATAAAAAGAACAAATATTAAAAAAATAAGAAAAAGAAAAGAAATGAAAACTTAAAGACTGTGAGAGACATACACATGCATAGAGTTCTATACAAGAAATTAACAAAAAGGAAACTCCAGCTTGTGAAGATAGAGTGGAACATTGTCTTGTTCAGAATATTCTGTTATACCAGAACTTGAGGTTTGAAAAATAACGATTTGTAAGAAAAATGAAAAGAAATACTTAGATTAGCTATGTAAGGTATTCAAGATATGGCATTTAATATATACATGCAATGTACTTAATATATATTTATGAAAGATTCATCAGTATTTCTGAGCTTCAGTTTCGCAAAGTCCATGCAGTTACAAAAATGTACTGGATATTCAAAGGATAATCTGTGTCTTCTGATTTTGAGAGCATAGAGAATAATTATGAACTTTGACCATTCTGGTTTTCACTTTTGGTACAGTATTCAATAAGTTATATGAAATATTCAACACTGTTATAAAATAGGCTTTGTGTTAGATGATTTTATATACCTGTAAGCTAATACAAGCATTCTGAGCACACTTAAGGTACCCTAAGCTAAGCTACAGTGTTCAAATGTTAGGTGTATTAAATACATTTTCGACTTACAATATTTTCAGTTTATTATGGGTTTGTTGGGACATAACTCATCTTAAGTTGAGGAAGATCTTTGTATAATTATAAACTCGACTTGTGAATTTTCTAATGTGTGTCTTTAATATTTGGCACTGCTTAATTCATTTGATTTTTTTATTATGAACATCCTTCACGTCCACCGTTTTTTTTTTTTTTATTAGGCTATATATTTAATGAATATACATTTAAACAAAAAATGAGTTTTATTTTTTTTGCTATACCTTCACACAATAAAATAATTGATGTAAAACTTTTCATCTATATTCAATATAATAATTCTAAGATGTTTTGTATTTAATTATCTTACTTAATTGCTTTGTGGTTAGTGCTTGCTATGTGTTTATATTTACATCCTTGTCATCTGTAGCTCTGGTTAATCTACTATTTTTTTTAATTTTAGTAAATATTTAGTTATAAAATATACTCTGATTTTCTCTTTTCCATGAGGTGATATTTAAAGATAATTACTTGGAAGATAGTTAATTTGGCTTTACTATTGTGTGTGTGTGTGTGTGTTTGTGTGTGTGCATAGATGTAGTATATAATTGAGAATTTGTGTTTATGAAATAATTATTAATTGAATTTTTGTTCTCTACTAGAAGAATAGAACTCATTCATAAAACATTAGGTCTTGAAAAGCTGAGTGGGAGTTTCAGGGCATTTTTGGCTGTGATAATCTCAAGGAACATTAGTTGCTTCCCTTATTCTCAGTTGCCTTGTAAAGTATTCAAATTGGCCTCGTGCCATCTGAGAAAGGAAAACAACCCAATATGATGAACCCCAGCCAGGAGCTGTTCCTTTAATTATTAATACTTCACACATAAACTCTACTTCATTGAGGGCAAAAAAAAAAAAAAAAAACACAGAGAAGAAAAACATCTTATGAACTTGTAATATATGTAAAAGTGCTGCCAGTAATTAATTACATTACTATGGACAGGGAGGGAAAGTCAGAAAAAAAATGTCTAAAATAATTATTTAGACATTTGTGGTTGGGCAGGTTTTCATTTGGCCTTCTAGATAACAGCACAATTCTTGTTCAAAACATGTTCATTGTTCTCAGCTGCATGTCAGTGACTGGCAGTAATAAAAGATGCCACACAATATGGTTTGTGTCACTATGTGCAAACTAATTTGTGGTCAAAGGAGAGTCACAAAGCATCCAGCTGGAATATAATTACTTGGTGATGATTATATAAAGAGTCAGTTAAGGCTGTGTCTATGCAACCCAAAGAGAAATGAAGATTTTATACTTATGAAGCTTATTAGTTTGATGTGAGGAAAAAAGAAAACCCAAATTGAATTGCTTTGGATATAATTATCTTTTTAGCAATTATCTACTTTATCTGATCCATGCTTTATTATATATTGTGCTCTAACAACCTATCTTCTATTTACATATAAAAAAAATGGGGGAAGCTATTTGTATTGACTTACCCAAACATTGCTTCTGATTTAAGATAGATGAGAAAAATACCTGAGAATTCACTTATGCATTATATTAATTCATTCAAAAATAAGTATTGAGTGAATAATATGTGCTGGCCTTGTTCTAAGTATTAGAATATGGGATAAACAAAACTGAAAAAGTCCCTGCATATATCAAGCTTATTATTCATACTAGAATGATATGAATGGTAATGAAGGAGTCAAGGTACAGTAGGAAGAGGAAACAACAACAAAAAAAATTGGAAAGAAATGTTTTTCAATCTAGTGTTCACTAAATGTCAATACAAATGTATATATTGATAAATTAACCCCCTTTATTCTTTTAAATGTTATTTATTAAAATTTCCATTTTCTTCTTGGGTCAGAGAGCCAACATCACTGACTTAGGTCCATATAGTCACATATTACCATGCCAAATCACTAATAGTTACTTATCTGAGATAGACACCAGCCTATTCTAGGAAAATGTATCAGTTTCACCAAGGCAGTACATCATGAGATCAAGGAAAGAGAAGCATAGTCTTTCCTCTGTTGGAGGTGAGAGCAGCAGAATGAGAAGGGGAGAGGGATGGACGGTAACTCAAGCCAATTTTTGTTTTAATTAATGTATTATTATCCCCCCAAAATTCCAGGGTTTTACTTAAAAAGAGATTCTATTTTTGGATAAGTTTTTGGAAGATGCTGGACTAAAGGAAGGGACAAAAGCCTGCTTTTTTTTTTTTTTTTTTTTTAGATTTATTTGTTTATTTGAGAGAGAGAGAGCATGAGTGAGAGGGGCAGAGGGAGAGGGAGACAGAATCTCAAGAAGACTCCATGCCAAGTGCAGGGCCTGACGTGGGGCTTGATTTCACCACCCTGAGATCACAGCCTGAGCCAAAACCAAGTGTTGGGGGCTAAATTGACTACACCATGCAGGCACCCCCAAAAGCCTTTTAATTACAAAATTTGTAATATATGTCTTCTCATATTATTGATTACAGGCTAAACCATGTACATTCTGAATCTCCAAATGATTATATAAAAAAAAATCATTTACTAAACTATTATTCAGTAAAAGATACTTTGGTAAATGCTAAACTACAGCAGGTTCAGGATTCCCTATTGACCCCATTTAATCCTTGCTTGGGATTTAAAGCAGTCTTTCAGTTGATCACTGAATATGTTAGAGAAGCTGAATCTGATCTGCTCTAAACTGCTTGTTGAGATTCTGAGACCCAATGATGACCCCCAGCCCCCTCTACCACTGATTAGAACCTGTGCACACACAAGCAAGCATTCAAACATTTCTGCTCACAAAAAGCCTTCATTCATGTGAGAAGAGGGAGCTGAGCTGATAACACCCATCAACCAAATGCACAAAGAAATAAAAATATTTGAAAGAATAATCTATAAAGATAATTAATATAGATGCCGTGGCAGAGAGTGACTGAGCTGTTACTCTAGGTTAGGTGTCACTCTTTCCTGAGGGGATGATTTGAAGATGAGGGTGTATCACTTACGGTCCACCCAGGGACACAGAAACTACAGCAGCTCTCTTACCAGAAATAATTCAATAAAAGGAATTGGTTAAACAAGCACTGGTGAATGGCAATATGAGAAAGGGAACACCGAGGTAACAGGGAATATAATTGAAGGAACAACTACACCCTCAAGGTTAGTGGAAACAAGGGGAAAGGTGTGACACTCCAAATCTAGAAAGCTGGAAGAGGAACCAAGGAGGTTGACACTTCACTGAGGAGGCAGCACTGTGTAGCTCATGTGAGTACCGCAGGTGCTTAGAGGAGGGACTCTCAGAGTTGGACCTCAGACCTCTGAGGAGAGGATGTTGTGTGGCTGCTGCTGGTGCCTCCAAAGGGAATGTCTTAGTTTTCTCTTCCTTTGTAACAGACTACCACAAACTTTGTGGCTTAAAACACTCATTTTCATATCACAGTCCTATAAGTCAGAAGTCTGGGCAGGCTCAGCTGCATTTTCTGCTTGATATCCCATTAAGGTTAAAATCAAAATATTGTCCAGAACACTCTATCTGGAGGCCCTGGGAAAGAATTCCTTCCAAGCTCATTCAAGTCGCTGGTACAATCCAGTTCTTGTAGCTGTAGGTCTGAGATCTGTTTTCTTGCTGGCTGTCAAGTAGGGAGTGTTGTTAACTTTAGATGCTTTCTGAATTCTGTGTTCCCCATCACTGTGCCTCTCAATCTTCAAGTCAGAAATGGTATGTCAAATCCCTCTTATTCCAGTCTCTCTGACTTTTTTTGCCACCAATCAGAGAAAAATCTCTGCTTTTGAGGGATCCTGTGATTAGACAAGGCCCACTCAGACAATCTCCCCTAACACAACCACGGGAGTTTCAGAAACTTGTGAATGGGGGGGCAGAGAATCCTGGGTACTATTAGTTTTCAAGTCCTGTATAACAAGGATCAAAAACTGGGTGATTTAAAACAAGATAAATTTATTCTCTCACATTTCTAGAGCTAGAAGTCCAAATTCGAGGTATTGGCAAGTTTGAATCCTTCTGGAAAGCTCAGAGGGACAGTCTGTTCTATCACTTTCTTTTATTTTCTGGTGTTGCTGGAAATCCTTGGTGTTACTTGGCTTGTGGCTGCATAACTTCAATCTCTGCTTCTGTTGTCAAATGGCGGTCTTCCCTCTGTCTGTCTGTGTCCTCATGTGGTAGCCTCCCCTCTGTGTGTGTCTATCTCTGGATCTTTTCTCCTCTTCTTATTAGAATACTAGTCAGGTTGGATTAGGGCCCCAACCTAATCCAGTATGACCTCATTTCAATTTGCATCTTAAATATATCTGCAAAGACCCTATTTCCAAATAAGGCTACGTTACACGGGTATCAGGGGTTAGGACTGCAACATATCATTCTGCTGATCACTCAACACACAATAGAGACCATCCTTAGAAATTCTGGGAAGAGGAAAGAGGTTAAATCTAGGTGTGGGAAAAGAAGTTGGAAATTGGAGGTGAAACAAAACAAAATTGCTGCTAGAACAATTTTCCCACTAAGTTTAAGGACCATCTTGAAGCAATAGCTAATAAGAATAGGAAACCAACAGTACGAGAGGAATATCTTCTTCTCCAACATGCTAGTATTCATATATCACTTGCTATTGTCAAAAACATAATAAGGATCTACTGGCAAAGAAAGAAATATAGTTTACAGTTGCCCAAGTCCAACATTACATACAAGATATAGGATTATTTTGGAGGGAAGAATCAATAGCTTAATAACTGATACAAAGTGGAAGAGCACCTTGCATTAGGGTTCTTCATAAGGTATATTTATATTATATTATGTATAATATAGGAATTGGTTCCTATAATAACAATAGGAGCCTGCACTTATGGAGGCCAAAAAGTCTCACAGTCTGCCATCTGCGAGTTGGAGAACCAGGAAAGTCAGTGATGTAATTCAGTCTGAATCTGAAGACATGAAAACCAGGGGTGTACCGCCTAGTCTGAAATCAAAGACCCAAGAACCAAGAGCTCCAATGTCTGAGGGCAGGAAAAGATGGGTGTTCTAGCTCAAGAAGAGAGAAAGACTTTACCCTTCCATTGTCATTTTGTTCCATTTGGGCCCTCAGTGGATTAGATGATGCTTGCCCACATTGTTGAAAATGTATGTCTTTACTCTACTAATCAAGTGCTAATCACTTCCAGAAATACACACTCAGAAATAAGCTATCTGGGTACCCCCTAACCAAGTCAACTTGATACACAAAATTAACCATCACCTATCTCAAGCCAAAGAAAGAGGTGATTTAATGGCCCAATATGAACATACTTTGGCAGGTTTAGGTAAAAGAAGTGTGTATAAGGAGTGACTAAGAAATAGAAAAAGAGATCATCTAGGGCTTAGTAAGTGTGGATAAAGAGTTTGCATTTTACTTTAAGTGCTATGAGAAATATTAGGAAGACTTTCAACATGGGATTAATTATTTTATTTATTTTATTTATATTTTTATAAACTTTACAACTATATAGGGGTGAATAAAGGTGGATATTCCCTATAAATATCCTATTATATTCTTAGAAATAAATTTTAATAGAAAAATAATCTATTTTTATTGACCAATAGTGAACAATGAAGGAAAAAGAAGAAAAAGGAAGACTGCTTAGAAAAACATTTCAGTAGTCCAGGCAAAGGGTGACTATACCTTTCTTTAGAGTAATCATACCATTGACTAGATAGCTTTAATTTACCCTCGGCTTAACCTAGCTTTAGACAGGCTGCTGCTTCTTCTTCTTCTTTTTCTTCTTCTAGACAGGAGAGAGGTGGGAAGAGGGGCAAAGAGAGAGGGAGAGAGAGAATATTAAGCAGGTTCCACACCCAGAATGGAGCCTCAATGCAGGGCTTGATCTTACAACCCTGAGATCATGACCTGAGCCAAAATTAAGAGTCAGTCGCTTAACCAACTGAGCCATCCAGACTCCCCTAATTGCACAAGCCTTTTTGTTTTTTTTTAAGGTTTTATTTATTTATTTGAGAGAGAGACAGAGAGAGAGCAAGAGAGAGACCACAAGCAGGGGAGAAGCAGGCTCCCTGCCAAGCAGGGAGCCCGATGCAATGCGGGGCTCGATCCCAGGACCCTGGGATCATGACCTGAGCTGAAGGCAGATGCTTAACCGACTTAGCCACCCAGGCACCCCTAGACAGGCTTCTTCTTGACTATAAACCCCAACCTCCCTTTTCTTAGAATATTTACTTTTGAAAACATGCATTTGTAAATTCCTTCATGGTCTCTTTGAGATATAAATTGTCCTCAATTCAGGAATATATTTTTTTCCAGAATCTGGGAGCTCTCTCTTTGAAATGTAATCAACAAAAAAGCTAGGGCTCTCCTTTTCCAGTCTCTGTGGGAGGGTTGGAACCTAACTTCTTTGATAAGCTGCAATTAGCAAACACAGATGGCCTAGTCACATTGACCAACCTCCCCACTGATGTCTTCCAGGAATTTTCCATTAGGTCATCCCAGTATTTAAAAATCCTCTGTGTTCTGGTTCAGCAGAGTTGAATGCAATCTCTCTCCTATTTTAATACTCTTGACCCTTATTTGCAATAGTCTTTAAATAGTCTTTCCTGTTTAACTGTTCCAGTGCAATTGTCTTCCACTTTATAAATGAAATGATGTGATTAAACTTGGAATATTATCTGGGGTTAGAGTAGTTAATAAATTGGATATGGGAATGAATCAGAGAGAAATAAAAGCTATAACCTAAATTGCTGAATGGCACAACTGGGTAAATGGTTGTCTATTTACCTTAATGAATAAACTTAGGGAGTAAATTTAGACAAGATAATCAGCAATTCTACATTGCTTATTTTAATTTTGAGATATTTATTAGCCTTCCAACTGTTTATATCAGATAAACAATTGACCATATAAATCTTGATTTATGGGGAGGAGCAGAGATGGTAATAACATTCTTGAGTTACCAGCATAGAGATAATATTTGTAACCAGCATATGACCTGAAGTCATTTGGGAAGAATGCTTAGATTAAGGAAAAGGTAGAATAGGGCAGAATACCTGTGGTATTTCTTTCAACCAAGGATTCTTAAATAGAAGGCACATCTTTACTATGCTCAGCAACATTTGCCTCAAGTAGATGCAGAGTTCAGAGGGATAATATAATGGTTTTAGAACACAGGAGTCTGCACTTGGTCTATATTTTCATTTATGCTGTCTTTATTCAATGCCTGGTAAGATACCTTGCTCACAGGATGCTCACAGCAAGAAGTGAGGAGATTATAACCTTTGATTTGGCCTCATGTTTTAATTCATATTTGGGATAGAGTGTTTTAAATGTTCTTATCTAGCTCATTTTTACATTAAAATGCCTGACACCTGATCATAATTAATGGTTTTATTCTACATATTTAAATGCATTAATATTGCACCAGGTCCTTGTTTTATCAAGTAGTCTTTGAAAGGAATGAGACAGAACAGCTTAGTCTCTCCTGCCAGAGTTTGACTTGAAAGGCAGAGGATTGAGAAAGAGGGAATCTGCAAGAAAATGGGGCTCTTTAGCCTAAACCAGCCCTAAGAGAAGTAGTGCTACAAAGTTATTAAAAAAGTAATAAACAGGGGCGCCTGGATGGCTCAGTCATTAAGCGTCTGCTTTTGGCTTAGGTCATAATCCCGGGGCCCTGGGATCAAGCCTGGCATGGGGCTCCCTGCTCGGCGGGAAGCCTGCTTTTCTCTCTCCCACCCTCTCTGCTTGTGTTCCCTCTCTTTCTGTGTCTCTCTCTGTCAAATAAATAAATAAAATCTTTAAAAAAAAAAAAAGTAATAAACAGGGAAAGTGTAGATCAGACACATGGGACACTTATCAAGAAGTCAAATGCTTACAAGTGTCCTTGGAAAGAAAGGTGGGAGAAAAAATCAGCAGAACAAAGTCTCACTCTGAGTATATCATGCAAGTGGACCACACAGAAACCAGCACTTCGCTGACCTTAGAAGAGTTGAAAGAAAAGCTTTGTATTATCAGCAGGATATGCCCTCAGCCTCTGCCTCCACATCCTTCTTTGTTTTAATATTCTAAGCTTAACTGACAGCACTCACCCCCCATTGTCCACCTCTTCTGTTTCTGTTCATGCTCTGTTGAGTGTTTCCGACAAAAACAAACATCAGACTGGACTTCTTAGAGTAAGTCGCTTCTTTACCTCTTAGTACAGTGGAAATTCTTTCTAAATTATGGTATTACCAGTAGTCCAATAGAATACCTCATCATCAGCAAGTTACTAAACTTCCAGCACACTGTGTGTATTTCATGCTTTAGTCTTGCAGAGATTTTTATATTCAGTGTATTCATCTCCAAGGATTTGGATTATCTTTCTTCATCTAATCCTTGTTATTCACTACTTCTTTCCAAATTTAACTTAGCAGGGTGTGCTATATTAGAAGTAAGAAACATGTGTTCTGGTCTCAATTTGAACAATTTCATCCTCTTTGTTCACTGCTCAGTAAAATTCTGTTTTCCCCTTTGGTCTGAAAAACAATATTTTACGAGCTGAATTGTGTCCTTTCAAAATTTCTGTGTTGGAAGTCCTAACCTCCAATACTCTAGAATGTGGCTATATTTGGAAATGGGACCTTTAAAGAGGAAATTAATGTAAAGCAAAATCACATGAGTGGACCCTAGTCCAGTATGACTGGTGTCCTTATAAGAAGGGGAGATAAGGACATATACACACACAAAAGGAAGACCATGTGAAGACAAAGAAGAAGGTCATCTACAAGCTAAGAGGAGAAACCTGCAAATGAAATTAATCCTGCTGACATTTTGATCTTGAATTTCTAGTCTTCTGAATCATGAGAAAATTAATTTCTGTTACTTAAGCCACCTAATCTGTGGCACTTTGTTATGGCAGCTCTAGAAAACTAATACACTATAGTACTACTTCCAGTATGGTGTATTTGCTCAGAATATATACTCTTAAGTCATATTGTCTTTATTCAAATCTTGGTTCTGTCATTTACTTATTATGTAATTATAGAACAGTTACTTAATATGTAAGTCTTAAGCATTTATATTACAAATGATACAATAATTGAAATAATCCATGCAAAGTTCTTAGCCCTTGTGAGAGCTAACCAAATTTTAGCTATCATTATTATTAAACTATTACTGTTATTTAGTAAAAATATTTCTTATGAAAACTAGGATTATATGCCTCAAAATGGACTGAAAGAGTGTAACTTTCTAAAAATGTCAGGAGTTATGTTTTTATAGTTCTATTTTCAAATTTTGCTTCTTGTGAAGTAACAAGCATTTCCAATGTGAATTGATCTAACAACAAAGTTTCTGTCACTGAAAAGTGAACAGGAAGGAGAGCAAGGACAAGTCACTCTTTAAATCTGTTATAAAATGTAAAAGCTTATAGAAATCTCTATGGCATAGATTAAATTTAAAAAAAGAAAAATGATGGCAGAGGCCATCTGATTGACTGCTGTGTTCCCAGTGTCCATCACTCTATTAGGTCAAAACAAATGGTAGGTCTTAAAAATCATGAATTAACCAATGTGAAGAAATTTTACAGGGGGAATGTAGGAGAGCATCATTCTAAAGATTCAGATGAAAAACATATTTCTGGAAATAATTTAGTATGTAAAAAAGAAAAATAATTTTTAAGAGGTGTCACATATACATAAGCATAATGGTATCACTTTATGAGCAAATTTATTCTTACACGTTGAGGCCACTAAAATATCTTTCTTGGTACAGGCAATTTGGATCCACATCAACAGACATCTTGTTCTTTCATGCCACTATGCCTAATAATACTCATCAGAGCTATGGTAAGATATTTGTCATGTGTTTATTTCGATGAAATTTCTTTGAATAGAATGACTTTGGAAGAAAATAAGTATGTTTTACTTGCCTTGCCTATGGATTCCTCTTGATATAGATTTATAAAAGTAATATCATGTGTGATAGGCAGAATAATGACCATCCAAAGGTGTCTATGCCCTAATTACTGGAACCTGTAAATATGTTAGATTACATGGTAAAGGAGAATTAAGACTGCAGATGGAATTGTTTGCTAATTGGCTGACCTTAAGGTAGGAAAATTACCTGACTTATTTGGGTCCTTAAAAGTGGAAAAGTGAATCAGAAAACAGAACCAGAGAGATGGTAGCATGAGAAGCACTTGGCCAGACATCACTAGCTTCCAAGATGGAGGAAGAAGGCCATGATATAAGGGATGTGGGTGGTCCCTAGATGCTGAAAGGGGCAATGAAACCGTTGTCTCCCAGAGCCTCTAGAAAGGAATATAGCTCTATCAACACTGTGACTTTAGCCACCACCCATTTCAGACTTCTGAACTACAGAACTGTAAGATAATGAATGTGTGTGGTTTCAAGCTGCCAAATTTATGGTAATTTTTTTTTTTTTTTATCATAGCAATAGAAATAGTGCACATGGCTTCCACCCCACATTAAAATACTTGCATTCTCTCCTATAGAATACAGATTCATTTTTTAAGCTGGCACTTTTTGGTATGCAGTTTGATACATTTTATATAGATTCAAAATGCCCCCAATATTGCCAAATTCTATCAAATAGTTGATCTATTGAATTCATATTAAACCAGCCTGAGGCTGAATGCTTAATAGATGATTTAATAACTATGGTCAATTAATATTGCTAAAGAGGAGCGCCTGGGTGGCTCATTCGGTTAAGTGTCTGACTCTTGATTTTAGTTCAGGTCATGATCTCAGGGTTGTAAGATGGAGCCCCACATTGGGCTCCACACTGGGCATGGGGCCTGCTTAAGATTCTCTGCCTCTTCTTCTGCCCCTCGCCCCTACTCTCTTCCTCTTTTAAAATATATATATATTATTTAATATATATAATATATCGATATATTATATATTGATATATAATTATTTATTTAATATATATTAATATATATATTACATATATATATAATATATATATATAGCTAAAGATTCTTTCTCCTGAAACTATGCTATTCTATAGTAGTGATTGAAAAAGAGAAACAATGAGACACTAATTAAAGGAGATTAGGAAAGATTTTATTTAGTATTATTGCAACAGGTAAAAGAGCTGAGCTCAATTCCAAATATAGCAGAGACACCTGGGAATTTATAATCAAGAAACAGAGTGAGGGAGTCAGTGAGTAAAAAATTACAAAGAGGAGACATCAAGGGTTGGGGATTCTTACTAAACTGGCCTAACAGGACCGTTGCTAAAGGCAGACCATGGACTTAGACCTTGAGGTAGGGAATGGGAAACACATATCAGATATCAAGAGTGATCAGATATCAAGAGTGGTGGGATGACTTAGGATTCTTGCCAACACTGGGCGCACCAAGGACAGAGATAGAAGACAAAGTTCTAGGCAGGTGAAGAAGAGAGCTTAGAGTAGCCATGGCCACTAAAGTATGGCCATGGAAAGAGTCTTTGACTGTTATCAAAATATTCACCATGGTAAACTTATCTGTCTTGAAAATAGATGTCATAAAAACTAAGAAAGAATTACCTCTATAACACATAGGCCAGCTCCATTCATTAAAATATTATGTAAGCCATTGTTATGGATTGAAGGTCATGTGTTAAAAATCTAATCTCCAGTGTGATGACATTTGGGGGTGGGGCCCCTGAGAGGGAATCAAGTCATGAGGGCAGAGCCCTCATGAATGCAATTAGCACCCTTATCAAAAAGGGCCAGAGAGATAGCTTGCTCTGTCTTCCACCATGTGAAGTTATGACAAGAAGTCAGTAGTCTGCAACCCAGAAGAGGGCTCTCACCAGAACCTGATAATATAGGCACCCTGCTCTCAGACTTCCAGCCTTCAGAACCATGAAAAATAAATTTCTGTTGTTTACAAGGCACCCAGTCTATGATACTTTGTTATAGCAGCTGGAACTGATTAAGACAGTCATATACGCACATTTACATTTTATAGTAGCAGCATTAAAAATATAAACAGAAACAGATACATTATGATGACTAATATATTTTATTTAACACATACATGCAAATACTATAATTTCATTATGTGATCAACATTAATGAGATATCTTACGTTCTTTGTCCATTGTAAATCTTCAAAATCCAATGTGTATGTTTCAATTATAGCACATCTAAATTCAGACAAGTCATATTTCATGTACTCTATGAAACCACAAATGGCTATTGGTTACCATATGAGATAGCAAGGTTATAGTATTGTCAGACAAAAGTAATGGATTTGTTATCTCATTCTGTCTTTATAGTTTTCAAATATATTGAGCGAGGTAGTCCCTTTCAAATAATCTAGAGAGAGGTAATTTGAGAGTTAAGAGCTTAATGTAGAACCAGACCCCCTGAGTTCTGGAGTCTGTTCCATTTCTTTCTGGTTGTGTGATCTTGTGCAAGTTATTATTTCTGATTATGTTACTATATTTTTAAAATGGGAATAATAATAATATTAAGATTTCATAGCATTGTTATGAAGATAATTAGTGGTCTGTCACTAACGGAGTGCTGCATGTGTTAACCTTTTTTCATTGTTGAGCAACATCTAATAGATCTGGACAATTTACTAGTGACTATATATAAACTTTTTTGTTTTGTTTTGTTTTTTTAAGAAATGAACATTTCAAATCTCTCCAGTTTTAGGCAACCAGAGCTATCTTCTCCACCACAACAGGTATTGAATGTGTCCTTTCTCAAACTCTCCCACCCAATGTGCCAAAAGTAATATTTGATTTAACCGCAATCTTTTTTTTTGTGCACAAAGTACAAACTCCAACTTAGTCACTGATATCCTAGTATAAACATTGATTTTTATTTTTCTCTTTCAAATGTATTTTTTATAACTTGATCAATTCTGAATGTTCTTTCTGATAGCCTTACAAAAAACATTAATTTTGTATCTTCTATATACCAGATGTTATGCCTGACCCTAGGCATGTAGCTGTGAACCAGAAATGCACAGGTTTAGTGTACAAAAACTTGAGACTTTGTTTAACCTATAGAGTACTAAAGAGGCAATTCCGATGTGTTCTGTGAAACGCTCTTAGGAGCAAAATTTAAGTGGCTGTCTTTATCCATTTAGGCTGTTATAATGAAATACTATAGACTGGGGGGCTTATAAACAACGAAAATTTATTTCTAATAGTTCTAGAGGCTGAGACTTCCAAGATCAAGAAATCAATAGACTTGGTATCTGGAGAACGGCTGCTTCCTGGTTTATAGATGGCAGTCTTCTTACTGTGTTCTCACATGGAGGAAGGGTCAAGGAAGGGTCTATGGGCACTAATCCTATTCCTGAGAGTCTGCCCTCATTGACACAACCACTTCCCAAAGACCCTACCTCCATATACCTACCTTAGGTTTTTAGGTTTCAACACATGAATTTTGGAGGACACAAACAGTCTATAGTAGAAGCTAAGGGAGCCAACAGAAGGACCACCTAATCACTTAGACAAAGCAACAGCAACAACAACAACAACAACAACAAAAACACCAAAAAAAAAAAACCTTTTACTTCTTTTCCCTGATCCACTTTGAATTCTTTTAATATCAGGAACATGCAGCAAAAAGTCCTTTCTGCAAACAACCTCTCCCAACATTTATATCACCTCTATATTTCCTAGTTTTATCAGAGAACCATTACAAAATTCAGAGCATTCTACCCTTCCTAATTTATACTGATTTTTGGATATCCCAATTATTTCAAATATATTAAGTATGTCTACTTATAATTGTACTTCTTTACAACTTAAAAACTGTATTTATTCAGTCAAAATAATGTATGAACTATCTACTGTATATCCCAGATTGTGGGTAGCTAGGACACTCAGTGAGTTCCAGTGGCTATTATAAATGCTGAACATAGCATCTCTCAATATATAAGGTAGCTGTAGGTCTTTTCTCTTTCAGGAAAGGGATCACAATTGCCATGAACAAGAAGAAGGTCAAGAAAGTTGACCTCTGTTGTAGGGGTGCATATCTTCTTCATGCCTAGAAGCCTGGGAAGCTTCATTTCAATCTGTAGAAAAGCAAGTGGATGCTTTCTTAGTCTCAGTATAACAGAATATTTTTTACTGTGGTATCAGCAGGTACTATTTTGATATGGAAAAGAGAGAAGAAATGGAAAGAGAAAAGGCCTATTTCAGGAGAAAGATTCTGAACGGATGTGTGTTTTATATGTGTATGAAAATCAGAATCACTGATAGTGGCAAAATGGTTTCATGAATGACCCTAATTAAGTACCCCCCTGTAGTTATTCTCTTTTCCCTGAAAATGTCTAGTCCCCTCTCAGTCTGACACTGGGACTGGCCATGTGTTTTTCTTTGTTTAAAGGGGTATTAGCATACATGGTAGCAGCTTACAAATATATGTTTGTTTTTGCATTCCCTTTTGTAAAATTTGCTCACTCTTGCTTCTCACCACAACTACTAGGACATGGCTGGCCTAGCATGTTGCAGGTTTAGACACATGCAGCTTAACTGACTTTCCTCAGTTTTTCCAGCCAAGGCCATCTTAGATAACCTGACAGCCAGTTTACTGCCAAACTCATAAAAGTACACTGAAAGAACATGAAAAAACAATGGACAGCAGATTTCATGGAACTTGAGATGGTATGCTAACCTCTCCCATTCATGCTCTGGAGTGGTCTCAGATGAATAACCTACATGTAGCTAAGGATGCGCAAGAAAATATATTCCTTTTTTTTGAGACTGATCAAGGCTTTTAGGCAGAATCTCTACATTAGTTATAATAAAGGATGATTCCTTTTCTTGATCACTATTTCCATCTGTTCCTCTGAGTCTGTTTTATACTCTGAAAGACAAAATTCAAATTCAAAGGTTACTTTGAAACTCTAAAAGATGGGCAGAATTAGCTGGGTAGAGCTAGCTTTCTCAAAAGAGATCCACACATAAGCAGGTTCTGCAGCAAAGAACGAATAGTGCAATTCTACTCTTACTTGGCTTATTGTTTCCAGATCCTTGTTATTATTGGTGTAAGATACTTGTTTGGAACACCTGCCATTGAGTATATCTCACAGCTATACCCAGAGATGTCACATCAGGCTGACATGGCAAACAAGAGTTGCATGGGAATTTGTAGGGTTAAAGCTTGGCCATGAGCTTTTTGTGGACAAGGGAATAATTCTTTTCCCTTGTCCATAATAAAGCTGTATGTGAATCCTGGTATGCCATTTCTAACCTCCTCACTTCAATGAAGAAGAAGAGCACCAGCCTGAAAAGCAGAAGAGGGCATCTATCTAATATATATAAATAATTACAAGGCGAAAAGAAGTCTTCACTCTCTAAAAGGAAGATGACATACGGCTAATGGATGCCATCATTGCATGTGCAAGTGTCAAGATATCACTCTAGAACTCTGGCCTATTTTCCCCACCTTTTGCATTTATCATTTTCTTTAGAGATTTATAGTCTCCGAGTTTCAGATTTTGGAAGTGTAGTGGCTATAACCATGAATAAAATATACTGGTGTACAAGTTATTAATCTCATGCTATTCTGGCACTTGTGTGGGGTCTAGCTGAATTTAGATGATAGCATATTCATTCTGTACTGCCTCTACTTAAAACCCTTTCTCACAACTTTTTAAAATAAGCTTTGAATACCTGCTCTGGAATTTTAGTAAGTTGATTCCTTTTCTCAGTGATCTGAAAGATTGCAATGGGTAATGAGAAATGTTCACTCTTGGGGGGAAAAAAAAAAAACCCTTTCTATTTAAAATGTTTAGAAACTAGTTTTCATCTGAGATGGGGACAAGGATTAGGATCAAATGTAACAAAATGCAGTAGTACATATTAAGTCAATTTTACTGTACAGCAGATGGGGAGATATAAATTCTAAATTATTTTAGGTGCAGAGCTTAAAACATAACATACTCATAGTTTTCAAGTGAGATTAAATTTTAATAATATTTCTTTATAAATATGCTAGAATCAAAGCGATTTAGATTCTGGTACTATCGTAAAGATGAATTTTCAATTCATTTTTGGTTATTGTCAGTTGCAAACTGCATATATGAATTTCTCCATTCCAAGAGCTTTCCAGTATGCAAAGATAAATATACAATTATAATACTATAAGATAAATATAGAATTATATGCAAATTTCTTGCATATTTTGAAAATATATATTCTTTAATAGAGTTTTTAAAATGTGACATAAAGATATCTTCCTAAAATGCTGTGTCCTCATAGATTTTTTTATTTAAATATTCTAAGTTTTTGGTAACTAAAAGCAGTAGCATCTTTAAAAAATAGAATCTATAGAAATGCATGAGTTCTTGAAAATGTTGGTGTATGTTATTTCTCTTTTTAAAAGTAAAATGTATTTACCAACGAGTTAACAGGTAATTTTACTTCTATGGCTATGTGTATTTTTAAGATTTTATTTTATTTATTTGAGAGAGAGAGAGAGCATGAGAGGGGAGGGGTAGAGGGAGAAAGAGAAGCAGGCTCCCGCTGAGGAAGGAGGAGCCTAACGCAGGATCCCAGGACCCTGGGATCATGACCTGAGCTGAAGGCAGACCTTAACCTACTGAGCCACCTAGATATCCTTATATTTTTTTTAACTGGAATTGGTCTTATGCTGGTGGAATATTTATTTTCATCCTTCTTGAACAACCTTCTGAACCAATTTTCAATCAGCCTTTGGAATAATCCTGCTTCATTTACTAAGAACATTGACATCACCAGATCCAGGTATTTTCCATTCTATTGTTGCATTTGTCTAGAAGGTAAGAAAATTCAGAAATGCTTTTATGGGAAAACATCTATATTGTGGACTTAAAAAAGAAACGACGACATCCTCACCTGCCACTAAATACTTCAAAACCTTTTGTTCTATTGTCTCTTATTTTCAAAGTCATCTCTCTATATTCTATTTTGTGAAACCACGTGTTTTCTTTGCCAGCCCTTAGGTTCCCCGCAGCAGGGTCAGAGGTGAAAACGAGAAGCCCAGAAGAGACTTGATCCTTTCTGTCCACTTCATTTTCCCAAAGCATCCTTCCAGCAGGGCTTCTTCAACTCAGCAGGGTATTTATTACAAAAATAGCGGTTAATTTCAGTTTGTAGGTTTTCCCCATACTTCTAGAACACACCCTATCAAAAGCTTCTTGAAGCTACCAGCAAGCCAGCTCCTCTTCCTCAGAGGTCTGGCTGTGTCCAGAGCTCCATTGGCTCAAGTTCAAGCACCTAGGCTGGAGCACCAGCTGAGCAAGACCACCCTCCTTGGAGAGGTCTGAATCCCTGTTTTGCAGGGTTCCTCTTCCAAGCTTTAATAATCCAAACCTCTCCCCTTTCTTTCCCTCTGTCCGGTTTCCTGCAATTACTACCCTTGTATTACCATAGTGTACCCCTTTGGCCTTTTCAGCTCTCTGATACCTAGTTAACGATTCTTTAGTTTAAATTTTCAGTTTGTGTAACTGGGATGGATTCTGTCTTCTGACCTTATTGGAAGGTGCAGAAACAAGAAATACTAATCTGTCTGTTTTTCAGCCTTAATTTTAAAATTAAGACCTTAATCTTAAGAGTTATATTTATCCTGGTTTCTAAAGCATTATTGTAAACACACCCATATTGTGAGTATTGAGAGAGTACCACCTCAAAATAAATGAAAGAACAGATATCAGAATATAATGAACTGTTCCTGTACACTAGGCCCTATGTTCTAGATGTTCCCTTCATTCATATATATTATCAAACTCAATGGAAAAAAAAGATTACCCACAGATTAGAGATAAGATTATTTTAAAACTTTGAATTCCAGGGCACCTGGGTGGCTCAGTCGTTAAGCGTCTGCCTTTGGCTCAGGTCATGGTCTCAGGGTCCTGGGATCGAGCCCCACATCGGGCTCCCTGCTCAGCGGGAAGCCTGCTTCTCCCTCTCCCACTCCCCCTGCTTGTGTTCCCTCTTTCGCTGTGTCTCTCTCTGTCAAATAAATAAATAAAATCTTAAAAAAAAAAAAAAAAAACCTTTGAATTCCTTCTAATCACAGGAGTCCATAATTCAGATAAAAATATGTGCTTAACCTTTGACACAAGTAGAAATTCAATAATACTAGCAATAATTGCAAAAGTATTGCTAGCTACCATGTATTGAATATTTATTTCTTTGTAAGCATTCTATTAAGTGCTTTCCATCCCTTATTTCATTTAATCTTCAAAAAACACTTAAAAGAATAACAAACTTATTGTTATCACCATTTTCAAAGGCCGTGTAGATATATCAAATAATTTACAGAAGATTACACACTAATTGACTGAGACAGTATAGGAATCCAGGTTTTGTTTTCCGTTTTTTTTTTTTTTTTAACTGCAAAATCTGTGGTTTTGAAAATCATATTTCAATTTGCTTTCAAATTATATGGCTAAGGAGAAATGGATTTTTACTTAGCTTCTAAAAACCTTTTGGGTTCCGAGCGATGTTGAGCACTTTTTCACGTGTCTGTTGGCCATTTGGATGTCTCCTTTGGAAAAATGTCTGTTCGTGTCTTCTGCCTATTTCTTTGCGCTTCCTGTATGATCTGTTGTCAGCAGCTACTCTCATTTCAGTAAATTGTCCAGTGTCTCTGGCAGAATGGTCCAGTGTTAGTCCTGTTGCTCTTAATTTGGACCTGCTTTAGGGTTTCTCTTTCACCTGAACTCAAAGCCTACTCCTCATTTCTAGAGCTGATATTCCTGCAACTATTCCAAAGAACTCTACATTTAATTATGCCCCTACGTTCACAGAAGTTAGCAGCTGCCAAGAATATCTACAGTCTGCTGTGTGATCTAACCAAAAAAATGGAACTGGGGACATCCATTCATATTTTGGGCCCAAGGGTCCTAGTAGTCCATTTACTAAAACTAATTCTTATTACCATTCCTGCACTTAGGTGAGAAATGTGAGATTTAGTGTTTGTATAATTCTTGAGATGATTAATGGTGTAAAAATCAATGAAATTGAGTGCCTAAGGTAGGTTTTATAATTTTGCTTAGCATAGGTTTGTGTATCAATTTAACATATTATATCAATTAGCATCAGTTAAATACCTGTATGTACAGAGTATTGTAAGGGATCAGAATATGCTTCCCCAAAAATGCCATTTTGATATAAGGATTATTTTGAGCTGAACACAATTGGGAAATGCAGATACTGAAGAAGCTCTCTCTCCTCTCCTTCTATTTGCCTAAAAAGGGGACTTGAAACCACTCTACACTCTCATCAGCCCAGATACAGCACTGAGAAGACTCTACACACCAAATCTTATGCAAATGGCCCTTCTCTTCCATTAATTTCTTCTATGTTTACCTCCCCACAATTTGCCCCCCCTAAAAACCTAAACTTCTTTTTCTTTGTCTTGTTACTTTTCTACAAATTCATTGTTTTTAAAGATGCTAAATAAGCTCCATGTTTTAACCACCACTTTGAGATGCCCATTGAGTTTCTCCCACGTGTATTCATGCTGAAGGTGTTAGCAAACTGTTTTTTTCTTATTAACTTGTTTTTTTGTCAGTTTAACTGCCAGGGCCCCAGCTGGAGAATGTAGGAGAGTAAAGGAAGTTTTCGTTTGTTTGTCTGTTTGCTTCCCCCCCCATACTAGTAAAAGTGTTTACTTAAGTAAAAAAACTTGAGTTCACATTGTCTTCTGCCTGGTTATAGAGGAACATGTCTGACTCTGGATGTCAGACATATTATATAAAGAGATGTAAAGTGCTAATATTTGGGACCATCATTTGCTAAAATATTAAATTGTCTTTGGTAATGACCACAGAATACTCTTTTTAAACAATATTTTATTTTTTATTTGAGAGAGAGAGAGAAAGCACACAAGCGGGGGGGTGCTTGGGGGGGCGGCAGAGGGAGAGGGAGAAGCAGACTCCCTACTGAGCAGGGAGCCTGATGCAGGGCTCTATCATAACCTCTTATCTGACTGAGCCACCCAGGCACCCCAACCACAGAATATTCTTAAAGGAAAATATTGAAAATGTATTTCAACATATTTTTTCTGGCTAATAGAACAGGATAAAAATATTAAATGACCCTTGCCAGGATAAAAATGTTAAATGGCCCTTCCTTGGGAAAAAAAAGTCATGAGTTATTATAAGAACTAGAAATCAATGAAAGGCATGGTATTACTCCCCTGTAGAGACACATCATGCACAGGCCATTCAGATAAGGTACGACTTCTGGACAGGAAGGTAAAGCAGGTATTACTGTGCATGGAGCATATTAATCCTTGGTGGCTTACTCTTATACCGGAAAAGGAGGGGACGAAGGGGTATCTGAGAACCAGAAGACAGGAGCTCGGGCATTTCAAAGGCGGGGTGGGGTGAATGGTATTTTATGGTGGTGTAGTTGTGTTCCAGAAAAGGAAACCACAAGGTATCTGACTTGAAGTTTCAAGTATATGATTATATGGGTGCTCGTGTCCTGCTGTTCATCATTTTCACAAGATTCAGTATAAGAAGAAATGAACTTTCATTGGAGCCAAAAGGGACTAAGTTTTCATCTAAGACAGAATGAATTGACAGCAGGTTTTAAAACTTGATATATGTGGCGAGGGACATTGTGTAACTAAGTATGGCACAGACTACATGTGGTAAAGAAGTTTCCTGAAAGAAAAATTACTTTGGATTGAAACAAGCAAAGAAGACTTTTTATGGGCCATAAAATGTGACCTGAATTGTGTAATAAAAGGTGATCTGAGAATGTCACTGAAATCAAAATCATCAGGAAATAAACAAGACAGGAAAATATTTAGAATTTGTACTAACATTTATTGATTTTTCACATCTTAGTAACTCTTGAGTGATTTTTATGTGCCAGCACTGTTCTAAATGCTTTATCTATATTAAATCATTGAATTCTCACAACAGTGCTATGAAATTAGTCAGGCCCTACTATTATCATCACTTTGCAAATGAGAAAATTTAAGCACAGAGGAAATAGTCTGGTGATCGTTATTTGGCTACTAAGTTGCTGAAATGGGCTTTCTTCCCTGCTAGCCTGGTTTCAGAGGCCAAGGCCATAACCCTTGATACAATGTGTTCTCTTTCCCAAAAGCACACATACCCATGTCCACATACTAAATTAGACACCCAGACATCCCAGCATTTAGGATTTCCTCTACGTTGATTTCCAATTTAAGAACACTTTTGTTATCAGAAGATGTGATTACTTTAAATACTGAAAGGTACATAGAGGGTTCTTTTTTTTTTTTTTTTTTTTTTTAAGGATCTTTTCATTGTAAAGGTCTTCAGAGATAAAGGAAGCAAATGAAGCTGAATTAAAATAATCATTCTTACCGCTAAAGCAGGAATACTTTGAAGACAGTGAAAAACTGACACGTGCGTTATTTTTCCTCCATTACCACTTTCTCCCTTCCCGTGCATATATTGTATTATTTTGGCTCTTGGTATATAGATATAGTTATTTTCAGCAATTTACTTTCTTTGTTTCATCTTTTTTGAAATATGGATTTAGAGCTTCCATGGTCATTTGTCTTTCAATCTGTCATTCAGTCTCAAATATTTAACTTCTTAATGTCCAGTTAATATTTGATGCTAAAAAAAAAAAAAAAAAAGAATCATGCCAGAACAGACATTGTATGTACATAGTGCTGTAAATGGATGCTCAGAAGGAGACAACGTTCTTTTGCTACTTGCTACCAGCACGCTTTATATTTGGCCTCAATACTAACTCCTTTGACTGCATATCTCAACATGGTTATCTGATTTTGCCTTCAAGTTCTAAGGTTAGTTTTTCCCTGCAAATCTATTAACATAGTGCTTCTGAGAAACTGTTTGAATTACTATTTCTTTCTTTGCCTTGAATTTGCAATTACAAATTCCACTTAAAAGGAACATGTTGCCCCAACGTACACTACAACAGCCCTAGAAGCTAGAAGCTTGATAGTGAATTTGCAGAACAGATGATTTACACAAACAGAAGCAATCATGCATAAAAATGAAGCCCCCTAATGCATCCCTCAGCCCATCAAAAAAATAAATAAATAAAATAACTCTCTTATTAAGACCTTCCATTTGAAATTGTGTCTTTGTCACTTGGGGCAGAGTCTTTAAAAAGTGAAACACTCGACTTACCTCTTCATCCCAGCTAGATTGCCAAATTCCCTGGTGGAAAATTAGGTAGTTTGGAGAGTATATTGACTTGCGCAGATGAATACGCACCCTAATGGTCTGAGGAGTTAGTATGCTCTAACACCCTCCTGCTGCAAATTGGCTCTAGGATGCCCTAGTGACCCAAAAAGGTCCATGTTCAAGTGCATCTTTTAACACCTAGTGTGGGAAGGATTATTTAACCACCTTAGAAAATTTAAATCACTGACGGTTCTGTTGTCTAAATCATCCTCAAGGGGCAAACAACAATTTTGAAAGCTGCATTAACTCAGTAGAAAAACTTATAAAGCAATCCCTAGGGGCCGGAAGAAGTTAATGCCCAAGTTTCTGCTAAAGTCAAATCACCTTTTTTAGGGTCAGGAACATAATAGGGTCTTTGCTTCCAGGTCAAAATGCACAAGGGCACTCAGTAACGGGAGGAGGAGAAATTGGATGATAAGGAGAGGTGCCCACAGAAATGATGGCATTTCTTCCAGCACCATCTTCAAGGCTGAGGTTGTGAAGGTATTATGATTTGGTGGCTTAAACATGTTGGTATGCTGAGGACTTTTAACTTCTAACCTAGAATAATTTGACACTGTGAGGAAAAGAGCAAATTTTCCTATTTTGAAATATGTAGAAACGAAACCAGCAGCTCTGTTGATGCTACAGCTTATTAAAGATGCAAATTAAAAATATCAAAAAGCATGGAGATTTGCTTAACCTTTTACCGAGTGTAAATCTTTAATCTGATCTTAATATGAACTTCTTTGATTTACTTAAGTTTAATAACACACCCAACTTGTGAGGTGTTAACAGTACCTTTAGTGGTCAAGTGTTGCATTTTAGCATTGATAGAAAAAGGTTAATTTGAAATCTGGTCAGGAAATCATATTATATTACACAACATATATCTGCTTTAGTGAAGAACAGACAAACTGCAAATGTCTCAGAGGAAAAATTCTACTGAATTAAAAGCAAAAGATTAATGTACTTGGAAATGAATTTGCATTCAACTGTAAAACAATGCCATTATGCCATTTTTTTCATTCTTTTTTTTTCGTAATGTAAAGTCATTTCTGAGGCTCCTGTTACTAAATTAGAAGGTTATGTAATGCAAAATGGAACTGAGGACATTTGGATTAAAACAAAAAATCAGTAGGAAGTTTTATTATAAACACTAGCTCTCACTTAGTATTTTATTGTTCCGTTACTTTTGAACTTTTTTTTTTCATTCTACAATAAACTTAAATTAGCCATGCTACATTAAAAATTTAAAATATACAATGCAGGAAAACAGCCACTGCTATAGCCTTTAGAATATGATTTAATTTAGCAATTTCAGAAGTAGCATTAATAAAAACAATATAATATCCAAATGACAAGAAAATAAGGCAGTCCCTCATGCTTGTACAGGCCATTCCTTTCATCTTCTCTAAAAATTAGACTCACAAACATGTCATAATTACTTGAAATCGTCTGAAGTATCAGGAAGAATAGTTTAAAATCACTTTATCACATGCCAAACCACAGTCTATCTCTGACAATGTAAATTAGTCACTACTAAAAATAAGGGATGATGATTAATTACCTGAGAGAACACCTGCCAGATTACCAGTCACTGGAACCAGATTTTTTACTGAAACATACCCTGCAATAATTTAAGTACATGCTTCATCACTTCACCTAGTGTAAGACACAATCTGTAAAATAAATAAAATATTCTTTATTCTGCTAACAGAATAAACAGGTAAGTGAACAATTCTGTTAATGAATATCTACATATAGCAAATGTTAATTTCATCTATGTCTTATACTCTCTCAAAGATGGCTGGTCAGGGCAGTTTATATCATTGTCAAGTATGACTTCCATTCCCTTTTGAAAACTCTAATTTGGTCCCCATACCCCCAATCATTTAAAATTATTTTAGACTTTTTTTTTTTTTTTTTTTTTTTTGCATTCAAGGAGAACTCAGTCCTTCCAGTGAGAAGATCGTGATATACTCATCAGGTTAACGTATCCACATTCCTGGGATAATATCCAGTGGTGTGGATGACTGATTTTCTAAGGATCTCTCTTGAAATTCAAATAGGTTTTACATTCTGACAATTGAGCCTTTATTTACTTGAATTATCAGATAAATACGAAATCTTCGGTGATTCTGAGCTAATTGAATTTTGGTCTCCAATTCCTAATGCATTCAATGAATAAACATTTTATTTCTATAGATTTGCAGTTGTTTACTGTTTCCTGTAATAAAGAATTCTGCTAATAACAAAATGCTGCTTTTTGAAATCTCTCTGAAGAACAATGAAAAATTTTGCGGGAAAGGTTTTTCTTCAGGAAATTATTTAGCTCCTATTGATGGAAATAGATTCCATCTCTCCAGGGGTTTTCCTCCTCCCCTATCCCCATCAATTTTTCACAAAGTACCTAGAGCAATTAATGAATAAATCAGATTAGTTCATTCCACCAATCAAAACTTTTCAAAATCGCCTCTGATTCAGTTTATAATGTTCTACAAAATCCTTAACATAGATTTGGTGGCCTAGGATAATCTTTGCCATGTCTACCTCTTAGATTTGATTTTTAGCACTATTTCTCCTAACTAACTGAATAAAAGCCATGCTGGTCTTTAACGTTTACAAAATGCAAGGCCCTATAAAATATTTAGATGTGACATCTATTTCCGGCCCTTGAACTGTTGAATTCTCTTCCAATAGTCCTCCACTCTTGACCTGTATAGTTAATACTTATCCACAAGTCCCCTTTTTATTTTTTAATATCCCCACCTACATACCCCCACATCCACCACCATCACGATCACCACTAAAATCCTGTTTTGTTTTCACAAAACTGTCTTTTGATGTAAAACAGAAAAATGCATGATATATTTATTCTTCCTTTATCAAATATACAAATGCATGGGACATCTATATTTATTCAGGTCTCTGTTAATGTGTACCAATTTTATAGATTTATCACCAAATAAATATAATGAGAATAGAGAAGAGAAGTATGAAAGAAAAATAACATGCATAAAAACTTGAGGATCACTCAGACAAGAAGAAATAGATAATCTAAATTGCCTTACATCTATTCAGGAAATTGAATCAATTATTAATAACCTTCCCAAACAGAAAACACCTGGCATGGATGCATTTGCTTGTGAGTTCTACCAAATATTTAAGAGAGAATTTATCTAATTCCCTACAATCTCTTTCAGAAGATAAAAGCAGATGGAAGACTATCAAACTCATTCTATGAGGCCAACATTATCCAAATACCAAAACTCAGACAAAGACATTACAAGAAAAGAAAATTGCAAACCAATCTCTCTCAAAAACGTAGATGCAAAAACCCTTCACAGAATGTTAACAAATCGAGTCCAACACTGTATAAAGGGAATTAGACTTGACGACTAAGTCAGATTTACCCTGGGTATACAAGGTTGGTCCAATATTTGAAAATCAATTAATATAATCCATCACATCAACTGGCTAAAGAAGAAAAACCATATGATCCTATCAGTAGAGGCCAAAAAAAGTATTTGACAAAATCCAGCACTCATTAATGATAAAAACTCTTAGTAAACTAGGAATAAAAGGAAACTCCCTCAACTTGATAGAGAATATCTATTAAAAAAAAAAAAAATCCTCACAGCTAGCCTCATACTTAATGGTGAGAAACTTGAAGATTCCCACTAAGCTTTATTCATAATCACCCAAACTTGGAAGCAATTGACATGTTCATTAGTAAATGAAGGGCAAAAAACCTGTGGTACATCTGTATATGTTATTCAGCACTAAAAAGAAAAGAGCTATCAAACTTTGAAAAGACAAGGAGGAAACTTAAATGCGTATTACTAAGAAAAAGAAAGAAATCTGAAAAGGCTACATACTGTATGAGTCCAATTATATGACATTTTGAAAAGACAAAACTATGGAGACAGTAAAAAGATCAGTGGTTTCCAGGGATTAAGGGGAAGGGACAAATAAATAGGAGGAGCACAGAGGATTCTTAGAGCAGTTAAACTACTCAGTATAACACTATAAATGTGGAGACATGTCATCCGACATTTGTCCAAACCCATACAACACACAATACCAAGAGTGAGCCATAATGTAAGCCGTGGGCTTTGGATGATCATGATGTGTCAATATAGGTTCATCAATTGTAATAAATGTACCACTCTGTGTGGGATGTCAGATGTCAACAGTAAGAGAAGTTGTGCATGTACTGGTATAAGGGGTATATATGAACTCTCAGTACTTTCCATTCAATTTTGCTGAGAACCTAAAACTGCTCTAAAAAATTAAATTTATTAACTAAAATTATTAAATAAAAAGTTAATTATAAACTTAATTAAAATAAAGTTTATTAATTGAAAAAAAGACCACAATGTCTTTTTAGGAGAAACAACAAAAATACTTTATTTAAAAAGAGGAGCATGGGGGGTGCCTTGGTGGCTCAGTCGGTTAAGCATCCGACTCTTGATCTCAGTGTTGTGAGTTTGAGCCCTGTGTTGAGATCCACACTGGGTGTGGAGCCTATTTAAAAATAGAACAAGATAAATAAAATAAAGTAGGAACACGGGAGTATGTCAGCAAGATATTCCCTCATTTGCAAAATATGTAAATAAAAAAATAAAGGTAGGCAACAACACCTGAACTCGGTTACTGAAGCACATACTGAAAACAAGGCAGTTCAAGTGGGTGAAAACATGACGAAGAAACTGATGACATAAGATACATCAATGGAATTATAGAAATATAAGTGAGTCAGATAGTTAATCTCCCAGCTAGCTGTTTTTCTTAAAAGTATTACTCAACCTTTGTAGCCTAATAAATACATGAAATAAAGGGATGAGCCAAATCATCTCCAAGCAACCCCCAAGCCCTAAAATTATAAAATCTTACACAGGTGTTCCTTAAGATCTACTAAGTTCCGAAAGTTGTGAAATATAATAGAAATATGACTCAAAGTATAATATGGGAAGATAGTTCACAGAATAAAGGTTCTAAAGAAAATAAGATATGTGAAATCTTTGTTGAAAGAAAGAGGATGAAAGAGAGAAAGTCTTGGGAAAAAAAGATGAAAATAATGTCCTTAGACAATGAGAAATGGAAGGGTAGTTTGAGATGAGGCCAAAGTGAAAAGACAAAGAAGAAATATTAGAGAACAATGCTGTTAAAGGTCAATTTAACCTTCACATCAAAGTTTAACTCAATTTCCTGGATACATTTTGAGGTTAGTAATGTCTTATTAACTTAGTTTTCTCTGACTGCAGCTAGAATCTTAATGTGATTCTTCCGAGTGCTGAGCACAAGAAGATGGGTAACTGGCTCACAGGTATTTTTTTCCCCCCACAGGTATTTTTGAAGGTTGTCGGTCACATTCTGTCAGCCGTCACCACAGCAATCTCCTCAGATCTGGAGGATAGGCACACACCTAAATAAAAGTCTAATATGTCTGATACATTGCAATCCTTCATATGCTATGAGGAAGCCTCTCATTTGTCCTGCTTCATTCACAGCTCACTGGGCTAGATATTTTGGAGGGAGCAACTGCAATTTTTTAGAAAGCACTCTGGCCTAGAAGTTTCAAATCTAAGTCATGCCTCAGCTGCTTATTAGCGATGCAAATTTTTTAAAATTTTATTTTATTGTCATAAGAACCCAGCATGAATTCTACCCTCTTAACAATTGTTGAAGTGTACAATAAGTTATTGTTGACTATAGGAACAATGATACACAGCAGCTCTCTAGAGTTTATTCATCTTATTTGACTGACTTATTTCACTTAGCATAAAGTCCTCAAAGTTCTCCAGGACAGACCATGCGTTAGGTCACAGAACAAGTCTTAACAAATTTAAAAAGCCTGGAATCATACCAAATATCTTTTCTAATTATAATGGAGTGAAACTATTAATTTATAGGACAACTGAAGAATTCACAAATATGTGGAACTGAAGACACACAGCTTTTCCCCAAGTCACTTGGCTCCCACGAACCTAAATTTCTTAATCTGTGAAACTCTGCCCTCTCATGGTTAAAGTCAGTTTGGGATCTCTAATGACTTAATGCAAATGAAATGGAGCTAGGGAGAATGCACGGACTCGCTGGGTCATCTGTCCCAGAATAGATACATGGTACAACAATTATCCAGTTTGAGTCTTTTCTTGGTAGCCACATCTTCATGAGAAGACATTCTTTTAACAATGAAGCAATTTAGGTGGCCACATGCATGACTGTGCCAGAAACTTGTAAATTCACGAATACGTCATTCCTGCCACTGAAATCTACATTCCTGATCAGCAAATTAAATTCTGAGGAGGACAGCCTATAGAAACAAAGTAGTCATGTATGCCTACATATGGGTGAATTTCTTCAGATCCTCTGCCGATAGCAGTTTTAAAGGTGGAATAAGCAGAGGAATCTTTGGGTGATAAGGCAACTAAGGGAGACTGGGGAACACTTTTCATTCATGTGATAAAGTCAGTGAGAGTAGAGACTGGTGACAGCAACAATAGACCTTCCCTGCATCCAGTTTTCCTGGTTAGCCTGCCTTGCAACCTGCTTTCTTACCCGCACTGGGAGATGACGAGTTCAACGGAAATTGAAGTGTTTTAGAAAAATTCTAAAATAAACCTCAAATACTTGTTTAGAGGATCCAAGTAGTAAGATGTGACAATGGATGAAAATCTGACAGTTAAAAGTGGTATCATTCCCTACAAGAGCTTTTTGAAAGAGATTGCTTTTATGTCAGGAAGCTACCTTCTCAAATTTGAGTCCTTCAACTGGGATTGTTGAATCCTGGTTTACCAGTTCAGTTCAAAATGCAAGATAATATGATGCAGATCTAACCCAATTAAGTTTCAAGATGAATGCTTCCATTGCATTAATCATTGTGCTGGGAGCTTTGGTAGTTCCTTATATATATATGTTAAGATAATAGTGAATTTTGTTCTGTTTTCTTGGGCTGCCTGAAAAAATTATTCTTTCCATATCATCTACATTTCATATTTTAGCCCATAATTTGAGGGTATTTTCTGGTCACAGTGCAAGTCTATTTGGTAATTTTGGTAATTTGCCAAATCTGGACATACTACTTATCATAGGCTTCTTCTATATTAACTTGACCAGGCACTCAGGAAAACTCTCTCAAAATTGCCTCTCCTGAAAAGCTATACAATTTGTAGCAAATGCTCTGTCAATTTTATAACTTGTAAAAAGTGAAATGAGCACGGACATGATGGTAGCAAGATGAAAAAATCATGGGCAGACATTACTATTGTATTGTTCCTGTCAGAACGGCATCCACTCTGGTTATGCCCAATGTAATTACATTCACTATAAATAGTTGATCTTCGTATCATCTTTTTATCTCTAGTGCAAGCCTTGTGTGAGACCCAGTTATTGTAGATGTTGTCCACTGCTTTGAAACTCCATCGGGCTGATGGTCAAAGATAAGGAGTCACAACTCTGTGACAGGTGCTAGAGCCTGTGGACTTCTGTGGTGACCCAGAAACGATCTTAGCAGCTGCTTGGATGCCTGCACAGAATGAAGGTAAATTTGGACAATTTAACTGACACCATTTCTTAAGGCTGGTCTAAAAAGAAACTCTGCTTGTAACACTAACAGCATTTGCTCTAGAAGAAGTAAAATTAGATACTATTCATCCAGGGGTGCCTGGGTGGCTCAGTCGTTAAGCGTCTGCCTTCAGCTCAGGTCATGATCCCAGGGTCCTGGGATCGAGTCCCGCATTGGGCTCCCTGCTCAGCGGGAAGCCTGCTTCTCCCTCTCCCACTCCCCTTACTTGTATTCCCTCTCTCGCTGTGTCTCTCTCTGTCAAATAAATAAATAAAATCTTTAAAAAAAAAAAAAAAGGTACTATTCATCCAGGTGACAAATACTATTGACTTTATACTATGTGTCAAGCAGTGTGCCAAGCACCTGGGACAAATGCAAGACAAAATTCTCTGACCTCAGACAGTTGTAGTTTCCCAGGAAACAGATATTAAATAAAGACAAATATGAAAATATATGTCTTGGTATTTTTATTATTCATTTCTACATTCCTACTCTGTGCTGTATATTTTTTAAGGGACACCATCTTTTATTTTTTTAAAATTTTTTTTAAAGATTTTATTTATTTATTTATTTAACAGAGAGAGAAAGAGAGAGAGAGAGAGAGAGAGATCACAAGTAGACAGGCAGGCAGAGGGAGAAGCGGTTCTCCGCTGAGCATGGAGTCCGATGTGGGGCTCGATCCCAAGCCAAAGGCAGACTCTTAACCGACTGAGCCACCCAGGCGCCCCAAGGGACAGCATCTTTAACACAAAGCTACTTTGTTTGGTTAAATTGTAATAGCCTTTTATTTCTAAATTGTGTTTTCATTATTAGTTTAGAATAAAACACACAGCATACACTTTTTTTTTATTTACCAACAAATTATTGTAAAGAAACCCTATACTCATTATCATTTTTCCCGACTTTACATTTTAGTGACATAAACTCATTCAATTTACTTTTTATTCAAAAATAAAAATTTTGATATATAACCTACATGTAAATAATCTGTTTTAAGCATAAAAGTTCAATGAACATTGGCAAACATACACCACCACCACAATCAAAATACAGAACATTTGCATTAACCAAAATGTTCTCTTATGTCCTTTTGTAGTAAGTCCTCACACCACCAACCCCAGGTAACCATTGATCTGTTTTTCTGTCACTGTAGATTAGTTTTGCTTTTCCTAGAATTACATAAAAATGAAATCATCCAGTGAGTACTTATTTGTGATTGGCATTTTTTGTTCCGCATATTTTTGAGATTCAGCCATGTTCTTATGTGAATATGTAGTTCATTCCTAATTATTTTTGGGCAGTCAACCAAGTTTGGATACAATACAATCTGTTTATTCTTTTACCCATTGATGTACATTTGGGATGTTTCCAATTTCTATTTTAAACAAATTGTCATAAACATTTTTGTAGAAGTCTTTGTAAGGACGTATTTTTGTGTTTTCTTGGGTAAATAAGAAATAAGTGTATAAGAAATGGCCAGACTATTTTCAAAAGTGACCATACTCTATACTCCCACCAACAACTAATGACTCCATCTTTGGCCCTCCATCTTGCTTATGTCCCCACAATGACCTCCCTCAGGGCTACATGTTCCAGGCCCCTTGGAAGTTAATTTATGCCCTGACCAGAACGCAGGGTCTGCTTTGAGCTTTCCTAAAGTGGCATGTAGATGGCACCACTTTAGATAACTAGTAGCTTCCGTCTGGTGCACAGATGGCGCCATTTTAGGTAACTACCCTTTGAGTTCACCACAATGTCCCTAGATCTATAAAAGCTGTGGATTAAGGTGAGGACTTCACAAAGAATAGCTGTGTAGTGCCTGGATTGTCACTCGCCCAATACCGCCTGTCAGTAAGTTACCCTTAATAAAACTGTGTAAATACTATGGAGTGGCTTGCCTTGTTTTTCAGCCTCAAGTGCTTTCTCAGTCTGGAGATACTTTACTGTTCCTACTCTACCTTCTAACAATAGTGTATGTCTCTATTTATCTTCTTTAATGTCTCTCAACAACTTTTTGTAGTTTTTAACATAGAGGTCTCACACATATTTTATTAAACATATTCTTAGTTTTAGATATTATTTTGTGATGGTAGTTTGTGAACCTGAGGAATCTATAGTACCAGTTATTCAATCAAACACTAATATAGGTGTTGAAAAGGAGGTATTTTGTAGATGTGATTAACATCTACAACCAGTTGACTTTATAAAGGCAATTATCTCGGATAATCTTATAAAGGAAACTATCCTGATCCAATCAATTGAAAGGACTTAAAAACAACCATTTGTTTCCCTAGAGGTTACAACATACCCTCTTGCCCTTCCTGATAGGAAGTCCTATGAATTTTGGACTTGCCTAGTCAGTTGCATAATCATACAGGCTAATTTTCATTCTCTCTCTTTTTCTTTCTCTCTCTCTCTTCTGCTTCTGTTTCTTTGGTAGAATCATGACTGATGCATATTGTAAATCCTATTAAACTTACTCAAGTTACTTATTAAATCTACAAACTTTAAAAAAAAATTTCTTTAGGATTTACTATATACATTGTATATATAAGATGATATGCTCTTCAAATAAAGATAGTTTTAGTTCTACTTATTTTTCCACACATTTTACACTTTTTCTTCCCATATTGGCTATCCTAGAATCTCGTTGTATCAAAACACTGGCATTGTAATCCTCCTACCTTGATAAGAATTGGTAACATCCAGGGAAACATTTGGTAAGCTGTTTTTACCTATTCTGTTACTTAGCATAAAACTACCCCCTCAATTCTTCCTCTTTAACATGTAGTCAAGTGGAGGACCATTCATGCCAGTTGAGCATAAAATTTAGTCATGTTTTTCCATAATGATTCCCATAATATTCCCTCAAATCCCATTAACCAGCATATGAGGCCCTTAATTTTCCTTTTCCTAAAAGTCATGCCATTGTCAGTATCCCATCCTCCTCACCAAAAACTGTCAAAATTGTGAATGGTCTGAGATCTTACCCCACTTGTCAGCTATCAAGTTGGTCTGATATGGTTTATTGGATACTAGCAATAGTCAAGTCTTCTAGGTCAAAGGACTTCATTACTCACTATAGCAATAATCAGGGCATCAGATTTCTGTTGTGCAAGTTCTGTTAAAGTAATATGTGTGTGTGTGTGTGTGTGTGTGTGTGTATGACATTGTTAAAGAACAGTAAAGCAGAGGGGCGCCTGGGTGGCTCAGTCGTTGGGCGTCTGCCTTCAGCTCAGGTCATGATCCCAGAATTCTGGGATCGAGCCCCACATCAGGCTCCCTGCGCAGCGGGAAGCCTGCTTCTCCCTCTCCCACTCCCCCTGCTTCTGTTCCCTCTCTCGCTGTGTCTCTCTCTGTCAAATAAATAAAATCTTAAAAAAAAAAAAAAGAACAGTAAAGCAGACTTTATTCCAGACAATTACAGTATGTGTAGGGATTTTGCAGTGGAGACAGCTTGGGCACACCCTCCAAATGCAACCAAGAAAAGTGGAAATGTATAGCTAAGGGATAGGAGGAGGTAGTGGATGGAAAAATCACTAAGAGGAAACATCAGGGGAAAGAAAGAATTATGACTAAACTGATCTAACAGGATTCTTGCTAAAAACTGGACAATGCAGAGACAAACACCGAAGTCCAAAAATCAGAGCCTAGTTGAGAAGAGATTTCAGAAGAGTCTAACTAGATTTTGGTCAAGGAGAAAATCTTTGTCAGTTCCCTATGTACTGTTACCCAAAGGGAAATATTAAGAGGCCTAGGTGACATCCAAACACACTGTGAGTTGCATTACGGGAGAAGGAGTGTAAATATTAGGGAACTTGAATCTTTTATAATGGAAGTTGGTATGTCTATTCTTACGTTAGAGAGAGACACTATCTATTAGAACTAGGGAGTAAGTAAAACTTCCTTTTGCTCCAGAAATACTATTTTCCAAGGCCATTTGTTAAACAAATATCTCTGAAAAAAACAGAACAAAAAGCAATTGGTGCTTTTGTTTGCAACAGATGCAAACATGTGAGAAATCCATGGAGAATTATCTCTCAACAAAAATCGTATAAATATTAATAATGCAAACTTAAAATCTATATTAGAAATAACATAGCCTATTAATTAGACACTAAAATTACATTAAGATATTGATAGCACTCATTCGAAAACATACATTGGTTAATTACCATGTGCTGAGCATTCCTACAAATTCTTCAGGTGGATATTTGAAAAATATCTGAAACTGATATTTGAAAAAAAAAAAAAAATTCAGTATTGCCCTTAGACTCACACAAGAGAACAAGGCCTCTTGGAATCCTCAGATATCACAAACAAAAATATAAATAAATGTACTGAAGAACAAAAGGTTGACTTTTTACTTGGAATCTGGGTCTTAGGTGTGGTACAGAGAACACCTATAACCTTACATAGCCTGTTTCCTCATTAACACTCATTAGGCCTTAGTAAAATAATGCCCCATAGCTGTACCCTGTATCCTCCAACAGAAAGGCAACTTTTCCAAACCCTATGAAAGTGTTTGTATTATATTGTGTTAATTTGGAAGACATAAACTGTTTCTAAGTGTAGAGAGGATTGAAGGGAAGAATCTCATAACAGAAAAAAAAAAAAAAATAATGCATTTATTTTTATATAACAAAATAAATCACTTTCCAGTCATGAAAGAATTTTTATTCCTTTTCCTCTTCCTTTTTCCTCTCCTCTTCCTCTTCCTCCTTCTCTTTATGTTTTAATTCATTGTGAAAGGGGGGAATAAGTTAACTACACATTTGCAACTGTTTCACAAAACACTGAGGAATATTTATAACATCCAATAAATCATAATTTTTAAAAATACGTATTTGTATTTTTCTAGACAAAACATGTAAAACATTATGCTGAACCTTTACATTGTCAACTAAAGAGATATTGAACATTATTCATAATTTTCATGTATAAATATTCAATAGGGTTTAATTAAATATTCAAAAAAGAGCAAAACTAGCTTAATTTACTTCAAAGGTGGACACTCTTAATTATAATTTTGACTTTTAATTTTAATAAAATTTTAAAAAATGGAACAAAACACTTTAAACATGAAAACATTTTAAATATTTTTGAGTTTAACATTGACTTTAATTTGCCTTTCTCGTTAAAAAAATTAAATATTTGTATATTTGGAATAGAATTACATTTAATTTTTTAAACTTTTACATCATCACTATCAACTGAATATAACTTATATGAGAATCTTTGTTGTAACAAAATAATTTCTGACATTGTTAAAACAAAGGCAAAAAATAATATTCACAGAATAAGAGCATAATATTTTATGAATTATTTATATCCTTATTACCCATTCAAATATCACTAGCCAATCAGCCAAGTACAAACACGTGCATAAGAAATATTAAATTCAAACCTCTTTGATATTTTGTAACTTTAAATCATATAAAAATGGCTTTCCACATAGATTTATAAAGCTTTAACTTTCAAGAAATGAGGACAGAATAAATTTCATTTAACAGTTTGTTCGTTTTATTTATAAATACTAAATCTTTAGACACATCTTCCGTGGACCTTCATGTTTACTCTTGTCATTTACTCTGCAAATTTAGGGGTGGGCCTGCTGGTGTATCATTTTCTCCCTTCTAAGGAGGAAAGCATATTGCATGCCAATGGGAAGAGAATTGAAAGATGTGGATTTCAAAGCATCTGCTGGTTTTGGGATGAAAAACCCGAGGTTGATGGTCCACTGGTCAGTAGAGAGCATCACAAACATAGGCTATGCAAAGTCAAGCAAGGATGCCTACATGGGCCACTGAGCTATACTGTTCTGAATCATAAAGTGAGACAGGTTCTATGAGGGAAGTTAATATATGGGGTAGGAGGGAAAGCAATAACCAGTAAATCCCTTCATGTAGAGATGCATGTATAAATGTTAAGAGAAAGACAAGGAAAATAAGGTTTATTTCTTTTTGGGTAATGGAGTCATAGCACCGAATGGTACATCTGTCAAGACAATCCATCTCTGAGCTAATTTTCTGAAAGCTAGAGTTCAGATACAGAAGTGACTATATAAAATGTAGGTCCCATTTTCCCCTAAAAGCCATACAACACTCAGCACCTCATATTTCATGTAATAGGTACTAGAATAATTTCATTTAAACCACTAAGTATATGTTGCCTCACTTAAAAGTGTTACACAAATGTGAATAAGGTGTGACCCCAGCTCTCAGAGAGTTTATAATCTGTTAGAGACATGTGCACAGGTAACTTTAACTGAGTTTGAGCACTGCTAAAGAAGAGTGATATAGTATTTTACAAAAAATAGGAGAGGTTGTAAATAAAATCAACTCATATAATTAGTGAAGTCTTCCGAAAGGGTGATATTTCACCTGGTAAACTGTTTATTAGACAGGCTGAGGATATATTTTAGAAGGAACAACACCTACATAAAAGTCCAGTTTAAGCAAGAAATGGCTAGCGTTGTAATTTGTCTAAAAGGTAGAACATAATAGGGAAGACATTTTTGAAATTACTAAAATCTAAGGAATAGTTTATTATAATGCATTTTAGTAACTTCTTCAGGCATGTCATGCATTTTTTATCGTCTAAAGATATGTTCCAAGTCTATTATCTCATATTTCCTCCTCACATTTCACTTCATTTTCCATTGAGATATTTTTTAAACCAAGTCATACTATTGGAAGGGATAAATTAAGTAGTCGTAAATTCCCTCACCTTAAATCTTGGGCATTTCTGACTCCTGCCAGGATAGTGAGTTACTACTGGCTGCATAATCACTTCTCAAAAGGAAACTAAAAGGGTAACAACAAACAAGGATTCTAGAAACTAGTTGAGAAAAAAATGACCAAGATCTCCCTAAGACAATTTAAGGATATCTGATACACAGCTGTAATATGCATCTATATTTAGTGCACCTGTCTCATATATTCCATATGTCTCACATCTGTATGTATTAGGTACCTGCATGTATTATGTACTCATATGGATTATGTAAGGCAGAGGGCAACCAGTAGGTCAGGATAGGAATAGATATTATTGGATATGCTGGCTATGTTGAAATGAGGCTTTTTGAGTTTTTATGTTGTCTTACATTGCCTGCAGAAGATCACTGCATGCATCTTCACTGCTGAAATCAATAGCAATAGCCCAAATTATGAGCTAACTGCATATAATATCAGGCAGCCCTATATGGGGGAAGAATGGATGAAAACATGAAATATGTGTGACTGCCTAGCTGCCTTCTGAATTCTCATCTATATGATCTCACTCTAGTCTCTAAGGATTTTTAGATTATAAATAAAGCAGTTGCTTCTAAGGTTTAAAGGTAAAAACCTCATCAAACAAGTTACTTGGCAGAGTGACAACAAAAATCCTGTCTTATGTGTGTGATGTCTATGCCTCTCTGTTTTCCATGTCTTTAAAAACACCAAAGCAGACACAGATTGGAGCCTGGGCTTCAAAATAAGTCCCATGTGTGGAATAGCTGATTACTCCAAGGGCAATGTGAAGTCACATCAAAATAACTAGGTACCAGGAAAAAATCCTCTGATCCATCTGAAGCAGAAATGTTGAAACCAATAGATCAGAATTTAAAATAAATAAAATCAATGCACTTAAACAACAACAAAAAAAATGATTTTAGCAAAATGAAGTAAGAATGGGAAATATAAAAGAGAACCAAGTAGGAGAGGGAAAAGATGGACAAGGAGTAGGGGACCCTATGCCAACTGGTCCCCAGAATTGAGCTGGATATCTACCAGACCACTCTGAACATCCACAACATCAGCCTGAGATGTAGAAGATAGATCTGGATCTCTACAAACAGAATATTGCAGGCATTTGGTTTTGAGCTACAAAGCAGGAAGCTGTGATTCTGTGGGCAGATATGGGAGGATAAAAGGAAGGGGGAGGGAGCGGAGCCATCGGGATCCTACACCACCAGTGAGTGATAGCCTCCCACGCTGGGGATGAGGCACAGACTCACAGACTGGTAGCAACGGGGAAAGGACTTCAGGGCAGCCCCCTGGACAGAAATCCAGAGTGGCAGGGCCACCCGGGCAAACTGCGGGTGGCTGGCAGTTTTAGAGGCACAAAGGGCAGACACCTGCTCCAACCTGGAGGCAAGGACTGGGAGCGCTACTGAGGGAAGCACAACCCAGGACGTTGCAGTTTAGAGCAGCACAAACAGAAACGAAGATAGTGTGGCCCTGAGAGCTCACTGAAGAACAGACTGCAATCTCTCTGCGCTGAGGCAGAGGGTTGGAAATGATCTCTTCTGCTCTGACTCTCAGAAGAGAAGTGGGAAGCCACCAGGGTAAGCTGCCAGAGAACAAAAGCCCCCAGAAATCGGTTTCCACTGAGCCCATTCCCCGACGCAGGGGCAGGGGAACTCTGCCCAAACAGGGTTGCCTGAGTAACAACGCAGCAGGCTCCTCCCCCAGAAGACAGGATGGGAAAACAAGAGACCAGCAACCCAAAGGTCCCTATAAAACAGGTGCATCTTGCCTGGGTTGTGGTCAATAATTTGGACTCTATACATTACCTCAACCACCCCTCAATAGAAAGACGAGGAGGAGGAATCCCCAAAATAAGAAAGACTCAGAGACTATGACTTATGCCACAGATTTACAAATGGATTCAGATACAACCAAGAGTCAGAGATGGAATTCAGGGTAGCAATTGTGAAGACAATAGCTAGAATGGAGAAATCAATTAATGGCAACATAGAGTCTCTAAGGGCAGAAATGAAAGCTGAATTAGCAGAACTGAAAAATGAGAAGAGATCCAATCTAATCTAGATATCTAACAGCTAGAGTAAGCGAGATAGAAGAAGGAATTAGTGATTTAGAAGACCAATTAATAGACAAGATGGGAAAAGGGAGGCCAGGGAAAAACAACTCAGAATCCATGAAAATAGAATCAGAGAAATAAGTGACACCATGAAACATTCCAATGTCAGAATTATTGGGATCCCTGAGGGGGTGGAGAGAGAGAGAGAGGATGAGAAGATACATTTGAGCAAATCATAGCTGAGAACTTCCTTCATCTGGGGAATGAAACAAACATTCATGTCCTAGAGGCAAAGAGGACCCCTCCCAAGATCAAGGAGAACAGGCCAATACCCCGGCATGTAATAGTAAAACTCCCAAATCTTAGAACCAAGGAAACCATCTTAAGGGCAGTTAGGGGGAAGATTCCTTACGTACAGAGGGAGGAACATCAGAATAACGTCAGACCTATCCACAGAGACCTGGCAAGCCAGAAAGGGCTGGCAAGACATATTCAGGATACTAAATGAGAACATACAGCCAAGAATACTTTATCCGGCAAGGCTGTCATTTAGAATGGATGGAGAGGGGCGCCTGGGTGGCTCAGTCGTTAAGCGTCTGCCTTCGGCTCAGGTCGTGATCCCAGGGTCCTGGGATCGAGCCCCGCATCGGGCTCCCTGCTCGGCGGGAAGCCTGCTTCTCCCTCTTCCACTCCCCCTGCTTGTGTTCCCCTCTCTCACTGTGTCTCTCTCTGTCAAATAAATAAATAAAATCTTAAAAAAAAAAAAAAAAAATAGAATGGATGGAGAGATGCAGAGCTTCCAAGACTGGCAGAAACTGAAAGAATATGTGCCCACTAAGCCGGCCCTGCAAGAAATATTAAGGGGGGTTCTATAAAAGGAGAAAGACCCCAAGAGTGATAAGAACAGAAATTTATAAGGACAATCTATAAAAACAAGGTCTTCACAGGCAATATGATGACAATAAATTCATATCTTTCAATAATCACTCTCAACGTGAACGGCCTAAATGCTCCCATAAAATGGCACAGGGTTGCAGATTGGATAGAAAGACAGGACCCATCTATATGCTGTCTACAAGAGACTCCTTTTGAACCTAAAGATACATCCAGACTGAAAGTGAAGGGATGGAGATCCATCTTCCATGCCAACGGACCTCAAAAGAAAGCCTGGGTAGCAATTCTTATATCAGACAAATTAGATTTTAAAGTAAAGACTGTAGTTAGAGACACAGAAAGACAATATATAATTCTTTTTTTTTTAAGATTTTATTTATTTATTTGACAGAGAGAGACACAGCGAGAGAGGGGACACAAGCAGGGGGAGTGGGAGAGGGAGAAGCAGGCTTCCTGCTAAGCAGGGAGCCTGATGCAGGGCTCAATCCCAGGACCCTGGGATCACGACATGTACTGAAGGCAGACGCTTAATGACTAAGCCTTCCAGGCACCCCGGACACTAGGACACTATATCATTCTTAAAGGGTCTATCCAACAAGAAGATCAAACAATTGTAAAAATCTACACCCCCAACATGGGAGCAGCCATCTACATAAGCCCACTGTTAACCAAAATAGAGTCATATTGATAACAATACGTTAATTGTAGGAGACCTCAATACTCCACTCTCAGCAATGGACAGATCATCTAAGCAGAAAATCAGCAAAGAAATAAGAGCTTTGAATGACACGCTGGACCAGATGGACCTCATAGATATATACAGAACATTCCACCCTAAAACAACAGAATACTCATTCATCTTGAGCACACATGGAACTTTCTCCAGAATAGACCACATACTGGGTCACAAATCAGGTCTCAACTGATACCAAAAGATTGAGATTATTCCCTGCATATTCTCAGACCATAATGCTTTAAAACTGGAACTCAATCACAAGAAAAAATTTAGAGGAAATTCAAACACTTGGAAACTAAAGACCACTCTGCTCAAGAATGTTTGGGTCGACCAGGAAATCAAAGAAAAACAATTCATGGAAACCAATGAGAATGAAAACACATCAATCCAAAAACTATGGGATACTGCAAAGGCGGTCCTAACGGGGACATACATAGCCATCCAAGCCTCACTCAAAAAAATAGAAAAATCCCGAATTCACCAACTAACTCTACACCTTAAAGAACTAGAGAAAAAGCAACAAATGATGCCTAAGCCACGCATTAGAAGAGAAATAATTAAGATTAGAGCAGAGATCAATGAATTAGAAACCAGAAACTCAGTAGATCAGATCAATGAAACTAGAAGCTGGTTCTTTGAAAGAATTAATAAAATCGGTAAACCACTGTCTAGGCTTATCCAAAAGAAAAGACTAAGGACCCAAATTAATAAAATTATGAATGAAAGGAGAGAGATCATGACTAACACCAAGAAAATAGAAACAATTATTAGAAATTGTTATCAACAACTATATGTCAATAAATTGAGCAACCTGGATGAAATGGATGCCTTCCTGGAAACCTATAAACTCCCAAGACTGAAACAGGAAGAAATTGACAACCTGAATAGGCCAATAACCAGTAACGAGATTGAAGCAGTGATCAAAAACCTCCCAAAAACAAGAGCCCAGGGCCTGATGGATTCCCTGGGGAATTCTACCAAACATTCAAAGAAGAAATAATACCTATTCTCCTGAAGCTGTTTCAAAAAATAGAAACAGAAGGAAAGCATTCAGACTCAATCTATGAGGCCAGCATTACCTTAATCCCCAAAACAGGCAAAGACCCCATCAAAAAGGAGAATTTCAGACCAATATCCCTGATGAATATGGATTCCAAAATCCTCAACAAAATCCTAGCTAACAGGATCCAACAATACATTAAAAGGATCATCCACCACGACCAAGTGGGATTTATTCCCGGGATGCAAGGGTGGTTCAACATTTGCAAATCAATCAATGTAATAGAACACATTAATAAGAGGAGAAAGAAGAACACATTAATAAGAGGAGAGAGAAGAACCATATGGTCCTCTCAATTGATACAGAAAAAAACATTTGACAAAATACAGCATCCTTTCCTGATTAAAACTCTTCAGAGTATAGGGATAGAGGGAACATTCCTCAATTTCATAAAATTCATCTATGAAAAACCCACAGTGAATATCATCCTCAATGGGGAAAAACAGAGGGCCTTTCCCTTAAGATCAGGAACACAACAAGGATGCCCACTCTTGCCACTATTGTTCAACAAAGTACTAGAAGTTGTAGCAACAGCAATCAGACAAAAAAAAAAAAAAGAAATAAAAGGTATTCAAATTGGCAAAGAAGAAGTCAAACTCTCTCTTCACAGATGACATGATACTTTAAGTGGAAAATCCAAAAGGCTCCACCCCAAAATTACTAGAACTCATACAGCAATTCAGTAATGTGGCAGAATACAAAATCAATGCACAGAAATCTGTTGCTTTCTTATACACAAACAATGCAACTATAGAAATAGAAATTAGAGAAACGATTCAATTTACAATAGCACCAAAAACCATAAGATACCTCGGAATAAACCTAACCAAAGAGGTAAAGGTCTATACTCTAAGAATTACAGAACACTCATGAAAGAAACTGAAGAAGACACAAAAAGATGGAAAAATATTCCATGCTCATGGATCAGAAGAATAAACATTGTTAAAATGTCTATGCTACCCAGAGCAATCTATACCTTCAATGCCATCCCAATCAAAATTCCAATAACATTTTTCAAAGTGCTGGAACAAACAATCCTAAAATTTGTATGGATCAGAAAAGACCCCGAATCGCCAAGGAAATGTTGAAAAAGAAAAACAAAGCTGGGGGCATCACGTTGCCTGATTACAAGCTATATTAGAAAGCACTGATCACCAAGACAGCATGGTACTGGCACAAAAACAGACATATAGACCAATGGAACAGAGTAGAGAGCCTACATATGGACCCTCAACTCTATGGTCAAATAATCTTCGACAAAGCAGGAAAAAATATGCAACGGAAAAAAGTCTCTTCATAAATGGTGCTGGGAAAGAAAATATACAGAAGAATGAAACTCGACCATTCTCTAACACCATACACAAAGATAAACTCAAAATGGATGAAAGACCTCAATGTGAGACAGGAATCCATCAAAATCCTAGAGGAGAACATAGGCAGTAACCTCTTTGACATTGGCCACAACCATTTCTTTCAAGATTCATCTCCAAAGGCTAGTGAAACAAAAGCAAAAATGAACTTTTGGGACTTCATCAAGATAAAAAGTTTCTGCACAGCAAAGGAAACAGTCAACAAAACAAAGAGGCAACCCATAGAATGCGAGAAGATATTTGCAAATGACACTACAGATAAAGGGCTGGTATCCAAGATCTATAAAGAACTTCTCAAACTCAACACCCAAAAAACATAATCAAGTCAAAAAATGGGCAGAAGACATGAACAGACACTTCTCCAAAGAAGACATGGCTAACAGACACATGAAAAAATGTTCATCATCATTAGCCATCAGGGAAATTCAAAATAAAACCACATTGAGATACCACCTTACAACAGTTAGAATGGCAAAAATTGACAAGGCAAGAAAAAACAAATGTTGGAGAGGTTGTGGAGAAAGGGGAACCCTCTTACACTATTGGTGGGAATGCAGGTTGGTACAGCCACTTTGGAAAACAGTGTGGAAGTGCATCAAAAAATTAAAAATAGGGCTACCCTATGACCCAGCAATTGCACTACTAGGTATTTACCCCAAAGACACAGATGTAGTGAAAAAAAGGGCCATATGCACCCCAATGTTCATAGCAGCAATGTCCGCAATAGCCAAACTGTGGAAAGAGCCGAGATGCCCTTCAACAGATGAATGGATAAAGAAGATGTGGTCCATATATACAATGGAATATTACTCAGCCATCAGAAAGGATGAAATCCAACTTTTCATCAACATGGATGGGACTGGAGGAGATTATGCTAAGTGAAATAAGTCAAGCAGAGAAAGTCAATTATCATATGGTTTCACTTATTTGTGGAACATAAGGAATAGCATGGAGGACATTAGGAGAAGGAAGGGAAAAATGAAGGGGGGAAATCAGAGGGAGAGATGAACCATGAGAGCCTATGGACTCTGAGAAACAAACTGAGGGTGTTAGAGGGGAGGGGGGTGGGGGGATGGGTTAGCCTGGTGATGGGTATTAAGGAGGGCACGTACTGCATGGAACACTGGATGTTATATGAAAACAATGAATTGTGTTTCACTACATCAAAAACTAATGATGTATTTTGTATGGTGACTAACTTAACATAATAAAATGAAATTAAAAAAATAAAAGAGAACGAAGTAGAAATGTTCTGCTTAAATTGCACAGCATTTGAAATTGTACTGGTTTCAATGGACATCTTAATAAACTCACCTTAAAAGAAAGACAACATAAGACAATCTTATCTGAAATCCAACATCACTAGTATGCTATTTGAGCCATCCTCATGGTTTTCATAAAGTGATATACACAAGACAAAAAATAAATAGGTAGATGATAGAAAGTTAGGTAAAGACAGAGATGTATGAAAAATTGTAGGGTATGTAAAACTGGAAAATAAATGAGTGAGTTTCAAGATTAGATTGTGGAACTTTTAAAGAACAATAGCAGAAAAAGATAACATGATAGATACATAGAGATTAAGATGTACTTATATCCAGATGATCCAACAAGAGAAAGTAATTTTTAAAAAATGAAAAAATATTTAAATATTAATGAACACAAACTTTCAAGAATGAAAGAAAATAAACATTTTCAAACTAAAATGATTCATAAGGTCCAAAACATGATAAAATTTATAAAGTAAAGAAAAAAATAGAAGATTATTCTTAAAGGAACAAAATCAGATTTACCTTAAACTTCTAAACAGCATATCTAGGTATTAAAAGATGATAGGTTAATATTTATAAATCACTGAAGGAGAGAACATCGAGTATAGAATGTTTTATTTAGTGATGTTTCATTTGTTTATAAAAGTACAAAATATTATCATGCACAATTGTCCTGAAAAAGTTTTCTAGGCATAAAATGGTCTCTGACACATTATAACAATGAATCAAACTGAGATTCTTTAAAAAAAAAAAAAAAAATTATTTATGTATTTGACAGAGAGACACACAGTGAGAGAGGGGACACAAGCAGGGGGAGTGGGAGACACAGAAGCAGGCTTCCCACAGAGCAGGGAGCCCAATGCAGGGCTCAATCCCAGGACCCTGGAATCATGACCTGAGCCGAAGGCAGATGCTTAACGACTGAGCCACCCAGGCACCCAAACTGAGATTCTTCTTGAGACAGGTGAAGCAAAGATGATCAAATATCTTATTAAATCTTATCCCTGCCTAAAATTAAAAATTAAAAAATGGCTAAAACCAAAAACATAGGAGAAATAATAAATGTAACAAATAAATAATAAAACAGAATGATATAGATAATGTATGCTAAATGAGGGAGAGATTGACGAAAGTAACACAAAGGAATTCTAATATTTTTTCTTCTCCTTTATTAATTTTATTTCATTATGTAAAGGTTTTGGTTCTTTTTAATTTTTTTTTCCACCTCCCTTACTGGAAAGTACTGATACATTACTGCCTTATGTATTAAACACATACCTGTTTTTATATTTTCCTACTGGTTTCTACTGAAAAAAAAACAACAACAACAACAAAACAACAACAACAAAACTAGTGCTTTTTCCACACTTCCTTCCATAGACATCCCAATAGGCAGAATTCTAGGAATATTTTTTAGTAGCTATTCTCTTCTTTCCTAGAACCAGAAATATTATAGCCAATAGATCAGAAACTAAAATAAGTAAAAAAGTTATTCTTTTCAAACTGCATACCATCTTCACAAAAAAACTGGACAAATGGCCAACTGCCCACAGATCTGTTTACTACAATAAAGGCAGAATCTGAATTTGGATTCAGAAGACATCTTATGAAATGCTTCCCTGGCCACTTCTTATTTTCCTGAGGTGGGTACAATTTTCCATTTCCTTGACCCTGGATATCTGTAAAATTGCAGTAAAGATAACTTTCCAGCATGCCTTCCAGAGCTCTTATAGTAATATGTACTTCTAGTTTATAAACTGAAAAGACAGATAAAGATAGGTTGCTAATCAAAGACATGTATCAGTTCCAATATTGCATTAAAGTCAATTTAATTTATATATTGAATGTACCTTCCTAAGTGACTGCACACCAATTATTTAATGATTCTTTTTTTATTCCAAAAATGTCATTCCTGGAAATACCCAGTCCTCTAAAGACCCTGAGGTCAGTTTTGGATTCCTTAAGAAATAGCCACTATTTATGTTTAGGTCTATCATTTAGTCATCCCATGAGAAAAAGATGAACCCTTGGGACAAATTTAGAAAGAAAGAATGCATATACAGAGATATATAGGAAAGGAAAGGGAAAGAAAGAAAAGCCGGAGGCTGTTACTGATATTCAGTGAGATTATCTATGTACGAACAGGTAGATCAGGGATATGGAAGTTCAACAAAGTTCAGAAACGCTCTAATTTGCTCCACAAATCACTCTAGGCTCAGAACAGTGAGTCTTGAGTGCTTCATCTGGCAGCCATTTGCCTAGGTTATGATTTTTATGCTCTTAATAACCCTTAATTCCTTATGAGCCCTATCTCATAAACACACTATATAAATCATTAATTGGGGGTTTCATCATTGTTATTCTACATAGCCTGTTAGCATTCATTGATTCTGTAAAAAGTCTATCTTATTTCCCTTTTTCACATGAACGATTGAACTTTTCAATTTACTTCATTGAGTCCCAGATGTTTATTCATTCTCAGCTGACCTAGCTTTGAATAAACACTGCAACAGTTACAAAACATCCCCATGTTTTTTTTTACCTTGAGGAAACAAAGTTACATATGAACCAGAGTTTACCAATATTGGTCTTCCTCAGTTTAAAATTAAGCCATAGTTTACAAACTCACAAGTATTTTTCTCTACCTCCCATTTCTCTACCACTCCTTTCTGAGAAAGATGCATTATGTAATATCACATCCAGAAAGGGTGTCTGTATCTGTGCTCATGTTTTAGAAACACGTATAAAATCTCAGATGGAGTGATCATATACTTACAGAATCTAATGGGTTAGATTGGGTTAACACCTATTCCCTAGAGGTAACCCAGTTTGACGATAAAATTATGAGGACCATTTATAGAGTGCCAATATTCATCAAGTATTGGTTGGTCATTAAATTTCTTTGTTTTTGTTCTGTTTTTTTCCTGCCAGATAATACAATTAAAAATTAATGGGGTATAAATGACAGCTAAAAATAAGTTATATAGTTAAAGCTCATATCATTCCATAAAGCAAGGAGAGAAATTTATTGAATGCTTAGTAAATATTTATTAATATTACTTTGAAATTACCCATTGATTTACTCATTCACTTAACATTTATTATGTGCATATTATATAGCAGTAATTGTCCTAGACTTTAAGAGTTCAGACAATAAGAAAAAACAAACAACCCTCTATCTCCAAAATTAGGCTCTAACCTCAATAATCTTATTATTTATAATTATATTAAATGTGTATATAGATATATACATATATGTAACATAGTAAACTATGTCTATATATATATATGCATATATGTAATATGTACGAATATACAAACACACATAAACGTGTTCTAACAATTAAACCATATTAAAACTTTCAAATAAAAATTTATAATTGTGCAATGGGAAATTTGGGGAAGGGGTACTTGAGTGGGTCGGAAAGGTCTTCAGAAAGGAGAATCAGGAAGGTATCGAGGTGAAACTTAAATAATGAATAGACACCCCACCCACGAACTCAAGCAGCTCAGTGGGGGTGAGAACTTTCAAGCAGAGGAAACAGCAAATGTATTGGCATGAAGGGGAGTTCAACATTAATGTGTAATAAAGTGTGGCCAATATAGCAAGGGATAGAAAACAAAGAGATCTTTTAAATTTGCAAGGAATTTAGGCTTTACTTGTTAACTAATTGTAAAACAATGAAGAATATTGACTGGTATAGTTTTATCATGATTAGCTTTCCCTGTTACGAGTGATAATTGTGGAGACATTTTATAAAGGATAAATTGGAAAGGGGAAAAGTGATTTCCAATTTACCAAGAAAGATGTGATTTTGATTAGATGAAGTGATAAATAATAAATTCTTAACCAGACAGTAGCAATTGGAAAGAAAAAAAAGATTAAAGACAGGAAAGTTATTACGATACACAATACTAAGAAAATTAAGTATTTTTATAGAGAGTGGGGAAACAGGGAGACATGTAGGATAATGCCAGTTTGCAGGCACACATTCCTAAAGGAAAATGAGTATGTCTCTACCATCTAAATGTAATTGGGGGTAGGATGGATGCTTCCTATCAGAGAAAGAATTAGGACATTGTCAACTTTGGGTTCAAATTTAGAAATGCTATTAAAGTTGAAATTCTTCTGGAATGAACATTCGTACATGCAAATGGTTGTATGGGTCCAGTATTCAGCAGGGATCTTGGCTAGAGATACAAATCTGGAAATCATCAGCATTAGTGAAGTTATTCTCTTGAGCAGTGAAAGTGACTTAATAATTCCTTCAATACTACTACAAGAATTTTGAAAGTAGACTTTGTATTTTATTGATATTTCAAAGGAACAGAAAATGATTTTCAATAATTGTTTGTTATGGTAATAATGGGTTAGTGTCATGGAGTACTGAGCTTGTTTCATATAGTTTCTTGGTTTTTGGATAAAATGTATAAACTATATCAGTTTTCTTGAGAATTTAGAGTGCAATTATGAATTCTTTTCCTTTTGTTTCAAACTTCAATTATGCTTATTTATATATACTTTTTCTCTTGAATAATAAAATTTTATCTATTCTTTATCAAACTTTTATATTTTCATATAATATTCAATACAATAATTAGAAGTCATAATACAATATTATAAAAGAAGAAATTATGTAGCTTGAAATTTTCAAATCATATAAAAGATATATAATATTATAATGAGGTTAGTGCAGAAAACATTACAAGGTAAATTTATTTAGTTTATTTGTGGAGAACGAATTAGTCCTTCATGTAGACCTAAGTAGAAGACAAAAGTAGGTTTGCCCTATTCACAGGCCGGTTAGAATTTCAACCTAGTCTATGAAACACTTTTAGACAATCAATCCAAGAATTTAGAAGGAGTCAGAAAAATAAACGTTGCCCTCAATTGTTAAAAAAAATCGAAGAAGACAGAATTACTCTATGAGAACGTTAAGCTACATAATACAAAGATCTACTCATGTGTGGAAGATGGTCACTCATCTATGCAGGCATTAGGCAGGAAGGTTGAGTGAATATGTTTAATGAGATATTTAAATCCCATAAAGATAGAAAACTTTATGAAGAGACTATTCTCACGTCACCTTTCTGGCATCATTGAATTCAAATTCATACAGACAGTTACTCAAGCCAGAAATCTGGACATCATCTTTGCCCTTCACCTCCTTTACTTCCTACATCTAATAACCAAGAATAATAGATTTCTACCGCCTTAGTATAGGACAATCATTCATGTCAATGTCTATCTTTACTTCTGCTACTTTATTTTAGGCAATCATTCTCTCTTGCCTGGATTGACACAGTAGCTTCTTATAGCCTTACCTTTCACCAATTCATACTCCACCCTGAAGAGAGGTTATAGTCAAATAATTAGCCATCACAATCAGAACAAATGTCTGAATTCCTGACAACTGTTTTTAGGAGGCTATTTATAATTTCACCCTCTTACATTGCTCAACACTTTGTGCCTTATAATTCAACCATTATGGGCCTTGGCACACAGGTATGTCCTTATTTGCCTCATCCCCTCACCTTCGTCCCCCATACAACTTTACCTTGTTAATCACTGAAAGCTCTCTTTTAGTGACCTCTGAATTCCCAAACCCTACTAAGGTGCCCTTACTAGAAGTCCCATGTGCCTGTGTTTCCTGATCAATATACTTATGTCATACTACCAAGACTGATTACTTGGAATTACATCCACATTAGAATGTCAGCAACTTCAGGGTGGAGACCATATCTGCTTGCTATTTACCCCAAGTCCATGGCTAAATTACTGCTTAAATGACGGTGAGAAGTGTTTCAAATTCACTTTTATGTAATTAATCAGCCATAAAACAACAATAAAAAATGTAATACTGACAAGTAACAATTATTTAGGTATCTTTTGTAGTATCTGAAATAATTTGTTATAGAACACAGCTGCAGAAAATGTGAAAATGAATTTAGTAGTTTCTTTACAAATGCTTTACATTTGTTTTATAAACTTCATTTTCAATAATAAATAACATATGAAGGAGAATATAAAATGTATTTATATTTCAACATGCACCTGTACCAGACATTTGTCTTCTTTTTTTTCCTACCTTCCTACCTTTTTTCCTACAAATACATTATAGTATTAAGTCTTCATACATATATACTATCTTATTTTCATGTGGCATCTCTCTCTAGCAGAATATCCTGGACTTCCTTATAGGATGGTAGGTGGGTTCTATAAGAACAGAAGCAGAGGTATCATAACTCTTAATGTCTAGGAATGGAATTTGCACAGCTTCACTTTCTTTGCAATTTTTTGGTCAAAGCAAGTCATAAGGCCAGTCTAGATTCAAGGAGAAGAAAAATAGATTCTATTTCTTGATGGAAAGAGCCGCATATAGATATAGGGAGAGGAGAAATTGTTGGCCATCTTTGGAGACTATCTTCTATCACATCTAATAAATTATGCCTATACATATGTGTTATATGTGTGTGTATAAAAATATATATTATATTTTATATATATATATAACTTATATATATTTTATATATGTATAAGTTATATATAATATACTGCAAGTTTTATATCATATAAGTTATATAAGTTTTAGGTTATATACATTATAACATAAGTTATATATATTATATACTTATATATAATAAGTTATATTATATAATATTTTATATAACTTATAATCCATATATAAGTTTATATATGCATGTTTTATGTGATAAGTTACAATATGATTGAACATAATCATACACCAGGCATGGTATCTGAGATGTAGATATGATCAAATTAAGCATCTATCTTAACCTCCTGAGCTAATAATCTGGTGAAAGAAACCATTTATAATTAGAAAGAAAAAAGAAAACCAATACACACAAAGAGGGTCAAATAATGGAAGATAAAACAGAGAAGTTTTACTAGAAAAGTTGATCAAAGAAAACCTGTAGGAAGAGATAATATTTGAGAAGCAAACTGCTTAAGTTAATGAAAAGCTCTGTCTAATTTTTGTATATAGAGTGTTTGCAAGACAATAGAACCTCAGGAAAATGGGAGACGCTGACCTGGGCTTGATAATCTGGTTTACTTGCTGTTGAAAGCAACAGAAATCCAATTAGTATGAAAAGGTACTGCTATTCTTGGCAAGTAGTCATGAAATAGCAAAATAAATTACTGCTGATGGACACCTAGAATGAAGTGTCAATTAAAGGCAAAATCTGGGGAAGTGCCTATTGCCATAGGGAATAAAGGGTACAGGAATTCAAGGCCTAAGGGTCAGAGTGGTAACCTCTAAAAGATAAACAGAGCTTTGAAAATACTGTGGACTGAAGCCTTGAGACATTCTGTATCTGTGCTAAGATAGTCTTCTGTCTCTTATAATTATAGTGTGATTAACCAAAATCCAAATGCATAATTTATTCTTACTTATGGATGAATATAATCAGTTGAAGTCCCAGTCTTACCAGATGTTTAATGTAACAGGATATATACACTTTCAAAGAGTAGAAAAGATTCTTAAAATCAGAATCATATATTTGAGGGATTCAGAAGACTTGGTACCCACACTCCAACTCATCCTCTTATCCCTTAGAAGTAATTATTTATTACCTAGTTGATCAAGCTGTTTCTGTCTTTCTAGAAAATCCTTTAAAACCTATATTTAAGTATCTACCCAAGGAACTTTGATTTAATTGATTTGGGGTGTGGTCTTGCCATCTATAATTTTTACAAGCTCCCCAGATAATTACAATGTGCAGCCAAGGTTGAGATTCACTGACTCAGAGAGTGTTTTTTGTGCTTTTGTTTTTCCATTAATGAGTAAATTGGAACAGCTGGGACTAGTTTTAATTGTTTACTTGGTTGGTTGACTGAAACCTAGATTCATCTATGGCACCAAGTAAATTAAGTTGAGATGCCAAACATACGTGGATGTTGGCAAAGAAAAGAATCTGAAGAGTATGGGAAGTGAGAATGCTGGAGTGATTTTAACACAAATGACACGTCCAATCATTTCCCAAATAAATAATGTTTGCAAGTCATTGCATTTCCACTTTATGAGTTTTTAACAGTACTTTTCTTGTAGGGTATTTATGAGAATTAAATAAGTTGATATCATTAAAAAGCTAAGACAATTTCCTGGTACATATTTAGTTTTATATAACTAATCAGCAATAATTATGCTGATACTCAATGATAATGATGAGAAATCACAAGAGGGAAAGTGAACAATCCTTTATGAAGATCCCAAGAAATATACGGGGGGGGGTGTGTAACAGATTTGAGAGGTATTTAGGCCAGGAATTTCAATGGATATGATAGGAAATCCTTAGGTGTTAAAAGGAAAGCAATAACACTTACTTGCTGGAGGTGTGGTTTGAACAATTACCATAATAGGCAATAGAGACAGTTTAGTTAACTAAAATTATGACCAACATTGATTTTTGGTTTGGGGTATTTACTAATGTAGCCAGTTAGAATAAAATAGATGGACAGTCTTACAAAGTCCTACATGATTTATAAAAACACACACACAAATTAGTTGTGGAGATTAGACCCGACTTTGAGCTTCTATGGCAGAGAACCATGGCTCCTTACTCAATTCCCAGATCCAGTCTCAGCCAGTTCACAGATGCAGAATGAACTGAATGATGAGGACTTACAGCTATTTACCAGTTTCACTGTAAACTATGGATAGAAAATATTCCAATCTTTCCTGCAAATTGACACTGATTTCTGGGGACCAAAGGCCACTTCCTGTTACTCTCCATAAAGAATTATGGCAATTGAGACTAATGGAATACCAAGCAACCTTGTTTTAATAATTCCTGAGTACATATTCAAAATGGTTATCTTCAGCAAATACAGGTTGTGTCCCACTTTCTGATTCCTTCCAAAATTCATGTTTGTAAATGAAGGAGCAAAAGGAAGGTTTTTGATTGATGGATAAAAATTTGGGAAAGAAATGCATAAAATTACTTTTTTGTAATTTTGGACACAGAGTAAAAGAACATTTATTATTTGAATGATTACAAAAAGATCCCCAAAAAGAGGATAAAAATGACCTCTCTATAAATGCAAGTCAACCTTCTTCCACAGTTATCTCATCTTTGCTCAAATAACTCAATCACAACATGATTATAATGACACAGCTTGAAATTTTGTAGGAGGAAAGCATGTATTTCCTTACCTAAGGTAAAACTGGTTACCACTTCTTTTTTTTTTTTTTTTTTGAAGATTTTATTTCTTTATTTGACAGAGAGAAAGAGCGCAAACAGGGGGAGTGACAGACAGAGGCAGAGAGAGAAGCAGGCTCCCCGCTGAGCAGGGAGCCCGATGCAGGACTTGATCCCAGGACCCTGGGATCATGACCCGAGCCGAAGGCAGTCGCTTAACCAACTGAGCCAGCCAGGCGCCCTGGTTACCACTTCTAAAGGCACTTAATTTTCTAGCAGCAGTGACCAAAGCAAAGCTGGCAATGAAATATTATATCTCTCTTCAAAGAAGTGGCAGATTGATGGCTTTGGACCCTTTCCATCATGAAGAGACTTTTCCATTCTATCATGTCATCAATGTGGGATACTTTATATATTATCCTGATATCCCATACAACAGCACCACTATAAAAGAAAGTAACTTCTGCAAAAGAAGGCAATAGTTTATGACCATGGAATGCACTGTTCTTTTCATGTTCCCATTCACCTAGTGAAGCTAACTCATGAAAAAGATGAGATGTTGAACTTAAGATTCCATGTAAGCTTGGGATGCTGTGCTGTAGGATGAGTTACCTGCTCTGGGCAGACTGGTGTTGCGTTTCCTACATCTCAAATATGTGACTACATAACACAAGAGGTGGAAACGTAGATAATACATTTCACACCGTTCTCTAACGATCCTTTCCGAAAAGATTGTCTCATATCTCAGCATTCATAGGTGCCATTCAGTTAAATGTTTTAGTAATTAAGGTAAATGTTCTCAGCAGGATAGTGGTAAGATTCCACCCAGCTCTTTTGGGCTTCTCATCTCTTGAATATACATAAGAGAGAAGAAAAGGGTGGAAAGTGAGTTAGTGTTATCTCAGGGAACTGAGTCTAGCTAAAACAGCAGCAGGAAGAAGTATGGATAGAACAAAAAGGGATCTCTGAGGTTTTTCAAAATTTAGCCATTGGCCAATGTAAAATTGTATGAGAAGACTCCTCAACCATACACTAACACAAGATCTCAGTTATCTCAGGAATGAAAATTATCTCACTAGGTGAATAACTGAAGCCTCCTGGGTGTTGTTTGAAAAGAAAGGGAATGTAGAAAGGTTGGAGAGGTTTAGTGTCATGAAGAAAGACTGTGATCAAAGGCAGAAATGAGGACTTTTCCACACTCAGCCAGCAATCACTTTCCATTCAGTTTCATGTATATATTTACATCTTTCAGGCGACTTCTTTTCTTCTTCCTTTAACTGGGAATAACACAGAAATAAAAAAGGAACAATTATCACCAAAAATCCAGGACATAGAATTGGGCACAGTGTTTGCTGAAATTTTAGGTGTTCTTCCCGAGAGGAGAACGTGGTGTATAAATGTACGTTGGATTGGGTATAGCAGGATGTTACGGACAATAAATTTTATTTTTATTTTGAAAGTATCATTATAGGAAGAAGGGTGTATTTAAGATTTGAAGGTGGAAATGGAATGAAATGAAATGGTTTCTTGTTGCTATAGATTTTGCTATGGGCTTAAAGTTTTATACACACCGTATTTTTCCACAATTTTCCATAGAATGAGTACTTGTTGAAGAGAAGGTATTGTCTACTACAAAAGCACGAAGTCCAAAAAAAAAAAGGTCTCCCAACCACACCTCCACATAAATATACCAATACAGAGTCAAAAGAGCTACAAGCAAAGAACCAGCTCAATTTTTGATTTTACTCAGGATTTTTAACTGGATGGATAATTTAAAGAAGCAGGTCTGGGAACAGTTCTGTCCAGTGGAAGTACAATAACTGTATAAACAGTGGCCAGCAATAGAAATCAGTGGTCATATAGATGTCATAAGCAGAGGCAAAGTTTTCCACAAGAGTGGTTCCTTATGTGACTTTGTGGCTTTTACTTCCTAGAACTCCTATATTTGGAGCCATTTTTTGGCCATGTATTTTATCTCCTCAGTTATTCTCATACCTACCCAATAGCTTCCAATCACGTATATGCTTAAATTAGCTAAAGTCAAAATCTGAGGTCTGCCACAAAATTGTTGGTTAATATGGGGCGCCTGGGTGGCTCAGTCGGTTAAGTGTCTGCCTTCAGCTCAGGTCATGATCCTGGGTGTTGGACTTTGCGCTCAGCGGGGAGCCTGCTTTTCCCTCCCCCACTGCCCCTCCCCACTCATGCACACTCTCTTTCTCTATCTCTCACTCTCTCTCAAATAAATAAATAAAATCTTTAAAAAATGTTGGTTAATATATACACATACAAAGCTGAAATGAATTATTATCTTGCTAAAAGGCATTGACAAAAGTGAAAAAGCAAGAATGGTAAAATACTTAAACTGAAATTGACTTAAGAGATCATACACTGGTATGTGGTTTTGCTTTCCTAGGAGAAAGTTGAAGTTTAGAAGTGATGAATTTTACTTAAAACAAATAACAATAATGTACTGAGAATTTACAATGTAATAAGAAGGCACCCTGCCAAGTACTTTGAAGACATAATTTCATTTAATTCTAAGAAATATATTGGGAAAAGTAGTTTTTATAAAGAATTTTGCTTTATTCTGGATTGAATATTTTTTATGATTGCATATTCTTCATTGGCTGATCAGCTGCAACATTTCATTGTGCTATTTTAGTGGTTGCATTGGAATTTATGCCATTCACCTTTAACTTATCATAGACTCCCACAAATAATTTTTTGCACCTCATATAAAGTATGAGAACCTTACTTCACCTATATACTTTCACCTTTGATACCTTCACTTGTTGTTAAGCTTTGTTAGGTGAACAACAGTGACTTCCCACTTCTCTTTTCCTGGTCTTTGTGCTATTGTTGTTACACATTTTATTTATACATATGTTATAAATCCTGTATTATATTATTTATACATTTAAAAAATGATCTTTAAAAGGAATTTAAATAGTAAAAAAAGGATGACGTTCACTGATGTAGTTACTAATTTCTGGTGCCCTTTATTGCTTTTTGCTGATTCGGACTGCCATCTTGCATCATTTTCATTCTGCCTATAAGACTGCATTGAAAATCTCTTGTAGTGTGGACTACAGTTGATAAATTCATTCAATTTTCTATGCCTGAAAATGTCTCTGCCTCATTTTTGAAAGACAGTTTTATTGGTACAGAATTTTTCTGGAATGGCATACTTTTAAAATCTAGATCCACTGCACTAAAGAATTTAACCTTGCTGAAAGAGAGGTCTGGCCTTTGCATTCAGCTTCTAGGAGGTAATTGCTAAACCCTTGGAATATCCACCCTGAAGAGGGTATCTTTTTTATTTGAAGGTTTGGGGCTATGCCCAATAGTCTAACAGTGTGATTTATAGGGGAGGCAGTATCAATTTTGACCTTTGGAGGGACTGGGGACTGAAGTAAGCCACATGGGCAGTTAACCATGTCCACATGACCAAATCCCAATAAAATCTCTGGGCATCAAGAGGTACTGGATGCTTTCCTGGTTGTCAATACTCTGCATCAGGTCACATATTGCCAGAAAAGTTAACAGTGTCTGCAAATCCACCAGGAGAAGACAATTGGAATTTCTATGTTTAAAATTTTCTAGGACTGGGCACCCGGGTGGCTCAGTTGGTTGGGCGACTGCCTTCGGCTCAGGTCATGATCCTGGAGTCCCAGGATCGAGTCCCGCATCGGCCTCCCTGCTCGGCAGGGAGTCTGCTTCTCCCTCTGACCCTCCCCCTTCTCATGTACTCGCTCTCTCTCATTCTCTCTCTCTCAAATAAATAAATAAAATCTTTAAAAAAAAAAAAAATTTTCTAGGACTCTGCCTTATACATCTCTTCCTTGGCTGATTTTAATCTGTATAATTTTGCTGTAAAAAACAGTAACTATAACAGCTTTCAGTGAATTTTATTAGTCCTTCTGAATAATTATTGAAACTGAAGTTCATCTTGAGGACCCCCCTATTACAGTTGGTGTCAGAAATGAGAGTCTTGTAGAGTGAACTTTACAACTGTCTTCTAGTTTGCCTGTTCCCAATGAAAATCTCCAGTCATTCTTTTTTTTTTTTTTTAAGATTTTTATTTATTTATTTGACAGAGAGAAAGACAGTGAGAGAGGGGACACAAGTAGGGGGAGTGGGAGAGGGAGAAGCAGGCTTCCCGCCGAGCAGGGACCCGAATGAGGGGCTTGATCCTAGGACCCTGGGATCATGACCTGAGCCAAAGGCAGACGCTTAATGACTGAGCAACCCAGGTGCCCCAATTTCCGGTCATTCTTATCAAATTTCTGGTCATTCTTATCTTTTATCATTTGTAAATCATATGCCTTTTTCCTTTGGTTGCTTTTAAGATTTTCTTTCCTTTGTTGGTTGTAAACAATATGATTATGTATTTTTTAATCTTTGTTTCTTGGACTTGTGGTACTTTAACTTTTGATATATGAATTTAGAGTGTCAACAAATTTGAATTATTTTCAGCCATTTTTATGAAATATATTTTTTCTGTTCTGCCTCCTTCAAGGACTCCAATTACATATATTAGACTTCTTGGAGTTGTCCCACAAATAACTGATGCTCAGTTAATTTTTTTAACTATTTTCTTCTCTCTGGATCCTATTTTGGATAGTTTTTATTGTCAAGTACACTACTCCTTACTTATGTACTGCTCCTTATCTAATCTGCTGTTAATCCCATTCTGTATATTTTTCATCTCAGACATTATAGTTTTCACTCCTGAAAGTTCATTTCAGTCTTTTGTTATATTTATATTGTCTACTTCATGTAATCATTTTTTTCCTCTAGCTTCTAGAACATATACAATACAGTTATATAACTATTTTAATGTCCTTATTAACTAATCCAATCATCTTTTTCATTTCTGGGCCAGTTTGGATTGGTTGTTTTTCTTCTCATTAAATGTTGTAATTTCCATTTCTTTGTAATTTTTTTAATTCAATGCCAGACATTATATTTTACCTTGTTGGATATAGAGTATTATTGTATTCTTATAAATATACTCAAATTTTTGCTCTGGGATGCAACAGTTTCTTGGAACATTTAATTCTGTCACTTCTTGTTTTGGAGCTTTGTTAGGTGGGACAAAAATAGTGTTTAGAGTAGGACAGTTTTACTCAACTATTGAGCAAAACAATTCTGAATAGTCTAGCAGATGCCCCATGACATTTGAGGATTTTCACTATGGCTGGTATAACAGGAACTAATCCAGGCCTTTTATAATACAAGGGGAAAAAAAAAAAAGAGAACCCTGCTAATCAGTATCCTCCTGAAAACTGAAACAAGACCCTGTGCATATTTCCAGAACTTTCTTTCTGTGCAGCTCTCTTTTCTTTGGTGCTCTACACTGTAAATCCCAAGAGCCAAACTCCTAAATGCTAAGCTTCACCTCCTCAACTCAAGTTTATTCATAAACTGGAAACCCTGTCTAGTCAGTAAGCTTTAAGAATCAGAGTTCTCACCTCATTTATTTTTTCTCTCACCTCATTTTATCCCCATCTCTCAGAGAAAACTGTCTTTTGTTGCCTAATTTCCAGCATATTGAAAAAAATAGATTTAATGTATTTTGTGTGTTTTTTTCATTGTTAGAGGTGGGAGGGTAAATCCAGTCTCCACTATACCATTTTGTTCAGAAGCAAAATTCTTTACAATTTAACATATATTTTTGTATACAATTTGTACATATTTTCACGATGAGTTACCAATGGGTTGAATAGCTTATCCAAGATTATTGCACTAGAAAGAGGTTATGAGGTGTTTAAACCCAGGGTATCAGGGTGCCTGGGTGGCTCAGTCAGTTAAGCTTCTGCCCTCAGCTCATGTCTTGATCCCAGGGTTCTGGGATCAAGTCCCTGTTGGTTGGGCTCCCTGATCAGCGTGGAGTCTGGTTCTCCCTCTCCCTCTGCCCCTCCCCACACTCTTGCTCTCTCTCTCTCTCTCAAATAAATCAATAAAAATCTTTAAAAAAAAAAAAAAACCAGAGTGTCTGACTCACATCCAAATTTTTAATGTCTTGTTTTCAAAGACACTGCAGTAAATTTCAAAGACTTGATTAAAATCAGGATTACTGGCAAATACCATGGCATTCTTTCCTCTATATTACATCATGTGTACACTCTGAAATAACTTTACCAGTGTTTTTTTGTTTTTTTTTTAAAGATTTTTTATTTATTTATCTGAGAGAGAGAATGGGAGACAGAGAGCGTGAGAGGGGGAGGATCAAAGGGAGAAGCAGACTCCCCGCTGAGCAGGGAGTCCGATGCGGGACTCGATCCCGGGACTCCAGGATCATGACCTGAGCCGAAGGCAGTTGCTTAACCAACTGAGCCACCCAGGCGCCCCTTTACCAGTGTTTTTAATGATGTTTTAACATAAAGATGCATTTGATGAAATTTGCCTAATATTTATAGTAGGTGCAATGCTGTCAGAAATCAAAAATCATTATTCCAGCTATTACAATCACTATGGTATAACAGGGTCTTCAATGAAAGTCACTATAAATTAAATAACTGGACCATTCTATCAAATGCTTACCAGTTTTTCTGTCTGATAGAGAAAATCTAGTAGTCAGGCTAGCAGGCAAATATTTGGCAAGCAGTGCATTTCCAATAATGAAACTGATAATTATACTTCTTTCACACAGCTGTAATTGAATAAATCTAATTGCCTCTTCTGCTTAACTTTAATGCTAGGTTTCAAACTGTTGTATGGACAGGAAGACAACATTAGAGAAATTACTCTAGTGTTGCTTTCCATCCTATACAGTGGTTTGAACTTAGGCAATAAAGTTAAATGGAAAAGGCTCTATACTCAATTTTCAATTATAGCAGAGGCAGGGAGCCACAATTATCCCTTTCATTACCGCGATGCTCTTCACTGTTGCCTGGGCAAAACCTCTTCATTTGTTGTTTGATGCTGCTGCGACTTGAAGTGAAGAGCACTTGAAATCAAAGGTTAAAAGTAAGACACCAAATTAGAGTGATGTGACATGTGTAAATGTAAAAATTTACATGAAAAAGAAGAAATGGTGAAGAGAAATACATAAAATGATAGATTGACTTCCAGAAGCACTGTGGAGGACTGAGAGCCTTGGAAAGATTTAATCAATCTTTGTTTCAAATTTTGTCATAATAATGCAACTTAGTTATTTAAAATTTAGAAATCTTCCAATAAAGAATATTTGTGGCTTTAAAGTAGAATATTTTTATAATTTTTTTAATAAACACTTAGTATTTTTCTACATTATGGTATTTGCAAACATTTCTCAAGGAATTAATCCCAAGAACTTCTAGTTAGCTATTCGGCTTTTTTCTTCAATTATTTCACTGCCCAGTTTCATACTTTTATAATGAACTGGATCCCATTTTAGCCATACATCAGCTTTTTTTCTTTTTGATATTTTCTTATTCTGAAATGCTAAGCTACTAAGTACTTGATAATATCACTCTGGCATCTAAAAATGAACAATGCCAACTGCTAATCATACTTTTGTTTGTTAAAGTAGCCACAGATAATGTTAGCCATGATTTGTAGCCACAAATGTTAATGATAATCAAAGTTATTCAAAGCCAAGGCCAATCTTGACTCCTGAATGTCCCTTTCCTAAGAAATCTGATAATTGGGTACCTGGCTATAAGTTTATTAAGCTGAATGGAGCTGAATGGGGAGTAGGGAATTAACACACACACACACACACACACTTTCCTAAGATACTAGAAACAAAAATCACTCAAAGTTAGCAAAGATTTCTTAGTACACAATCCTATACAAAAGAAACAGATTTTAAGAGGTTAGAGTAGATACCTGTAGAAAAGTTTTATGCTGCCTTCTGTGATCATATTTGTATTACATAATTATCTGTGAAGATATGTGCACCTGCTTGGAACTTCATACTTCCTTGCTGAGAATTATTACCATTTAAAATATGATGGATGTAGTCTTAAACTATTTAAGAGGTTAATTAATTAGTTGGAAGTGAAAATGGAATACAGAAATCAAGACTTTTAGAATATTAAACTAATTCTAATCTCAGAGAAGTTATCTATTTATTGAAATATTTTTTATAATTTTATTATATACATTGTTTTGAAGTTTCAAGTTTTTATTTAAATTCCAGTTAGTTAACATGTAGTGTAGCATTAGTTTCAGGAGTAAAATTTAGTGATTCATCACTGACATATAGCACCCAGTGCTCATCACAAGTGCCCTCTTAAATGTGCATCACCCATTTAACCCATGCCCCCACCACCTCCCCTCAGCAACCCTCGGTTTGTTCTCTATAGTTAAGAGTCTCTTTTATAGTTTGCCTCTCTCTTTTTTCCCCTATATGTATCTGTTTCATTTCTTAAACTTGATATATGACTGAAATCATATGGTATTTGTCGCTCTCTGACTGACTTACTTCACTTAGCATAAATACACTCTAGTTCCATCCATATCTTGCAAATGGGAAGATTTCATTCCTTTTTTTTTTAAAGATTTTATTTATTTACTTGAGAGAGAGAGAGAATGAGAAGGAGAGCACATGAGAAGGGGGAGGGTCAGAGGGAGAAGCAGACTCCCTGCCGAGCAGGGAGCCTGATGCGGGACTCAATCCAGGAACTCCAGGATCATGACCTGAGCCAAAGGCAGTCGCTTAACCAACTGAGCCACCCAGGCGCCTGATTTCATTCCTTTTTATGGCTGACTAATATATCATTTTATATATATATATATACACACACATACACACATACCACTTCTCTATCCATTCACCAGTCGGACATTTGGGCTCTTTCATTATTTGGCTATTGTTGATAATGCTGCTATAAACATTGGGGTGTATGTATTCCTTCAAATCAGTATTTTTATATCCTTTGGGTAAATATTTAATAGTGCGGTTACTGGGTCATAGGGTAGTTCTATTTTTAAATTTTTTGAGGAAATTCCATACTGTTTTTCTTTTTTTTTAAGATTTTATTTATTTATTTATTTATTTATTTATTTATCAGAGAGAGAGAGAGCACAAGTAGGGGTAGCAACAGGCAGAGGGAGAAGTAGACTTCTCGCTGAGCAAGGAGCCCAGTGCGGGACTTGATCTCAGGACACTGGGATCATTATCTGAGCCAAAGGCAGACGCTTAACCAACTGAGCCACCCAGGTGTCCCAGAACCTCCATACTGTTTTTCACAGTGGCTGCACCAGTTTGCATTCCCACCAACAGTGTAAGATGGTTCTTTCTCTACATCCTTGCCAACACCTGTTGTTTCCTGTGTTGTTAATTTTAGCCATTCTGACAGGTGTGAGGTGATACATCATTGCAGTTTTGATTTGTATTTCCCTGATGATCAGTGATGTTGAGCATCTTTTCATGTGTCTGTTAGCCACCTGTATGTCTTCTTTGGAAAAATGTCTATTCATGTCTTCTGCCAATTTCTTAACTGGATTATTTGTTTTTTGGGTGTTGAGTTTGTTAAGTTCTTTATAGATTTTGGATACTAACCCTTTAGCAGATATGTCATTTGCAAATATCTTCCCCCATTCCATAGTTTGCTTTTTAGTTTTGTTGATTGTTTCCTTTGCTGTGCAGAAGCTTTTTATCTTGATGAAGTACCAATAGTTTATTTTGGTTTTGTTTCCCTTGCCTCTGGAGACCTGTCTAGTAAGAAGTTGTTACAGCCGAGGTCAGCGAGGTTGCTGCCTGTGTTCTCCTCTAGGATTTTGATGGTTTCCTGTCTCACATTTAGGTCTTTCATCCATTTTGAATTTATTTGTGTGTATGGTGTAAGAAAGTGTCCCAGTTTCATTCTTTTGCATGCTGCTGTCCAGTTTTCCCAACATGATTTGTGGAAGAGACTTTTTTCCATTGGATATTCTTTCTTGTTTTATTGAAGATTAATTGACCAAATAGTTGTTGGTTCATTTCTGGGTTTTCTATTCTGTTCCATTGATCTATGTTATACACATTGCTTACATATATTTTTGGATTTGGGGCAGTCACCAGCTATTATGTGTTTTAATAAGTTCTGAGAGGGTTTGCCTGTTATTATTAATCTCTAGTTTTAAATTAATATTTTACTTACATTTTATATATAGTTAAGCAAGACTTGGTTTTACATAAGAATAATTTGTAATATTAGCATCTTGGCTATCCTCAAGATATGAAAAATACCAAATTACCTATGAAATATATACCTATTAAAAATGCCAAATTACCAAATTACTCATATTAATTAGTCATTTCAAATTTCTCAATTCAATATTTAATATCATTTAATGTTAAATACTAATATCCATTTGTATTATTTTATTTGATATAACTAATATTAAATTATTTACATAATAAAATATGCAAATGAACCATTTTAAGATTAAAATCTCATCTAACAATAAAATTTTTAGGCAAAGATTGTGGGGAAATTTGTGTGAAGCAAATTTCTTTTTTACTCTAAAATAGATATTATTGGACTGACATCTATTATCCTTCTAATGTCACAAATTATGATTCTCATACATTTCAAAACTTCTATGAATTTGGCTGGGCAAATTGTTTTACTAAATATTTATATTTCCCATCCCAAATTCTCTTTTGCATTGTGATCTTGCCACTCACCCAACAGAATAGTCTATTTCTCCTTGAAATCTAAGCATGTCCACTGAGCCTTGACCAATCAAATACAATGGAATTAAGTAGAAATGGAAGGAAAACTTCCAAATTTGTTCTATGAGGTCAGTATTACCTTGATCCCAAAACCAAAGATCCCATCAAAAAGGAGAATTATAGACCAATACCCCTGATAAACATGGATGCCAAAATACTCACCAAGATACTAGCCAATAGGATCCAACAGTACATTAAAAGGATTATTCACCACGACCAAGTGGGATTTATTCCTGGGATGCAAGGGTGGTTCAACATTCTCAAATCAATCAATGGGATAGATCACATTAATAAAAGAAAAGATAAGAACCATATGATCCTCTCAATTGATGCTGAAAAAGCATTTGACAAAATACAGGATCCTTTCATGATTAAAACTCTTCAATGTATAGGGACAGAGGGACCATATCTCAATATCATAAAAGCTATCTACAAAAAGCCCCCAGTAAATATCATTCTCAATGGGGAAAAACTGAGAGCTTTTCCCTTAAGGTCAAGAACATGACAGGGATGCCCACTCTCACCACTATTGTTCAACATAATACTAGAAGTCCTAGCCTCAGCAATGAGACAACAAAAAGAAATAAAAGTCATCCGAATTGGCAAAGAAGTCAAATTCTCAGTCTTCACAGATGAACATGATACTCTGTGTGGAAAACCCAAATGACTCTACCTCAAAATTGCTAGAACTCAAACAACAATTCAGCAACATGGCAGGATACAAAATCAATGCACAGAAATCTGTTGCATTTCTATACACTAACAACGTGACTGAAGAAAGAGAAATTAAGGAATCAATCCCATTTATAATTGCACCAAAACCATAAGATATCTAGGAATAAACCTAACCAGAGGAGTCAAGTGGTTAAAGACCAAGGCTTGGTCATAAATTTGCTAGGGTTTGAATCCAGGCTTCATCACTTACAAACTATTTGGCCTTGGGGTAGCTTAATTTCTCTTAATCCTAGTTTACCTAGCTCTATAATGAGGATAAATACAGAATCCACCCCTTAGCATTGTTGTGAGCCTTAAAAGTCTTAGAAGAGTGTAGATATGTAGCAAGTAATAAATCAATAAATGCAAGCTGTTATAATTATTAAGAATAGTAAGTATCCTTAGAGTATGGTTTTTTAAATTACTTTGATTTTAAGGTAGTGAAATAAGCTCAAATGCATGTTTTTTTTCTTATGAGAAGAATATCCAGTTAAAGAAGACAAAAAAGAAGAAAATCAAATTTCCTCTTGAATGTTCAAGGCCTCTACATTCAATTTTCCAATGCTTTTTCTGGTCATCAGAAATCCATTTAAGTGACTTACATTGCAGAGATGATTTTGTTTATTATGAAGGAAATCACAGCTAATGAATTGGAAAACACACCTCTGATGAATTCTTAATGATTACCTCCATTGTTTTCTTAAATCCTAAGCAGAAGAGCTTCCCCATAAGACCTATTAGTAAGTACTCATTACACTTTATAAAAGGTGTTCCCATGGTGAACTGGGACCAGTAGCCTTAGATTCTCAGGTAAGAAGGAGAGGCCTCTGGAGGAAACATATATTTCACATTTCACAGCTGTGATGATTTTCCCATTTTATTTATATCCACTGCTTTCTCCTCTCTTGTGGGAGAATTAAACAGCAATTTTATTCACTGGGGCAATTAGCTCATCATTCACTTCATTTTAAATGAAACGTTGACATTAAACAGGACCCTTTAACCATTGTAATAACCATAACTAGTATCTATACTGTTCCTGATAAAGTCTTTCTATTCTCTCTGGAATGCTATCTTTATTACTCTTATAATTTTCTTTGGAGGAACCAGCATCACATTTTCCATTAAAAAGTCACTGTAAGTCCTGTTTTTATCATCCATTTATTTCTTCAGTCCAGTTGCCTATGGATGACTGATAGAAGAACTCAAAATGGTAACTCACTTTTAATCGTAATATTTTTTATTGATGAAGTATAAATAGATAACACATGTTATGTATTATCTTTTCTCAGTGATTTTATTTTTTATTTTTGTGTTAGAATGCACACAGGAAAAGTATATATTTAGTGAGGAATGGTCATATTATTGTCCTGGAATATCATAATTTCCTTAATATACTCTTTGTGAAGAAGAGATCTTAAGAGCTGTAATGCTTTAGATAGTGAATGAGGTGTTGAAGTGGTGAGAGGGGGCAAGGAAATTAATAATAATTGCATGTATTTCCATTACTGGTTAGCACACAGTTTCTATTTTCTATGTTGCCCTAAGTTTATCACCCTATATTTTTCTTATTACATTAAAATCTATGTGCTAGGAAAATCAACTGAAGAATTTAAAATCCCTAAGTTAGATGTCATTAATTCTTTTTTTATTTTTTTTATTTTAATTTCAATATAGTTAACATACAGTGTTATATTAGCTTCAGGTGTACAATATAGTGATTCAAAAATTCTGTACATTACTTGGTGCTCATCATGATAGTGTTCTCTTAATCCCCATCACCTATTTCATCCATTCCCCTCACCCACCTACCTCTGGTAACCATCAGTTCTCTATAGTTAAGAGTCTGTTTTTTGGTCTCTTTCTTTTTCCTTTGTTCATTTTTTTCTTAAATTCCACATATGAATGAAATCATATGGTATTTTCTTTCTCTGACTGAATTATCTTGCTTAGCATTATACTTTGTAGATCTGTCCTTGTTGCTGCAAATAGCAAGATTTCATTATTTTTTTATGGCTGAATAATATTCCATTGTATATGTAGGAGTGCGTGTGTGTGTGTATGTGTATACACACTTGACACCTGGGCTATTTCCATAATTTGCTATTGTAAATAATTCTGCAATGAACATAGGGGTGCATGTATCCCATTGAATTAATGTTTTTGTATTTTTTTGGTAAATACCCAGTAGTGCGATTACTGGATTGTAGGGTAGTTCTATTTTGAACTTTTTGAGGATGTTCCATACTGTTTTCCACAGTCAGATGCCAATTGATTCTAATAATTTTGGTAGAATTATGATATTTCTACATATTGTTTATTAATCAAATCATTCATATGTTCTGTGACAATAAAGACAAAAACTCAGTCTTATTCTGTTATTCTTGATCAATTGTTTCAGTTGTATTTGAGTAGATTTTTACCCTAGGTTTTTCCAAAATTTTTTTTTTTTTAATTTTACTTATTTGATAGAAAGAGAGACAGCCAGAGAGGGAACACAAGCAGAGGGAGTGGGAGAGAGAGAAGCAGGCTTCCCGCAGAGCAGGAAGCCTGATGCGGGGCTCGATCCCAGGACCCTGAGATCATGACCTGAGCCGAAGGCTGACGCTTAAAGACTGAGCCACCCAGGTGCCCCTTTTCCAAATATTTTAAATACAATGGAAATAGCCATAATTCTATATTTTTCAACATAAATAACTACAGCAAAATTTAAAGCACAATCTTTCCCCTCTGATGAATCAGTTCTGATTACTTCTAATTAGATCATCTTTTTCAGATATTTCTTCAAAATAGCTTAGAAAGTAATTCTTACTGTTTTTCCCCATAGCTAATGAAAGTTTAACCTGCCTATAATTACTTGCTGTATTATATGTCACACTTTCTGAATAATCATGTTATGTTTGCTGGAAATTATTCACTAGAGTATTTCTAAAAGTAACCAAAGAAAATGTATTAACTTCCTTCTCATTTTTTCAAAGCCTTAGATCTATGAATTGGACATACTGTCATTAAGTTTTAATAAATATAAACTTTTGCTAACTTTGTATAGTTGTCCCTCAAATCATACACTCTCACATAAAGAACACAATCTTACACATAAACTAATCTTCATCGAGATCACATAGATTATTTGTATTAAATTTCAAACAATAAGACAAACATCCATATTAAAGGTCCAGTTATTTACCACGACAATTTGCTTTGTTTTCAGCTGCCAACAAAATATAGACTTAAAATATTTAACAGCTCTACTTATCTCCTCTAAATTACAAAAGCCACATTTTAGTAAAAGTAGTAATTAGCTCAGTTTTTCCTTCTTAAAGTTTTCATTCTGGTACCCCATGTTATAAAACCCTAAAATCTGTGTTCTAAAGTTAGGCCCACATGGAATGAAACAAGATAATATTTATTATAATAAAATGAGAAGTACAACATACTGTCTGTTGATAGATTAGAATTATTTCTGTTGAGTGGAACTGCCCTATTTGTAATAGAGATTATAATATAGTATGATGAAGAATATGTCTTCATTTGTATGTTTAACTACTGACAGCTTTCAAACCCCACTTCACTCTCTGCCCGTTTTGGCCCACTTCTGGGTAAGTGAAAGGATAGAATGAGTGTTCTATCTTGGTTCTTGAGGGAAGTTCAAACCATATAATTCCTGGCCTGGAGCAGGAACCCTCCCCACAGACACATTCCCTAACTATTTGACCCACCTTGCTCTCTCAAACTATTTTCGGGCCAGTTTAGTTGTCTTCCCTGCTCTTTACAGAAAACTTCTTGATATGAGCAATAAAAATTTAATGTAATTCTTAGTGCATGTGTGGCATCATCACTCTTAATATCTAAATCGAATTTTGGGTAGGCTTTGACTCCATCCTCTGTGGGACAACCACAAGACATGTAGCAAGTAAAATGGTTGATTTATCACATTTCTATATCTGTCCCAAGATTAGAAAAAATCAGTAGACTCTCACAAGAATCACAAATTCAGGTTTCTGGGGACACTAAGTTTTAGCAAACAAGTGAGATAAATTAGAGTAAAATTGGTCATTTAAGAAACATCTATGTATCTCCACTAAATTCCCATCATTCATGTATGGTCTTTAATGTTAGATTTTATAGTTTTCTCTCTTTAACTGATAGAAGCTGACAGAAAGGAAGGGCATAGAGACAAAACACAGTACCATCAACTGGACTTAATTGACATTTATATAACTATCCACTCAACAATAACATAGTAAATATATTTTTTTTAAATATCCATGAACTCTGAGAAACATAGACCATATGTTAGATTATAAAAAAGTCTCAACATCTTTTTTAATTGACTTCATACAGAGTGTGTTTTCTGAGCACAAAAAAGATTAAATTGAACATAAATAACAAAAAGATTATTAGGAATATCTATGAATTGTTGGAAAATTAACACACTTTTGGATATCTCATCTATCAAAGAAGAAATCAAAAGGGGAATTAGAAAATGAACTGACAAAACATCACCATTTACATGAAGGAGCTAAAGAAGAGGCTCAAGGGAAAAGTATAAATTTAAAATTTCATGTTAGAAATGAAGAAAAGAATAAATTAAAAGATCAATGAACATATCTTAATAAGCTACAAAGCAACTGACAATGAATGAAACTAAGAGTAAGCAGAAGGAAAGAAATGACGAGGATAAATAAATACAATTGAAAGCTGAAAATCACTAGAAAAATTTAGTGAAACCAGGATCTGTCTTTTTGCAATTAATAATTTAGATTAAATGACCACATATCTTGAATAACTCAAATTACCAAAACTAACTGGTGTTATTTCGATAACTTGAATAGCTCTGTGTCAATTGAAAAAAATACATACAAATGAAACACTTTTCACAAAGAAAATTGCCCCAAATGGTTTCTTTAGTGAATTCTTCCAAACACTTAAGGAAGAGATAAGACAAAAAAAAAACAAACAAAAAAAACAAAACTTCATGAATATAGATCAGAACGTCCATATTTAACAGAATTTTAGTTCATCAAATCTACATTATATACAATGGGTAATATATACTGAATGATAGATATTTATCCAAGGATTGCTTGATATAAAAAAGACAATGTATTATATCATATTGACAATAAAAATAAAACCATATAATCATCTCATATGCAGAAAAAAAACATTTGACAAAATCCAACATGTCTTCGTGATTAAAAACACTCAAGAAAAGAAAAAATAAAGGGGAGTGGGGAGGGTACCTCCTCAAACTGGTGAAAGGAATTTACTAACAATCTATAGTTAAATTCCTACTTTATTACAATACACTGAATATTTTCCCTTAACCTTGTCTGGATATCTAACTTCCCCTTCTCTTCAACATATCAGAAAGGAAGCAATGAAACTCCATTTGATTATAGACATCATAGCTGTGTATATAGAAATTCCTAAACCACCTACATATAAGCTTCTAGATCTTGTAAGTGAGTTTGGTAACGTCACAGGTTAGAATGCCAGTGTACATGCTGGAGATCTTATATACCTAATTTCAAGACTTACTATATGAAGCTATACTATCAACAGAGTGAATTAAATCCATATCTATTGGTCAGTGAAGAAGAAAAAGAGAGTCCAATAAGTAAACAAAGGCTATGTTACCTGTTGAATTTTGACCAAAGTGACGAGGTAACTTAATGGTAAAACTATAGCCATTTCAACACATAGTGCTGGAATAGCTGGGTATCCACATGAAAAACAAACATGAAACACATGTAATGTGTATAAATTAACTTGCAATGTATCATATAAATAAATATAAAAGATAAAATTATAGATTCTCAGTGAAAACAAACTCAAATTAGTCAAAGATTTCTTAAATAGAAAATAAAAAGTATAAACTATAAAATAAAAATCAACAAAATATTTTTTTCAAAATTAAAAATTTCTGTTCCTCAGAAGTTATTTTTAGGAAAATGTAAAAGTAAAAAAATGTAAAGGTAAGCAATAAACTTTCAGGAAATGTTTGCAAAACATATGTGTGACAAATGTATTGACAATCAATAAAAACTGCTTATATCTCAATAATAAAATAAAACAATAAATAAATCAATAAATCTGTAAGCATAAAGGTACAGACACTTCAAAAGAAAAGCTATATGAATAGCTAATAAGAAAGGATGTTCAACACCACTAGTCATCATTATACAACCTCATTAAAACCATAATTAGATATTACTAATTACCCAATAGATGGCTAAAACTAAAAAGACTGATAGTAGTAAGAGTTGAATTGGTGGAGAAATGGAATCTTGATCATTGTTAGTAAGAAATGTATAATGAAACATCTGCTTTGGAAAAGAGTTTTGCAGTTTAACATAAAGTTAAATCTACATGTTACATATGACCTAGCTATTGCAATCCTAGGTATTTTATCAAAAGAAATGAAAACATATGTCCATACACAAACTTACATAATTGTTCATAGCAGCTGTACTGTAGTATTTTCAAATTTAAAATAACCCAAAAGTCCATCAACAGGTAAATGGATAAACGCATTGTGATATATACACATTTGTATGGATACACATAATGGAGTACTGCTCAGCAATAAAACAGAATGAACTTTTGGTACATACTTAAGTATAAAGTGAATTGAAAGAAACCAGACAAAAGAGCACCTGTCCCAGACACATGCAAACAATGCAGGAAATACAAGACATAACTTGGGATATCAGCTCTCTAAGATTTTATTTATCATCCTTCATGCTTTAGTGAGACAAAATATCATTTGAATTGACCAACAGGCAATGTTTTATTTAATTTTAGTGTAATTACAGAATTACTTAAAATTTTAATCAATATTGATATTGATAGATCTCAAAGTAGATATACAACTCTGTAAATGTATTCAAGGGAGTTTATTTCCACTGCCAAAGTATTGATCAAGTCAACAAGAAACACAACATCAATTCTTACCTTTATTAAGCTAGTTCATCAACTATAAACAGCTAATAAAGCTAACACATTTGTTCTTACTATACTTTGCCCAATTTTTGGTAGCTTTGAGAATATAATTTAGATTCTGAGCATCAAGGAATATATTGGCCATCCTATCATATGATAGAGCTATTCTTACTATCCTCTCATAGAGTTAAATGCAGAACTCCACTTATGAGTCGTTATTTCCCACCTTGCTGCCATCATATATTCCTACACAACGCACATATTCCAATACTTCTAGGAAGCCCTCTTTTACCATTTATGGCACCAGCACACCTCCATTTTAATATTTATTATATAAATCAAAATGATATTTCACTTTGATATTATAATTTAGTTAGCTAAGTTACTCTAATGCCCAAAGTGGTTAGATTGGGTTTGAAATTATTTGTTGGCTATACGTTTGTTGTCACACACACATACATGTAGATGAATATCAGCTGAGATTAAATAACTATAATATAGGGACTATTAAATCTAAAAAACATTTATGTAAGTTTTGTTTATTGTTTTGAAAAACAGAAGGTTCAAATTAATTTAGACTGGACAGAGAATTAAAAACTAGTGAAAATAGGAAAAAAGTAAGGGTTTAACACTAGATAACATGGAAAGATAAAATTTCCTGTATTTATTCCTTGTTCCCTGATATCATCTATAATCCAGCAGATTAATACCCTACTTAGTTAATCCATATTTAATTATGGATACCATGTGGATACACTATGCTAGGCTCTTTTATGTAATAAAATTATGAAACAGGTTGGATTATCTTTTAGACATATTTTATATATATATATATATATATATATATATATATCCTTCATAGAGAAAACAATTCAAGGTACAAATTATATCTCATCATAAGAAGATACTGTTTTTCAAAAGTTGCTATAGTACTTAATCACATATAGTGAATACAAGTGATGGAATCATTTATAGTACTTAATTCATGTCATGATTAGAGAATTACAGAAAACTGCTTACATAATTTAAAATCTAAATGACAAAATAGACAATCGCCAATGACATCTTTGGTGTATTAATACTGAATAGATATCTGTGTGTTTCAATGTAAAAGAAAGGAATTATATAATTAGTCATGAGAACAGGGCTTATAAGATCTCTCTATATTGAACAAATCTACACTGGTTATTTAATAAGGAACTTAACTGAGGAGGGTAGAGCAAACTAAGCACAGGTGAACTCCTGTCTCTGAAAACTTCTCCTTTTAGCTCAGTTCTACTGTCAATGTCCATCATTAGCTGTTGATACAACAATCCTGCTCATTGCCAACAACAGCAACAAAATACCTTTCCCCGGGGTTGCCTGTTGCATGTTCCAAAGAATGCAAGGTGCTTAAGAGACCAGGTGTGCACAACAGGAAGGACTTAAGATGAAGCCGTCAGAATGATAACAATTGTACCTTGATGAGTTCTTGTTATTTTAAGACACACCTGCTCCAAGTCAGCAGGATTTCTGAGGAAAATCAGAAATGTGTTGGATGTGTCCCAAGGCACATAAAAGATTGAATTCAATTCTATCTAGCTGATGTTTAGAAATTTACAGCAGTGCTGACTGGGCTAAATGGCTTTCTTGCAAAATTCCAGAAGACACAGTTTTATATTTGTCAGAGAAAATTACATAGTAGATCCCTTGTGAAAAATGTATGACCTCATCCCTCACCTTTCCTTCCTCCTTCCTGAGTAGGTGTGCCAGACTTGACCAAAGTAGAAATGTGATGGGAAGATGTGCCATTATTTATAAAAAAAATGTTGGTGTCTCTTCACAATATCAGGGTTAATTGATGACTCCTACAGTGATCTGTACTATAAACTATAGAGATTAATCTAATTATACCAGTGCATATATAAAATATGTGTGCATTTGTATATACATATACATATTTATGTGCACTCATGAACAAAAAAAATCACGGATGAGCGAGTTAGATATATAGGCAAACCTCGATTTATTGACTTTGCTTTACTGTGCTTGCAGATACTGTGTTTTTTACAAATGGCAGGTTTGTAGCAACCGTGCATCAAACAAGTCTACCAGTGCTATTTTTCCAACAGCATATTCTCACTTTGTGTCTCTGTTTCACATTTTGGTAATTCTTGCAATATTTCAAACTTTTCATTATTATCATATTTGTTAAGGTGATCTGTAATCTGTGATTAGAACTTGCTGAAAGTTCAGATGGTTAGCATTTTTTAGCACTTAAAGTATTTTTAATTAAGCTACATTGTCTTTTTGGGCAAAATGCTATTGTACACTTAATAGACTACAGTATAGTATAAACATAACTTCTAGATGCACTAGGAAATCAAAATATTTGACTCATTTTATTGCGATGATTTGCTTTATTGACGTGATCTGGAACTCAACTGGTAACATCTCTGAGGTATGCCTGTACATATTAAATATATAATAATTATTGTCACATTGTTCTTTGTACTTCCATTTACTGAATTTTGTCGAAAGAAGGCCCACTAATTTTAGAAAGAGAAAAAAAGGCAATAAAGGTTAATTGTATTTGTTGGGGAGGTAGAGTATAGAAAAATATAGAAATTAGAACAGTTTAAATTTATTTGGGAAATTTTTTTTTAAAGATTTTTTATTTTTTTCTATTTATTTGACCGAGAGACAGAGAGAGAAGGAACACAAGCAGAGGGAGAGGGAGAGGGAAAAGCAGGCTGCCCGCCGAGCAGGGAGCCCAATGCGGGGCTCGATTCCAGGACGCTGGGATCATGACCCGAGCCGAAGGCAGACGCCCAACAACTGAGCCACCCAGGCGCCCCTATTTGGGAAACTTAAATAACATAATTCATTGCCTATTGCAATTTACTAAAATTTAAATATGTGTTACAAAATCCCATATTCTGAATTACAGTGTTCATGGGGATATAGTGAAAACATGATAATCATATGTCAGAGGCAACTATAAAATGGGATTTTATCTAATATCCTGACAGAAATATGTATGCATATCATGTGTATTTTAAACAATGTTATAATGCTATTTTTAAAAATACATTTAAATCACAATGAAGTATATATAGAGATAATATCAAATAAACAAAAGAAAAAGTTTGAGAAAAAGATCAAACTCAAAAGGAAGTTTTGACAATAAAATATATACCTTTAGTTCCTGTCTTTTCTTGGTATGAGATGAAAATTCACACTGACATTTCCACCAAAGATCACAAAAAGAAGGAAATGGGATCAATTACATGCTATAAAATGGCTCTAAAATTAAAACAACAACAGAACCAAGTTGGGCTGTGGCCTAAGAGAAGCTTGACTACTCTACTGCCAAGGCTTTAAGAAAACAGGCATCCAGCCGGGCACACAAGCTTTATTAGATCAACTATTTAGTGTGAGCAACACTATCTAAAAATATACTCATGATAAACACAAAATGAAGGTCTGAAGAGATTTTTTTTTTTTTTAAGATTTTATTTATTTATTTGACAGAGAGACACAGCGAGAGAGGGAACACAAGCAGGGGGAGTGGGAGAGGGAGAAGCAGTCTTCCTGCGGAGCAGAGAGCCCAATGCGGGGCTCGATCCCAGGACCCTGGAATCGTGACCTGAGCCGAAGGCAGATGCTTAATGACTGAGCCACCCTGGTGCCCCTGAAGAGATATTTCTTATGTTACTTAAAATAGATTTATGGGGGATAAACTCGAAAGGGCAGGGATTAAGGGGTTAGAAACCACAGGTTTTTGGTGTTTTGTTGTTGTTGTTGTTTTTAATTATTAAAATAGAAATTATAGTAGGATCTCCATATTAAGGTAGTTCTAGGAATTAAATGAGATCATAAGCTTAGCTCAGAATCTGGCATACTAAACAGCAAAATATATTGGCTATTATTATTATACATAAAATGATGAATTATTCTTCCTTTAGAACACTATCCAAAAATATTATTTCTTTCAATGATTCTTTCATGATGTCTTGTTTGGCACTATGTTCACAGGGATACTCACGGAATGAGTACATTAAATGTACCAATACTGTATGATTGCTAATTACATAACAATAGGCTATACCAAGGAGGCATCTACATTATGATCAGACTTAAATCTGCTTATGAAAAATGAGAAGCCCAATGGACCATGAACGTGAACAGAAAGCCCTCTTTTATCTATAGTCGGTGGTAAGTTGGGCCAATGGAACCAACTAGCAGGAACTAGTGTGAAAAAGGTCTGGGTCAGAAAATAACATATATGAATGGACATCTAGTCTCTGTTATTTTATGCCAGAAAACATAGTCATATTACTTTAGCCCGGAAAAAAAATAAGCATACTAAATAATTAAACTAAAAATAGTATATATTATTATAATTTACCACATCTATATTTGATCTATGATACTTCCTGAATTATCCTCTAGACACCTAAGAACTATAAAAAATGATAATGAAAAAAAAATTTACTCTTCAGATCCTCAAGCATATATAAAAACTAACTAAAAAAATTAAGGAGAGGGGTGCCTGGGTCGCTCAGTCAGTTAAGCATCTAACTTCGGCTCAGGTCATGATCTCAGGGTCCTGAGATTGAGCCCTGCATTGGGCTCCCTGCTCAGTGGGGAGTCTGCTTCTCCCTCTCCCTCTGCCCCTCCACCCTGCTGTGTGTTCTCTCACTCTCCCTCTATCTCTCAAATAAATAAATAAAATCTTTTTTAAAAAATTAAAAAGATATGTATACAGATAAAAAGTAAGAAAGAGGATGAAAAGAATGGTCCACAGACTCCAGGGGGTACAAAAAACAGTGCATTGTGATGGAAAAAGTGTTAAGAATGTGTATGTGACAAAAAAAAATTAAACTTTAATAATACTCTGAATTTTGCCGATAACATGATAGCTAGTACATGTGAGTTAACCTAAGGGAAGAATAAAGAGTGAGTAGGATGTTCTCACTTTTCCTTTTCCTTTTAATACATTGAGATCCATGGATATTGCTTTTTTAAACTAAAAAAATGCCACCACCACCAACAACAAAAAACCACTGTAGACAAGAGATATGAAAAAAATCATTCCAGAGAAATTTGGGTTCAAATATAATTCTAATTATATACACAAAACTAAAAAATAAAGGAAAAACAGAGTTGATGCTTTTTATATATCTGATATAAGCCCACCGTCTACTGAACACAAGACAAATCACAATCAAATCAGATCCAATAGGAAATGGGTCAAAATTTTCAAAATACTAAGAAGTCTCTTAGAAATACAGATTTTCTTGTAATATGACAAAAATGTAACTTTTTCTAAGTATATTATTCTGAAAATTGACTAATTTCAGTATGAGTGCTTTAAAGTATTATTTTTAATCAATATTTCAACTCAAAGTTCTGCCATATATTTTTTATATTGTAGTTAATACATAAGATAAAAACATAATTTTTACATAAATAAATATACATTTGGGCTGAAACAACAATATCTCACTGATTTGGATGTACAATCACATAATTGTGGGAGCAGTGTGGTACACATGCCAGAGTGAGTAATTAGCTCTGCATGGAGGTCAATGTCATGGAGGAGGATGGTTTACAACCTGAGATAAGAAAGACCAAGAGGGTTGCACTCGTTCAAGGTGAACTACCTGATGGAGAATATGATGTGCAGAGGCAAAGAACTACATTGTATACATAGAGATAGGAGATGTTTAGGCAGGCATGGCATAACAGATTGAATGAATATGAATTCTTTCATTTAAAGATTATATATATATATATCGTCCTGTTGTTATCTTATGTTCATTTGTTATCCTCTCCTCAAAAGCTGCTCAAACAGAACAATTAAGATGGAATCAAAAACTTATTTTTAAGAGAGGGGGAGATGTGAGGGGCAGAGGGACAGGAAAAGAGAGAATCTTAAGCAGTCTCCACGCCCAGCATGGAGCCCAATGCAGGGCTCAATCTCACAACCTGGAGATCATGACCTGAGCCAAAATAAAGAGCAGGACGCTTAACTGACTGAGCCACCCAGGAGCCCCAGAGTCAAAAACTTTAAAGGTAGAAGAGTTCAAATGTTTATCAAAGAACATGGGTTTCAAACATGGGCTTTTTTCTTTTTCTTAACAGTTTTATTGAAACATGATTGACATAAAATACAATTCATATATTTAAAGTGTACAATTTAATGGTTTTCAGTATTTTCACAGACAAGTGCAAACAACACCACAGTGGGTTTTAGAACATTTCATCACCAACGGTTTCAGTACAAATATTTCTTTGGAAAAAGTGAAACCCAACTTGTGAATGTGTAAGAACTTTCAGCTCCTGTTCTCAAGTAAGGAGCTTGGAAGTCACCACTCTGTTCTAACAAAAGAAGGCTGAACAGACTGAAAAATCAACAACTCTTCCAGGATTTTTAAGAAAGGGTAGTTGTAACTGCTAGCTTCAAGGTTGGAGAGATTGACAAGTGAACACAGGAAGACTACCTGAACAGAGACTCAAGAGCAGAAACAGCCTAGGGAACCAGGGCCAAGGTAAGGAAACCTGAACTGTAACGGACTAATTGCTGGAGGCTCCATGTGGACAAATCTGAGACTTACAATCTCTAGGGTATTCCCACAATATTGCAAGATTTATCTCCAGGAATTCAACTAAGTTCCCATAGTAAATCTTGAAGAAAAGTATCCTTATACTTCTGGTAGAAGGAGGGGGAAAGGAACCATTTTGAAAAAAGCCAGAGCATTCTGTTGTTTTCAATAAGGCCTACCCTCAGGAGAAACTCACCGAGCCTCACCTTTGGGGGTTATTGTCAGAACCTGACAGACCTGGGGGAAGGGAAATATCAAACTGTAGCCAATTCCAGCCATCCTGTCCCATCTAAAGGAAAAAAACAAAAACAAAACAAAACAAAACAAAAACTCTGAGAAACCGTTGTGAAGTTCACAGTGCAGAGGTACAGGCTCATGAAAAGCTGGAGACCTAATCACAGAAATACAGAATGCTTCATCCCACCTCCACCTCACCGCCACTTAAGCCCTATTTACAACATTTCCTTTTACATAGTACATCATGCTTGGTCAACAAGAAAAAAAATTACAAGGCAAAATAAAAGGCAAGAAACACAACTTGAAGAGACAGAAATCATCAAAACCAGACATGGCAGGGATATTGGAATTATCAGACCAAGATTTTAAAACAACCATGATGAATATGCTAGGTCCCCTGGTGGATAAAGTGACAGCATGCAAGAACAGGTGGAAACATGGAAATCCTAAGAAAGAACCAAAAAGGAATTCTAGAGATGAAAAACACTGTAACAGGATTGAAGAATGCTTTTGATGAGCTTAGCGTAGACTGGACATGGTGAGGAAAAATTTCTGAGCTAGAGGATATATCAATAGAATCCTCAAAAATTAAAAAGCAAAGAAAACAAAGACCGAAAAACGTCCCAAAACAGAATATATCCAAGGACTATGAGACAAGTACAAAAGTTACACATATGTGTAATGGGAATACCAGGAGAAGAAAGAGAGAAAGAAACAGAAGAAATATCTGAATAATAATAACTGAGATTCCTGAAAACTAGTATCAGACACCAAAGCACAGACTCAGGAAGGTCAGAGAACACCAAGCAGGATAATGCTAAAAAACTAAAGTGGGTAAGAGGTTATGCTTTAATTTGAGACAGTGTAGAGCATCCAAATGAGATCAGCCTCCTTCATCTACATTCCCTTCCTGTGGCGGCTCAATCGAGGTGTGAGAAATCCTGAAAGTAGCTCCAAAGTTCAGCTTAAAAAATAATTTATACATTGCCAATTCCTCTTTTTACAGTTCAGAAAGCTGGAAACCGTATCTGTGATATCATATGACTAACTTCTCCAAATTAACTAGAGAACGGGGACTAGACACACAAGCCTTTCCTTAGATGAACTCACATACATCACTGCGTACAGAAGATGCTATGTCTTAACTAATGACCAATAGATAGGGTATTACTAGTGTGATCATGGTATTCCAAAATTAAACATTCTTAGTAAAAAAGCAAGAGCCTATGGAATAGATCTAGGTGCCATTTCATAACTATGGATTAGTTTTAAGTAATAACTAAAATTTCATGACATTTTTCAAATTGTTTGAGTTTACATTTTCTGACTTCATTAAGGTAGCATTTGATATCAAATGTAATTCTACCTTAATGCATTTAAATACCTTTGATAATTTTATTTTTAACAGTCAAATCCTTCATAGTAGATACATGTATGTATAAATCATTTGTTAAACAGAGCACTGATCTTGTGTCAAAAAGACACAAATTTCTGAGTTCAGAATTTCACTGATACTCATGGAAATTCTCTAAGCTCCCTTTTCTGGTTTTCTTGGTTTCCACTCATTAGACTTTTACTCACATTGTCCTTTCCAGCTTAGACTCATCAGATGATGATCATTTACATCATTCCCACAGTCTTCATCTTATTCCCTTTCTGAGAAACAGTTTTTCAAGTTGAAAGCCTTTGACTTCTCCAGAACCAGGCTCTCGGGACATGCTTCCCATCCCCATAAAATGCTTCCATTATAATCTTTGTTAGCACACCACTGACCTCTTATTCATTATTAAATGAGAACAGCTATTGGCTAAGTAACTTTATGGATCCATATGGTATTTAAAATAAAAAGCATAATATTATAATTTAAGACGATCTGGTATATAGAAACACAATCTAATTGGAATTAATTTAGACAACCAATCACAACTGTTGATGCTGCCAAATTGGCTCAAACTAATGTGAACATTGATTGTGGTTCTTTTCTGACAACTGTTTTATGGGTATTAAATGGAATGCACAATAACATTGAGCTCATAGGAATCCTGCTGCTTTCCCCCTTCAAACTGGACTTACCACTGCTTACTGTAGATCTCTGCATCCATTCCTCTTCTAGTTTGTTATAGCCCTGATTCAAAATCCTTGTTTTTCAGGGCACCTCGGTGGCTCGGTTGGTTAAGCATCTGACTCTTGGCTTTGACTCAGGTCATGATCTCAGGGCCCTGAGATTGAGTTCCACGTCAAGCTCTGGTGCTCAGTGCAGAGTCGGCTTGGGATTCTTTCCCCCTCCCTCCTTCTCGCCATCTGTTCTTCCCCCTGCTCACACTCTCTCTCTCCAAAATAAAATAAATAAAATCTCTCTAAAAAAAAAACAATAAAATCCTTGTTTTTCCTTAGTTCCATCTTATATAACAATTTATCAAATGTTTTGCTGAGATCTAGGTAAAAGACTCCTACTGCCTTTGCCTCATTGACTTCACTACTCACTGCAAACACTTGATCAGATCTCTTGGGCCCTGTCCTTCTATCTCATACAACGTTGGCAAACCACACACTTAATGCTCCTCTCTTGAAAACTTGCATGCTTGCTTATTGTAATTGAAACCCTTACTAGTTATATCAGTTTCCAGGAGGTTTTTTCTTTTTTTTAAATACAGGCAATTTAACACAAACCATTTTTCTATTCAGGTTCTCAGAGGGATGATTGAAATAGTATTCTTCAGAATTCTGTATTCCTTTTGCCTGTTTTCCCGTCATATCACTGTGAGGACTGCTGACCACTCTTTCTGAAACTCTTTATTACATAGGCCTTTTCCATACCATTCTTTACTGAGTTTCCTCTCATTTCTCTGACCATTTTCTCCTTTTCTTCCTTGTCGGTTTCTACCTGTCATTCAACAAGGTTTCCATACTCAACCCATTCTTCTACAATATATATTTTCACTGGGTGATCTCATTTATTCTTGTCACAAACACTGTTCTGTTCCTTGAAACTCTGTTGTCCACATGTCTGATAGATTTTACTAACTTGTCTTTCCATAGGAATGTTAGATTCAACATTTCTATAATTGGCCTCATTTTTCATTCTACAGTAACCTGTTCTTTCATTCCCTCTTCATTTAATGTTACTATCTTCTACATTGTTTCTCAGTCCAGAAAATTGAGTCATATTAAACCTCTCCTTCCCTCTTTCCAAATGCAATTAATCACATCCTACTGATCTTTATCTTGTAAAAATTTCTACATTCTGCTTCTTTTTCTTGGAGGTTCTCATATTATTGTACCAGGATTAGGCCAAGATTCTCCTCTCTATTCTTCCTTGCTATGACAGACCCTCTGAAAGCCATCTGCACACTGCAGCGAGGCCAACCATTTCACGTCAACTGTTAAAATCTGTCAATTGTCTCCATCTTGTAGGATGAACTTTAAGCTTCTTAGCTTTAAGAATCAAGTCCTACATACTGTGACCTAAGTAAGCTAATTCATTCTCTATATCTGTCTATCAGGAAATCTCATTTCTGGCATTTTGAATCAGTTACATTTCTTTTATATATTTTACCAATGCTGATCCTTTTTTTTTTTTAGAGATTTTATTTATTTGACAGAGAGAGATATAGCGAGAGAGAGAACACAAGCAGAGGGAGTGGGAGAGGGAGAAGCAGACTCTCTGCTGAGCAAGGAGCCCGATGCGAGTCTTGATCCCAGGACCCTGGAATCATGACCTGAGCCGAAGACAGACGCTTAATGACTGAGCCACCCAGGCACACCCAATGCTGATCTTTCTGTCTAGAAACCACTTTCTTCTTAATCTGAATGACATTTTATTGAATTTCAAAGATCAGCTTGGGCTTCTTCTTTGGTCGGGGCAATATGTCTCCTATTCTCTAGTCTCATGGCATCCTATGTATACAACTCCACTTCAGTTGTCACTGTATGTTGCAATTAACCAAATTTCAATGAAACTCCTCTCACTAGTCTGTGAGTTAATTAAATAAGGCTTTAATGCCTTTTGCATCTTTTTATAACTAGTATGTGGCACAGCATTTGGCTCACAGGAAGTGTTAAATAGAATTTGCCTGAAGGAAGATCCTTTCTAGGGAATTTTTTTCAGGTGTTACCTTCCTTGAACTTTAAAACATTTCAGACTTTTGACTGTTTTCTGTCTTAAAAAAAAAAAATCTCCATTTCCTGATTTTATCCTATAATTCTACAACTTATTAATAGTTTTCATACCTCAAATTCCTCTACTCATGCTTTAAATGCTTGATAGTTATTTAGGGTATCTATGCTTTCTCTATTCTCAACTCATTCCCTTCTTTGTAGGTGACCATATTTAGTTCTATGCATTACTTTGGTATCACTATGTTGACCACTTCCATGCTAATACTCTTGGTTCTGGACCTGTATATCCCATTGTCAAATAACATTTTCACTTGGTCTAATTGACATGTCAAACTCAATATATGCATGTTTGAACTTATTATATTCTCTCCAAAATATGACTAATTTCCAGGTGTCAATATTCCAGTGATAAAAGTTTCTCCACCTAGCTAGCTGTTAAAGCCAGAACCTGGAATTCATATTCTACACCCCCTTTTTAAAAAAAGATTTTATTTATTTATTTGAGAGAGAGAGTCAGTGAGAGAGAGAACCCATGAACAGGGGCAGAAAAAGAGGGAGAAGCAGACTCCCCTGGGGAGCAGGGAGCGTGACGCGGGGCCCTGGGATCATGACCCAAGCCGAAGTCAGATGCTTAATCAACTGAGCCATCCAGGCACCCCAACTGATCCTTTTTCTTAAACACATCTTAAACCTAATCATTTTTCTTCACTTCAGTTACACTTCCTAGACCAAACCACAGTCATCTTTTGTGTAACAATGTGGAAACCTCATAATTAGTACATGTCTATGCTAGCTTCCCTCAATGCATTCAGACTATAGTCAGATTTTTTTTTTTTTTTAAGTATAAGAATAATACCACCTCAAGAATACTCACATGCAAATCTGTGGAACCTGTGTATATTACCTTTCATAGCAAAGGGGAATTAAGGTTGCCAATGGAATTAAGGCTGGTAATCATCTAAGTTTAAAACAGGGAGATTATTCTAGATTGTATGGATAAACCCCTTATAATCACAAGGGTCCTAAAAGGTAGAAAGAATAATCAGAAGGGAGAATCAGAGAGATGACAGCATGAGAAAGAATAGGACTGATGTTGCTGTTTGGAAGGTGGAGGAAAGGGGCCGCTAGCCAAGGAAAGCACTCAGCCTCTAGAAGCTGGAAAAGACCAAGAAATGGTCCTAGAGCCTCCAGAGGGGAATGCAGCCCCGATGACACTTTGATTTTTAGTCCAGTGAGACCTATGTCTGACTTCTATCTATACATCCAAAAGATAATAAATTTATATTGCTTTAACCACTAAGTTGGTGGTAATTTGTCAAGCGGCAATTGAAAACTAATGCACTAACTCAGAACCAAATTGATCCTCTATCATATCTTCCTCACATTGTGTTTTCTGTTCTCCATATTTCACATCCTTCCAACTGATTTTCTGAATGAAATCTTCTCTGATCCAAATTTTTATCCTGTAGCCTCCCAACTCCTGGTCTAAGTTATCTAACACTCTAGCTACCTAGCATTACTCACAATCTCCATTAAATGATTTATCATGTAATTATATATTAAATCTCTGCCTCCTTTTTTATATATTCTAATTTTCATATTTTTATGGTTTTGTGGGTTTTTTTAATTAAAAAATTATTTAAGAACTCTCTATGCCCAAAATGGGGTTTGACGTCACAACCCCAAGATCAGGAGTCACATGCTCTGCCAATGGAGCCAGCCAGGCACCCCAAAGTCTCAGACTCCTTAATGAGATTGTGAGTCCAGGAGGGCAGATACCATTCCATATTCAACTTTGTTTTATCTCCAGAGCCAGCACAGTATCTTGCACTTAAGTAGATTTTTGTTCAATGGATATTTGTTAAATAGGGAGTGAGTGAATAAATGAATTTATTGATTGCTTTTTGTGTAACATCAATATAAAACTTCCGATATGCATTATTTTTTGACTTCTCACAACATCTCAATAGTCTAACTATTATGTCTACTTTGCAGGCAAAAAAATAAAGCCTGGAGTAGCTAGACATTTCTCTATAGGCCATATGGCTAGCAATGACATAGCCACAAGACAAAACCAGATCTTTGTGTATTCACTTATTATGTTCTTTTAATTATGCGCAATGGCCTTTGAGAGATGCTATTATGACCATCAGTAAATACCTAGTCTGCTGGAGTACTGCTAGTATCTGAAAGCATCCAGAAATTCTAAAAGAGCCTGAAATGAAAATCTTTTATTTATCATTTTATATCCAGCACATGGTATAGTGTAGAACATAAGTAACCTCTTAATAAATACAATTTGATTAAAAAAAAGAACGAATGAAATAATTTGATGAATCAGTAAGCAAATCTTCTAGGTATCTACCTGATTTTATTTGGAGTAGAAAGAATACCAGGGTAGAGAAACCTTGAAATAAATTAAAATCTTAGCAGATAGGGCGCCTGGGTGGCTCAGTCGTTAAGCGTCTGCCTTCAGCTCAGGTCATGATCCCAGGGTCCTGGGATCGAGTCCCACATCGGGCTCCCTGCTCGGCAGGAAGCCTGCTTCTCCCTCTCCCACTCCCCCTGCTTGTGTTCCTGCTCTCGCTATCTCTCTCTCTGTCAAATAAATAAATAAAATCTTTAAAAAAAAAAAAAATCTTAGATCAAATTTTCAATTATAGCTTTCTGAATTTAATTCCAATAAATTCTCTCTTCCTCCCTAGTACTATCTTTAAGTTTTGGGGGTAGGTATTGAAAATAAGACCCATCTGTGTGAGGCTACTTCATTTCTGTTATTATCCTGAACAATAACGAAAGTAATCTTAAAGTGAATAGAGTGTGTCTAAATTAATGTGACTCTACTTATGCTAAACTTTACAGAAAAAAAATGGAAAAAAGAGAGCTACTTAGCATACAAAGTAAAATATCAAAAAAGAATAATGAACAAAAAATAAGAACAAAAGGGAAAACAGCAATGTATACTCTCAGTCCAAAACAAACTTAACATTACATGATGAGGTTCATTTCCCTTAAGATTCCCAGGACACATGCAGTGTCCTCACCATGCCCTACTGCTCTAGTGATTTTATGTTTGCAGCAATGTGGCAAAGTTCATCTTGAGTTCCTGATTCAGCTGAAACCCTTTGTGATTCTCTAGTAGCTTGAAGCCATTTAGAAGTTATAACTATTTGGAGACAATAATATCCTTTATTAAGCTCTTTCGAGAGTTAATCAAAATGTATAGTTTATACCAGTACACATGTAGCTGGTATGTCATTTGCAACTATTTTTTTCCTTACCTCTTAAAAGAAATGTCAAGGCACTATAGCATAGAAGGTTAAAATATGGGCTCATCATTTCACAGTAATTGAAAATAAATCCCACTTCAAAACCTTACTATCTCAGTTTCCTTATCTGCTAAATGCAGATAATAAAAAACCCCACTGCATAGAATTGCTTAGGGAGTAATGAGGTAAGGTATGTGAAGTTTTGTGTACAATGCCTGGTATATTTTAAGACCCAGATATATTGAATATAAACTATCATTATTATACCATAATGTTGATGATAATATTCTCATTACTAAATATAGAACATTCTAAAAAAATTCATTAAAAAATACTTAATGGTTTTCTTACTGATCAAATACTAAAACTCCCTTATAGAGCTTCAATTTGTACTGTCCTGGACAAAGACTATAATCTTTTTATAGATTCTCAGTGATAGACCAGACACATGGCCATGACCTCTCTCAAACATATATTATCAGTATCCCTTCAAATAGCCATTTTATGTTTTCTTATTTATGATATAAAGGTTTACTTTCCTCTACCTGCTGAGTGACACCATGTCTCATCTTCCCTATCTGAGAATCCTGAGGTGCTGCCTCCACTGCTGATGGAAAAAATAAATCTTGGAAGGGATTTTGGGTTTACTTAAGTATTAAAAAAAAAAAAAGCCTGTTATTTTGATGTGTTAAAGAACTGGGATGGGATGGTTCCTAGCTAGTGAGCACCCTCGTCCTCCTTTCCTGTAAAACAGTGCTTAAAAATAAAAAAAAGTCTTTTCTTTGTAAATTTTGAATTTGTGCTCCTTTATCTTCTATAACTAATTCTTCTTTTTATAAACAATCATGTATTCTGAAATAAGGAGAAGATAAATGATAAAGCCAATCATTTTTGGAGAAAATCTAGCACAAAGGGTTGATAGTTCAATGATCCCTTCCAATTATAGAACCCCTCTATCCCATTCCTTTTGTTGTTTATTCATTTATTCACAAAGATTTATTGAAAACTTACTATACCATATATTATTATATTCACTGGGATAAAACTATCAAACTAAATAGAATTCCAGTTACTTGGGTCTTCTGATAATATTAAGCACGATGGCTCAAGTAATCATTTCTTAGAACCTGTTTAATATTTTCTCTGTATGTTTGACTATATTAAGATATTTTCCAAAAATCCACTACCATTTAAGAAACAAAGAATCCCAAATATGAACACACATATTTATTTGTCACATTCTATTTGTCATGAGCAAGTATTATATAAACTTCAATTTTATTTGACTTATTGCAAAGTAAATGTTTACTATGTCTTGAACAAAAGTCTATTTAAAGTTTTGTGGGTTTTTGTTTTGTTTTGTTTTGTTTTTTTGTTTTTTTAGTAAGTTGGAGATTTGTTTCTGCCCTATGAAGAAGAAGCATATTGTGGCTTGGACCAAAAACCCTATTTCTAGTACCTTTGTTTCCTTTTCATAAATCATTGTTCACAACAGTGAGCCAATTTACTATTAGTTTCATCGATCCTTTCCACTGATCTTACATGACTAAAGAATTTTGTCAAAGGCTTTCCAAACATCTAAGTTTAAAATCCTCTTTAACTCTCTTCCCACATTTGTCTACCTGGAGTGAAATCCCTGAAGAATTTTACAAAAGTAGTGAGTGATTCCTTTTATTCCCTAAATGTGTGTTGTCTGTTCTTAATCAAGCTGAGCTTTTCAAAGTGGTCCCTGTTTGATCTCCAAAAATAGTTTCTGAAAGTTTTCAACATAACAGAAGTTAAAGGAAACTCTCTGAAATGCCTAAGTGTGTTTCCAAGACTGGCCTTCAGTTAGTATTTTGTTTTGGTCATAGATTTAAAGGACTGTTTACTTAATAGAAAAAATATATACAAAATATTGTAATACCAAAAGCTACATGCCTTTTTTAATACTTGAATTTGTTGGCAAAAAAAAGTTTTCAAATGTATTAATTGGTTATCATATTGTATTATTTGTTCACTGACATCATGGAACAACAGTTTTTTTTTTTTTTTTTTTTTTCTGTCACAATATTGGGTCTATTAGAGCAGTTCTGAATTCTGACAGCAACACTAAATGGAGAGGTAGGGAATGTCAATGTTTGTCAAAGATTTATCTTGAAACTATTAAATTGCTATTATTATTTCCTAGCAATTCACTGTAAATCTCTATTCAGTATTGAATATATATCCAAAGAAATTTTGTTTTCAAATATCTTATAAAAATGTTAAGTTCTAATTACCTCTTTGCTCAGGATAAATGTGTGACTTTGAATGAACTACTCACATTTTCTAAGCCTCAGATTCCTCCCTAAAAGCAGGTGGCCAGAAAATTATAGAAAATGGTACAAGATAGAGATAATAAGATCATAAAGAATGTTTGCCTTGAAATCACTATGTTTTTCCCTGTCCTGTGTGTTATAATGTACTTGGAAGTTCTTTACAGACATGTAGTCACACAAGGTTCTTAGTTTTTAGCTATGCGGAGATGAATCTGATTTCACCGAGGTGTCCCCACTCCCCACTGCTACTCAAAACTGCCTAAACGTATTCTCCAGTTTTTTGTAAAACTGAGTCTGCAGTTGTAACTATATCGGTGAATTACTTTATTTCTTTAAGGTAAATCTTTGAGTCTCCCCAGTTTCAAGGTAACTTTTTGTGTATCATACTCTTTATGTTAAGAATGACCAAGAGCCTTTATCCCCATAAATAGCTTCTGACACAGTCAGTCCTCTTCCAATGAAGTTCGCTTCATTGAATCATAGTTACATACCTGGAGAGAGGAGCCAAGGATTAAATAGCCCTCCTTGACATGACAATTTTGGATATCTTCAGCCAGTAAAATACTAAAATAGATTTTCTATTCAAGAAATCAATAAAAAATTTATTGTACTCCACCCAGAACAGCACAATGTTTCAAAAGGTGATAAAAGAAAATTTCCTGATTATTTTGTGGGATTTCTCAATGTAGGGTTCAGAGGCACATAGAATTTTCAAAATGGGTTTCAGATAATCCAATTTTTGCTAGGGTTGTATGTAAAATCATATATACATGGACGTCTTACATTCTCTGGGAAAAGTTACTCATGGCTCATACGAAATTTACCATGGATTTCACATACACATATATGCACACACACTAATTAATCAATTTCTTTTACCTATTATTAAAATGTTTAATTGTCTTTTATTATCATCAAAAACTGAGAGAAAAGTGAAACAAACATAATTCTACATGTTTCATAGATAAGAAAATTATTAGTAGTAGTCTTAACTAACATTTCCTAAAGCAAACGTACAGATAAATGAGAGCGTCAGATTCTGAATAAGATTTCTTATCTCTGTCCCACCACCTTATGTTTCCAATTGTTTCAATTACTTATTTGATTTTAAACCTTCAGCATAGGCATTGAAAAATCATAATTTATCCAAATTGTTTGACTCTCCCCATCCAGGACACAAAGTCATTAGGTATGTTGATTGCCCTATTGACCACTATTTCCCTCAGGCATTTCATCATGTCCCATTGTTTTCCTTTAAGTATCGACTTTTATCAAGCCAATCAGAGTCTGTGGTTGTCCATCAAGTTTTCCCCAACTTTCAACTTTAAATTTCTACCATTTATTTGATTAATTGTATGATAGTCTCCTACCTATTGCCTAAGAATTATAGGTAATGCAAAAACAAAACAACTACTTAACTGATCTTGTTCTCTCACGTCAGCTTGTGAGTCTGTCTACTGAGCTGTAAAGCCATTTAATTAATATATTTATTTCTCATTTTCAATGGCTATTTCACTGGATATGAGTTACAGGCAGACACATTTGCCATATCAATGAATAGAGTGAAATGTATTCTTCATGGATTAGAATGCCAGCTTTTACATTCAGAATAAGCAAGTCTTTTGGGAATGATCTGGGAAAAGTACACTAAAATTTGCAAAAGTATTCCGTTCTGTCTATTAAAGCTGGACAGGAGGAATTCATATGTATGAGAATATTAATGTGAATTCTAATTCTAACACTGAGGGCAGAAAGTTTAACAAGTGAGGTACTCATTTGCTTACTAACTGCCTGTTCCCTTTAATAGAAGAGCTGCAAGAAACTATTGTTCCATATTTGAGGAAGAAGTTTAACTATTATTATCAAATTCTTTCATAAACATGGAATCCAATAACAGATTGTTCTCTATGTGTTGATCGAAAGCTGGGTGACTAGAAGTTCACTGCCAAGCAACACAGTCATTACTGGTAACTTCAATTGTGAGGAAGTTTTGTTCCACTTTAAGACCAAGTCACTGTAATTTCTACACATTGGTTCTAGAATATAAGCCATTTATGTAAAAAAAAAAAGAAAAAAGTTATATCAACTTGCAAGAGTCTAAACACTCTCAAGCCTTTCAGATGATGGTTAGTTGACATGGTTTCCTGATAATTCTGATCACCTTCCTCTTAGATATTCAAGTTCTCATACTGCTTTAAAACATATTCTAATACCCAGGCTGAATATACTACATTATGTATGCCACGAGTATATATAGAGTTATATATAATATTATTTTAGTGCCCAGAGTTGATACTATTTTAAGAGATTTCAAAGTTCATTAATCATGTAAATATCCTTAATATATTCTTGATTTTCTGCAGTCAAGTAAAACAATTTTATTTTCATAAATCTAAACCAAAAATTATTACTTACTCTCAAGTGTTTTCTTGCACATTTTGATCTATAGTCTATCTCTTTTATCATTTTGATTATTAAATTTTAATCTATGGCATTAGCTAATTAACTATCAAAAGCAGCAAATGGGGACCTATTATTAAAAAACCTCTTTATTAGGCAATAAAAAAATAACATATAATATCTGCTATAAGCCAAGTGTTTATATGAATTATTTTAATTTTCATAACAACCTTATGAAATATATACTACCACTACTTCTATTTAAAAGATGGAAAAAGATTTGAGTACTTAGGGAACTTGACTAAAGTTACAGCTAAATCACCTATCTCTGGCCTACCTCATTGTCTTGAAGCCAAATTCAATTCTCTTTTCCCATACAATAATTTCAAACTTCTAATACAAGAGTCAGTCTCTGATCAAGGAAAAAATCAATATTAGATCCCCCCTCAATAATCTTCCAGACATTCCTAGATAGACCTGAATTCAATATTTCATTTTTTAAGCAAAACATTAGAGTATCTTTCCTCATCTACTGTATCCTCATAAGGAATTCCTTGAACACAATTCGCAAATGGGTAGCATAGGAATGCATTATCTCAGCCATGAGTGATGAAATTGCAAGTAAGCATTAGACCCAAGTTTAGCCAATCTATAAGCCAGGTGATCCACAGCATGTGAACCCTCTTGTACGAAAACTCTTACCATGAGTACCATGGAGACTATTTGATATAAGGAAATATTTTAAGTTTAAAACTTATAGAATAGGGACTCAGGCAAGTATAACAGAGGCTAAAATAAAAATATACACAGAGTGGGATGCCATTCAGTAAAAATTGGAAAAAAATTCAAATAGTAAAAACAGGCCTACATGTGTGGGTATGCTGGTTTAATATTTCTCCAATGGTTTACTCAATTAAAAAATTATAAGCACTCCTTATTTAAAGGGCTTGAGTTCCACAGCCATGGAATGATATTCCAAATATTTAACAACTGGTAATGATGAAGATCTCCAGATTTAGTTCTGATAAGAGCTTAGAATTTATTCCTAACCTTATAACAAGAGAATACTGGACAAATGGAAAAGTTTGATTGGATTTGTTAGAGAATTGAAGTCACAGGCAAAAGTACCACCACAAAATACTGAGTCAGGCAGAGAGATACTCAAGATTTTGTTACCTGGAACCGAAACTGGTAGATACCATAAGGGGGTAGAAACACATAAATGGTGATTTTGATCAATTGCTGGAGGATGAGTAGGTCAAAAGTGAGAGTGAGAAGGGCCTGGGGCAATGTTGGTGGTGGGACACACTGCTTCAGATCTTTCATCTAGGAAGTCCACGAGGTTATGACAGAGGGAATCCTAGGAAGCTCAACATGGGACTTTGATAAAGGATGGAAAATGTAGCTATCATGAACCACGCTCAGACTCTTCTCCTTAACAAAGTCCTCATTTCTAGGTAGGAAGGACATCACCAGCTAGGCAATTATACGAGATGGGGGAAGGGAACTATACTCCAATCCAGATCTCCTGTTTCACCTAGTGAAAAATAAATGAATGAAAAACATTATCAACAGAAGAGAGAGCTTCAAGAAAATATACTGTAGCATGTAAAGGATTAGAAGACAGGGGAAAATGAGAGAATGTTTTACTCCTGGACAAAGCACGCCCTTGAGATACAGTCCCAATGAAACACTGAAAATTAATTAGAATATTAGATTAACATCCCCTTCCTCCACACTCTGCTGCCACACTGACAAACCTCCAGTGATAATAATAGTAGGTTATAGTTGAAAGAGCTATACGCAGACCCTCCCTGGGGAGCAGTATACAGAGAAGCCAAATGCAAGAAAAGAGTCAAAAAACAAGTTTCTTAGAGGAATCTAAAATATCTGACAAATACAACCTACCAAACACTAAACATCCCAACCCTTGCCAGATTAACATAAATTCTCATACTAAAGTTATATGTACTTCAGTTCTTATTACCTAATATAACATGCTTTCAATGATAAATTAGAGGGTATGCCAAAAGACTAGAAAAAACAGTCTGAAAAGACAACATAGGCATCAAATCTACATTTGGATGACAAAGATGTTAGAATTAGCACACAGGAAATTAAAATGACTATGATTAATATTTTAAAAGCTCTAAGGGACAGAGTAAACAACATGCAAGACCCAGTGGGTAATAGAAACAGAGAGAGATGAAAACTAAGACATCAAAACAAAATACCAGAGGGACGCTTGGTTGGCTCAGTGGGTTAAGCATCTGACTCTCTTGGCTCAGGTCATGATCTCAGGGTGGTAAGTTCGAGCCCTACATCGGGCTCCACACTGGGTGTGGAGTCTCCTTAAGATTCTCTCTACATTTCCCTTTGCACCTCCCAATGCTTTATTTCTCTAACAAAACAAAACAAAACAAAACAAAAAAACTCAAAACAACAACAACAAAAACAAACAAACAAATCAAAAACAGAGTAAGGAAAATGAGGAATGACTTCAGTGAGCTCATCAGTAGACAAGATATAGCCAAGGAACAAATTACCAACTTCCAATGTAGGTCAAAGAAAAGTTCCCTAATTGAAATGCAAAGAAAAAAGTAATAATAACAAAAACAACATAGCAGACCATCCAAGAACTTCTGGACAATATCAAATGATGTAACATGTATAATTGGAATGCCAAAGGAAAAAGGAATGGGGGCGGGGCTGGTAAATAATTGAACAAATAATGACAGAGGAGTTTCCAAGATGAATGACAGACAGCAAAGCAAGTGGCTCAGGGAAACCCAAGGAGAATAAATACCCCAAAACACAAAAAACAAACTCTCCCCGACTCCACCAAAAAATACCTAAAACCACAAAAACGTGTAGACACATCATCTTCAAATTGCCAAAAAATAAGAAGAAAGAGAATCTTGAGTGAATCCAGTAGGTTAGTAGGAATTGAGGAAGGAGGGAACACTTTACCTACAGAAGAATGAGATAAGAATCATTAAAAAAAAAAAAAACTCATCATCAATTATGCAAGCAAGAAGAAAGTGGGGTAAAAATCTTCAAAGTGTTGAAAGAAAAAAAGTCTGCCCACCTAGATTTCTATATCTAATAAATTACTCAAAAGTGAATGGGGAGCTGATGGGTATGGGTTTCTAATTGGAATAATAACTTTTTTCTAAAATTAGAAACTAGTGATGGCCATACAACTTTGTATAAAAAATAGTAAACTGTGCACTGTAAAAGAGTGGATTTTAATTATATCTCAATAAGGTTCTTAAAAAGTGAAAGAGAAATAAAACTTTCTTTAAAAAAAAATGATAGAATTAATTGCCAGCAGATCTCCCCTGAAAAGTTTAAAAGATTTTCAGACAGTTGGAAAATCATATAGGTCCTGAACTCAGGTCTATACAAAGAACACAAGACTATGAGAAAATGAACAAAAAATGTAGTACATATTACTTTATTTTTTCATAAATTGACCTAAAAGATAACTATATGTGTAAAACAAGAACAGTGTAATGAATATATATAGCATACAGACGTGTGAAATGAATGACAGTAGTAGTGAATGGGTAGGAAGGAGTAATTGGGAATGCCAGATGATAAGGTCGCTGAACTACATGGAAAGCAGTATAGTGTCATTCAAGGTGGATTCAGATTATTTTAAAATGTATATTGCAAACCCCAGGGCAACCACTAAAATAATTTTAAAGAAATGAGTAAAAATGACCTATCAAGAGAGATAAAATGGAATTACATAAGATGCTCAATTAAAACAAGAGAAGATAGAAAAATAAAAAACAAAGAAAGCAGGTAACAAGTAGGAAACATTTACAAAGATAGTAATTTTTTTGGTCTTTGTCAACAATGTATTTAACTCTGGTTTATTGTGTGAATGTGACAAGCAAATAGTGTATCGGGTAATGTCTTTTAATTTACCAATAAAGAAATAACACACTCCAAAGCAAATTTAGATGAATCACACTCTTGTTCAAGGCAAGGAAGGTGAAAGGAATAAAGTTCAATTTCAGTTGATGTGTTCCTTTATAGGAATTGGTACTTGGGATTGACAGCTTAGCTAAATGAGAGGGGATGCCCAGCTGCCAATACAAAAGTAGAAGTCCCATGTTGGAGCACATTGCTAGGGAACAAGGGTGCTGATAAAGACAGGCAAGAGAGTATTTTTCCAGTGGTCTTTGCATGGCTTTCACCACTGCAGGTGAAAGAGTCACCTTTACTGTGGCAGGAGCGAATTCTCCTAAGGTCTTCAAAGAGCTATTTTAGATCAGCCAAGGTAGCCTTGCCCAGACGGAACAATTTTGACACCCCTCACAACTCTCGGTATTTATAGTCAGTATGTCCCCTTGTCACAGTTGTTTTCCTATGTTTTTGATAAGCCCCCTGTGGGGCCCCTCAGCAGCAGAGCCACAGAGTTCTTACGAAGGATGGAGATATGGGAGATGGTGACATCCTGACACAACTCACTTCAATTTTATATCAAAACAACCCTACTTTTTTAAAAAATTTATTTATTTGAGAGAGAGAGATTGAGAGAGAGGTCAAGCAAGGGGAGGGGCAGAAGGAGAGGGAGAGAGAGAAACCCAAGCAGACTTCCCACTGAGAGCAGAGCTGGATGCAGAGCCCAATCTCACAACCCTGAGATCGTGACCTGAGCCAAAACCAAAGTTGGACACTTAACCAACTGAGCATCCATGGACCCCAAAAACAACTTCACTTTATTTATTTTTTTAGAGATTTTATTTATTTGTTAGAGAGAGAGCACAAACAGGCAGAAAGAGAGGGAGAAGCAGGCTGCTCACTGAGCAAGGAGCTCGATGTGGGACTCGATCCCAGGACCCAGGGATCATGACCTGAGCTGAAGGCAGACACTTAATTGACTGAGCCACCCAGGTGTCCCATAACTACATTTTAAACATAACTGTTTATATCTTTGCCATAAACAACTGGATTTGAAATTATATCAAACCAATACACAACAATGTGCCCTGTGATTCTGCATCACTTGCATCTCAACCACAAACATTCATATATTACAAGTGTGTTTCTTACGACACCCATTCTTTTACACCACAGTTTAATGATGAGTTTGAGCAACCAGACGCTTAATGTTATCAATATAAGCATAATAGAGAAGTCTTTAGCATGGTACCTTATCCAAACACTAAATGACCAAAAGTTAAGGTTCTTAAACCATTCAATTTAACTTCCTTGACAACTACATTTCCAAGGAAAGCTCACTTTTATAAAGCTCCAGCGGTACAAACGTGCATAGCACTGCCAAGTACATGTTTGTTTGCCATATCATCAGAATTCAAGGCTGCCTTTAGTTTAGGGGATGTATGTTTTATTCCTCTTCAACATCTGCAAGGTTATTTTAACTTTATTAGTATCATCTTCCAAATGTTCCTTTAATTACATTTTCTAATGTATGCTTTATATTTTTTAGATTAATCTCAGGATATTTGATATGAAATATTTCCTTGGTTATTTCAATAATTTTTTTTATCATCTATTGACCTCAAATAATATCCTTTTCCTTCTAGGGTCACATTCATTACCTGTTCAATTTTTTACCCATGCCATCATTATATGTTTTTTTATTTTTCTCCTGACTCCAGTAGGTTAGAGTGAAGTTTGGCTTAGAGAATATTATCCTGGTCCAATTTCTCTTATTATATCTAAGTGGTTGACAAGGAAGCAAGGCCATTGTCACAGGTACTTGGACGATGGGTACAGCCAAAGTTCTAGTAGTAAAAAAGTATTTTGTGTTCATTCAACAAACATATCCTTAGGACCATATAGTCCGTTTATCATTACGGGGTTTTCTGAGGCCTGTAGTCTCCACTCTCGCTTTTGATAGTGCAGAACCATAGAAGTGTGATATGCCAATATCGTGTTTCCTCTTTCCTCTTTTAAGCCCATATTCTCATTTCATAGTTGCCCAAGAAATCATAGCAATTAGGATATGTGGAGTAAATCTTAATCTAATAATATCAATAATCACTTTAAGTGGTTTAAATATTGGTTAAAAGAGGTTATCAGATTCAATTTTTAAAATGCATAGTAATTTATAAATAAGTTTTTAAGATCCTCTTTCATTTTACTATTATCTATAGGTAAAACTACACATAATGTTAAAATATACAACAAATGATATAAATGGCAGGACAAATTGTCAAGTAAACTAAACTATTTGAATAGTTTAAATTTTTGATAATTATTAGAAATGTTGAAATTATCCTCCTTTTATTTGCTTCTTTGTTTGTGTTTTTTTTTTCTCTCAATCTGTATATGCCATGATTTAATAGCAACAGAACAAACTTTTTTTTTTTTTTTTAAGGTTTTTTATTTATTTGACAGAGAGGGAACACAAGCAGGGGGAGTGGGAGAGGGAGAAGCAGGCTTCCCGCAGAGCAGGGAGCCCGATGCGGGGCTCGATCCCAGGACCCTGGGACCATGACCTGAGCCGAAGGCAGACGCCCAACGACTGAGTCACCCAGGCGCCCCGCAACAGAATAAACTCTTGAAATAACTTACCTATTGAATCATTGGCCACTATGTAACTTCCAAACATAATAGGTAGAAACTTTTACTTATATTATGATGTTATTAACAATTAAATATTTTCTCTCCATTTCTGTTGAATTAACATTACTATCATGAAAAATTCTTCTAGGCATTAAATATTGTGATTTTATATACACTATTGAACAAACTAAGACAAAAAATATCTTAGAATAACATATTTGGATTTAGTTTTGACATTCACATTTTTAAAGACTGATTTATTTGAGAAAGAGAGAGAGAAAGAGCATGTGTGGGAGGTGGGGTGGGGCAGAGGAAAAGAGAATCTCAAGCAGACTTCCCACTGAGCACAGAGCCTGCCTGATAGGGGGCTAAATCCCAGGAAAGCTCAATTTTAGGCACTTGCAATACACTTGATTGATAACTTCTAAAAAATATTTCTTAATTTCAGCTGACAAGTTACATTATGTAACATGCAATGCTATAAAATTAGATTATACTGTTATGGCTATATAAATATTATTTCATAAAATGAAAATTCTCAATATTTTAACTGCACAGATCATTTTTTTAAAGTTCTGATTGTTTTATATTTTTTCTTTACCAGCTCTAATGAATAAAATATTTTCTGAGCTTTTCTTTCTTAATTCAATTGCTTTATTGTGTGAAAACTATTTCATGTATTTTCCTCTTATTTTTGATTGCAAATTTCCTTTATTTCAAGCATGAGTTTAAAAGAATATAAATGATGTTTTAATAGGAAATATAAATATTTAACACTTTCAACTTTTAACGATACAGCTTTTGAGCACAATTTGTAACAAACATTTACATGATATGAATAAGTAACTCATTTTAGTTGAAACAATCAAGCTGCTTTTCAATCTGGAAATGTAAATTTGTTCTATTAGTAGTAATTTTTTCACAGTATTAGCAGGCTTTCTGGATTCCTCTGATTTGTGCAAAATGTTAGTAAGTGCTCCAGACTCTTCATTATTAAACCTATTTGCCCTTTATCACAGACTCAGAAGACTCCTTGTATATTTTAGTGGAATGTTTGCATATATTTGATCTCTTTATTTCATAATTTCCTGATTTTGAAAAATATTTATGCATGTATGTCTATCTGTGCAAAGTATAACTGAAAATATTTTAATTTCTTGCTATGTAAATATGGTATATAAATGGGTGTCTCTTGATTGGATAGGAGCTCCCAAATGTGGGGTGACAATGTGGTGGAAACCAATGGCATAGAGGTGAAAGAATTCACCTGGGGCAGAACAAAGGAGATAGCAGTTTATTGAATACATGACAAGGGAGCTGTGGGCAGGACAGCAGAGGAGGCTATCTGCAAGAAGGTAGCAGGTGGGGTCTGTTTTTATAAAGGGAAGATGAAGAGGTATGGCAAGGTATGGATTCTTCCCCTTATTGGTAACTAACTGTGCCTAGTTGTAAGTAGCCCATTGGTTAGTTAGGCCACTGGTGGGTCGGTCTGTATCCAGCCAGGGGGTCGCTGTGGGCCCCTTTCTACATTCCATCACTCAAGCCTGTTTGCCTAAAAGCAGTCTCTACAGTAAATGACCAATTTGGTTAATTTATATCCTTTTCAATATAAAGAGCCCATACAGAAAATGATACATAAAAATATATTGCCTCAACTGTTTCCATAGAAAACTTCTCATTAATATAATTTCAGGATCAGACTAAACAGTATAATATGGGTCTATAGGGGCGCCTGGGTGGCTCAGTCGTTAAGCGTCTGCCTTCGGCTCAGGTCGTGATCCCAGGGTCCTGGGATCGAGCCCCGCATCGGGCTCCCTGCTCGGCGGGAAGCCTGCTTCTCCCTCTCCCACTCCCCCTGCTTGTGTTCCCCTCTCTCACTGTGTCTCTCTCTGTCAAATAAATAAATAAAATCTTAAAAAAAAAAAAAAAAAAAAAATATGGGTGTATATACTACTTATCATTTAATCAGGTAATTGAAGATAAAAGAATCAAGAAGAGTTCTTTTTTAACACATGCCAAGCCCACATGTTCTATCACCACATATGCTTTGGTTCACAGACTATTATAAGGTTTTGCATAATTTTAGCATCTCCAACTTTCACCTTTCTTCCTTACAAACTGTATTTTCCAATTAATAAATTTATAGCAAATGGAGAGGCATGGCAATCTAAATTATAAATTAGACATTACTAATATAATTGTTAGAAGCAACCATACAGAAAGGAAACAAAGGTAAAGCAGACTAATTGTAAACTCACTAACACCAAACTGATCCAATAGCAATTTCTATTTTTGAAAATTCATTGCTCCTTTGTCTATCCAGGGACACTATCATGGATCCATATCAATTAACAATGGTACACACCAGGGAGGATTACATCATTTATGCATATGAGCAAGATGATTCAGTTTCACAATTTTACAAGTAACTGGTTTATGGAGGCCTATTTTCAGGAGTTTTACTATTATCTATTGTTCTATTTTATAGTTCACAATTCTCAAAGGAAAGTTAGTTAAACATGATTTTTTTTAAGAGATAGGCATCCTTTGGGGCAATGCAAAACTCCTTTTTATATTTCCACACTCACCTGCAATACCTAAAATTGACTTTTAAAAATGAATGTTACTTGAAAATCACCAATATACGAAAAAAAAAAAAAAATCACCAGATATAGCAAAGCCATCCATATAGACGGCTACAGATAAAGTTAATCAAGAATTCAGAGTGAAGCAAAAGATACTAGTAACATCAGGGTGCCTGGGTGGCTCAGTCGGTTAAGAGTCTGACTCTTTGTTTCAGCCGAGGTCATGATCTCAGAGTCCTGGGATGAAGCCCTGCATCAGGCTCTGTGCTGAATGTGGAACCTGCTTGAGATTCTCTCTCTCCCTCCCTTAGCCCCTCCTCCACACACTCTCTCTCTGTCTCTCAAAAAAAAAAAAAAAAAGATACCAATAAAGCCAACATTTAGTCATTCTAAATGTTCCTTTTTATCATCATTATTGGGGTAAATTTGGTATATGTTAGTTTCAAGTGTACAACATAATGATTTGTTATTTGTATACACTACAAAGTAAATACCATAGTAAGTCTAGTTAGCATCCATGACCATACAATTGACCCCCTTCACTCATTTTGCCTATATCCCGCCCTTGGCCCTTTTTCCTTCTGATAACCACCAATCTATTTTCTGTATCTGTGAGTTTGGATTTGCTTTGTTTTGTTTGTTCATTTATTTTATTTTATTTTATTTAGATTCCACATATAAGTGATATCATATGGTATTTGCCTTTCCCTGTCTCACTTATTTCACTTAGCATAACACCTCAAGTTCCATGCATTTTGTTGCTAATGGCAAGATTTCCTTCTTTTTATGACTGAATAGTATTCCATTGTGTGTGCATGCATAAAATACACACACACACACAGACACATACACCACATCTTCTTCAGTGAGGTCAAGAAAAAGTGCTGGGAGTAGCGTACTGTGTGGCTTTAACAGGTCTATGTCTGAGAGTGCCTAACTGCCCTAGCAAGGCAGAAGGAAAATGCAAAAATGGCACTTGGTCAGCAAAGAAATCCCAACTGATCCCTAACTCTTTAGCAGATGCTTTAAGATTAGCAAACAAATCTCTTTCTCATATAATCCAGTCACCTTTCAAACTGCTGCCTTGTGCTGGATCCAGGGCTAATGAGTGTATGGGAGAGCCCCTCAATGGTAGTATTTTAGATTCCCCAAAATACCTTTAGTCACCTGGACATAAGGACCATAGGTTTCCAAAGCAGATGTTTTTGAAGCCTCATCCCTCTGATGCAAGTCCCAAAGGTTGGGGTACCTGATGTGGGGTACAAACCCCTCTCTCCCCAAGGAGAAGCTCCAGATCCATGACATCCCTCTCGTTATGGGTTGCCGTCCTGGGTGTGGGATTTTCAGGGAGACCATATCTCTGCCTCTCCTACCCATCTCAATATGGCCCTTTTATCCCTTATTGTGGAGGGAGCTATTCAGCTATTTCTCAGTTCTTTTTCAACAGGAATTGTTCAATTTGTAGCTGTAGATCCAGTGTGTCCATTGGAGGAGGTGAGTCCAGAGTCTTCCTACACCATCATGATGACAACTTCCCAAGATGTTCTTATACGCCCAAGATTCAAATTTCCATGTGCTTGTTGCTCCTCCTTTCCAAGCATCAACATTATTCCAAATAACTTCAAATGAGCATACCATAAATGTTTCTCATATAATATTTCTAATATTCACTTGTACAACTTGAGTTTTCTCACAAGAAGAAAAGATAAAAATTTTCTATAATTTTCTCACATTCCTTTTATGTAGGTCTCATCATATTTTTGAATTCACGAAAATAATCTATTGATTGCAATCTAAATAATTTATTTAGATAAAATCTAGTTTACTAATACCTTCTTTTTAACTTAGAAGGAGATGCATTGAATTTAAATGATTAATTGGTACATTTTGTCCTTTAAAAATAAAAATAAATATATTTCTAGATGACTTAAAATAAATGTTAAACTTTAACTTGATGAGATTTGAAAAGGAAAGATTTCTTTTGGTTGCATCAGAATTTTTTTTAAAAAATGGTTAAGGATCCAACTTTAAAATGTGTGAATGTTGTCTGAGAAAGGTTTGCTGATTTAGCCATTTTAATTCTCACTGAATACTTGTGAGACATACGGCAGCTATTATTATCCACTTTTTCTCTCACACGTTTGTGCTGCACTGTGGTAGAACAAAGACTATAATAGTAGGACCTTTTAAAACATGTCATTTCATTGTTGTTTACAATTAAAGAAAAAATATATATGTATATGCAAACATGACATACATATATATATCTTTAGGTATAGCGTACATATTATCTTTTTTTAATTTTATTATGTTATGTTAATCACCATACATTACATCATTAGTTTTTGATGTAGTGTTCCATGATTCATTGTTTGTGTATAACACCCAGTGCTCCATTCAATACGTGCCCTCTTTAATACCCATCACCAGGCTAACCCATCCCCCCATGCCCCTCCCCTCTAGAACCCTCAGTTTGTTTCTCAGAGTCCATAGTCTCTCATGGTTCGTCTCCCCCTCCGATGTCCCCCCCTTCATTTTTCCCTTCCTACTATCTTCTTCTTTTTTAACATATAATGTATTATTTGTTTCAGAGGTACAGGTCTGTGTTTCAACAGTCTTACACAATTCACAGTGCTCACCATAGCACATACCCTCCCCAATGTCTATCACCCAGCCGCCCCATCCCTCCCACACCCCACCACTCCAGCAACCCTCAGTTTGTTCCCTGAGATTAAGAATTCCTCATATCAGTGAGATCATATGATACATGTCTTTCTCTGATTGACTTATTTTGCTCAGCGTAATACCCTCCAGTTCTATCCATGTCGTTGCAAATGGCAGGCTTTCATTCCTTTTGATGGCTCCATAATATTCCATTGTATATATATTCCATATCTTCTTTATCCATTCATTTGTCGATGGACATCTTGGCTCTTTCCATAGTTTGGCTATTGTGGACATTGCTGCTATAAACATCGGGGTGCACGTACCCCTTCGGATCCCTACATTTGTATCTTTGGGGTAAATACCCAGTAGTGCAATTGCTGGGTCATAGGGTAGCACCTATGCTACTTTTTGAGGAACGATTTGAGGAACCTCCATGCTGTTTTCCAGAGTGGCTGCACCAGCTTGCATTCCCACCAACAGTGTAGAAGTGTTCCCCTTTCTCCACATCCCTGTCAACATCTGTCATTTCTTGACTTGTTAATTTTAGCCATTCTGACTGGTGTGAGGTGGTATCTCATTGAGGTTTTGATTTGGATTTCCCTGATGCCGAGCGATGTTGAGAACTTTTTCATGTGTCTGTTGGCCACTTGGATGTCTTCTTTGGAAAAATGTCTGTTCATGTTTTCTACCCATTTCTTGATTGGATTATTTGTTCTTTGGGTGTTGAGTCTGATAAGTTCTTTATAGATTTTGGATACTATCCCTTTATCTGATATGTCATTTGCAAATATCTTCTCCCATTCTGTCGGTTGTCTTTTGGTTTTGTTGACTGTTTCTTTTGCTCTGCAAAAGCTTTTTATCTTGATGAAGTCCTAACAGTTCATTTTTGCCCTTGCTTCCCTTGCCTTTGGTGATGTTTCTAGGAAGAAGTTGCTGCGGCTGAGGTCGAAGAGGTTGCTGCCAATGTTCTTCTTTAGCATTTTGATGGACTCCTGTCTCACATTGAGATCTTTCAACCATTTGGAGTCTATTTTTGTGTGTGGTGTAAGGAAATGGTCGAGCTTCATTCTTCTTCATGTGGCTGTCCAATTTTCCCAACACCATTTGTTGAAGAGACTGTCTTTTTTCCATTGGACATTCTTTCTTGCTTTGTTGAAGATTAGTTGACCATAGAGTTGAGGGTCCATTTCTGGGCTCTCTATTCTGTTCCATTGATCTATGTGTCTGTTTTTGTGCCAGTACCATACTGTCTTGCTGATGACAGCTTTGTAATAGAGCTTGAAGTCTGGAATTGTGATGCCACTAGCTTTGGTTTTCTTTTTCATGTACATATTATCTTATGCAATTGGGTAAAGGATACTTTTGCTTGATGTCCTGATGTTAGTTCTAGTTTTCTTCTAGCACTTAATAGAATCCAAACAATACAAATATGCTGGTTATTAGTTAGTTACTAGAAGTAGCCCATTGCCCTAAGTAAATTTGAATTTATGAGAAGGTCTAAAGGATTTAATTATTATATATAGAAATAAAACAAACATAGCATAAATTTAAAAACTAGGTCTATACTAGAGTACTGCATAGTCCTTAATGATTTGTTATAAAACTTTTAAAAGGGAAGAGTTTTTTAAAGCCAATATTAATATTTAGAAGAAGATATAACACATCTTAAGAAAAACAAACCAAAAAACACACATTGAAATAGATTAAAGATTAAGAATTTAAGCAGCTAGAACACAGCAAATAAATTAATGAATAAACCTTATGGGTGGCTTTGGCCAACACTGCTAGCCATTGCTAATATTTTCCCTCTCCTTTTTTCTTTAATGATAAAATCATTATTTTTAGCAATGTTAAGAACATTGACATGAGTCATCATCATCATTGTCATCAATATTTTCAACGTATGAGGTTTCCTAGAGTGTTACTGAATGACATCTTATTAATCATTTACAAACACAATAAAGCATTTATCATTATGCTTATTTTATAGATGAGAAAATTCTCATATATATATATCATTAAAAATAAATGATTTATCCAAAGTCATTAAGAATGGACATGGTTGGGGCGCCTGGGTGGCTCAGTCGTTAAGCGTCTGCCTTCGGCTCAGGTCATGATCCCAGGGTCCTGGGATCGAGCCCCGCATCGGGCTCCCTGCTCAGCAGGAAGCCTGCTTCTCTTTCTCCCACTCCCCCTGCTTGTGATCCTGCTTTCACTGTGTCTCTCTCTGTCAAATAAATAAATAAAATCTTTAAAAAAAAAAAAAAAAGAATGGACATGGTTGTGAGTTGAATCTTGTTTATCTGACTCTGAAACATATATTCTTATCTACTGCATGTACTATTCCTCCCAAAGTTTTTCAAAATCGTCTAATTTTTAGGAATGCTTATGGATGTCACTTGTTGGGAGCAGTTCAGCAGTGAACTTTTGGTAAGTAATGATTGATCAAAGTTAATATTCTCTAAGCCACATTTCTCAAAATTACTAATATATTAATGTAATTTTGGACTTTCATGTAATAGGTTATAATGTTAGGATTCTCAAACATATTTTGCTCATTAAATAGTTCTGAGGGTCTATTCAGTAAACCTGTGTTCTACTTAACTGAATTTGGAATATTGGTACAGAATACTTGCAGGCATTACTGGAGAAGTAAAATTTGTACAAAGCAATAAATTCTGCATATTTTACAATCACCATGTTTAAAAAAGAGTCTGCATGGACTTTCTTTCCAAGGTCTCAGTCTTTAATATTGATTTCACTTTATCCCTCTATGCTTATCTCTTTCTGCAATCAATTTTCCAAACTTCAAAATTAGCTTTATTTCTTTTACATTTGTGAATTTTTGGGATTCAATCATTCATATTATCTCTCTGGTTATAACATTGATTCCTTTCAACAAAGGTTAGAATCCAAAAATTGCCTAATGTACCAACACCCTGTTGAATTCTCTTTCTCTTATTATTAGTTAGGGATTGATTTGACTCTACTGAATGATACAAAATAATGACAGTTTTATATCTTTCTGTGTGATATATTTAGTTTATTTTTTTTCTTGTTGTAGTGAATGATGTCAGACATTCAATTTAGTGTTGAATTGTAGCCCTGTCCTTTATGTTATTATTATTAAACTAATTGGTACTGTTATTATGAGATACACTGGATATATGAAGTGATATAAAAATATATAAAGAACACCTATGGAAAAGTAACCTTGTTTAAGAAATAAAATATTACAAATATGGTTGAAGTTACAAAAACTTGTAAAACAGTACAGCACCAAGGAAAGTTACTGGAGAAAACCCTGGGAAAACAATAGCTGTGTTTTGTAATTTGTTGAGGTAAGCATTGGCATAAATATTTAACAGTGGGACATGTAGAGGAAATGCACCTTTTAAAATATTTTTGTCACCTTCGTAGATCAAATGTTTTCAAAAGAAGTTGTTCTGGGAGAATTTATATTTATCTTCATCGATACTATTTTCAAGTACTTACTATCTCTTAAGCATTTTGCTAAGCACTTACCATTGATTATCACAATTAATTTTCCAAAGAATCTTACAAAGCAAATACTAACATTTTGGCAATCTCATAGCCAGAGAAACAGTCTATGATGTTTAACTTTATATATCAACTTAGCTGGGACACTGTGACTACATATTTGGTCTGTTTCTGTGAGAGTGAAAGTGTTTTCTGTTGTTGTTTTTGTTTTGGATGAGATTAACATTTAAAGCAGTGGACTTTAAAGAGAGCAAATTACCATCCATAATGTGGGTGGGCCTCATCCAATCAGTTGAGGGCCTGCAGACTCCCTTTGGATTTGAACTGCAACCCTTCCCTGGATTTCTGGCTTACCAGATTATCCTGCAGATTTTGGATTTACCAATCTTCCATACTTCTGTGAGCCAATTTCTTAAATTCTCTCTCTCTTTCTTTCTTTCTTTCCTAAATCACATCCTGATGTTCTGTTCCCCCGGAGAACCCTGACTTACAGTACTGAAAATTTCTTACTGAAAGACATACACCTAGTAAATAGTAGAGCAAGATTCCAATTAAAGACTCTTTATATTGTCTCTAAACTAGCAATTCAAAAGATACACTCCCAAGGTTAGAGCCAAAGAGTTAAAAAACTTCAGAATAGGTAAAATAATCTTACCAATGAAATTGCTGGCAAGATAGCTATAGTTCTGTCCTGTTCTACCAATCAATATGCACCGGGGTGTTGTAATACTTTATTTAGAATTGCTGATTTAAACTAGTAACAAATGGGCGCCTGGGTGGCTCAGATAGTTAAGCGTCTGCCTTCGGCTCAGGTCATGATCCCAGGGTCCTGGGATCGAGTCCCGCATCGGGCTCTCCGCTCCTTGGGAGCCTGCTTCTCCCTCTGCATCTCTCTCTCTCTGTCTCTCATGAATAAAAAATAAATAAATAAATAAATAAATATATAAATAAACTAGTAACAAATATTCTTTTTGTATTTTTTAGGGAACAATTTATTTATTTATTTATTTTTTTAAAGATTTTATTTATTTATTTTGAGAGAGAGAATGAGAGAGAGCACATGAGAGGGGGGAGGGTCAGAGGGAGAAGCAGACTCCCTGCTGAGCAGGGAGCCTGATGCGGGACTCGATCCTGGGACTCCAAGATCATGACCTGAGCCGAAGGCAGTTGCTTAACCAACTGAGCCACCCAGGCGCCCTAGGGAACAATTTAGAAAATAATACCAATTATTCACAAAAGTTACTGCTATCAAAACAATGGATTTACTTGGCTATGAATATTATCCATTTTAAAAATAAGTTTAGAAAATGAAAATAGTTATATAGAAGACTTTAAGACTTAAACCTCCAGCAGGATGAGGGTGTACTCGAACTAGTAAACTGGAGATGGGCAATCAACCGAAACAAGGGACAAACTTGCCAATATCACATTCAAACTGACCAACATATATTCCCCTGTGATTCCACAATCCGCTAGCAGTTTCCTCTAAAGAGTCAAGGGAATCTTTGAGCAGGATCTGTGATTATGTTTACTGACTAGAGAGGGCTTGGCTCCAAATGAAATTCATTACCAGTGTCAAGGCAGACAAAGATGCCCTTATTTCAGAGAGGTGTCTTTCTGGCTTATCCACACACTGGTTTCCTTTTCTCTGTGCATTTCCATCCCCTCTTGGTGTTCCATTACCCTATAATTACCTTGCACTGGTTTCTGGACATGCCCACAATGGTTTAATAATTTTTCTCTTTATGTTTCATCTATGAACTTCTTCTAGGAGATAGGAATTAGAATCTAGTATTCATTTCAGCTTCTAGGAATTTTCGTTGATCTGTCATTTTCCAACTACCATTAAACTATTAAACTATTTTTTACTTCAATATTGTATGTGAACATCCTATATGCAATATCTTATTGCTGCATTATATCATTTTCCAAAAATTCATAATTTTTTAAATTAAAAGTCAGTGTTAAAATTTCTACTCTTTTCAGCAAATGTCAACACACTGTTATGGTCTTGCTCTGTGGAATAAGTATAGTTTTCCTCCCTGTTAATAATGAATATATATTGTTTGCTTTGGCCCAAGGAATATGATCAATGTCATGTCCAAGCAGAGAATTTATATGTGCTTGTGGAGTTGCCTCGGACTCTTGTAGTCCTTCCATAAGCCATGAGAGCATCATGTGTGGATGATGCTGGATGTGGATGATCCAGGATGAGCTGCTGGAAACACTACAACTGACCTACAGATCTGTGAGCAGGTAATAAATATTTGTTGTTGGAAATTATTGAGATTTTGAAGTTGTTTTTAACATAGTGCTACTATAACAAAATATAAACAGCATATCATAGATCTAAGAGATCCAGATACCCTGGGTTTGATTCTCAGCAACTCTTATTTCTGTGTGAACATACTAGAAAATACTAGAAAAAAATCTAGTGAAAATATTAGAGCGATTCATGTCAATGAGTGTGGGACAGAAAATTATCAAGTGTATCATATGGGGATTCGGCTTTCCATTCCTGAATGCCACCTGTACTTTCTTCCAACAAAGTACTAAGCTTTGCTTTCTGTATTGACAGATAATTGATTATCTTGATACTTTTCTCTCTTTAGGTACTGCCCTTCCTTCAAATTACTTATGATACAAACATTCTGAAGTACTTCTAGTTTGCCATTTCTTTCCCATGATTTTTTACTTTGGAAATCCCAATCTTAATTCCTGAAATATTGCTTCCTATCATCCTCATTAAGCCACCTCTTACCGACATTCACAATGCAGCTAAAATAGTGACTCCTGGGGGAGGCTTTCTGTTGTCTCTTCTTAAGTAGATACCCTGTGCCAATTCATTTTAAAAATCATTTTATCTTACCCTTCATTTGGCCAATAGCTCATAGAGATAAAGAATTACACTATACTTCACTATGTACATGCCACATTGTAAGTGCTTAATAAATATGGATAGATGCTTACTATTTCTCTGTTCTCTGATAATTTGTAATTTTTGTTTTGTTTGATTCTAGCCAGATTTTCCTTTGGATGATATTGAAGTAAAATAGATGCTTATGTGTTTGATTGAACTATCATATGTAAAGTATTTTTTATTTAGTTCCAAAAAAGTATTTGAGGTTAAAAACAGACCTCAAACAAACTAAAATACTGGGGTAAGGGAATTTAAAAAATACAATGATATATTCATATGGAGAAATAGGCTGATTCATTTACAGATTGAATATTATAATTACTTTTAAAGACCCTTAAAGTCACAGTACAAATGGAAATAAGATATGTGTCTAATTATAAAATAAAAGAGAAAAAGTGATATAATTAGGAAAAGAACAATTTTCTTGATAAGTTCTAACAAATTTTCATACTGTATGTCCGTATATACATAATATAAAAGTAAAAATTGGATACAGTTCTCAACAGAAACTTTCAGAAAATTGTAGACAGCTCTAATTTGTTCATTTCTTACCTAAGTCCTTAATAAAAGCCAAAAACATGATATAAAGATTAACAATATTTCTCATTCCTACTTTCTATAAATTCCTAGAAAAGAAGTTTTATGTTTTATTTATTTTAATTTCCCTCAGGCCAAGTACTCCCCCATATCACATAAGAAATGAGTTTAATTGGAACCTTTTGGTCCTTTTGCTAAGAGTTAAGTGAATATGATTTAGCTATAAATTTCATGATTTATAAATATATATATAAATATATAATTTATATATAACATGTTATATGTATGTTATATATTATAATATATATTTTTAAAACTCTTCTCAAGTATATAGTTACACTTTCCTTTTTACAAATTTTTCCAGTGTGTCTTTTAGTATTCTAAAGTACAGATGAAGTTTTAACATTTTTAATTGACGAATGTCTTTATGCTTAAACAACGCACATGCAGATGACAAGCTTGAGATTAAGCAATAAAAGCAAGAATACTTTTTTTCATGTAAGAAAGCCTTTTCCCAAACCCACACTTTCTATAAGTTTTGGCAGAAATGATTGCTAGCCCAAAAGCTCAAAATCTTTGTAATCATTGGTTACATAAATTGATACTAAGTATACAAAATATTTTAAATACTTTCTTTTGGAAATAGTTTATTTTTTAATCGACAAGACAAACACTCATAGTATTAAATTGATACAAATTAAATTTCAGATTAAGAGTTGCAAAATTTCAATTTTGAGTCATCTGCCAGAGGCTAGAGAAGACATTTTTTGGGCATTAACCATGATCAGTGTTCCCAACACATCCTTACCTCTCTCAAGATTTTGTTGTCAAATAACTTGATAAGTAAATTATCATAGTTTTTGAAAAGGACATAACGATCTTTCTAGGTCTCTCAGAAAATAAGTCAAGGTATCATCCTTAAGGAAGGCCAATATTTCTAGGGTTTTTGCAGTTGTTGTCCATCATTCCACAATGAAGAAAAGGTACTTAACTATTTACCATGTTTTGGAATGCTCTAAGATCAGGAGAAGTGTAAATTTTTTGCCTTTTGAAATTTAGATTTTATTTTACTTATTTATTTTTCTTTCATGTTGTTTAATTTTTATTTTAAGTTTTTATTTAAATTCCAGTTAGTTAACATACAGTGTAATATTAGTTTCAGGTGTAGAATTTAGTGATTCATCATTTACATACAACACCCACTCCTCATTACAACAAATGCCCCCTTTTTTTTTAACAAATGCCCTTTTTAATACCCATCACCCACTTGACCCTTCTCCCGCTCCTCTTCCTCCGACCAGCAACCCTTAGTTTGTTCTCTATAGTAGTCTGTCGTATGGTTTACCTCTCTCTCTCTTTTTTTCTCTATGTTCATCTATTTTGTTTCTTAAATTCCACATATGAGTGAAATCATATGGTATTTGTCTTTCTCTGACTGACATACATTAGACTTTAATAATTTTACTTTAAAATTATTATTCAATTAATATAGCTGTTCATTTATCTATCAAGGTTGTACATGCATAGTCACAGAAAATGAGGAGCATAACATATCTCCAAGGTCAGGCTCCTTTCTATTGTTCCAGTATCATATCTGTGGAGAGCATGTAATTGATGAGAAAGCAAGCTGGAGAAACTTACTGTGAGAGTTGGACAAAACAAGTATCTGTGATTCAAGGAGAAGTAGATTTTGTCAGAAAATTAGTTGAGAGATGAGACTCATTAGGAGTTCATGGATATGCTGACTACTAAAATTCCTCCAATTATATATGCATATAAATTGCAATAAAACAGGGGGGTCTGTCATATTTGAAAGGCTGGGAAGCAAAATTATCAAACTAGAGAACAGAACGAGGTCTTTATTTGAAATCAATTATTACTCAGTGAAATTGTCAATGATTCTAATATAAGGGAAAAAAACAGCAGAATCTACATATTAATGTAGTTCTTCAGAAGCTCCATATTTACACTTAGTGATCTAATAAATCTATCAAATCAAATTTGATCACTAAACTGATCAATAATTTATTCATTGAATGCTGAAATGGTGTCTGATCAAAATAGGTGTCAAATAGGGGCACCTAGGTGGCTCAGTCAGTTGGGCATCTGCCTTTGGCTCGGGTCGTGATCCCAGGACCTGGGATCCAGCCCCGCATCGGGCTCCCTGCTCAGCAGGGAGCCTGCTTCTCCCTCTCCCTCTGCATGCTGCTCTGCCTACTTGTATTCTCTTTCTCTCTCTCTGTCAAATAAATAAGTAAAATCTTAAAAAAAAATAGGTGTCAAATATAAATCAAACAGATCCTCCTGCATAAAGAGTACACTCTGGACAAAAAGATTACCCCCAGCAACAAAACCAACTATATTGCAAAGTTAAAATGGATAAATCAAATAATACCTTCATTAAAATGTACTTCAAAAATTTGGGAAGAGTACAACATATTTCCATATGTTATCAACTGAATTCAAGTAACATCTGCATGCAAGGACTAAGAGAATAGGATTTACAATTTAAGAATGTAATTCTAAGGACAGATTGGAAGACCTATGTAGAGAGCAAGCATGAGTCTCTGCTGAAGTAACTAATAGAAGCATTCTTTTTTAAGCATGGGCAAAGTTATAACTAATACTTATGTTATAGAATGAACTGTGTGCCCCCCAAATCCATGTGTTGAAGCCTGAACCCTCAGTGTAAGTGTACTTAGAGACAGGGCCTTTAAGAGGTAATTAAAGTTGGGGTGCCTGGGTGGCTCAGTTGGGTAGTTGGATAAGCATCTGACTTCTGCTTAGGTCATGATCTCAGGGTCCTGGGATCAAGGATCGAGCCCCTGGTTGGGCTCCCTGTTCAGTGAGGAGTCTGCCTGAGGTTCTTTCTCCCTCTCCCTCTCCCTCTGCCCCTCCCCCCACTCACGCACTCGCTCTCTCAAAAAAAAAATAAATAAATAAAATTAAATAAATAAAATCTTTAAAAGGAAAAAGAGGTAATTAAAGTCAAATGAGGTCACCAAGGTGTGTCCCTAATCCAATAGGGATGATGTTCTCAAAGAAAAGGACCAGACAGGAAGCCAACACCTTCAACCTAACCACCCCAAAATAGTGAAATACAACAAGGGTCTGAGGGCAGCCTGCCAGAGGAAGCCAGAATCCCCTGCCCAAGTCTGGACAGGCCCCTTCTCCCCCCCCCATCCCCCATCTGCCCACCAGAGCTAATGTTTCTAATCTGAGGATGTTTTTACAGGATGCAGTCCCTGCAAAGGATCTTGGTCATTTGAAAGGGGGTACGGTGTCCCCTCTGGCCAGGGGTGCATCACAAAAGGGACAGGGAGGCTTTTTGTTTTGTTTTGTTTTAAGGTACTGGTTAGTTTAATGTAAATAATATAAAGCCATATCTTTTCTGTAACATGAGTAACATTTTAATGTCATTAGTTTTTCTTTTTTGGGCTTAAGACCAAGCACAAACGTCATTTAGGTAAATACATTTTTGAGAAGTGTTCCAAAGAAAGTTTATGACTTTAATAGGTTTTTGGTGTCAGGTGAGCACCAGGAAGTCTTCTGTTGAGAGACTTTCCCTTAAAAGCTCAGAATCCTTGTTTTCCCTCTGACCCATTAAACGTAAGGATACAAGAATTCTCAACAAGGGCAGGGGGCAGATTTTCTTTCTCTAGGTTCCTTGGGGATTTGTGCTGGGCTGAGATTGCCCCACTGAGGAAAGTACAGGAAGGTTCTGAAAACCTCCTAGGCCAGTGGGGGTGGAGGGTGAGGTGTCTCTTAGAAAGTTGATTTGGAAGCTTAGAAGTGCCCTCATTGAAAGCAGCTCATCTTCCCCTCCCAGGGATCCAAGGCAGAAAGGCCAGGAGAGGACACAGTCAGAAGGCAACCATCTACAAGCCAGAGTGAGAAAGACCTCAAAAGAAAGCAAACCTGTCAACACGTTGGCCTTGCCTCTCCAGTCTTCAGAACTTCAAGAAAATAAATTCATATTGTTTAAGTCACTATATTCTTTTGCTCAAGCAGTGCTAACAGACTAAGACACACCCTGATGCTTCTTTAGTATTTTAACAAATATAAGAAGAAATCGTAGGAAATAGAATAAGAGGATAACATGATGTGAAGATAATTTACTGAAGAGAATACGCTAAACTAATGCAGCCAAGATTTGAAATCAAATTTCTTAGCAAACATACTTTTAATATTTTAATAAATTAAATAACTGAAATTTGTTAAATAAAGGTTTTGCATCCACTCTAAAATATTCAAGGTTTATTACAGTGAGAATTGATGAAGCAGGCTAGCAAGATAACCAAATGCAAGGTCTCCATTTTGTGAAGTTAGAGTCAAGAGCTAATATAGTAACTATTTAACTTGTGTGTCTGGGTACTTTTTAACTTGTAGGAAATGAACAGCAATCTGTTTCTAGGCCTGCACAGCTGTTCACTCCTGTGAAGTCCAAAGTATTTCTATTAAACAAGATTCCTTCCACTTCAATTCCATTTTTTTAAAGCATAAATATAATGAATGCTCCAGAGTTATTAAGACTTGATGAAATGAATTAATATATATAAGTATTGATATACTGATGAATTATTTCACATTACAATCATCCCTTGTCCAGTGACTTATTTAATGCAATATATTTACTGTATAGAATGAAGCAAAGAAGAGGCCTTGCCCTTATGCAAAAACGCACATGGGCCTTGATCAATGCGCTTGACGGTGTAATTGATACACGTATATCAACAAGCAGGTATATTAGGGTTTGTGGGAAGGATTGGAGAATCAACTATTTCTATAACCATAAGAAAGACTAGTAATGCTGATATAAAGATTTGTTTCACACTTCTTAGACAAAAATACATCAGGAACATTAAGATTGAATTCTGATTGTATTGAAAAATATGATTTCAATCTGAATTTTATATATACCATATATGTATTTATGAATATATAAATTCAACATACAGAGAGAGATTGAAAGAGAAGAAAAATATCTAGATATGGATATTAATTTATCTTATAATACTAAACCAAAGTCCAAGTGGATAAAATTCTTTTAACTTGAAAATTATTTTAGTGGAGTTTTTCTCTCCTAACTCACCTCAAATACTAACAGTGGCAGTACTAATTTTGTAAGAATATACTTTATGTATCTCTGGGCATTAAAAAAATCATTTTTCCCTTTCTCTGAAGGAAAGAAAGCAGGTGCTGCTAAAGCTGTAGATTATCAATTGCTTTTTCTATTGATTTGGTCTTTAATATTTATGTCTGTAAATCTTTGAGATTTAGTACACTCTACATTAAACTTACCAATGAGTATGTTTTGAATTTCTTCTCTTATTTAGAGAGTACTTAGAAGAGTCTTCTGCTGTCAATATATTAATTCTCACAAAGTGTTATGCTTTTCTCAAAATGAAAATTCACCCCCATCCATAACTAGAGGAACTAATTTACTGACACTGCCTGATTTTATGGGAACATAATCTAATAGCCTCACTAGACTTTATAAGAAGTTAGCAAGAAAAGAGACTAATTGTGCCACGTTTGACTATCTACATGACATGACTTCACATAATTTGTTATAAGATATATCTTCTTCAGTCCATTTGATCATCAGTTAGTTGTCAGAATTAGAAAGACCTGCTTTAATAAAAGTTATTTATTTTTTTCCATAACTGTGTTTTAAGAATCAAAAGACAGACACACAACTGATTAAATAGCTAGAAAATGGACCAAGTGCAAAATGTTGAAACGAGTTAAACGATTTGAATTTAAAGCAAAAATGGCTTTATGGAAAACTGAAAGGTCCTTAGTATACGAGGCATTATTTTAAGGTTTAAAAGTTGATGTTATTCACCTCTGATTAGTACTTAATATTAAACTTTAGTTGCTAGAAAGGTTAAATTAAATTAGATATAATTATGAAATTATGACTACAAACAGGAAGGAATGAGAGTGAATGATGCATCCTTGTATTTGAATCTCTTTGGGTTGCTAGGCCTCAGCCCGAGTGAATAAATTAAATCAGGACTTCTTTGAGGGTTGAAAGATTTCTGAATTTGCCCATGCAAAATAGAGTTGTAAGATTCTTATGCAAGGTATTACTTTTAGTGGTTAGAAAGAATAATTATTTGCTCTATTTTGGCTTAAAATATCTTTTAACCTGAAATGAATGCACATTGTATTATTTATGTAGGTCTCGATGAGCCTGATATTTGTGAATAGGGCCATATGCCTTCTGAACATTCTTCACATTGCCGTGTCACAATAATCAATCAATGTATGTTCCTCTGTAAGCATCACACTGTATTTGAGTCCTAACTCCTTGGTCTATGTAGCTCTTCCATCCGTTGTGAAACTTAGACAACTTTACATATTATTAAAACGGGCATGGGTTTCACCAAAGTCCCATCTTGGGACTTGTCTGGTTGTTTTCCTAATTTTGTTAATTCTTTTCTCTTTGTCCTACTTCATCTTGTCTCATGCATTCAGCCCTGGGGTTTTGCCTTCTCATTTCAGTACTTTTATTCTTCTTTCAAGATGAATGTTATATTATCATATATATTATATTATATTATATTATTTTCCATCAAATTTAATATAATTATATATATAATATATATTTATATTTATATATAGTTAATATATTCCACTATAAAAAAATTATCATTTAAGGTTTTTCTACTCCACGTACACTTGCTTGCTTCACTTGTTAAAATAAATACTTACCTGCTACTTCAGCTCCCTAACTCCAATTTAGATATGAATCTTCTCTTCAAAAAATTTTTAAAATAACCAAATAGCTCTAACATTCTATAGGACACATATTCATCTCTTAGCAGAGCAAAAGAATCCATAGCAGGAGTAGAAAGCACTGGGGAACACAGAAGTTTCAAGAAGTTACAGCAAGGAGGAGATACTAATAACAGCTAATACTAATTTAGTGATTAGTATGTACTAGGTACAAAATTAGCCACTTCGTTGGTATCCTTACACTTATTTTCATACCAAACTAATGACATCACCACCAGTAATACCCCATTTACACATAAGAAACTAAAGATAAACAACTTCACAAAGGTCACATAGCTAAGAGTTATTAAAGTTGGGATTTTAATTTAGTAATGTTTCAAAAGCCCATACTAATACCCTAATATATCATATTTACTTTTAAACATTTTTCAGCACCTATTTAGGTATGTTTCTGTCTAAAATAATGGAAAAAATATAACATCTATTCATTTTTTAATATGCACTGGGACCCCTGCTAAGAGCTCTATGCTAACTCTATGCTAAAAACTCAATATATTGTGTCCAATACACATGAGCTACGTGACCAAGGCTAAAAGGCAGAGAAGTATCCCCTAGGGAACAAAGCGGTGCATTATCTGAGATGGCTGAGGAGAGAAATCCCACACTAAGCTTAAGTGGTATAGTGTTTCCCTACAGGAAGGAGGGACAGATGGTGCACAAGATACAGCCCCTTGCAATTTGACAATCCCCAAGTTTAGTGTATCCATTCCACAGTAGATGCAGGTGATGTGGCTACACACAACCCACTTCATGCTGTGGTAGAAGCACCCCCACTCCTCTGCCATGGGGTTTGACATACAGAAAGCTGGTGACATGTCTGAGGGTCATTGATGCATGCACCTAAATAGAACAAGTCCAGAATTGGGAGAGAGAAGCTGAGTATGACTACCTTTCCCAACAAATATAATATTTATATTATATTAATTGTATTAAATTAATTACATTTATTATACTTATATTGCATGTATCATATATGAGACATATATGATATGATATGACATGATATATTATATTGTATTGTATCGTATTGTATCATATCTTATCTTACCGTATCGTATCATATCATATCATATTATATTAGTTACCTACTTTCCTGTAGAAAAGTTAGGCTATGTACTCAGAGATCTTGTTTTTTTGGGTGTGAAACTCTTTGAAAAATGTATATGTGCTGAGTCTATTCTTTTAGAAGTTCCTCATTTCTATCTCATAGCTACATCATTGTTTTTATTATTCATGGATCTTTAAAGAAAGATGAAATGTAGGTATACAGAGTCACTTTTTTTGACACCAATCATTTTATGGAGTTAGCCTCCTTAATTGAAATGTTTAAGAACCACATGGGGCTTCAATATCTGGAATGATGGGTGGAGTGAAAACCTCGAAAATCTGATCCTCCATAACAGCACCTACAGCAGTCCCCCAATTCTTGTGAACCCCCACAAAAAAAAAAAAAAAAAGAGCTCTGTGTGGCTTTCCACCTGTGGCTCTTTTACTTATCCCATAACTGATCCTTCTCCTTGTTCTCCAATGCTGTGACAATCTACCTACAAAATAAATCTGGCCATACCATTGCCTTTCTTAAAAATAAACAAAAGAGCAAACCCAACCCTCTTAGGTAGTTTTCTGGTACTAACATTCAAAGATGTCAAGATGAGTGAAATGGGAACTCCTGCAAATTGAATCCTTTACAACTCTCTTGGAAAGCAATATTGACTCAGTCATGTCACTCATGGGACTCTATTTTAAAGAATAAACATCCATGGAAAATAACAACAACAACAAAAGAATCAATGGGTGAAATATGTAACAGGAATTTTATTCTCAGAGGTAGCAGCCTCTTTTGGAATGCTGGTGGTGATATGTTACATACTACTCAGGTAAAGAACCCAGAATATGTATTTACTAACTCCTCTCTTACTCTACTGGTAGTTTATCTTAAAGCCTTTATGAAAGGTTTAATAATAACATCTCAGGATTTTTAAAGAGAAGTATGACAGCCAGATAGAACTATCAGTTTTGTACTGGATATAAGAACTAAAGGTATTTTGTATTTCTGAATGTTTAAAGACTTAGTAGAAACTTACTCTGGGGATATTACTTGATCTGCTTCTTATTTACTGATGAGGAAAGTCTTCTTACCTCCTTTGCCTGGCTTGTTCATATTTATTACTGAAAATTTCATTTCACGTCATGCTTACATGCAAACCACCTCTCAGCTTTTTGGGTTTCTTTCTAATTTCTTTCAGAATATCTCTATAAATAATTGCATTTATAGTGTGTTTTCCTCTGTAAAGACAGATTTCATCTTTCATATCTTACATTCCTCTCCTATTTTCCTTAAAATATCATACCTATCATAATATTTAATAACATATTAAGCCTAATTAGTTTACTTTGTGAGAAAATCCAAACAATATAGTTTAGTATAATTCTCCATGTATTCTATCTAATGAAAAGACCATGTGTCATACAAAATAATATGTGTACATTTACATGTGATAGTGCTAAAATTGGGTCAAGTAAAGACATGCTAGAACTTGGATGACTTCATCTTGTGAGGTACCTTGAAATACTAAACTAAGTAACATTATCACATGTAATGCCCCACTGATGTCCACTGCGTTCAGTTAACCATTTTGATTTCTACACAAATTGCCACATTAAAATATATTTAAAAATCAACGCTCAAAAAAACCTAAAACTGTCTTGCATAATGAGAAATACTTAAAATATATGCATACCATGATTTCTCACCTCCAGGCCTTTTCAGAACATCTATCTATTGGAATGCTCTCCCTTTTCTGTTTACTTGACAAAAATTGTTCTATGTGTTAGACCAAGTCAGAAGCTTCCTACAGAGAGTTTTTCCCTAATTCAGAGAATAAACAAACTAATTTCCTTTCTGTGCTTTCTCATGATTACTACATGGTACTGAGATTTTTGCTTTTTTTCTATGTTACTCACTTTATTATACTACTTATTATATACTAATTGTTTTGGGGCCTGCATGTGACCGAGGCTGGCCTGAGGATAGCATTTTATTCCAGTGGCTACCATGATTGAATCAGAGTTGGTATATAACCAACGTTAATTATATTATTTCCCTGCCTCCCCCCACTCCCCTCTCTCTGTTTAATTTTGGTTGGAAAAAGATAACACATTTCCTCTTCTGTTACCAAGAGCTTTCACCATTTCCTTGTTTCTACAAGCCAACAAGCAGAAAACTCTAGTCAGAAATAGAAGAGAAATGAATTTGCATGCACAGAAAAACTAATGTGAGGAGAATAAAAAAACCGCTAGAGACATAAAGGCCCTTGGTTTAAGTATTTCAAAGGGTCCTCATAATTATGCAAGTCCATTAATCCCCATTTATACTGAAGCTAATTTGAGATGGGTTAATGTCAACTGAAAGATTCCTGACTTACATACATACCTACGTTAAGATTAAGATTTAGCTTTAGTACTGGCAAAATTTAGTTCAGCCAATTAACAGCTGATTAGAAACATTTTAACCACATTTTCTCAATAATTACATTCGAAGGCACTAAAGCAGAGGGTGTTCTGTTTTGGGTTTCTTTGAATATTGAGTAGGAAATAAAATTATTTGAGTATTCATGAAAGAGAAAAGCTAGAGGGCGAAATATATAGTTCAATGCTTAACAATTAGGAGTTCAAATTCATGGATGCTAAAAATCTAAAAAAATAAAACAAAACAAAAACAAAATAAAAAAAACACATGAAGAGGGAAAAGAAGAAAGTCTTCATGTTGCTTCCGTGTACTTCCTTCTCCCTCTATAATTATGTAAATAATAGGGAAGTCCCATTATAAAACCAAAATGCCAACAAAGAATATATTAAAATTGTTGGTGTTTTTAAATTTTTAATTAAAATGTCCTCACTGTTGTAGTGAGAAGGGCATTTTTAATTTCTTATATAATAATAGTGGATAGGGAGTTACAAATGGTGATCAATTATACTTGGCTTTGCCATATGGAAAACTAAGTATTTCAGAATTAGTTTTTTCTGGCATACTCACCTTTGTATTTTACAAGGCATCAGGGGCCTATACATTACACAGGAATTTGAAAAAAGAGAGAAACTTTATTGTATTGTTCCCTAAGGTCTAGCCAATATGAATTCTCATTTGGGTTGGCATTTTCTCCTAGATCAGTTCACTGACATCATATTGTCACAGATTAGAGACTCATCACTAAAGAGTTAATTTCAGTATAATTTTTAGATTAAATGTTTTGCTCTCTTAAAGCCTAACTTGCAAACCCACTGTAATCATATTATAAGTGAGCACTGACACCTCAAGGAAACAGCAATAGAGAAATACATTTTGTATTTATGTTCACAAGGAAGAAACAAGGGAGATGTAGACCTATAGTAACACATTCACATGGTTGCACATACAAACTGAGACATTTGGTTTGTCCTTTACAATAGAGTTTGCATACTGTAGTTTTCTGGGCAATTGCCAGAGGACAACAACGTCGCAAATAATTGCAGTGAAGTATAGGAGTAAATGCACTGAAAATTAAAATAAAATCTACTGAGTAGAACTGCAATGGCATAAGACTGACATCTACATAAAACTCTTTCTTTTCAAGTTTACTCATCCTTTTGTCAGTCAGTGGACCCACAATACGTTGCTGATGTGATCTGCCTGTAAGTTAGCCTGAGAGTGTTTTCATTTGTAAAGGGAGAGTGAGGGGGGAGGTTCATGAGCAAAATCATCTGGGACTATTATTGTCCTGAGGTTTTATGCATGCCACACAATAAGAGAAAGTTTCTGATAATTTGCTACCACTAACTTCTAAACTCTATTAACTATTTTGATCTTATAAATTCTAGTTTTATTAAATAACAGAAGGCATACAAGTAATTTTGCCTGTTCCTAATTTTCCAAGAGTTGTATTGAGAGTGGATAGTATCATAGAGTCCCTCTGTACATTGATAATATTTTGATCAACTATACCAAACCTTTGGGACGGGGATACATGTGACACTTGATGATCTCGGGACACTATAATCAGCTGAAATTTTAAAAAGTAAAAGAAAAACTACTGTGAACACTGAATAGTGTGGAACCTATCATGTTCAGATACATTTTCTATTTTTTTTTTCTTTTTTTGCCAGAGGAGAAAAGATGGCTATTTTTAAGGAAATATTCTAAGGGCCAAAAATATTAAGACACACTGGCTGAAGAGCCAGAGTTTGTAAAAGTTAAAGACTTGACAGTTCAGGTTCTGTGACTGAGATGGAACTATTAGAACTCTTGAATCAACCGTAAGATTTTTAGGAGGTTTAAGTTTGAGTCTCTGGTGCCTTTCAGTATTGACAGAATTCTGTGAAACAATCTGAACCTGCACATGTCAAGATAAAATATAAATTCAGGCTTCTGTAGTTGACTTTGTGTATATTTAGCCAAAGTTGTTAAAAGGTAAGGTCCTAAACAACAGCAAAATTTCCTCTTATATTTTACTTTTGACCAAAAGTAACACAAATACCCCACTTCCAGCACCAACTTCCCTAAACCTTTATATTAAAAGTATCCCATAGGGGCGCCTGGGTGGCTCAGTCGTTAAGCGTCTGCCTTCGGCTCAGGTCATGATCCCAGGGTCCTGGGATCGAGCCCCGCATCGGGCTCCCTGCTCGGCGGGAGGCCTGCTTCTCCCTCTCCCTCTCCCCCTGCTTGTGTTCCCTCTCTCGCTGTGTCTCTCTCTGTCAAATAAATAAATAAAATCTTAAAAAAAAAAAAATAAAAAAATAAAAGTATCCCACAAATAATAATTTGTCAGATACTTATTCTATAACATGGAAAAGACAAAAACAAAAAACAAGAAACAAAAAAAAAACAAAACCTGGCTCTGAGAATTTATACAAGTAATCTGCCTCATGTTGAGGATTTTTTCAGAGGAAAGTTTCAAAAGGAAACTGCCCCCCCCCAGGAAAATGAGAATTCTAGTTCAAACAATCTCTTATAAGGATATTTTTGGCAGGAAAAATGGTGGTTGTGTTACTCATGATGCAATTGAATCCACATGAGTAGCTTATTAATGGGATACTGGGTTAATTGACATGACAAGCATATAATCAACTTGAAAGTGCTTATCTTTTTTTGACATGGTTTGGTGGTTGGCTGAATTCTTTCAGTCCTTTGTTCTAATTTGGCTGTAAGTCAATTGGATTGTGTCACATCAGGGGTTTTGCATTTTGTGGGCTTGTAGTGATAATCATAAAATGTACTGGAATTCCAACCTAGTTCTCCTCATATTATATGAGCTGAAATGAGGCTAAGTATTAAAACATTCCAAGGTAAATAAACCACAACAAATTATAACATTTAGATAAAATCTATTTGACAAATTTTTAAAATCACCCAAATTTATATACCTAAAATATTAGTGGAATGGAGGGAAAAATTTTTAGAGAATTAAGTGGATTCAGTCATTACTTCAAATTTTATTTAACCTTTCAAAACAAATTTACTTCTAGCCATCTCTGCAATTCCAGACGGCTTTCATCACTCCAAAAAGCTCTCAAAAACAGTCCATGCGGCAAATCCACAAAAATAGCTCTTTTTTATTAAGATTTATTTATTTGAGAGAGAGAGAGCACATGCATATGAAGGGGGGTGGGGGAGAGCCAGTCAGAGAGGGAGAAACAGATTCCCTGCTGAGCCCCAGTGTGTGTGTGGGGGAAGGCGGCTCAGATCCCAGGACCCTGAGATCATGACCTGAGCCAAAGGCAGACGCTTAACTGACTGAGCCACCCAAGCACCCCAAAATATAGCTCTTTAATGGACATCTTGTTTACTTAAAATGAGAAACATTACCAATGTATATTTTTTCAAGCTTCCTTAAATCCACATTCAAATTCTGAGTGTTGATGCTCACTTTAACATGAAGAATTAGCTTAAATTTGGTTAAAAAATTATTTCCCCAATAATTTTAAAATGTTTTCTTGATTTTTTCTACATAAATTTATGAGGCCTTTATTGATAAATTATTGGTTAAGATTGAATTTGGTTGTAAGTAACAGAATACCTCTTTCATGATGTTAAACAGTAGGTTTTGTTTTATTTTCTCTCTGTCTCATATAAGCTCAACTGAGGCAAAGACATTCTCATTCTGTTCTACTTTCTTCAATATTTGCTTTTAATTTTCAAGGTCTCAGAATGACTGCTGCAACTCTAGGCATCACGTTTTCATTTGTGAAAGGAATAAGGAAGGAACTCAAAGCATATATCTTAAGACAGTAATATTTTGTGTGTGAGTGTGTAATTTATTATTTTTTAAGTTGAGGTAGAATTCACAGAAATAAAATTAATCACTTTAAAGTGTATAGTTCAGTGGCATTTAGTACATTCACGATAGTGTGCAACCATGTCATATTTTCATTACCAAGAAAAGAAACCCCATATTCATTAAGCAATCACTTTCTAGCCCTTAATAAATATTAACCAGTTTCTGTCTCTATGGATTTACCTAATTCTATATATTTCATATGTATGAAACTATACATTTTGTGACCTCTTGTGACTGGGTTCTTTATCATAATGTTTTTGAGGTTGATTCACATTGTAGCATGTATGAGTACTTCAGACCCTTTTATGGCTAAAATTCAATTGCACAGATATACCACCTTTTGTTTTTGCATTCATCAATTGATGTAAATTTGGGTTATTTACACTTTTAGCTATTGATACTAGTACTGCTATGAATGTTCTTGTATAAGTGTTTGGATAACTGTTTTCAATTTGGGGGACACATAGGAGTAGAATTTCTGGTTTACATGAGAATTCTATGTTTAACTTTTTGAGGACCTGCCAAACTTTTGCACAGAGACTATTGTTTTCATACCCACCACCAATGAATGATTTTCAGTCTCTCCATATCCTTGCCAATACTTGTTAGTTTCTTTTTCTTTTTTATAGCCATTTGAGTGGGTATGAAGTGGTATCTCATTGTGGTTTTGATTTCCATTGCCCTACTGACTAATGATGTTGACCATCTTTTCATTGTTTGTGATTTGCATATTTTTTTGAAGAAATATTGAGTCAAGTCCTTTGCTTACTTTTTAACTGGGTTCTTTGTGTTTTTATTGGTGAGTTGTAGGGTTTTTTGGGTTTTTTTTTTTACATATTCTGGATATTAGGTACTCATCAGGAATATGTTTTGCAAATATTATTTTTCCATTCTGTAGGTTGTATTTTCACCTCCTTGATATCATCCTTCAATGCACAAACGTTTTTAATTTTTATTAAGTCCAATTTGCTATTTTTTTTCTTTTGTTGTTTGTACTTTTGGTGCCATATCTAAAAATCCATTGCCAAATCCAAGGTCATGAGGATTTACCCCCATATTTTCTTCCAAGAGTTGCATAGGTATAGCTCTTACATTTAGGTCATTGATTCATTTTGAGTTGATTTCTGTGTATGTTATAAAATAGAAATCCAATTTCATTCTTTTGCATGTGGATATCTAGTTGTTTAAACACCATTTGTTGAAGAGATTATTTTTTCCTCATTAAACTGAATGATCTTGACATCCATATTGAAAATCAATTGACCATAAATGTATGGGTCTATTCACGAGCTCTCAATTCTATTCTATTGATCTATATGCCTATAAATAAGCCTATACGTTAGTAGATTACTATAGCTGTGTTGAAATTAATCCTCCAATTTTGTTTTTCTTTAAAAGATTGCTTTGTATATTTTGGGTCTCGTGATTCCATATGAATTTTAGTATCACTTTTTGCTCCTTCAAAAAACAAAGCAAAACAAAGAACTTTGGGGATTTTTGTAGGGATTACATTGACTTTTTAGATCACTTTGGGTACTATTGCCATCATAACAATATTAAGTCTTCCAATCCATGAACACAGGATACCTTCCCAAGAGACACTTAAACCCTTCCCAGCCATTCATGTCTACATATCACAGGCCACAACCTTGTCATATCCCTGCAACTAAAGAAAACCTTAAAGATTAAGTTTAACCTTTTGCTGCCTTGAAAATATTGGGGTTAATTTATAAAGAAAGAATGTGAAATGGATATTGGGGGAGGCACAATTAGCAGTGTTTCTATACCTCATTATAAGTAAATTCATGTAGAATGATATTTTCTAGTTTCATAATCACATTTTAAAGGCATTGAGAATTGGTAGAATCTTTAAGGATCAGATTAACTAAAATTACAGAAAGCTAAGAACCGTTCTTCCAAGGACAATTACAGGAGCATTTACACATGGGTTTCTCATGTCATGGAAGCCACCTCTAAATGGGAAAAAAAATATCAAAGAATTTGTAGCTTTTAGCAGGCCGCTAAAATCCACACTCCAGCCACAAATTATTTACATTCCTGACACACACAAAATACCCTACTCTCAAGACTTTAAAAGGTCTAACTCATTATAGGAACAAGATCAGGCTTAAAGTCCAAGATCTTATCATTTAAATCAGGTACAGGAATAAAAGATGTTTCTCAGGTGCAGTTATTTTAAAGCTAAGGACTTGTGAACTGAAAAGACAGGCTATCAGCCTAAGATTTTCTGAGGACCTAACTTAGGATATGTCCTCCTCTCATAATTTAATTTTACCTGGAAGTTATTTCTTATTTTAAGAATCATTTTCTGGAAGAGCCTATAAATGAAAGAAGTAATTTTATCTGCAAATCCAGAAGTACCCATTCCTTGATATTTCCTGGAAATGCTACTCAAAATCATAATAGTTCCTTTTTTTCCATTCACCTCTCTCTCCCGGCATTTTATCATAGGCAGTTAGTAGAATCCAGATGTCACTGCCTATGTTACTCTGCAAAATCTTTCCAGAAAACTTGGATACTAAATTTAAATACTCTTTATATTTTCCACATTCCTGCAGATTGTTGCCAAGTTTGCCACCATTACATAACAATTAGTCCTTTCCTCTGATTTTCAACATTTTCTCACTATCCTTCCAGACTGCAAGTCATGCAGCCCCACTTTTCACTTAGTTTTCTCAAGACTTTCTAGCCTCTGCTTACTGCCTAGTCTGAAAGACAATGTCATGGGTCTTAGGCCTTTGTTATGTTGTACTCCACTTCCAGATACCCAATTCCCTTCAAGTTTTATATCAGTATGTAATACACAACTTTGTAACTTAGTGGTTTAAAACACCATTTTATTTTGTGAGCCAGGAATCTGAAAAGGGTTTGACTGGACTTTTTTTTTTTTTTTTTTTTTTTTGTCTAAACCACATGGTGTTAAATGGGGTGTCTAGAGCTGGAGAATCCACTTTCCAGGTTTTTTTCGTACATGTCTGGCACTTGGGTTGTGCTGCTAGTAGTTGATGCTGGGAGCTTAGCTTGGGCGATTGAAAATGTGCCTACATGTGCCTTCTCCATATGTCCTGAGTTTCTCAAAGCATTTGTGGCTGGTTCCCAAAGGAAATGAAATGAAACATTTCTAAAGTAGATGTAGATGCAGCCAGTCTCGTGGCCTTAGCCCAGAAACAGGTACAGCATCATCTTGCCATATTCATTTATTCAAGGAAGACACAGAGTCTGCTCAGGTTCAACATAATGGGACATAATGGACCTGACCTCTAAATGGAAGTCATGTCAAAGAATTTGGGGCTGTCTTCCATCTTTACTCTGTAACTGGCCAGATTAACTGAAGCTGAACACATACACATTTTACAACTCAACAAGGTTTTATATTCGGTATATCCCAATCAGTACATACTCAACACATGTGCATATGCTTCCAAAATACATGTTCTGGAAGGTTCATAATGCCACTATTTGTAATTGAAAAAAAAAATCAAAAGTATTCAAATGCTTATTAATGTATAATTGATAAGAAACTATGGTATATTTACAAAGATAGAATATATGGAATTGAGCACTTAATCTACAACTACATAAATAAATATGGATACCAATTACAAACATAATGTTGAGTAAAAGACCAAAATAAAAATATACTTACTATATCATTCCATTTATGTAAAGAAAAAAATAAAGAGGCAAACTGAATCTATTAGGTCAGATGTTTATATAAAATGACTTTGGGGTTGAGATTCTGAGTTGGGATATTAATTTTCTTGATCTTTTTTCTGGTTGGAGTTAGGTCAGTTTATGATTATATATATATATATATATATGTATTCTACTAAAATAAGTTAACAAAAAAGAATGAAAAAATAGGATTTCACACTGTATCAGTTTCCTATTGTAGCAAATCACCAAAAATTAAAGTAACTGGGGCGCCTGGGTGGCTCAGTCATTAAGCGTCTGCCTTCGGCTCAGGTCATGATCCCAGGGTCCTGGGATCGAGCCCCGCATTGGGCTCCCTGCTCTGCGGGGAGCCTGCTTCTCTCTCTCCCACTGCCCCCGCTTTGGTCCCTCTCTCGCTGTCTCTCTCTCTGTCAAATAAATAAATAAAAATCTTAAAAAAAAAAAAAAAATTAAAGTAACTGAAGGAACACATTTATAATCTTAGAATTCTGGAGGTCAGAAGTATGGAACAGGTCTTCCTAGGCTAAAATCAAAATGCTGACAGGGTTGCCTTCCTTCTGGAGGCTTTAGGGAAAAATCCATGTCTTTGCCTTACTCAGTTTCTAGAGGCTACCTATAGTCCTTGGCTCATAGCCCCTTCCTCTGTCTTCAAAGACAGCAGCATGACATCTTCAAATTGCTCTCTGACTGTGATTTTCTTGCCTTGTTATTATCTGGTTGGGTCCACCCAGATCATACAGGATAATCTTCCCATCTCAAGTTCCTTAACTGAATCACATCTACAGAGTCTTATTGCTATGTAAGGTAACACATTTACAGATTCCACAGATTAGAATATGGGAATATTATTTTGCCTACCATATATATTATTACCTCTAATTTACATCCACACTTTCTTTCTTTCTTCCCACCATTTCTTATTTGTATGCTCTTTCTTCCAAAGTAAAAGCTTTGGTTCCATTTATCAAATGGATCCGTAAGAGCCTTTTCCTCATTTGTTGTGTATTTTAATGAGAGAATTTATGAGCAAATTGTGGTAATTTATGAATGAATTGGGTAGTGAGAGTTTATCAAATATAAGTTTATTTTATAGGCATTGTGAAATTATGAGCTGTGACAAAAATGGACCCTGTGTCACTGATATTCAGTACAGGGAATAAACCAAGAAACAAAAAAGTACAGTCTTGCTATTTTAAATAGGAAATGTATAATGCATGAACTCAGGTACTTACATAATTATTTCAAGGAAAGTATGAGCAGGTTCTTGGTTGAACCTCATTATTGTATTCCCGTAAAAATTGACAATGGATTAATAAGAATTACTACTCTGTCTGAGTGGAGTAAAGTTAAATCAAATAGGTAGTAGAATTCTACTGCTGTCATACTCTTCCCATGGTCTCACTGCCGGTAGCAACACCGCCAAAAACACAAAAAGAGGGTGTCTTCTTCACCTTGGCCTTCCATATATTACACAGGAACATGGTTTTACATGTGATAATTATAACTATGGCGATTAAAAGTTAAATGTTCAAGGAATTGTTAAAAGTCTATTTTCATATGTTCCCTTTTTAACTGCATATTTCCTTTCAGTTGCTCTTAATGTGACAGTTTGTAAGGCGTAAGGGTAAGTAGATTTTTTGCAAATATAGCCACAATAAATCTCCTTTACCAATGTTCATACCTCTCTAAGTAATTAATTTTGACCCTCTTCCCATCAAGTGGTGATATCTGTTTTCATCCCTGAATTAGGGTTTGGGAAATAAGGTTAATCAATAGGTGTGCTATATCAACATTTCTAAAAGCAATGTCATTAATTCTGTATACAAGCAAAAGCTAGTAATTAAAGGAGGGAGAAGCACACTTACACATTGCTATTTTTAAGCTTCAGACAATTATAGGTGCTACACAGCAAACCATGAATATTTTCAAACAAAGAAATCAAAAGTAAAATGTTAACAAAAAGTGCTAATGTGTACCATGCTAAGCTAAGTTTAAAAGTCGTCCCAACAATCTTGAATTTATCCAAAGTGTTTGAATTTACATATCCTTTTTCATGCAACAAAATATTTTTTTTCAGATTTATTTTAAGTTCCTCAGCTTAAAGGAATAATGATAATAATAAATCAGGGCTAAGTTAAAACCTCCTTTTCACAGTCAACCTAAATAATGGCTGATTTTGAAGACTGTAACTTGATAAAAATAGAGGTCACAGAAGGCAAGCTCTACTCTCCTCTTGATGGATCTTTTAAAAATGGCATTATAACCAAAGATATTTCTGTGATAATAAACAAACAAACAAAAAACACCTAATAGTATAAAAGGAATACATTATATTTAATATAGATGACATCTTTAAAATAATATTCCTTGACTAAAACTTTTAAAACTTATTTCAGTTGTGTTTTCACAGAGTTAATAACGTTGGTATAAATATTCAGACTATATACTTAAAATTAACATCTGAAACAAAATAAGCTCTTTCAAATATCCAAGTATACATAAATTTACCATTCTATCCAATAATTCTGTATATAGGATCTATGCCAAATAAATACTGGCAAAAAAGATGAATGTGCATACAAGGCTGTTTGTTGAGGCACTATTTGTAATAACAGAAGGCAGGAAAAAAACTCAAATATTCATAAATAGGAAACTGATTTAATGAACTAATAAATCCATACAATAGAGCACTATGTACTGGCAAAAAGGAGTTTGAAATTTGTCTATATTCTATAAGAAGGGACACCAGGGTTGAAGTCAAAAAAGGTAGAAGAAGTGAAATATATATATATATATATATATATATATATATATATATATATATGCCTTTTTTGAGGTTCAGAACAATTAAAAAGTGCTCAGGAAAGAAGCTCCCATATACACAAATATCTGTGTTTAAATCTTCAAAACTCATGGAGGGATAACCATAACAATTTTAGATATATTTACTGATAGACAAGGAAAGGAAAAGATTAGAGAGGGTAAGATTAGAATCTAGCCTTCTATGGATCTACATTATATTGTAAATACGACTTTGGGTACATAAACTTTTTGCCTAATTATAAGATAAAATTAAATACCTGAAAAGCAATTCTTAAAAATTAAACTTGTAACAAATGAAACTGTACAGTTATAAACTTGTGACTTAACCACAGATAATGGATCTATTCCAAGGAACATTCAAGCATGATAATTCAATTATGCATACTGGTGGGATATGCCCTAAGAATAAAAAACATTCAAAAAATGTTTACAATAACAAAATTGTTATTTTTTCACTAATTATATTGTTTATGGTGTTGTCAATTTTGAGACTGTCAAGCAGATAGTGCAAAATAAAACAAGTAACTCAGTTCATGTAATAAAAAATTAAAATTTTTAGTGAGAGAATAGAGATTGAAATGTAAGAATATTGAGATGAATTAAGGATCATATAATTCTGAATGTCAACTGAACTTTTATTTCATTTTTTAAAAATACGTATTTTCTAGATCTGTTAACTAAAAGCACTGAGAAACAATTACCACATCCATAAACACTTCACTTGTACAGCATTTGGTCTCTAAGAACAATGCCATTGTAAGGAATAGTGTTTCATAGAGCAAAGCTTGCTTCATGTTGGGGAGAGAAATTGTATAAAAAGATTCTCAAGCATCAGTGGCACCAGCAAAAGACTGCTAGAGTCACATCAAAAGAAGAGCCAATTTGAATAACTTCCTCTTAAGAGGTGATGGATAATTTGAGCATTTTCAGAGTGATAAATATGTAAAACATATTTAAATGATGATTTCATAATGTTAATTAGAAATGTATTTTTGATTATTGTGCTGGAGGCTGAGAAATCAACTATTTAGAAAATGATAAAGAGAAAAATGTAAAATTTTCCTGTCTTTCCTATAGAAACTGTACATCTGAAGAACCAAAACAAAAATAGTTAATGAGGAACAATTTACCTTTATAGAAATATACCAGCTAATAAACAAAGAAGGAAAAATGAATTAGAATATTCATATTTTGCAACCTTCAGTAAAATAACCCCAATGGCTACTAGCCAAAATATCATAAATGAAAATTTACTGTCACACAGTTCCAGAGGCTGGAAGTCTGAGACAGGGGTGCAGCATGGTAGAGTCTGGTGAGGGACCTCTTCTTGGCTTGCAGATGGCCACCTCCCTGCTGTGTCCTCACATGGCATGGAGACAGAGCAAGAGAGAGTGAGAATGTGAGATAATTCTCTGGTGTCTCTTCTTAGAAAGACATTAATCCCAGGATGAGGAACCCACCCTGATGACCTCATTTAACCTTAATTACTTCTCAAAGTCCCCATGTCCTAATACCATCATGTTGAGGGTTAGGGATTCAATATATGCAATTTAAGGAGGGACACAATTCAGTCCATAGAGGAAAGCTTGCTTTCCAGCAAAACTTCATCTTTTCTCCTCATAAATGAATTTATTGTTGGGAGATGGTTAGCTAGGCAAGGATTATATTTCTTAGTGCCTCTTGCATCCAGGTTGGACTATATGAATAGCTCCTGCTATTGAAGGGAAGGGAATTGATGTGTGTCATTTCAGGGACTGGGTAAATCAACTTCACCTTTTATTTCCCCATCCAGTTGGCCATTAGCAGAAGATTACAAGGCACTAGGGCATAACAGAGCAAGAAGATGGATGAAGCCTGGGCTCTTGAATTAACGCTAGAGGTGATGTACTCCACTGACCAAAAACATATATGAAGGGCTGCTATGTTAATGAGAAGTAAACCTCTATTTTGTTATATCAGCAAAGTTTGGGGACTACATGTGAGTAACATCTATGTGGTGGTGTCAGATTAACTGTCTCAAATTCTATTGTGCATTCTTGGAAAAGAAGCTGCATGCATTCAACTTTTTAAAGTCATAAAGTGTCTCTCTCACCAGATAGTCTCAGTTTGGCTGTAAGCTGATTAATCACAAAAGAAAGAGAAAATTCTCTGAGATGGGGTTTTGATCCTTAAAAAGCTATCGTAAGAAGCAGTGGCAACAATTAAAGTACCTACTCACAAGATAGCACAGATGCTGGGTCACTACCTAAAGGCCATACTCAGGTCAGTTCTTACCACCCTGAAACATGGGGCAAGAAAGGAGGAATGTGGAAAATACATAGTATCAAAATATCTTCTTGAAAGTAGATCTATCTCTGAATTTAATTATTATGAATAAAGACTAATATTAGAAATTCCATTTTTATATAATTATAACTAGGTAATAGCAAATAAAAATGAAAGTTATTAATCATTAACAGAGACTCAAACATGTATATATATTTATACATAAAATATATATGTGAATATACATGTGTGTGCATGTGTGTGCATATCTCAATAGTAATGGAAGCAGAATATTCTTAATCAGCTATGGATCACTGTATCATGAGCTAATGAAATTTCCCAGGGAATTACCTATGTTAGAGGGCAGACAGTGAAGACTCAATGGTAAAGAGATGGAGGAGGAAGAAGAAGAATGGAGAAAAAATGACATTCTAGAAATTACTAAGCAAGTTGTAACTAATGAAAGCACTTGGGGCATAGAAGAAGGGGATACAAGAGGAGAATCATGAATGGGAAAATTTTTAGGGTAAATAATCACTAGAAAATCTAATAAGTACCAATTAATACAACATGAGACTTTGAAGATCCTAACAAAATGAAGAAGAAACTAGAGATAATTATGTGCAAATTTAGAATTTAAGTATCTGTTTATTTTTCCCAGCTGCCAGGCAATTTCAAGTAGAAGAGGATGGAATTATTTTTTTTTAATTATTTAGGTTAAGAAACCAAGTCTTCATATTACTTTTGTAGTTGGGGATGGCTTGTTTAGATATACCCTGTATAATACTTCAGCTTTTACCAAGTTTTCATATAGAAGTTTGCTGATTTGATGCCCCAAAACAGCTATAGGAGAGGAATATCCTCATATCCATACAAAATCTTTCAAATTAGAAAACAGACTAAAAAAATCTTAGTCTAGGGATTTGATCAAGAACCTATCACCAACAAGTCAAGATGGCCAAACAAATGTGTAACCAAATTTACCATTTTATCAGCAACTAAAAATTAAGATGATGCCACTTCACACCTATCAACTAGACAAAGTTTTAAAGAGATAAATTGGTTAAAAAATGTTCTTATGTACCGCTGATAGAAACACAAATGTTGGGGCACCTGAATGGCTCAGTCAGTTAAGCGTCTGCCTTTGGTTCAGGTCATGATCCCAGGGTCCTGGGATCGAGTTCTCTGCTCAGTGGGAAGCCTGTTTCTCCCTCTGCCTGCCACTTGCCCTGCTTGTGCTCTCTCTCTCTCTGTCAAATAAATAAATAGAGCCCTGAAAAAAAATAAATGTTGTTGCATGTTGGAAATGTGAAATTTTGCAGCACTTTTGCAAACATAGTAATGTTTATTAAATTAACACACACACACACAAGTCCAGCAGTGTTACTCCTATAAATTTATTTAGTAGAAGCCAAACATCAACATGTAAGATTTGAAGTTCCTACAGAATGCACAAGGATGTTGATTACAGGATTATCTATAGCAGTAAAAAAAGACAAAAAGAGAAACCACATCAACATTAGAACAGATATATTATGATATATCCACATATGGAATATGCATTCTTTTATTTTTTTAAGATTTTATTTATTTATTAGAGAGAGAATGCAAGAGAGAGAGCATAAGCTGTGTGAGGGGCAGAGGGAGAAGCAGACTCCCCACTGAGCAGGGAACACAATGCTGGGCTCGATACCCCGGACTCCAAGACCATGACCTGAGCCAAAGGCAGATGTTTAATCAACTGAGCCACCCAGGCGCCCATGGAATATGCATCCTTTTAAAATATATTAAAGTGAATATGAACATGGACTTTCAAGCACATCTGTTAAAACAATGGAAAAGAGACACTGATTTGGACGCATTTCCAGAAAACATTACTGAGTGAGAGAGTTGCAGAAAAGTAAGTATAACAGAGTTTCATTTTCCATAAAAGAAGCACTAATAAATAAAACTCCTCATTGCATGTGTAGATGCACATGGAATTTATATGTACACCCGTGCACTCATATATATATTTATACAATATTATGATATGAATACCATTAAAAATGAAAGTTTTTGTCTTAAGGTGATACATGGATAATATTGGGTAAGGTGGAGCTGATGAGAGTTCATAAGGGACAAAACAGAAAGAACAGAACCATTAAAAAAAAAATGGACAAGAATTACAAGAATGTATACAATCACAACTATACATAAATGTAAAATTAAAATATGCCCATATATTGGAATTAAAAATCAAAATTAAAAAATAAACACACACCTGTGTTACTTTTTCTGCTTTTGAAACCGAGTTAACCACTAATATAAAATAACAGAGAAAAATGCTCTTCCATTAAACACATATTTTAAAACAAGATATTCTTAACAATAATCAAGTGAAATTATTTTAGTGAATTTTTTATGCCCTCTACTGTTGGAATAACATTCTCCTGTTGGTAAAAGAAAGTTTTATTTTGTTTCTATTTTAAAATATTATTGCTATTATAAATAATATTAAGCTATGAGTTATGTAAAATATATGCTTTCCTTATTTGAAAATTCTACTTCACTTTTTTATGCTCTTTTAATAGCTTTCAGATAAATTTGAAGTAAGATTGAAGACGGTTATTTTATGCACAACTCAATAGATTTAATTGCAGCATTTATCATGCAAAACTCCTAGCTGCCAAGGATGCGTTGGCACTAGGCAAAGGTGTAGCTTTCCTATAGGGATTTTTATATCCAACATCAAGGAATATCTGCAACATAGTGGTCATTGTCACCAAGAGCCTCCCTTAAGGAATAGAATAACAAGTTTGAGAAAAGACTAGACAGAAATTTAATTTTAATTTAATTTTTAAAAAATAATCTTTGGGTATGCTACGTTTTTCACTATCCCTTTGTAATAGATTTCCATTTATATTATTAATATACCAAGTCCAGCCTTTAAATCGTTGTTAGAGAAAGTCAACCCTAACAATAACAACATCAAATTAACAATATTAAAGGTAATTTTTTAAGACTTTACTGCTCATTCTAGCTTATAGAGACATATTGTGCCACACCTTTATTTACTCCTAGAATGTTTTTCTTGCATTATAATTAACAAACAAATAAACAACAAAAAACCCACAAAAAGTGAAAATATAGTTTATTCCAATCAAGCATCCAAACAAAAAGTCTTTCATAAAATCTGCCTATAATAAAGAACAGAACAGAAGTTCTCATGATTGTGTTATAATACTTGTGAGACAGATTACAAGTAAGTGTTTACTACTAACAGTTTTGAAAAGTTTGACTTATTTTTTAAAAATTCTAAGTCATGGAAATTAATTGAGTTAGTTTTTAAAGTTAAATATTTTACATTAAAATATACACAGATATATAATGAAATACAAAGAAACTGTCTCACGTCAATATCAAAATACTTTTTCAGCATTGTAAATAGGTAAACTGAAGGTTACTAGGCATGTGAATTTCTGTAGAGACAAAGAAAAAGAAAATATATATACTGCCAACAATAGCTTATAATACCAGTTAGAAGATTGGACATGGTCTCTAGTTACCTGACTTTTTCTTTGTAGAGAGCTAGTATGGTATTCATGTGGTATGTGGTGTGTGGTCTATGGTGTGTGTGTGGGGGTGTGTGTGTGTATGTATGTGTGTAGAGGTTGAAGAATTGCTGATGGAGGAAAAGATGTAAAACATACTAGTATTGGTACCAAAAAAATGTGTCAGCGTTACGTAGTCTACATAAAATATGTGCTAGAAGATACAGAAACATATTTTATATGTAATTTCTTTATTTTCATACTGTGTATGACTGCAGGATATGCCAGGAGGTTAAGAGAGCCACAGAGAAACATGACACATCCCTCGGGAATACATATTTTTCTTGAGGCATTGGTGGTGACTGATGAGTAAAACTCAATTCTGATTCTTGTTCCATTTGTTGGTTTACATTAGAAATGATTGAGGGGTACCCATGTGAAATATCTCTACCCAAGAAAATGTGAGATGATAAATCTTGAAGGATTTCTAGGGGAAAAGAATGTGGCTGGTGTCAATATCTTACCTTTTTCCTTGCCTTGGACAAAGATATACACTGGAGTTTAATAAGCCATCTGCAACCATGATTTAAAAAGTTTACACTATTAGAGTGATAAAGCAGAAAGGGAATTTTTCCTTTTTTGAAGTCAAGGCCCTACATTATTCCTAAATTTCCTTTCTCTCAATTTCATGTTGTGAAAGATTAAAAAAAAAAAGAAGAAAACACTTCTTTAGTAAATTTTATTCAGTTGATTCACTATCAGTGTTCTTTTCTTGTAGCTGAAGTTCTCCTGAGTAGTACACTTAGAAGTTAATTGATTTAACTTTGAATTTGAACCATTTTATATTATATAAAATGTTAATGTTATAGAGTAGAAAGAAACATTTACCATTTTTTAATTAAAACAGAAGATTTCTAAAATATTCCACCCTTATTGAGGGCTACTTCATAGCATACTCCAGATTCTTGGGGAAATTTTCTTCTTTCCTTACACATATAAGGTTTAGCTAGCTATAACAGTAAGAGTGTTAACAAACACAGGCATTATCTCATCTCAACATGGATATGCTTCCCACAGTCAGATGATAATTGTCTACCTGTGTCATTTTTATCTTATTATTATTGAATTAATATTAATGTAATTAATAATGATACATATTTGGGATCAATCATGAAAGCGAAGTACTTTGGGTGAGGTCAAAGTGAAGTGAAAGTCAGAGAGAGAGATAGAAAGAGAAAGGCTTTAATCAAATGCAAAAAACTTCAGAGAGAGAAACTGGTCAGTAATGAATCTGCATAGCCAGAAGTCAGAGAACAGAAATCGGAGCTAGCTAGCCTACACATTATGGGGCAAGAAACATCAAGGAAATATCAAAGGCTTTCTTCCTTTTGAAGCTGTGTCTTAGGGCTGGAGTTGAGCCTTGTCTGGGTTTCAGAGAGCCCCATTCCTATAGGTCTGAGGAACAGCATGTGGCCTGGAAGCTGGGGTCACCCTAGATCCTGCAGAGTTGGAAGAGTACTTGAGTTAATGATTGCTAACACTTCCCTAAGCTATTTTTAATTTATACCAAAGCCTGATTTTGTACTGTTTCCAGTCACTACAATTCAAATTTTTGCTGTTTAGAATCTTTCATTCCAGGCATGACAGAGTAATTGGTACTGGAATGGATAGTCCTGTCTAAATAGCTGTAAAACTGGGGACAGTATATGAGACAAGTGTTTTCAGGCCTTAGAAAATAGACCATACAGGACTATGATCCCTTAGAGAAAGGAAGCACACATTCCCACTAGTTTTCTTCTGAGGTCACTTTTTGGCCACTGTGTAAAGGGAGGTGGAGAGTAGGCAGAGCACAAAGGTCTGCCCAGGAAGCAGATATCATATTTCAAGTCTCCTAATGTGGCTAGAATCTATAGGGCAGCTTATCAGACAAAGGGAGCTACACAGAAGGCAATCCCAATAGTCTACATGGGGGTTTCCTGCAGGGGTTTGGCAGAAGCTGAAGTTACATACAGGCGGGGCAAGAGTCAGTGAGACATGCATGCCAGGAAGATGTTGGACCAGCCTTATCAAGAGTATAGAAACCTCACTGTGCATTTCCAGTGTTCAGTTAAGACTCCCATAGAAGCCACTTCTTAGGAGTTAAAGACCATGTGTCAAGGGCATCATTCCAGGTTAAGGATAAAGCTGAAATAGAACAAAGAATAAAACCAATCTTGACTGGTTGGTAATTTAACTGCCTGCCAGAAGGAATCTCAACACTCTTTAAAGCAGGGATTGACAAACTTTTTTTTTTTTTTTTTTTTAAGATTTTATTTATTTATTTGACAGAGAGAGAGACACAGCGAGAGAGGGAACACAAGCAGGGGGAGTAGGAGAGGGAGAAGCAGGCTTCCTGCTGAGCAGGGAGCCCGATGATGGGGCTCGATCCCAGGACCCCGGGATCATGACCTGAGCCAAAGGCAGACGCTTAACGACTGAGTCACCCAGGCGCCCCGACAAACTTTTTTGTAAGGGGCCAAATAGTATATATTTTAGACTTGAGGACCACAGGTTATATCACAATTAGTCAACCCTGCCTTTGTACGTAGAAAATAGCCATAGACATTATGTAAATGAATGAGAGTGTCTGTGCTCCAACAAAACATTATTTACAAAAATATGTGTTAAGTAGATTTGATTCATGATCCTAATTTGCTGACCTCTGCCTTAAAGGAAGACAATATAAACCAGACACCCTAAAACATATCCATGATTTTCAGTGTAAATAAATATTGTTGTTTAGCACAAGGACTCTCACTTTTAATCTTTGGTGTGGGTCAAGTGGCAGGAATCAGTTAGGAAAGAATCCCTAACCTCTAACTATACAATGGAGTGCCAGATATTTGGAGGTCATTAGTTGACATTAATGAGTATCTTTATATAAATATGAATTATTTTTATAAAATGTTTTAATATTAATAAGACACATGTTTACAGTTAAAATATTAACTGTCAATGATATATTTCAAACAAAAATTGTGTTTCCTAACCAACATGTCCTATCCTGCAACTTTTTCCAGAAATAACCATTTTAGTTCTTTTGATGTTTTTTGGTGATAGTTATTTTCATGTATCTGCATTATTTGCCTATATACTATTTCTTGTGTTATCAAATTTAGTCATTATCTCTTTATATTTTCCTCTTATAAGTGAGATTTGGGCCCTCCTTCACAAATATCATCTGTCTATTTTGATTTTTCCCAGACAATATACTGCCATTTTTATTTTCAATCAATAGTCACAATTTTTTGTAATTAAGCAAATATTGATAATTAACACCAAAGTATATACTCTAGTTATATTTTCATTCATATACAACTTTTTGCTAGTATTATTAGAGTTATTCTTGTCTTTCTTTTCCTCTTTCAGAACTTTATTAAGATTTTTACATTTTATTCAAAAGACGTATAACATCAGCTATTTTGCTGAATTCATAGTTTACAGTATGTGTGTGACCTTTTTTTTTATTTTATTTATTTTTATTTCTTGTCTATATCTACCAAAAGCTTCATTGTCCAATTTGGACTATTTCTTCTTTAGACCTACTCTACATCATTGCCTGGGTATTACCTTAAATTCTCTTGATGAATCCATTTGCCAAGTTCCATTTAATTTTCTTTCTTGTTTTAACTTCCTTGTTTATTAGAAAATAGTAATCACAACTTCCTAAGAAAGCATCAGGCTACAAACAAATTTTGAGGGATATGTTTTATCGCATCAATTTAAAGATAAGCTTTTTTTTTTTTTTTTAATATATCTGGAATTCAGATGCATATTTAGAATTGGTGGTGCCTTACAACTATTCTCAGCCAGGCTGCAGTATTAATATAGAGGTAATTGTTAGCACATGCTTTGAACTTACTCCAAAATCCATCTGCTGATATTTTCTTATAAGATAACAAGGTACCAGGATCAAAATTTATCTAATGAGGGGAGCTTGACTGGCTCAGTCAGCAGAGCATGCAACTCTTGATCTTGGGGTCATGAGTTCAAGCCCCACACTGAGCACAGAGATTACTTTTAAAAATTATCTAATAAGAGATAGTAGCTTTGCAGCATCTCCATTATCTTGATGTCACAGAGAAGTGTTGTATAGGAAACCGAAGACATTATCGTTCTGATTATTCTGAGCCAAAAGCAATCCAGAAGAATCACACCCTAAATGTAAAGAAATTTTAGAAATACTTTAACCCTCTCAGTCGGGATTAGCCACATTGTACTGGAGAAACAGTCTCCAACCAGCTTGTAAATTATTATACCAAATATTTATCTATCATAAATATTCATAAAAATTATTCTGCACAAAGCAGCAGTTAGGGTATTTTTATGTTATGATTCCATCATCTTACCTGAGTCTACCTCCATAGTCACTGAAGAAGTAGAGAATGGAGAATGGAAAATCTAACATATGTGGATTTTCACAGCATTAGTTTTGGCTAGAAATAATCACATCGGCACACTTGAGTGCAGACAATCTAGAATATGATGCCTTTATTGTGGGGAAATGGAAATAAACCTGATATTGGTGAACACAAATAATGTCGATCACAGTTCACTTCTGGTCATCAAATATTTGATTTATTCCAGAGATTGATAGAAACTTCCTCAAGGAAGGCAAACCCTGAATACTCTTCAATCCCAAATTAGAGTTCAAAGGGCAACAGCTGTAATACACAGTAATTTTTGCATCTTTTTTAGACAAGGTCATTCTTGATCTGAGGACCTGTGAACAAAAACACTAAACCAAGAAGAAAAATTATCCATCTTTCATATCCCTAATACCAAAATTCTGATACCTGTTCAGCAAGAGGCCACATGAAGACATATGACCACTGGTCCATAGCATTATGAAATCCTATATGCGAGTGTTCCAGTTCTGGGGAGAGAATGTTCTTGTTTTCTATTTAGATGCTGATTTTGTTCTCTGTGAGTAGCTTCCTTCTTTTCCTCTGGAGCTGCTGGTTTCACCCTGTGGGAAAGAGGTTTCTTCCTTTTTATTATATTCCTTGGCCAATCTGAAGTTGATATTGGGAAATATGCTTTCTTTGAGGACTAACTTTCTTTGTCTACTGATGGCTCAAAAATTATTTAAGATGCTATCATTTTTAAGGTACCTCATAATTACCAATTCTTTGTCAAAATCGTTGTATCAGATTTACTAGACTCAACACCTTTAGTCTTATCTGTATAATAGGGAGATCTGCTCAGTTGAAATTTTTTATTGTGTGTTTCCTTCTCATGTGCTTTCTCAAACTTGTTTACTCTTTAGAATGAAAAAGCATCTGTTTTTTCTACTTCTACAATTCCATGAACTTTGGGACTTTTTTTTTCTTCTTCTCATATGTGCATACAAATCAACCCATTCTTTACCATGCTCATTCAATTCTGCTGATACCTAGCAAAAATACCATGGATAACAATCAAAGCACACTGCAATTTCAATAAAAACATAATCAACTTCCCATGGTAGCGTATGCAGTAATGTTAATGAATGTTTTGTCACTGAAACATGGAATGCCATCATTTCAGCCCCTCATCTTCGTTCCTTCACCACTCACTGCCCACCATGTATTTTAGGTTTTGTTTTTATTTTGTTTTGTTTTTACGATTTTTAAAAATGTATTTATTAGGGGCACCTGGGTGGCTCAGTCGGTTAAGCGTCTGTCTCAGCTCAGGTCATGATCCCAGGGTCCTGGGATCAAGCCCCACATCAGGCTCCTTGCTCAGCAGGGAGCCTGCTTCTCCCTCTCCCACTCCCCCTGCTTGTGTTCCCTCTCTCGCTGTGTCTCTCTGTCAAATAAATAAATAAAATATTTTAAAAAAATTTAAAAATGTATTTATTTGAGAGAGAGAGCACGAATGGGGGGAGGGGAGAGAGAGAAGCAAGTTCCCCACTGATCTGGGAACCAGGATCCTGGGATCATGATCTGAGCTGAGGACAGACACTTAACTGACTGAGCCACCCAGGCACCCCATATTTTGGGTTTTGTATGCCATTGCCCTACTATTGTGCTAATTTTTGTATTCATCAGAATAGGATATGTTAGGCTGCAGTAACAGAATTTCAGTGATTTAAGGCAATACAAATTTATTTCTCATTCATGCAAATTCTTTTGTAAGTCTAGCTCACTTTTCGGAGCAACTGTCTTCTGTGTAGTGAATCAATAGCTCAAGTTGCCTCAAACCTGTGGCTCTAACACTTTTGTATGAAGTTTTGTCCACCATTGCTGTGGCAGGGGAAGAGAGAGACTGGAGAGCCATGATTGAGCTTTTCACTACTTCAGGACAGAAATTTCACATTTCATTTCTGTTCCCATTTTATTGTCAGGTTTATGGACATGGCAATAACCCACAGTATGGGACTGAGGATCTCAGCCTTTCACATATGCAGAAATGGAAGAGAATGGACACGTGTAAGATCTATCACTTAAACTAATTTAATTTGGCCATATCTTCCTTTCTTTAAGGATAAAAATCTGTTCCTAAATAAGATTAAGAGATTTGTCAAAAGGTACAAAATAAGCATTCTGTGTGGTAATAAAGCCTGTGTCATAATTCTCCTAGCAGTTTCTTTTCTCTCTTAGTTACACATGAAAATGGCATCTCTTACAACCAATGACATCATAGACTTGATGAAAAAATAGTACAGATAAATGTATAGAGACAAATATCCATAATAGAATTCTTTTTAATTTTTAAAGATTTTATTTATTTATTTGACAGAGAGATAAAGAGAGAGCACAAGTAGGCAGAATGGTAGGCAGAGGGAGAGAGAGAAGCAGGTTCTCTGCTAAGCAGGGAGCCCGACATGGAGTTCGATCCCAGGACCCTGGGATCATGACCTGAGCCGAAGGCAGCCCCTTAACCAACTGAGCCACCCAGGCGCCCCCCCATAATAGAATTTGAATAGAATTTAAATGTGTATTACAGCTGCAGTATGTAAAAACCAGGTCAAAAACCATGCAAATTTTGGGGCACCTGGGTGGCTCAGTCAGTTAAGCATCTGACTCTTGATTTCAGCTCAGGTCATGATTTCAGGGTCCTGAAATGGAGCCCTGCTTCTGGCTCTGCGCTCAGTGGGGAGTCTGCTTAAGATTCTCTCTCTCTCTCTCTCTCCCTATGCTCTTCCTCTTGATCACACACACTATAAATAAATTAAATAAATAAATAAATAAATAAATATCTTTTAAAAATGCAATTTTTTTCAGTATATGCATTTCTATGTCTTCTCTTTCTCACTTTTTATAAAACTTTACTTACTAACTAATTACTTTCATCAGTAATGATCCTAAGTAATTCCTTACTTATCAAATCACTTATTATTATAATAAATTATAAGAAAACAATATTTGGAAGACAAAATCCATTAAACATAAAAATATTACCTGTACAATTAGAAATTTTCCCAGAAATCTTTGAGCAATCTGTTTAGTTACATAAATTTGCAGTAGGAGTTTTGTAACTGTGAAAAAACGCCAAAATTCAGAATGGAATACTAGTCTGATTTTTTTAGCAGCATGTATGAGTCACAAATGGAAATAATCATTGATATATATGAGCCATTAAGATATGGAAAATAAAATAATAACAATAACAATAATAATTCATAGAATTGTCTATAATGTACTTGTAAGAACAAGAGTGGATTTGAATTCTTTTAAATGTTAAAGGCTCATGAAAGGAAAACTTACTCCCACCAGTGTGCCATGATCCACAATTTGAAGATACTGGGTGAATATAAGTCTGATTTACTTCAGTTTTTCTCATGCCTGCTTGTGCTTCAGAGTCCCTTGGGATGTTTTCATAGAAATCAAATTACATTAATTCCAACACAGGGCAGTAAAATTACAATCTCTGGAGCTGCACATAGCCACTTCCAATTTTTAGAAGCCCTTTGTAAATCTAACGTGAAGCTGGTATTCAACAAAATCACTGATGTTAAGAAGGCAACAGAACAATCAGCATAATCAACAAAATAGCACTTTCTTTGCAGTTAAACTGTACTGGGTTTGATTATTTCCTTTCATATTTGACCATTTTTAGGCAAGCCACTGTAACTCTATAAACTTTAGATTCTTCCTCTATTAAACAGCTGATGACAATTTCTACCCCATACATTGCTTTGAATTTTTGTCAAATTGGCATTACTCCCCATGATGTTCTTTATAATGTAGAGAGAAGAAATCTGGAACCATGTTTGTCAGCATCTCCTTCCTTCCCTCTGTGATACCTAGTTAGAATGACAATAACACAAACTCCTGCTAAAATTGGGCAAGGGAAAAAGAAATAAATGATGTGATTCCTGAGAGGTGGTCATATGTGTGAACAAACATGAGATTCACAGAGTTTGAGATTGCTTATCTACAGTCTGCTAGGATGCTGTTGACAGAGAGAAGGGATGTTCTTGAGGATCGCAGCAGGTGCTTTTGAGAATCACCTGCTCTAATAGATCCAGTTAAGGGCCTCAGTCTCTACTCATTTGACCTTCTAGCCACAGCTATGTTGGCCTTTGTTGGGGACTATACTGATATGTGTTTTCCACCTTTCTCATTTCTCTCATGTAAATCCTAATTCCTGTGTTAAAGTCTTTTATTCTGTTTTCCTGACTGAGTCTAGTAATACAGCATTTATGAGAGAGTTTGAAAAAATAGCATCATCTTTGATCACATGGTCAAAAATGTTTGGAAATAACAGCTTTGTAGGACAAAACCCCAATTCCCTAATGTGATCACTCTTCCTCCTGGCAAGCTTTCTTGCCAGTACTTGGAGATTGGGAAAAAAAAAAAAAGGCAAGCAAGCATGTGCAATATATACCAGTGATATTTGCATTCAGTCACCTGTCACCAGTTATGGCCTACCCACCATTATGTTTTGCTATGCTTCATTGTTGTCAGAGAGAGACAAACAATAATCTCTAGCTCCTCAACATTCAATTTGGCATAGAAATCTTCTCAATATGGTGTCAGCTCCCTAGAAAACTCCGCATAATGGATTGTCTTACTAATTGTAATAGTAAAGTTCCCACTAGATACTTGTTCAATACTCAAAAAGAAATTAATTTAAAATCAAACTAAGCATGTATTCTGAGGCCTGGAAGAAACATAACTATAATCTTAACAAGGGCTAATGAAGTCCCCTATATTTCATATTGCTCTGTTAACTATTGAAACAATAACTTTCTAATTTGGTCAAAGCTTCATCTAGGTTATTTCTAGACTAGCCCCTGTAGCCAATGCTAAATCCCCACAAGTACTACAGAATAAATGAAAGAAAATATATTCACTTTGCACCCAGGAGCAGTGATACTATCAGAATATTATCAAATATTCAAATTGGTTACATTTTTTCTGTTTTTCATTTACTTCCCTCTCTTTGACCTTTTATCTCACTTGTATTTGTATTTTTAAAAGACAGGGAGCAAAGTAGAGAAAGAAAACAAATTGATTTTTAAAAATAATAGCCCTTGTGTTTGTAGTACAACACTTGTGCTACTATATTTTTAGCCAAAATAAATGTATCAATTTCATAATTAGAACAATTTTGAACTCAGTTTCAACTGAGTCTCCAAGAAATAGAAGTCACATTCCAAAGTCTATCATATATGACTTGCAAAAGAAAGCAGCAAACGTGGGTCAAGACTCCTCACTTTTTCATTAATCCCTTCACCCATATTTTAGAATATAAATTTCAGGGGCTGGAATTTGAGAAAAGTACTTCTTTGTAAAAAAAAAATAATAATAAGTTGAGTTCTGTGTACTTTTCATTACTTCCTCCCAATGTGGGAGAAGTTATATTAAGATCCTCTTAATTTCAAGTCAAGAGATAAAAATTTTTCGAAGGAAACTTGAAGATTTTATGTATCCTATGAATTTTTAGGGATACAGTATTCTGGGTTTTGCCTTATTCTTGAGAAACCAAGAGAGCACAAGCCTGGCTATGTAGTTTTTCTGGAATGGAAGTAAAGGCATGTTGCTGCATCTATGGCTTTATGAGTTAACAGCCCTTTTGTTGGGGTAAATACCTTGTGTAAGAAATGATGTCCAGGAAAGAGAATGAGTCAGTATGGGGTGGATTGATGTGTCATTCAAGAGGACCATTTGTTTGGGCAAGCTAATGACAAATTCCTAAGTCTGTAAAAGTAGCAGTTAAGGACTAGCTGGGCATATATTCTTTCATATCAAGGACATTGTAAATGGGAAATTCCAGTTTGGGGATGACTATCTCTGAAGACCCCATAAATGCGTAACGTAAGAGAAAGAAATAATTTTAAACTCCTGACACCTCTAGATAATATAATGCCAAGAGCAATGAACTTCAAAATTTATTTCACCTTTCTCTTTTACCCCCCTATCTCTATATCTTTGGTCCCAAAATGGTCAGAAACCAGAATTTCCAAGATAGAGGGAAATGGATAAAGCAAGACACAGAGAAAGTGACTAAATCTATTGTTATCCACAGGTAGCTAATGAACTGTGAGGGACTAGAGATTCAGGGATGCTGTTAAAAAACAAGACTCCTCAGTTATAGACAGGAAACTATTATTCATGGCACAGGTGGCAACATGAACTTATGTTTGCACCAGTTCTCTATATGTCATGGGCCTGGATAGATACTGAGACTGTAGTGGGTTTGCATAATATGTGGTGAAGAACCTTGACATGGGAAACCTCACTTTTATAATAGGCTGCAAGCAAACATCTCCGAATAAACCTCAGAAAACCAACATCTCCTTTGTCTCAGTTGGAAACATTATTTGCAATAATAAAGATATTTTAAAAAAAAATGGACATAAAGCAAAACAATAAAACCCTACCTTCTTCTCCAGAGGGAGACATAATCTCTCTCTTCCAGGGTTGTTCACTATGCAAATATCTTTGAAAAGATATTCAAGAATAAAGGCAGTCAGTGCCTCTACTCTCAAGATGTACGGAAACATGACTAGCCCATGGAGAATAGCCTTGAAACCATTGCCAATCAGAAACAGGCCAAAGCAATGAGATGTGCAAAAATCTAAACTTTAATTAAAGATTGAAGTTTTTGATGATTTAAAGTACTTGTTCATTTTTATTACTAAACTGAGATTGGGTTTGGGGATTTGAAGTAATAGGAAAGCATTTTTAATTATGTAAGAATGATTTCATCTTAGCAAGTGGGTACAGCAAATTCTAAATATTAACATTAAGGAAGATTGATAGAGAGAAAGAGAAAGAGAGAGAGAGAAGAAAGAAAAAATAGGGAAAGGAAGGAAGGAAGTTTATTATTATATACCATGAATCATGCTTGTTCATCATTAAACTGATTATAGATTAGGTAACCACATAGAGAGAGATCTGCAATAATTAGAATTTTAAAACAAATGCCCACAATGTCTGCTTTTATTCTACCATTTAATGATCTAGTAAATATTCCACATGAGCTGGTATACTAAGTTTACATAATATGGGTTAATTTATATATTTATACTATACAAAATTTATGTGTGACATTTTCTGTTTATTTGTATTTTTAGAAAATGCTATCTCAAATGCATTTAATTTGGTCCACTTTAAAAAAAAAGCGTAGGCAGTTTGACAAGAAATGAAGAGGATTTGTGGTTGACTAAAGGCTAGAAATCTTATGTTTCAAAGGGGAAAGTACAATTTTCCTTTTAAACATGTATGTTTCAATCTGTTAATGAAAAATGTGAAAGATTAAACTGGGAGAAAAAAGAACGATTTCTTTTTCTTTAGTTTGCAACTAATAACTAATAAGATATTGGAAGTCACTAAATCACTTTTGTCCTAATTCTTATCATCTAAAAATAAAAATGAGGAACAAGCAAATAATTTTACAAATTATAAGTAAAATTCAATACTAACCCTCTTGCCTAGAAAGAAAATGACTTTCTAAAATCAAAATGATCTCAAAAAGAAAAGCACAGCTTTGACTAAATAATAGTCAAAAAGTTTATGGTGAAAAAATGAAAAAAAGTAAAACACACACATAATAAAAGCAAATATTAAACTGGAAAAATGCAGCAAATACTAGAAGAGAAGACAGATATATTATTAAATAATTTAAATTCATATGGAAAACACAAAAATCTAAATCAATAATTCAGTAAATTATGAACAGACTTAGGGTAAATCCAGTGGGAAGTATTCAAATCTAATAGGTAGTAGAGATATTCAAAATACCACTCCAATGAAGTACTATTTTTCATTTGTTAAACAGTGAATAAAGTGTTATTTCCTGATCATAAAAAAATGGATTGGTGGTCTTGGGCTCTTAAGACTGTTTTTTAAGCTCTGTGACCAAGCCCTTATATATAATCATTCTGTATTCTCAACCTATGCCTTCTACCTCAATATGACTATTAATTTCCAGTAACTGTTCCATGAAATTAATTTTTTAAATTCCATTTATAGTAATGTCAAGTAACATCCAGGTGTGGATGCACAAAGTTTAAAATACATTGAGACTGCTGAACAATTATTTGATAGTTGAGTATTGGGAATTAGAGCTCAGATTGAGAAAAAAAGACAAAGATACAGGAAAAGTCAGAGGTTATGTGTCAGGGAAGTCAAGGAATAATTTTCTTAACTTGACTGTCTGGAAACACAGACTCATCCAGCCCATTTTCGGCAAGATAAACACTGCTTCTTGAACTGGTCCCACCGGGAACCCTCTGGTTTTCCAACCCAAGTTATCCCTTCCCTGGCTTACCCTCATTATAGGGTGGAGCCACTTCAACACAAAGGCCTCAAAGTTGTTAAAAGTGACAAAGGCCTATCAAGATCTCATCAAAAGAAAGATATATGTGCAGTTAATGTAGATAAAATGCAGTGGGAATATATAAGTTGCAATATTTTAGAACTTTGAGAATGTTTAAATGTTGGTAAGAAGGGCCTGATTGAGGTTGATTAATATGAATTTATCACGTTATCAGCAAGCCTAGCTATGTGATTTTTTTTCCTGGAGGGCTCAGAAAGTCTGCATAAAGGCAAAGAGGAAACCAAACCCTGAATGAAAGTTCTGAGTGTGTGTGTTTTTCTAGAAGGTTGTGACCGAAACAGAAAAACAAGGAAATTGAAAAAATTGTCAAAAGAGTCATGGAAAAGTTGAGCCATGATATGAAGACATTTGCATCAGACAGAGCTCTTGGTTACAAACATCAGACAGTAAATGTATTAAATAATATTTTATACCTCATGGACTTTCCAAGAGTGCCAGAGTTTGGCATGGGAAGTTACTCAACCAGAAAAAGCACATAGAACAATATGGGCAATGTTTTAGGGAAGAAATTACTGCTGCCACCATTCTGCACTGGGTAGCTCATCATATCCATATGTGCTTTCATTGGTAAATAAAGGGATTGGATAGCAAAACTCTTGATTCCGCTGTCCTCCCAAAGCTGGATATCTCCAATTTCTCCTCAAGAAAAGATGAATTCCGTGCATTTCTGTTTTCTCATGTTTCAATCACTGACCTATGTATCTCTGGTCTTATGACTAGAAAGGCAAGTTTTGGCCTTGTAACAGGAGAAATTTCCCAAGCCAAAGATAGGAGTTCAAAAATGCTTGATGATCACATGAAAAATTTCTATATTTCTGCTCCTATGTAATTCTCTGAATTTGCTCTTATTTCTTCCCCCAAATCAACTGGAAACATTGCCTTCTGAGTGATGAATTTATTATTTTCACTTCTTCCAGGATTTGCCACACTGGTTCTTGGTAGCAATGATGTCTAGAAGACATACTTTGGACCCCTTGTTAGTAGAAAGATGCACAGATGCCTCTATGTTGACTCAGCTGTTTAAATACACATTTTCAAACGAAATATGTGCAGCATTGATGCCAAATTCCTCCTGACATTCACAATAATATTGAACTTGACTCAATCAAACAAGTATAACAATATCTGGAGCAAAAGTTTCATCTAGGTTTTATCTGGGTGGAGTATTTAACACTCATTTTTAGTTTTCAGTTTGAAAAAAAATTGAAAAAGTATTGGTGATTGAAGTTGTGCAGCCATTAAATTCAAAAGGCATGCTACTACTATTTAAAGCATCTTCTAGCTTAATGTTAAATTGTCCTTAAAATAGTTCTGGTTTAAGCCTGCAAAAAGCTTTACAATGTGCTCAGTCTCTGTAGAACATTTTTCTCAAAGGTTGAAACAAAATTACTATGACAGTATCTTAAATATTATTTAAATAAAAATTTTAAAATTTTAGAGAATATGTGACAAGTAATTCCTGTATCTCTTTGTTACATAATCACACTTAAAAACAGAAATAGGATTTTTTTAATGGCAAAGATTCAGTTTAAAATCATGTTTTTTATATAAGCATGCACAGAAACAAATGAAAAATGTTTAGAAAAATAATGAGATGCTAATAAAACCTAATTCTCTCCTGTTTGTATGTATCTACATCAAAGCATTTGGATAAAAATGTATCACAGTCTGATGTATGCAGGTATCTCTTCAGTTTGTACTCTGAATGTCCTGACTATCCTTGCCTTTACATTTGTGCTTCCTAGCGCCTAATAGGTCATACTTAGTAGGGTTCTTGTAAATGTAAAAGGGAGAGAGACATTAAGAACAGAACGGAAGCACAAAGGAGGAATGCAAGCAAGCAATCTGGGAACAAATACCTATTTCCTCCTGGTCATGATAGAGAGAGTTAGGTACACTAGTCATGCCATGGCAAGCACCAATATCACTGTTATTATGTTGCTGGAATGAACAAGTGTTGCTTCCAAAGAAATAATCCTGTGACACATATTACCATATTTATACACCCAAATTGAAACCGAGACTTGATACGCAAATGCACTCTGATTTTGTGGAACAGGCTGTAATCATTGTTTGAATTTATAGCCTAAAGAATGTGATTAGAGTGATGAGAAAGTAGAAAACATATGAAAAAAACAGGGCCTTTAGAAAAGAATTAAGACATAAAAAGTAGAAGATGATTATGGTTCTCCATGTGAAATGAAGGGAATGAAGTTGAAAATTCTTCTGATCAAACAGTAATTGTGCCACTTTCTGGGTGTATGGCCTTGGTTATGTTACTCTATTTTACTGAATATCTTATTCCTTCTATAGAAAATGTGAGTATTAATTCAACCTTCAGATGGTTCTAAGGACTAAATTAACAACCTCGAGATAACATCTGAGATATTAATAGATAATTTTTAAGGTATTTTTATTTATATCCCTGGCCTCTATCTTATTTAATCAGTTAGGCCTAATGATCTTCATGATCTCAGGGTGAGATGCTACAGGAAAAGGGAAAAGAAGATGTTTATGCTACAAATAGAAATGCCTTTAAGAAAATAAGGGCAAAAGTAATAGATTTCACCCATGCATTCTTTAACTTAGTAAATATTTATTTATCACTTACTATGCTTCAGATTTTAGCATAGTAAAATGCTAAATTTTAGCAGAAATATCAGCCCTTTTATTACAGAGATGAGATGAAAATTACCAGTAAATATAGTAAATAAGTATGTTATATTTTTTAAAAAAGAGGAAATGAGCAGGCTAAAGGGGATTTAAAGTGATCCTCGTAGGAGGGAAATCTGTAGTACTAAATAAAATAGGAAGGAGTAGACCTAAAAGAAAAGATAAGATTTGGGCCAAGATTTGAAGTGATGGAATTAGTCGGGTGACTATCTGGGGATTGAGTGATCCAGTCAAAGGAAATATTTAAAGAAAATATATTAAGGTAGGAATATTCCCAGTATATTTTAGCTGCAAAGCAGAAGCTGTTATAGCAGGGAATGAATAAGCAATGAGTGAGACTTGAGTGATGAAGTCAGATGTAATAGGAAGTCACCACCCACCAGGGATAATGGGGATTGTAGAAGGACCTTGTAGACCATTTCAATGACTTTTATGCTGCATTTGTGGTATGAGGAACAATTGTGAGACATTTGACAGAAGAGTAACATGATCCACTTACTCTGGCCAAAGAATAGATGGTAGAAGCCCAGGCATGGAAGCAGGATAATCTGTTAGAAGTCTATCTGAGCTGATCCAAGAGAGAAATGGTGGCGGCTTGGGTCAGAGTGGTAGTAATATAGTGATGAGAAGTGACAGTACTTTGGATGTATTTTGAACATTGAGCAAATAAGACTTGTGATATATTCAACATAGGATATAAGACAAAGAAAAATCAAGAACGACTTCAAAATATTTTTCCCCAAAAAATATTTTTTTGCCAAACAAGCAGAAAGATAAAGTTGTTAACCAATTGAAGAAAGGTTATTGATGGAACTAGTTTTAGGGGCAAGAGCAACAATTTTATCTTGGTTTGAGATATATATTTATCTTAAGTTTGAAATATATATTAGATATCCAAGTGGAAATGTCAAGAGGGATGGAATATCTGGATATGGAACTGTACTGGAGGAAAAAAAAAATCAGTTATCAACATGTAGATAGCATTTAAAGCCATGAAGTTTTATTACATCACCAAAGAATTACTGCTCTGATATTAAGTTGTTGGAGAGAAAAGAAGATTATATTATGGTTCTGAGTTACAGGATCTAATGTTCAACTAAAGGGATGGGTTTGAGAGAGAATTATGGATAACTAGGCAAAAAAAAGTGTTTGTAGATATTTGTGCAGGTAGGTGTGTAGACACTCTGATAAGAGTCTATGGAGTTGTTTCCAATTATCCCAGTGAAGTACAAGTAAGGGCATCAGCTGAAGATGAGTGTGAAAGGAAATACCGACTGACTGACTAGAGTGAAAAAGGTGTGAAATAGTGATTTTTGATAGTGGGACCACAAGTAAATTAGCAGAGCATAGCTTGAGAGCCAGGAAGCATTAAGAAGCCACACACATATTAACTGTGATTCAGTCCATGTGGTTGCATGTTTTCCCTCCAGCCATGTGAAGCTGCACAAGACAAACACAAACTAGACAGAGTTTAGGATTTCATCATTGTTTTGGTTTAGACAAGTGTGTAAAACAAATGAGGTAAGACAGTCCTGGTGAGGGATTAAACAAAAGACAGGCTCTCAGAATTGACTGTGGAATTACACTTGATAAAGAGCAGAGGGGGAAATCAAGGGGCAAAAGACAGTGGTTTGAAAGATAGTTCACCCATTGATCATATACATCTCTCTATTTTCTTTTTTTCTATCTGCATTTTTATTTCTATATCTAAATCATCTATGTATACCCCATAGGAGTGAACAATGTGAAGAGAAGGGAAGAAAGTAAGGGACCCCATAGCAGGTCACTCAGACACCCTGCCTTTCCCACAGTGGTTGAGCCAAGTAGTGGTAAAAAGCAGGGCAGAGCAGGGTCAGGAAATGAGTATATTCCCTTATAGATTTGAGACATCCAAAAGAAAAACAAAGCAAAACAAAACAGATGTTCCCTTTCCTAGAGATTCTTGGAAAATTAGAGTCAAAAACTCTCTTAATCATCTAGGCAGACAAGTCTTAGAAATCTCACCAGGTTCTCTCTTACCAATGGTGGTAGAAGAGTAGCAAAATGAATTTCAGGGCACCTGAGAGAAGCTTTATAATTGCCATGAAAAGCACTAGAATTAAAGGAGCCTTAAGGACAAGAACTGGGAATTGACACAGAACAGCAGGGTCTGTTGAGAGAAAAGCTAAGCTAGGACAGGGGCACCTGGGTGGCTCAGTCAGTTAAGCGTCTGCCTTCGGCTCAGGGCATGATCCCAGGGTCTTGGGATCGAGCCCCACATCGGGCTCCCTGTTCAGTGGGAAGCCTGCTTCTCCCTCTCCCACTCCCCCTGCTTGTGTTCCCTCTATCGCTGCCTCTCTCTGTGTCAAAAAATAAATAAAATCTTTAAAAAAAAAAAAAAAAAGCTAAGCTAGGACAGACATCTCTGTATGGACAAGCTCTTCCACAGTCCAATACCCATAGCTCTAACTTTCTATCTCTGTGATACAACATAAGTCTTCAGGAACTAAGCTGTAACACAAGGGAAGTTTAAATATCTGTCAATTAAAAACATTGGCACTTGGGATATAATTTGTGTTTACTTACAGAAAAAGAAAATAAAATTTCATGCATACCTTAATTTGTGGATTAAAATTCATATCCATCACTAATAAGGTAAAGCACCAAGCAATGTCATGAGAAAACCACTTCTGGTTTTATTACTCTACAACTTATTTATTGTAGAAAATAAGACATGGTGGTTGTGCTTGTGAAGACCCATTTATAGCTCCTCCTCCAAAAACTGTAGGTTTATAAGATGCTATCACCTTTATTGAATGTACTGAAATCCAAAATTCACTTAGAATCAGAAGTCAGGAAGTCAAAATTCAATGAATCATACTTAACTCGTTCTTCTAATTCCAATGTCTTATCTATCTAATCAATGACTTTTCATTGCTTTCTTCTTTATGGCTTTTAAATCATCCCAATTCTAGTTCCTCTGACATCTAAGTGGCTCAAGAACTAGCATCATTTTCAAGAATAATTACTATGGTATTTGAATTGTTTTCTCTCCCTTCAAACCAACACAATTATTGCTATCAATATTTTCTCAACAAGACAAAAGTGCTGTAAAATGAAAATTTGAACATGTCCCTCCCTTTCATAAAGTCAGTGAAATCCCAACACTCTTAGAATAATGTGCCAAATTACAGTGCTTTCAGGACATGGATCCTCCTTACAAACATTGCATATTTTGTTACATTTACATTAGTGTTCAACATTTACCTATGTAGAATTATTTGCTCGTCCCTGATATGACTTACCTCTAGGCTCTTGCACAGAGTATTTCTTCTGTCTAAACTACCCATCTATTGCTCCTACAAGGCCCACTTGGTCTTGGTCTTTGCCTGAAAAACTCTGATTAGATAAGCCCAAAAAGATGCTAAAGGTTAAGGTGCATTAAGTGCAAAATGTTTTTTGCATTTAAATGTTATTCTATTTTTTTTTTATTTTAATTCCTGTATAATTAACATACAGTAGTTATATTAGTTTCAGGTACAATCTAGTGATTCAACAATTCTATACATTACCCATGCTCATCATCATAAATATACTCTTTAATCCCTATCACCTATTGCACCCATTCCCCCACCTATCTCACCTCTGGTAACCATCACATTGTTCTACAAGTTAAGAGTCTGTTTCTTAGTTTATCTCTCCCTCTTTTTTCCTCCCCCCTTTGTTCATTAGTTTTCATTTCTTAGATTCCACATATGAGTGAAATCATATGGTATTTGTCTTTGACATTTCACTTAGGATTATACTCTCTAGCTCCAGCCATATTGTGGCAAATGGCAAGATTTCATTCTTTTTTAGGCTGAAAAATATTCCATTGTATGTAAATATAAAACATCTTCTTTATTCATTCATCTATCACTGACACTTGAGCTGCCTCTATAATTTGGCTATTGTAAATAATGCTGCAATAAATACAGGGTGCATTTATCTTTTCAAATTAGTGTTTTTGTATTCTTTGGGTAAATACCCAGTAGTGCAATTGCTGGATCATAGAGTAGTTCTGTCTTTAATTTTTGAGGAAACTCCATACTGTTTTCCACAGGAGGTATACCAGTTTGCAGTCCCACCAACAGTGCAATAGGGTTCCTTTTTCTCCACATCCTCGCCAACACTCGTTTCTTGTGTTTTTAATTTTAGCCATTCTGACAGCTGTGAGGTGATATTTCATTGTATTTTGATTTGCATTTCCCTGATGATGAGTGATGGTGGGCATCTTTTCATGTGTCTGCTTTGCCATTTGGATGTCTTTTTTGGAGAAATGTCTGTTCATGTCTTCTGCTCATTTTCTAATCACATTGTCTTTTGGGTATTAAGTTGTATCAGTTCTTTACATACTTTGGAAACTAACCCTTCATCAGATATGTCATTTGCAAGTATCTTTTCCCATTCACTAGGTTGCCCTTTAGTTTTGTTGATTGTTCTTTCACTGAGCAGAAGATTTTTATTTTGATGTAGTCCCAATTTAATTTTGCTTTTATTTCCCTTACCTCAGTAGACATATCTAGAAAAATGTTTCTGTGCCCGATGTCAGAGAAATTATTGCCTGTGCTCTCTTCTAGGATTTTTATGGTTTCAAGTCTCACATTTAGATCTTTAATCCATTTTGAGTTTATTTTTGTGCATGGTGTAAAAAAGTGGTCCAGTTTCATTCTTTTGCATGTAGCTCTCAGTTTTCCCAACACCATTTGTTAAAGAGACTGTCTTTTTCCCATTGCATATTCTTATTTTCTTGCCTCTTTTGTCGATTGATTGCCATAAAATAATTGTTGTGCTTCTGTGCTTTCTATACTGTTCCATTAATCTATGTGCCTATTTTTGTGCCAGTATTACTCTGTTTTGGTTACTACAGCCTTGTAGTATTCCTTGAAATCTGTAATTGTGATACCTCCAGGTTTTTTTTTTCCTTTTTCAAGTTTGTTTTGGCTATTCAGGGTCTTTTGTGGTTCTATACAAATTTTAGGATGATTTGTTCTAGTGTTATGAAAACTATTGTTGGCATTTTGGTAGGGATTGCATTAAATTTATAGATTGCTTTGGGTAGTAGGGACATTTAAAAAATATTTCTTCTCTCAATCTATGAGCATGGAATATCTTTCCATTTTTTGTGTGTCATCCTCAATTTCATTCATCAGTGGTTTATAGTTTTCAGAATACAGGTCTTTCACCTCCTTGGTTAAGTTTATTTCTAGGTATTTTATTCTTTTGGGCGCAGTTGTAAGTGCGATTGCTTTCTTAATTTCTCTATAACTTCATTACTAGTGTATAGAACTGCAATAGATTTCTGTACTTTAATTCTGTATCCTGCAAACTTACTAAATTCATTTAACAGTTATAGCAGTTTTGGTGGACTTCAGGGCTTTCTATATATAGTATCATGTCATCTGCAAATAGTGTACATTTTACTTCTTCCTTACTAATTTAGATGCTTTTTATTTCTTTTTGTTGTTTGATGGCTGTGGCTAGGACTTCCAATACTATATTGAACAAAAGTGGTGAGAGTGGACATTCTTGTCTTGTCCTGATCTTAGGGGGGAATCTTTCAGTTTTTCACCAAAATGTATGATGTTAGCTGTGGTTTTTTCACATAAGGTCTTTATCATGTTGAGTTATGTTCCCTTTAAACATACTTTGCTGAGTTTTTTTTTTTTCTTTTAATAATGAATAGCTATTGTACTTTGTTAAATGCTTTGTCTGCATCTATTGAAATGATTATAGAGTTTTTACCCTTTCTCTTATTGATGTGATGTATCACATTGATTGATTTGCAAATATTGAACCACTCTTATATCCTAGGAATAAATCCCACTTGATCGTGGTGAATGATTTTTTCAATATACTGTTGGAATCGGTTTGCTAATACCTTGTAGAGGATTTTTGCATCTATGTTCATCAGCTATATTGGCCTGTAATTTTTTTTCTTGTAGTGTCTTTATCTGGTTTTAGTATCAGGGTAGTACTGGTCTCATAGAATGAATTTGGAAGTTTTCCTTCCTCTTCTATTTTTTTGAAGTAGTTTGAGAAGAGTAAGTATTAACTCTTCTTTAAATGTGGGTAGAATTTACCTGTGAAGGCATCTAGTCTTGGACTTCTGTTTGTTGAGAGTTTTTTGATTACTGATTTAATTTCATTGCTGGAAATCAGTCTGTTCAAATTTTCTATTTATTCCTGATTAAATTTGGGAGATTATATATTTCTAGAAATTTATCCATTTTTTGTAAGTTGTCCAATTTGTTGGCATAAAGCTTTTCATAATCTCTTAAAATCTTTTGTATTTCTGTGGTATCAGTTGTAATTTCTCCTTTTTCATTTCTGACTTTGAGTCCCCTCTCTCTCTCTCTCTCTTATGAGTCTGGCTAGACGTTTATCAATTTTATTGATCTTTTCAAAAACCCAGCTATGTCCTATTTCATTGATTTGTTTTGTTGTTGTTGTTGCTGTTGTTTTGTTTTTGTTTTTGTTTTTTTAGTTTCTATATCATTTATTTCTACTCTAATCTTTATTATTTCCTTCCTTCTACTGGTTTTCGGTTTTGTTTGTTCTTCTTTTTCTAACTCCTTTAGGTGTAAGTTTAGGTTGTTTACTTAAGATTTTTCCTGCTTCTTGAGGTAGGCCGATATTTCTATAAACTTCCTTGTAGAATAGTTTTTGTTGAATCCCAGATGTTTTGGACCATTGGGTTTTCATTTTCATTTGTCTCCATGTATTCTTTTATTTCTTCTTTAATTTCATTTTGACTCATTCATTGTTTAATAGTTTGTGATATAATCTCCATGTATTTGTGGTCTTTCCAGATTTTTTCTTGTTGTTGATTTCTAGTTTCATAGTGTTGTCATCAGAAAAGATGCATGGAATGACTCTGATCTTTCTGAATTTGTTGAGACTTGTTTTGTGGCCTAATATGTGACCTATTTTGGAGAATGTACCATATGCACTTGAAAAGAATGTACTCTTGGGACACCTGGGTGGCTCAGTCGTTAAGCATCTGCCTTTGGCTCAGGTTATGATCCCAGGGTCCTGGGATTGAGCCCCGCATCAGGCTCTCTGCTCAGCGGGAAGCCTGCTTTTCCCTCTCCCACTCCTGCTTGTGTTCCCTCTCTCGCTGTGTCTCTCTCTGTCAAATAAATAAAATCTTAAAAAAAAAAAAAAGAAGAAAAGAAAAGAATGTATTCTGCTGTTTTAGGATGGAATGTTCTGAATATATCTGTAAAAACTATCAGTCTAATGTGTCATTCAAAGCTAGTGTTTCCTTATTGATTTTCTGTTTGGATGATGTGTCCATTGATTATAAATGGGATGTTAAGGTCGCCTACTACTACTGTATTACTATCAATTACTTTCTTTATATTTGTTATTAACTGCTTTAAGTATTTGGGTGCTCCCATGTTGGGTGCAAAAATATTTACAATTATTTTATCTTTTTGTTGAATTGTCCTTTTAATGATTATATAGTCTCCTTCTTTGTCTTTTGTTACAGTCTTTGTTTTAAAGTCTATTTTGTCTAATATAAATATTGCTACCTGGCTTCCATTTCACATTCATTTGCATCTTAAATGTTTCTCCATCCCTTCACTTTCAATCTGTATATGTCTTTTCTGGTTTGTTTGTTTGTTTCTTTTAATTTTAGTTAGTGAACATACAGTGAAATATTGGTTTCTGGAGTAGAATTCAGTGATTCATCACTTACATACAATACTCAGTGTTCATTACAACAAGTGCCCTCTTTAATATCCATCACCTATCTGGCCCATTGCCCACCCATATCCCTCCATCAACCTTCAGTTTGTTCACTATTGTTAAGTGTCTCTTATGGTTTATTTCCCTCCCTCTTTTTTTTCTTTCCCCCCTTCCTATATGTTCATTTGTTTTCTTTCTTAAATTCTCCATATGAGTGAGATCATATGGTCTTTCCCTGACTGACTTATTTCATTTAACATAATACACTCTAGCTCCATCCACATCATTGCAAATGGCAAGCAAATAGCAAGATTTTATTTTATTTTATTTTATTTTATTTATTTATTTATTTATTTTAGAAACGGGAACTCTCTTCAACTGTTGGTGAGAAAGCAAACTGGTGCATCCACTCTGAAGGTTCCTCAGAAAGATACAAATAGAACTACCCTATTATCCAGGAATTGCACTACTACGTGTTTACCCAAAGAATGCAAAACTACAGATTCGAAGGGGTACATGAACCCTGATGTTTATAGCAGCATTATCAACAATAGCTAAATTATGGAGAGAGCCCAAATGTCCATCAACTGATGAATGGATAAAGAAGATATATATATATATATATACAATGGAATACTACCCAGCCATCAATCTGCATGTGTCTTTAGGTCTGAAATGAGTCTTTTGTAGGCAGCATAAGAATGGGTCTTGTTTTTTATCCATTCTGTCACTCTATGTCTTTGGAGCAGAATGTTTAGTCCATTTACATTCCAGGTAATTATCGATGGGTAAGTTTGCTATTTTGTTCCTTGTTTTATGGTTGTTTTTGTAGTTTTTCTTCATTCCTTTCTTCTCTTGCTAGCTTCTCTCATGATTAGTTGGCTTTCTTCATGATACTTGGAATCTTTTCTCTTTATTTTTTGCATATCTATTATTGGTTTTGGTTTGTTACCATTCAGTTTGTATATAACATCTTTTGTATTTAGTAGTCTATATTAAGTTGATGGACGCTTAAGTTTGAAACTATTCTTACTCCTCTGCTCCCCATGTTTTATGTATATAGTGTCATACTTTATATCCTTTTATTTTTTGAGTCCCTTGAGTGATTTTTGCAGATATACTTATTGTTACTGCTTTTGTGCTTCCTACTTTCCTTACTCTTGTTTATATTCTCTCCCTTCCACTCAAAGAATCCCTTTTAACATTTCTTGTAGGGCTAGTTTAGTGGTCATGAGTTCTTTTAACTTGTATTTTTCTCTGGTAAACTTTTTATCTCTCCTTCAATTCTGAATGAAATACTTACTAGATAGAGTATTTTTGGCTGCAGTTTTTCTTTTCAGCACTTTGGATACATCAGGACACTACCCTCTGGCCTGCAAAGTTTCTGCTGAAAAATTAGCTAATAGTTTTATGGGATTTCCCTTGTATGTAACTGCTTTTATTTTTCTTTCTTTTTTTCTTCTTTTTGTTGCTTTTAATATTCTCTCTTTACCACTCTGTTTTGCCATCTTAATTACTGTGTCTTGGTGTGGACCTCCTTGGGTTGATTTTGTTGGGGGATTTTTGTGCCTCCCACATCTGGATTTCTGTTTCCTTCCCCAGATTCAGGAAGTTTCCAGCTATCATTTCTTCAAATACATTTTCTGCCCCTTTTCTCTCTCTTCTCCTTCTGGGATCCCTAAAATACCAATGACATTATGCTTGATGGTGTCACTGAGTTCCCTAAGTCTCTTCTCATTTTGCATTATTTTTTTCTCTCACTTGATCAGTTTCTATTACTCTATCCTCCAGGTCACTGGTTTGTCCTTTTGTTTCATCCAGTCTATTTGGTCTAGTGTATTTTTCTTTTCATTTATTGTGTTCTTCATCTCTGATTTGTTCTATTTTATTTCACTGTTAAGGGTCTTGCTGATGTCCTCCACTCTTTTCTCACATCCGGTTATTATCTTTATGATCATTACTTTAAATTTCCTATCAGGCATATTAGTTATCTTTCACTTAGGTCGCTTGCTGTGACTCTGGTTTTATTCTTTAATTTGAGACATACTCCTCTGTCTTCATTTTTCTAACTCTCTGTGTGTTTTTATGTGTTAAGACAGCTATGTCTATTGCACTTGAAAGTAGTGGCCTTATGAAGAAGAGATCCTGTAGTGCTCTACCATGTAGTGTCCCCTGTTCACCAGAACCTGGAACTTCAGGGGTGTTTCCTATGTGTGATGCATGTGCCCTGGTGTTGTGACTGAACTGTTTTTTCCTTCAGTGCAATTGTCTACAATAGCTCTCTCTAACTGTTGTGGGCAGTGTTTGTTCCCTGTGGTGTTAGTGGGCCAGTCTTGGGACACCTTGGGCAGAGTTGAGTCAGACCAAGTATTTCCCAGAGATGCAGTAGCACAAAACTGCAGGGTGCTTTCCCTGCAGTGTTGTGCTCTAAGAAGTTTTTGTTGGTGTGTGGGACCTGCATTCAGACCATCATCCGCCTCCATCCCAATCCTGGGCCTTTGACTGGTGTGTATGTTTATCTTTCCCTCTTTCTGGGGCAGGAGTCACTTTGGAGTGGTGCTGGCTACTGTAGGGGCTGCTTGCACCCTTCTAGGCTTACACTACCATCCTGTATGGGCTCTGGCCAAAAGCATATGGGAGAGGGCAAATGTGGTGAAGCACAGCACAGAAGGGCAGTGCAGTGGTGCTAGCAAGCTTTGAATGCTGAGGTCCTCTGTGGGAGAAGCCCTACAGCACCTGGACTGAGGCAAGCTGTCCAGAGGGGTGGATTCACAGAAGCACAATATGGAGGAGTGGGGAAGCAGTGTTAGCAAGTTAGGTAGCAAGTCTCATGGGTGGCTGTGTGTTTATGCTGGGGGACAGGGGAGAGAAATGATACCTGCAAGTTCCTTTTTTCCTGGAGGAGTTCCCCAATGATTTCTGCCCAAATAACTCTCCCTCCCATATACCCCAAGCACCTTTTAGACTGCAGCTTCTTTGCTGTATCTCCACAGGTTATCTGTTATACTGCTTCTTTAAGGTTGGAGACTCAATTTCCTCTTTCCCACCAACTTTCCCAGAGCTGAGCCAACTGATCTTCTAAAATTCAGATTTTAAGTCTTGCTGTTTGTAAGAACTCACAAAATTCAGCTCTTCTGGGTTTTCAAAACCAAATGTTACGGGGATTCATCTTCCCCAGTCAGACCTCCTGGTGTGAGGGCATCTCTTTCTCTCCTCTCTCCACGTTTACAGCATCCTTCTCTCCCACAGTCCTGCAACTCTGTTTAGTTCCTGACCACATTTCTGCCCTTCCCACCCTCTTCAGTGTGGCTTCTTTTCTACATTTAGTTGTGGAGTTTATTCTGCCAGTCTTTGGGTCATTTTCTGGGTGGTTTACATTAATATGAACATTATCCAGTTGTATCTGTGAGATGAGGAACCTAGAGTCCTCCTGCTCCACCATCTTTCCCAGAAGTCTTCTGGTCACTGCAGCAACCATGGTTAATCAACTTCCTCTCCTTCTGTTTTTAAACAGATGTATCCTCTTACAGAAGAAAAATGAACTGAAGCTCAATCCCCAATTAGGCAATTGTTGGTCAAATACAATGGATTTATTTTGACTTGTTCTATCTCATTATATGTGAAGATTATTGGGAAAAAAATTGAAAAAAAAGTGTTCCTTCTGTATAAGGGAAACGTGATTTCAATGACAATACTTTCAGTTCATTTGAATTTAATAAAAACATATTCATTAATTTTGATTGCTATTACTTAAATTGTCTAACATCATTTTCCTGTAGCAGAATCAGTGGGTAATTTCAAACTAAAAAATGGCATACAACAGTGATCTGAGGTTAGAAATATTGCTCAATCAATTTCTTCCTATGCTTTCAAAAGTCAGTGAGCTCTACCATCTTAATACTATTCTTTCTAAATCAGATAAGAAGAATGGATTTTTTCTTCTAATGTGTGAACCAAATGAGGGAATAAAGACTTAGTCATAGATTTTTCTGTACTGATACAAATTTATGAATTAATGGACAACACTTCTAAATAAGTTCATTGCCTACAGCAGTTTCACCCAAGTTATTCCATAGCAATAATACAACTGTAAATGTTTTGTTATCATCTTATATTATTTAGTAAGATATATTTGAGAGATTTATCTCTGAATGCCAGTAATTTGCCTATTTTTAAAATACATTTGTAATACTTCTTCTTGATTTGCTTAGTATTGTAGGAACAACATTGTCCAAATGCCTTTGCCTCTGGCCAAAGATAGGAATCAGAAGCAGAATATAGTTCAAGTGTATTAAGGAAGTAAGATTATTTCTATACTCTGTACTTCTATACTCTGCTTCACTGGCATCAGCTCCTTCTCTTCATTATTTGGTCTCCTACAAAATACACCTTCCCTCTGTGTCAGCTCCTGCAAAATTTAGCTCTTGCTATAGAGCACCAGCTACAGAGCTCTCACAACATCAGTTCTTTCATGTGTCCCTCCAGTCTTAGAAATGGTAGTGTTTCCTGCTGTTTCTAATCTCTGCTTACTTTCTCATAAATTGTCTTCCTTTGGTATCCAGTCACCCATGTAACCAATTCCTTGTGTTAAATTTTCTCTGATTGAAACACTTAGATGGTTTTAATTTTCCCTGCATACAAACAGATTGTTGTTTCTTTGTTAGGCTTAAAGAGATAAAGACTAGAGGAACTCTAAGGTGATTCTTCTCATAAGAGTGAATCTCTTTGATAAAACAGTACTTCCAACACAACCCTCTAATAAGAAAAGTCCCATGTTCTTAGGAAATTAAAATGCTTATGCTTCATATTACATATTAAGAAATCTACAGGGGTGTCTGGGTGGCTCATATGGTTAAGCATCCACCTTCGGCTCAGGTCCTGTTCCCAGGGTCCTGGGATCGAGCCCCGCATTGGGCTCCCTGCTCAGCAAGGAGTCTGCTTCTCCCTTGCCCTCTGCTACTCCCTTTGCTTGTACTCCCTTTGTCAAATAAATAAATAAATATCTTAAAAAAAAAAATCTACAAAGAAAATCTCATTACTATGCCCCTGGATGACACTTGAGTATTTTTTTTTCTAAGTGTTTAAAGTCAATTAATACTATCAACTAATTTATTTCTAGTGCCTTCTATATACTTCATGATGAGGGAACAGAAGGCAAGCTGAAGACAAAGGAGAAGCTGACACCGGTGCCACAACTCTCCCACACCAGATGGGATATATGTGACATTCCTCATACACCCCTGGCTGTCCTAAAGCTAAGGAAAAGAAAAACAAATAGTTAACTTATAGAGATCACAATCCTGAAAGACATGAGTCTCCCTCAGTTTCCAAATGTCTTAGCAATCTACAAGAACAAAGCATTTCTATCAATAACCTAGCTTCCTGAAGGAAATGTAGATACAATTAAATGTCCTTATAACCTGCAGCCCATTGACAGTTAATTGAAGCAGGCAGAGTGTAATGTTCCTCCAGGAAGCTCCCAACTATCTTAACATTAATGCCTTGCTAGAGGGGAAAACAACCTTCATCTGACAATGACAAGGCCTCTGGTATCCTGAGAAGCTTCTTTAACATATGAAAATCCTTTTGAAACCTCTTTTTTTCTTATCTCCCCCAACTCCAAGGTCTGTAATCACCACACAACCCTGGTGCAGCCACTCTTTCTACCCATGGGTCCTGTCCCTGTGCTTTAATAAAACCACCTTTTTTTTTCTTTAATGGAGGTAGCCTCCTTTTTTTCTTTTTTTTAAAGATTTTTATTTATTTACTTGACAGAGAGAGACACAGTGAGAGAGGGAACACAAGCAGGGGGAGTGGGAGAGGGAGAAGCAGGCCTCCTGCAAAGCAGGGAACCTGATATGGGATCATGACCTGAGCCGAAGGGAGACGCTTAACAACTGAGCCACCCAGGCACCCCAATAAAACCACCTTTTTGCATCGAAGACATCTCAAGAATTCTTTCTTGGTCTCCCGACCTCACCCCACCAAACCTCACCTATATTCCAAAATCCCAACACTTCATAAGTACCATTTTATGTTCCCAGAATCTAAAGATATTTTATACACAATCTCTCCCCTCAAAGATAAGGTGGGAAAGAAAGATAAATGAATAGAAAATTAGAAAAACAGAAAAATGGGTAGAACAGAGATATGTATATGGCTGTATAAGAACATATAAGATAACAATGAAACCTAGGCAGAAGAGGCTTATGGAAGGCCTCATAAAAGAGTTAAATATTATTTTAAATATAATGCTGTAATCAACATCTGTAACCTTAATGTCTTTATTTATGAATTCCCTAGAACACATTCCTTTTTTAATACATATATTTCCATGGAGCCCTACAATGATTCATGTACCTATTTACCTTAGTAACAACCAGAGACCCAGCCCAGACTCTCACTGGCACATTATCTTGCACATCCAATAATATGATACAAATCCCTACATTTCTCTCTTCTAAAATTCCTTTCTCATCAACAAATTTGTCCATATATTCAATTTTTTATATGTTCCTCTCATCTTCACCTCCTACTGTAACTTCACTATTGGCTTTCTTCTAATGACTGATTTACCTGAAGCCATTTTATGTGAAGGCTTGTTTTGTTTTGTTTTTCCCTTGCACTACTGTATGTCGAGGGTTTGGGTTTGAGTAGATCATCTTCTTGTGCATCACCATTGTTTTTAAATAATTTCTTCTCTTGTAACAATTTTTTTCTCTTGTCTCCATAACAATTTTCTATTTCTCTATACAATTCCATTGAAGTTCTTCTCTTCAATGATGTCCATCATTTCTAGCTTTCTAAACTCAATGATCAAGTATCTTTTCATTGTTTTTTTTGTTTTTAAACTCAGATATATTTAGGAAAATTGATAGCATTCTCTGGTTTTTTTTGGGGGGGTGTCTTCTTTTACCCTACATTTCATGGGTTTTTCCTATCTTATTGACAGCTCCTGATCTTTCTCTTTTGTTAGCTACTCCCTCTCTCCTGACATAAAACCTAGGATGCATCTTGAGTATTCTCTCATTATTTTATCTATATGCAATCCAATGAGCATGCATTCAGTTTCCTGGATTTTAAAATAAGTATAATCTATAATTCAAGTTTAAATCTTCAACACTGACTTTTCTACAAAATTCCAGATATGCATATTCAAATGTGCCCACTTGATGTCTTATCTTAGATGTTTAGCAGCCATCTCAAACTTAACATGGGCCCCAAAGGCTTACTGATTACTTTCCAAAATCTATATCCTCCCAGTCTGAGAATGCTCTCTTTAGAAAACTCCACAGTGAGCCACACAATTTCTCAAGCCATACATGTATGTTTAGTTTTTAGATAATTCTTTTATTCTTATGTCAATCTGATGAGGGAGCAGAAGGCTAGCTAAGGACAAAGCACAAGCTGACACCCTGCAACCTCCCCTGCCCCCCACTTCTGGGTGGGATATGTGACCATTTCCCAGGAAACTTCCAACTATCTTAATGTTAATGCCTTGCTAGAGGAAAAGACAACCTGAACTTGACAATGGTAAGGCTTCTGATATCTGTGAGTCTCTAACATATGAAAATTCTTTTGAAACTTCCCTGTTCCTTACCTCCCCCGATTTCCAAGTATATAATCAGCTACCTTCCACAACCCTAGTGCAGCAGCTCTTTCTGCCGATGGGTCCTGTCCCTGTGCTTTAATAAAACCACCTTTTTGCACCAAAGACACCTCAAGAATTCTTTCTTGGCCGCTGGCTCTGGACCCCACCCCACTGAACTTCACCTATATTCCAAAACCACATCAAATCCATTATCAGTTTATTTTATCTTTAGCTTCAAACATATCTGAAATTCATCTAATAAAATCTACTACTTCAACTACCACTGTCAAGAAAGCCATAATCATCTCTCATTTCTCACCTAACCTATATGCTTCATGCTTCCAATTTTGATCCTCTAAAACTCATTCTTCAAAATAGAAGAATGGGAAGAGAGAGTAGAGAGAAAGAGAAAGAATAGAGAGAAAAAGAATGGCCTTTTAAAAACAATTACGGTCATGATACTTACTAATTGACACATACACAATGACTTGACTTAGCTACAATTTCTTTATCTGGATTACTTTTCCTCATATTGTAGTCCAGGAAGAGACATTAATTCTTCAGGGAATCCTAAGAAAGCTCTCTTAAACCCCATAAACTATGTTTTGTCTTATTGGTAAATGTCTCAGCATTCTACATTTTCATCACAACTCATCACAATTACCATTATGAACACATATGTCTTAGTCAGCTCAAGCTGTCATAAAAAAAAATATATATATATATATATATATATATATATATATATATATATCATAGACTGTGCCTTAATGGAAACTTATCACAGTTCTGGAGGTTGGGAAGCCTCATATCAAGGTGTGGCCAATTCGGTTCCCAATGAAGATTCTCTTCTTGATTTGTAGACTGTTTTCTTTTCATTGTGTGCTTACACGACCTCTTCTTTGTGTGAGCATGTAGCACAAAGAGAGAGACAGAGAGAGACCAAGAAAAAGAGAGTTTAAAAGAGAGAGAAAGCTCTCTGTTGTCTCTTCTTGTGAGAGAACTAATCCCATCAAAGGGCCCAACTGTCAGGATTGGCTTTAACCCTAGTTACCTCCCAAGGACCTCATCTCCCAAAATCATCCTATGTGCATTTTTGAGGGGGACACAAATATTTGGTCTATACAATGTATTATTAAATTATATAAATATTAAATGACTAGATATACATATATATTATTTATTTTTTTATCTTTCCCTTTACAATGTAAGTTACATGGTAGCAAACAACATTTCTAGCCCACATGCATGTGTATTTGGTGCTGAATAAACATCTGTTGAGTAAATGAAAAAAATGAGTAACTGAAATAAAGTTCAGGCCTAGAAATATAAATTGAAGCTACAGATGAAAGATGATGTTATTGTAATTGATATGTGATGTTGCCACGACAATATACTTCAAAAGAAGACGAAAATGTAGTAAAATATTTTGCAGGGTTTCAAAAATACGACCATGAGTTTGAAGAGTTAATGATATGGTGGACTTGGTTTTGGTTACAAAAAGTCACAGATTATTTTATTGCTATTTATATTTTTATTTTTCTACTTTGTAAGGCTTTTGTCCTATTCAATCAATAATTAAGAACTAATAATTACTCTTGGGATTAATTCTTGGGAAGAAAACCCAAGAATTCTTGGTATTCTTAGTACTGTCCTAATTAATTTCAAGCAGTCTCTTATAAATTAAAAAATGATGCTTACTGAGGCATCTAAGTGGCTTAGTTAAGTAAGTGTCTGATTCTTGATTTTGGCTCAGGTCATGATCCCAGAGTCATGAGATCAAACCCCACATTGGGCTCTATGCTGGATATGGAGCCTGCGTAAGATTCTCTCTCTTAGGGCACCTGGATGGCTCAGTCGTTTAAGGGTCTGCCTTTGGCCCAGGTCATGATCCCAGGGTCCTAGGTTAGAGCCCTGTGTTGGGCTCCATGCTCAGCAGGGGGTCTGTTTCTCCCTCTCCCTCTGCAGCTCCCCTTGTCCTCTTGCTTGTGCTCTCTTTTCACTCTCTCTTTTAATAAATAAATAAAATCTTACAAAAAAATTTCTCTCTCTCCCTCTTCCTCTGCTCCTCCCCACACACTGCTCACACATGCACTCTTTCTCTCTCTCTTAAAAAAAAAAAAAAAAAAAAAAGATAATGCTTACTATAAATCTCAAGGCAAAATGCAGAAAACAAGAATAAGATGGAAGACATAACGAAGTGAATGGTGTCAGTGAACCTTTCAAATAAGTCTTAGATTTCAGGCATTCTGATAGGTTTTCCAAGACAAAACATAAATATGCCCTGTTTTCAACTCAGGTTGGGAGTGCAACTTTTGAATCTATCTCCTGAAGTCTATTAGTTGTTTTTGAATCCTGAGACCTAGAATAGAAATATGCTCTAAGGTCTTTCCAGGCCTAGGATTTACTCAACTCTAATGTTACCTGTTAAAAGTGTGAATTACTTCAGCAAGGATAAACACACATATATACCATATGAAATAATGTTATTTTTCAAAAAGTATGTATTTTATGCTAGCTATCTACATTTCATAAACATTTGCCAGTAAGGTATTGAGCAAGCAGTTAGAGGAAACGACATTCAGAAGACTTCCTGCTAAAAATAGTGAGTGCATCTAATAACCAATGAGATGTACTGTTCTTGCCAAAGGCCTAAGGGTGGGGAAAATATTGGTCAGGGCTGTTTTTTAAATAAAAAAATGTAACTTTATTCTAGTCTCAGAATCTCTCTATAAAGTTTATTCAGTAAGGGTTATTTTTTCCTGCCTCTCCACAAAAACATGGCAGGTCCTATGTCTTTTCAGCTTATTCTTACATTATACCCATTCTTGCAGTCATTCTAAAAACTAATATAATCACTATTCAGTTAATAAGTTTCCAGTACAAGATTACATAAGAGAAGCCATAAGTAAATATAACAAAACAATTCTCCTCTCCTCAGCTTAGGTCTGTGTGTGAAAGGAAGCTTAAGCTTTTCCAACTTCTTCTCCTCCCCATTACTATCTACTCTTCTTTTTTTTTTTTTTTTTTTCTTGATTTCATTTTTAGAGCAGTTTTAGGCTCATAGCAAAACTGAAAGTACAGACATTTTCCATATACCACATGACCCCACACACACATAGTTTTCCCCATTATCAACATCCCTCTTTATAGGGGCACAATTGTTAGAATTGGTGAACTTACATTGACATATCATAATCCGCCAAATCCCATAGTTTACATTATAATTCACTCTTAATGTTATATATTCTATGGATTTGGATGAATGTATAATGACATATCCATCATTATAGTATCATACAAAGTATTTTCACTGCCCTAAAATCCTCTGTGTTCCACTTATTTGTCCCTTCACCCTCCATCCCTGATAACCACTGATCTACTTACTATCTTATTCATAGTTTTGCCTTTTCCCAAATGTCATATAGTTAGAATCATACAGTATGTAGCCTTTTCAGATTGGCTTCTTTTACTTAGTAATATGTAATTTAGTTTCCTCCATCTCTTTTCATGGCTTAATAGCTCATTTCTTTTTAGCACTGAATGATATTCCACTGTCTGCATGTACCACAATTTATTTGTCCATTCACCTACTAAAGGACATTTTGGTTGTTCCCAAGTTTTGGCAATTATGAATAAAAGGTTGATGTTTTTCTATCTACATCAGCACAAACACATTGCTAATAATCTCACAGTAATGTATTGCATCTATGAAAATAAAATAGATTATAATTCCATTTCTGAATGAAATGAGTTTCACAGTAAAATGATGTCTGCATCAATAACAAAATTTTTTTGCCAATTAACATTGATTGATGTATTATCATTGATAAACAATTACTCAGTAAAAAATAAATGTTTAGTAATAAGTTAGTATGTATCTGGAAATGGAGAAACAAGATTTATAAGATTCAATTTGCCTTCATTGAGTTCACAGTGGAGATCAGTCTTCCTGACCATGGAAACCATTAGTCACCTATGTCAATATTATTTGATGCATATTAAAAATGTGATTCTTTATCTTGATTCTATGAATTTCTGATTTATTAAATCTTCTGTGAGTCCTTAAAATATGCATTTTTCCCTGAAATATGTATTATTTTTTTTTAAATTTTATTTATTTATTTGAGAGAGAGAGAGGGAAAGAGCATAAGTGGGGGGAGCAGCAGAGGGAGAAAGAGAAGCAGACTCCCTTCTGAGCAGGGAGCCCAATGTGGGGTTCAGTCCCAGGACCCTGGGATTATGACCCAAGCCAGAGGCAGACGCTTAACCAACTGAGCCACCCAGGTGCCCCACTAAAATATGTATTTTTAGTAAGCATCCCAGATCACTCAGATATTTGAGAACAACCATTATTCTAGAACATGACAACCCAGAGAAGTACAAAGGATAAAATAATGCAATCAGGAGTAATATTAGCAAGATGGCTGAATCAGACATCCTTCACATGCATCTCCCCCTTGACAACAATAATTTGGCATCCATCCATGGACAGAAATGCCTTTGTGGGAGCTTTGAGATCCAGGTGGAGATTATGAAGCCCATTGTAGTCTGACAGAGAAAAGCCCTTTTGAAAAAGAAGCCCCATACTCAAGCAGTTGACTTGTGCCTAGAAACAGCTCTGTATTCCTGGGAATCTAGCTTTAGTCCAGTTTGGCTTTGGTTTTGTCACCAGCAACATACACCAGGGGACCTAAGAGTAATCACACCCACTTATGAGTTGGATTATAGGCATACAGACCTCAGTCTTGACTGCAGATGCTGAGGTGGCCTGTAGACCAGCTATAGCAAATTTTGTCATGATCTGCCCATGAGAGACCATCTTGACCCGTGATTTCTCCTACAAGGACAAATGAGAATATGTGAATGAGCATCAGGCCTGCCCAGCTTTGATAGACACTGCTAAAAAGATGCTTCTATCTTGTCTCATCAAGAATTACTGAGGTGTGCTGTGTTACCAGGAGGCAGGGAGTGTTTGGGAGAAATCTGAAGAGAGAAATAGACAACAATACAATAATATTGGGGACATCAATATTCCACTTTCAGCAGTGGATAAATCATCCAGACAGAAAATCAAATGGAAACACTGGACTTGAACTATACTTTAGATAAAATGAACCTAACAGATATATATATACAGAACACCATCCAAAAGCAACAGAATACACATTATTAAGTGTAAATGGAACATTGTCCAAAAGAGGTCACATGTTAGCTCACAAAAGAAATCTTAAAAATTTAAGAATATTAAAATCATACCAAGTATCTTCTGATCACCATGATAAGGAACTAGAATCCATAACAAGAAGAAAACTAGTAAATTCACAAATATGTAGAAATTAAATAATACATTCCTGAACAAACAATGGGTTGGGATGCCTGGGTGGCTCAGTTGGTTAAGGAGCTGCCTTTGGCTGAGGTCATGATCCCGGGGTCCTGGGATCGAGTTCAGCATTGGGCTTCCTGCTCAAGAGGGGAGCCTGCTTCTCCCTCTGCCTGCCACTCCCCCTGCTTGTGCTCTCTCTCTCTGACAAATAAATAAATAAAATCTTTAAAAAAATGGGTCAAGAGCAGATCAAAAAGCAAATAAAAAATATATTGAAACAAATAAACAAAAAACATAACATACCAAAACTTACGGGCTGCAGCAAAAACAATTATAAGAAGAAAGCTTATAGCAATAAACACATACATAAAAGAAAGAAAGATCTCAAATGAACAAACTAATTTTATACCTCCAGGAAGTAGAAAATAAGAACAAACTAAGCCCAATGTTAGCAGAAGAAAGAAAATAACAAAGATCAGAACAGAAATATAGACCAGAAAAAGAATAGAAAATATCAACAGAAAAGTTTTGTGTTTTTTTTCTTAAAGATTTTATTCATTTATTTGACAGAGAGACAGTGAGGGAGGGAACATAAGCAGGCGGAGTGGGAGAGGGAGAAGCAGGCTTCCCGTGGAACAGGGAGCTCGACGTGGGGCTCGATCCCAGGACCCTGGGATCATGACCTGAGCCGAAGGCAGATGCTTAATGACTGAGCCACCCAGGCACCCCAAAAAGTTGGTTTCTTGAAAAAATAAACAAAATGACAAATTTTGTTTAAACCAACTAAGAACAAGAAGAAAAACCAAAAAAAAAAAAAAAAAAAAAATCACGGGGCACCTGGGTGGCTCAGTCGTTAAGCATCTGCCTTCGGCTCAGGTCATGATCCCAGGGTCCTGGGATCGAGCCCTGCATTGGCCCCCTGCTCAGCAGGAATCCTGCTTCTCCCTCTCCCACTCCCCCTGCTTGTGTTCCCTCTCTCGCTGTCTCTCTATCTGTCAAATAAATAAAATCTTAAAAAAAAAAAAATCAGAATTGAAAGAGAAGACATTATAACCAATACCATAGAAATACAATGGCTCACAAGAGACTACTATGAACAGTAAGTCAAAACTGGATAACCTACAGGAAATAAGTAAATTCCTAAAAGCAAACTACCAAGACTGAATCATTAAGAATAGAAAATGTAAATAGAACGATAATGCCTAAGGAGACTGAATCAGTAATTAAACCTCCCAGTAAGAAAAGCTCAGGACTACATGGTTTTAATGGTGAATTTTAGCAAACATTTAAAGAATTATAGCCAGTTTTTCTTAAACTCTTCAAAAGACTGAAGAGGAGAGATCACTACCAAACTTGTTTCTTAGGGCAACATAACCCTGATATCAAAGCCAGTGAGGATGCAACAGACAACCCTGGTAGGGGGAATATAGATGCAATATTTTCAACAAAATACTAGAAAACCGAATTCAACAGCACATTAAAGGGACCATACACCATGACCAAGTGGGTTTTATCCTTGAAATGCAGGGGTGGTTCAATGTATGCAAATTAATTAATGTGATATAACACATAAATAGAATGAAAGATAAAAATTATGATTCTCCCAAAAGATACAAAAAGGTTTTGACAAAATTTGACAGTATTCATGATAAAAACTCTTAATAAATCTGGTATAGAAAGTACATACCTCAGCATAATAGAAACATATATGACAAACCCATAACTAACATCATATTTAACAGTAAGAGGTTGAAAGCTTTTCCTCTAACATCAGGTATAAGGCAGGTGCCAGCTCTCACCACTCCTATTCAACATAGTACTGAAAATCCTAACCAGAATAATCAGGCAAGAAAGTAAAAGACATCCAAATTAAAAGAGAAAGAAATGAAATGGTCTCTGCAGATGATATGATCTTATATATAGAAAACCTAAAGGTTCCCCCCCAAAATTGTTGGAACTAATCAACAAATTCAGTAAAGTCATAAGATACAAAAATCAACGTAAAGAAATCAGTTGTGTCAAAGGTTACAAACTTCCTGTTCTAAGATCATTAAGTTCTGGGGATCTAATGTATAGTAGGGTGACTACAGTTAACAATACCATATAGTATAGTTGGAAGTTGCTAGGACAGCAAATCTTAAATGCTCTTACCATAACAGTAACAATAAAATTGTAATTATGAGTTGAAAGATGTGTTATTATGGTAATCACTTCATAATATATACCTGTATGAAATCATCACACTGTAAATCTTAAATTTATGCAATTTACTGTGTTATATATGTCAATACAATGTTATAATGTCAATTACAGCTTCATAAAACTGGAAAAAATCCCACACAATAAGTGAATATTGTATTTCTCTGTCCAAATATTTTCACCAGGGTTGCAGATATCCTCCTTAGGGTTGATACATCTATCCCTTAGCCAAAGGGAATATCAGTTACTGATAGATTATTACTTATCCATTTAGAATTGCCCTTATTCTGAGGTAGCTACCTAACCCATGGTTATTTCCCCTCCCAGAGCCAACATGTGGTCAATATCTAGAAGGGGATTTCTTCCACTTTGAAGAAATATCACAAATCTGAACTCCGAGGTCTCAGTTGCAACTGCATTGATTGATAGCTTCTGCCCATTGTTTTCTTTCTGAGTTCTTACAGGTATAGCTTCTGTGTCCCTCTTCAGCAAACTATTATGTGAAAGTCTTCAGAATCTGTTTCCAAAAAACCCAATCAAATAGATGCAGCATCAACAACAGTCCTCACTTGACCCCATATTCTCTTCTAGTTGAAAGGATAGAATAGAAGCCTATGAGTTTTAAGTATATTGAAAACAGCATGTCAACATGTTGAAAAATTTAGGCCCAAGGATAATAAGCTTCAGATCTTAAAGTATATATTTTTCTATCTCCATATTTGTGATCCCAACATCTATCCTTTATTTCTTACTTCCTTCAATCCTTTATTCCTTCTTTCTATTTTATTTTTTTCTTATCCTTTTTTCTTTCCCTCCTTATCTTTTTCCTCTTACTTAATTGATTCTTTCCTGCCCACATTTCTTCTTTATTTTTGTGAAAAAAAAATTATATATGTATCTCTCTTCCTGGTATGGAAAGGAGAACAGTGATTCAAAGAGAAAAAAAGAAAAATCCTGCCTTAAATGAGCTTAAATTCTATTATAGAGAAACAAAGTCATCAAACAAACAAGTAACACAGACAATTTTTTTTTTAATTTTGATAAGTTCTCTGAGGAAAAATAAGCAAATGAAAGGGATAAATATTACTAGGTTGAGTCATTACTATTTAAATAGAGTCATCAAGGAAAACACACTGATAAAAAGCATTTGAGCTGATTGGATAGTGGAAAATCCTGCAACAAACAGCCTGGTCTTAGAAGTTTCTTTGTCTTCAAATGTGTGATATACCCCTCCTACTGCCAGACTAGAGTGTTGCTAGGGAGCACCAGTAGTGGGTAATTCTACCACAAGTACCAAGTGGAACAACATTCCTGATCTTCCACAGGTAGGGAGGATTCAACTACAACAACTCATCACTGGGGTGATGGGGCAATGAACAAACTACACATGGGGTCTCCATTTTGTTGTAATAGCATGTGGATCTACAATTAAATCAATACAAATTTCAATTAAACATCAGTGATATAGAAAACAACCAAAAAATAGAAAAAATTAGTAAAACTAAAAACTGTTTCTTTATGGAGATCTATAAATCTGATAAGCCAGTAGCCAAACTGATCACAAAAAAATAGATACTAATTACCAGTATTATGAAAGAAAAGTGATATAACTACAGCTTCTGAAGATATTATAGGGATGCCAAAGGAAAATTAAAGCAATAATAATATAGTTAGAAGATGTCAGTAGTCAGCAAGAATCCTTAAGAATTATTATTATTATTTTTGAAGTTAGTATAGCAGACAGAAGAAATGCCTGACAGCAGATCCACATTAAGTGCCATTTCTGTCTCATCCTTACATTAAAAGTGATAATTGGCATTCCTGAACTTAAAGTTTAGTTAGGAAGACCAATATAAACAAATATGCACAACTAGTATTGATATTGAAGTTGGAAACAAAATTATCTCAAGTCATCAGAAAAACGCCTTACAAAAAATGGTGATAAATATTCTTCTTTAATGGTATTCTTATGTGAAACTCAATAATGCCTCTAGAAGACTAGAACGTGGAATATTACAGTAATTTGGTGCTTATGTAGCAAAGGTATAGCTCTTATACTATATTTTAGAGGAAATTATAAGAGATTTAGTGATGAATTAGATATAGGAGTTTGAGTTACAAGAAAGTAGAAAGGGTGGCTACTTTTCTTGTTTGTGTGACTGGATGCATAGCAGTACCATGTTCTAAAAAATAGGTGAGGAATATTATGCAAAAATGATACCACATTATTAAGACATTTTTTTAAAAAATAAGTCCCAGAAAAATGACTTTACCCTAATGGATAATTTTATCTAATCCCAAATAAAATAGACTTTTTTTTTTTTTAATGTCAGTGAGCACTGATTTTTGTCAATGATAACAATTGATACCATTGAAAAATAATAAAATATATTTGACAAATTTGGGCTGGGAAAATGGCACATAGTTATAGCCCAGAAGGAAACCTAAGAATGACCAAGGGGTATAAACTGGTAAATAATTAAAAATACAATAATAATACCAACTAGGTTTTTTTTTTGAACATGTAATTAAAGACTTTGAAAGACTGAAAATTAAAAGAAAATGGCAAAGTGAAAAAGTTTATATTGTATAGAAAATTGACTAAGATTTAAAATATGTTTAATAGAATGCTTCAAAAATTATTTCTGGATGAAAATTCATCCACGTCAATACAATTCTTACTAAAGTATTTGTTTTCATAAACATGTATTTAAAACATTCATTAAATACAAAGTATTAGACTGAAAATGGTAGTATTCTTTATTTACCATATATATTTTGGCTGCCTTTTATGTGCTAAAGATTAAACATATACTGGGCCTACAGAGCTTATTACCACAATAACTGTCCTAACTCAGTTGGCTGTAAATTAAGATACACAAGGAAATATACTGACAAAATAGTGTATTGTAAGTGTCATGATAATAGTTTGGAAGGAGCCTCTGGGGATATATGAAAAAACAGGAGGGTAAAGATCAATTCCATGATATAGTAATTCTTATTAGAATCTCATTGTTCTTCATTTGGACTACTCCAAGGATGTTCTTAAGGTAGTCCTTGTTGTTGCTATGTAGGTCCATGCTTCTAGAATTCTGAACAAATTTGAAGCTGCCAAAAGCTGCAAGCTTCAGTTTAACAGTTGTTTTGCTCTGTCAGCTCTAAGTGCTACTTCGTGTCAACCTTATTTAACCCCCTGTGCTCACCTCTTTTGTGTATGTAAGTAAGTAAGCATGTGTAACTAAAGTTTTACTTTGTTCTTCCCATTTGTCCAGTTCAATATAAGTGCATGATTAAGTTCTCAGTAACTCTGAAGAAAATAGACAAATGTCTTTACTCATTCCACTGAATCCACTGAAACACAGAAATAGTAGTTACTTTATTTTTTTGTTAGCTAGTGAGAATGTCTACTTTCCTTTGCCATTCCAAAGGCTTTGTTGATGTAAGTCATAAGGATTTCTTTATGTATCCTTACTTGTAGGCTCAATGGCTGGAAATTCCAGCCTGCAGCTGAACCAAAAGAACAATGGGTAAATCAATAGTCACCGAGCCCTTAGTAGTTGGTATAAGAATAGACAATAGAGAAAACACTGATATCATTCTCATCATCCTGACTAGCTACACAGAACACAGAGTTCATCTATAAAATGAGATCTAAGGTAGTTTCCAGTGTTAAGAGATTCTGCTTCTGGAGTGTCAAAGATGATTTATATAAATGCACATAATGATTCCTCTAATATCTAGGGAAAAATACAAAGACATTACATTTTCCCCACCCATCTCTTTGTCTTGCCATAACAATTGTTCTGCCTCAGGAATGCTGCTAAATATAATTCAGATATGGCAGAGCCACAAGTATGTAGGATGGAGTTTGACTTTGCACATCACTGAAATTTTATCTTTTCTTCTTATTGTCACAAGATTCTCTGTTAGAAGGAAAAGAAAATCAACAGGTTTATTTTTGTCTTACCTTAGTTTTCCAAGCATGTAATGCCAGTGATCTAAATCTAAAATGAAGAGTACATTTCTGCTATTAATGTTATGATTCTAGTATTTCTCCAACAACACAAAAAAAGCTCATTTGCTACTGTGCTATGATAAAACAATAACAAGGAAGTTTAAAGTCACAGCCCCTCCTCTACTTTTTTTTAATTTTTATTTCTTCTTAAGATTTTATTTTTATTTATTTATATGACAGAGAGAGAGCACAAGCAGGGGGAGCGACAGACAGAGGGAGAGGGAGAAGCAGGCTCCCTGCTGAGCAGGGAACCTGACGCAGGGCTTGATCCCAGGACCCTGGGATCATGCCTGAGCCAAAGGCAGATGTTTAACTGACTGAGCCTCCCAGGCGCCCCTCCTCTACTTTCTTTTACATTGTCAGCAATTGATTTTAAATTATCCAGGCACATTATCCTAAACCAAACCCCCAGAAATACTGGCATCTATTTTCTATCATCATCTAATATCAGTGCTCTGATAAGAATGATTTCACCAATTTCATTACATAGATAAACTCACTAGGAATATACAGGTAAGTATTTTGACCTGGGTTCCAAAGGCATTTAAGAAGAGTGTAGAACAAAAACTCATGGACTTTGCATTTAGTCTATTTCTTAGCTACAATCAAAGCATGTTTTTCCGAATTCCTAATAATTTTCCCATTATCAAAGCAGCTAAATACTAGACGTGGTAGTGTTAACTCAAGAAATAGGAGAAAGTGGTCTGAGCTAAAGCTAAAAATATCCCAGAGATACTGATACTATTTGCATAGTACAAAATGGTACCATTCCAAAAAAAACATATTAGACTACAGGCTTATTTCATGTAGTTCAAACTTCATACATTTTTTTTTTTTTAATAGAAAGAAACATTGAAGATATGCAATTACAAGAAGAGCTAGAGAAAAAAAAAAAAATCAATGTGGAACTTTGGTGCTAGAAACATAAACTCCAAGAGGTCAAAAATATAGCTACAGCACCATAGAAAAAAACATAATTACAGCGCTCAATCAAAAAGGTTCTTTTTTTTAATATGAATATATTAAAATATTCATTTATTTCTATAATTCTGATTTTACATGAGATGCTTTTTTAAAAAAGATTTATTTATTTATCTGAGAGAGAGAGAGACAGCGAGAGCACAGGAGCATGGGGAGAGGGGGAGAAACTGAAGCAGGCTCCCTGCTGAGTGTGGAGCCAAACATCAGGCTGGATCCCACAAACCTGAGATCATGATCTGAGGCGAAATCAAGTCATATACTGAAGAGCTGAGTCACCTAGGGCCCCCCCCCTTTTTTAATGGGGTTAGTAGATAAATCTCTTTAGCGGTTTCCTACTTGGTAGCTAATTTATACTATCAATAAAAAAAGACTTATATTTTAAGCTTTAGTGGAATAATAATAATTACAAATATTTAAACCACATAATACTCTTTGAGGCATATACTATAATAGCTTCAGTAAATAAGAGTACAAAAGTTAAGCAACTACTACTTGTAAGGGACCATGTTAAGATTTAAACCCAGGTTAGTTTGATTCTTAGAACGAGGAGAATTTCAACTGTAATATAGTCTGATCTTCAATAGCTTCATGAATAAACAAAAATGTACACAAGTAAAGAAATCATAAATATATCATGCAGGTATATCAATGTAACAATAAAGAACTATTGAAATATAAAGTCATTACATGGATATTAAAATTGATATACAAATAAATTGCTGCAGAGACATTAAATATTATATATATGCCAAATGATCATAAAGGTGGGAGACATTAACCTGAGCTGATGAAAGACAAAGAACTAGTGGTTTGTTGAGTCTAATTGCAGGAACAAAGGTAAGCCTTAAGAAGTGGTTGAATGCATCTGGGAAGAGAAATAAAGGGTAATGATGAGCACATGATGACTATCCTAAAAAGCAGAAGTCCTGATTTCTAAGGTTCGCTACCTCCTCCTGGATAAGTCATAAAATGACAAAAGGGTACATTTAAAAAACATTTAGAATTTAACCAAAGCTCTTCCTTCTACAAATGGAAAAACTGAGGTCCATGAAAGTTAATGACCTCTCTATTTCCTGAAATCCTCACTAATTATGTACAGAGCTACTGGGTTCAGTTTACATGTCTAATAAAATAGGGAGAAAATGATAAACTTGTCTAGCTTTCATGCTAAACCTTAACATTTTTTTTTTTTAAACAGCTTGTAAATCTTGTAAGAGTATACTTGTCACACTGAACAATTATTGTTTCTTCTACAGGGAGAACTTGTTATCTCTCTTATAACACAGAATATTCCTTCAGGAGACACTGTCTCTTCTTTCTCAATTAGTACTTGAAAGTCTGAATGGATGAATGAGGTTGATGTAAACAAGGTAAAATGACTTTAAATAGTAAAACCTTAATAAATACTACATTTTTGAAAATCATATTTTTCAACATCATGAGATGTCATTTATCATCCTACACCTTACTATAGTAAGAAAATTTTTTTTTTTTTTTAAAGATTTTATTTATTTATTTGAGACAGAGAATGAGAGAGAGAGAGAGCACATGAGAGGGGGGAGGGTCAGAGGGAGAAGCAGGCCCCCTGCCGAGCAGGGAGCCCGATGCGGGACTCGATCCAGGGACTCCAGGATCATGACCTGAGCCGAAGGCAGTCGCTTAACCAACTGAGCCACCCAGGCGCCCCAAGAAAATTTGATACTTAGAAAACTTCTTTAAGTAATACCAAATCTATTTTCTAATGAAAACCTTTAGACAATAAAGACCAGAATTCAGGGCGCCTGGGTGGCTCAGTCAAGTAAGCATTTACCTTTGGCTCTGGTCATGATCCCCGGGTCCTGAGATCAAGCCACAAGGGCTCCCTGCTACACGAGGAGCCTGCTTCTCCATCTCCCTCTGCAGATCCCCCTGCTTGTGCTCTCTGTCTCATTCAAATAAATAAATAAAATCTTAAAAAAAAAAAGACCAGAATTCATATAAAACTGATTTTGCTTTTAATCCTTTAACATATTTGAGATTTTTTTTCATATACCTAGTTGCATATAAGTAGGTGTAAAAATTGGTAACCTATCAAATTTAAAACTTATTGGCGTTTACTAGAAGAAATGACAAAAGAACCTGGCCCGTAGAGAGATATACACACTCAGACACAAACATAGACATAAACAGGAATACACTCCAACACTACAAAATATTTACTTCAAGTTTGGATCGGTTAATAATGTACTTAATTAACTAATTATTTAGCAACATCTTGTTCTATCATTTTGTTTAATATTTTAATGACATTCTATTTAACATTCCGTAGCATAACGATGTAGATAAACTACAGCATCATTTACTGATGCAGACTTGTTCTTTCCTACTAATAGGAAGTTACAGTTTTCTTTTAATTCCAGAATTTAGAAGCAAATGCCTTGACTCCTACTCTCCTAAAAGGAAAAAAGGAGTAAAGAGTACTTAACAGTGATTGAATCAGACTGTTTGTACAAAATCATGGGAAATGCGCATTCTAAAGAGGCAGATAATTGTACAAGCATATTGCATAGAAAACATAAGTGGAGCTCTGGAGGTCAAAAAGTAGAAGCAAAGCAATTAAGCTAAGTATCCACTAAATTGTTTTTCATTGTCTAATTGAAAAGTGATCACAAGGAATCAGAAAGGTTTAAATTGAAAGGGTTTTTAGTTTAAATCTGACCTTAAGCCAATGTTATTTAAATATGGCAAACAATGTATTCAGAAAGGAACTTTTCTAGAAATTCAAAATCCCACTCAGGTAATATATTTGGCTCCTTCCCGAGAGTCTTTCACTGTTATTCAAGCATATTTTCCAGCTTTTAGTTAATGAAAGGAGCAAACTTATTTATACCTAGTGTGAACATTATAAATTTATTTGGAAATCTTATCTTAATCACTACATGTTTCCAGTGAAATAAATTCATCCATTCATTCACTGCTTTTGATAGCAATTTAGATCATTTAGGGAAAACATGAAGCATTGGCTTAAGTAAATTCATCCATTCACTCATTGTTTTTGGTGAATAATTGATAACATTGAAAGGAAACTGAATATTCACCTGAATCATACAGGATTAATAGTCCCTTCAGCTAAAAGACATCACAAGCAATCAATGCTACTTATTACTTCATACTCTTGGTGAAACTTGATTCTTATGTTGATCCAGTATAATAGTTTTAGAGTTTAGACACTGCTAAAATAAAAAAGAGAAAGAAAAGGAAAATAAAATTGTTCTTTCAAGGATCTATTCGGAGGACCAAACCCCATACTTTGCCCTTTTGTCAACCATTCTTTTCAGGTACCAGAACAGTTCTTAAAATACAGACATAGAAGATCAAGAGGCACCATGCACGGCTTCATCAAAAGCAGCATGTGTTCAAACTCAGCTTCTCCCTGGGCCTAAATGCATTCCCTTTATGAGGCTACAACTTTCAAATTGGCTTTAAAAGGACTATTCTCTCTTTGAATAAATGGAGTAGGGCAGAGAAGAGTAGTTTCTGTTGCTCCAGTTCTTTTAGGCTCTAATTCTTTGCAAGTTCAGACCAGGCCAGTGACTGCTAAATTGTGGGGTGTCTGGCTACAAACGGAAGATGAGCCTCCTAAGCCCTAAGCAATGAACCTTCTATCACAAACACACACCCTACACAGATTGTGCTCTCTCAGTGTTTCTAGAATAATTCCACGAGGCCCTATTAAGAGTTTGCTTAATCAGAGAAAATATCAAAGCGTTTAATTGTTTGCAATTCTTCTGAAGTTGCAGAAACCAACGGCTAATTAGTACTCAAACTCCTCTTATCAGATGAAAAACTAATCTCTTTTTAATAGAAACTTTTCCTACTCATTTTTTTCCTGAAAACACAATTTGCAACCCAATCACATTTAGAATACAGTGAAATAGAATATAAAATGATATTTTTCTGCAAACTATCATCTTTTCTGGTTCATTTTCAAGATCTTTGATATTTACATATGACCTTTCCATTTTTATTAACAGTTTATTGGATTTTTGCATTCCAGCCAGCAGAAGAGAAAGGCAATTTACAGAAAGATTTGACAGTTATACACACAGCTATAAACTTCAGTCCATTAACTTATTTCTCATGTAACCTTTAGTCAAGTCTACCAAAACATCCATATAAGCACATGCCTTTTCTTTTATGTTAAAAAGCTCTCATTATAGAGCCCTATTTATAGAATGTCAAATGAAAGGAAAATCATTCTATCATGTCTCTTTATGGTTTACAGATGTTTACAGCTTTTATTTTTTAGGGCACAAAAATAAATGTCAAAGATTTTTGTGTTGCTTAGATTTCTATTAGATGTGAATGGATACATATTTTACACCTTTTATTAATTAATTTATAATTATGGATTTGATAATGGCAATATTGTTTTAATAGATCTACTTTAAGTAGTGGCTTAGAATATTTTCATGTGGTTCATTGTATTGTCTGAAGCATCTCTATACAAAGTAAAGGAGAATGATTTATGTTAAAATGATATTTGAGGGGCCCCTGGGTGGCTCAGTCAGTTAAGCATCTGCCTTAGGCTCAGGTCATGATCTCAGGGTCCTGGGATTGAGGTGCATCAGGCTCCCTGCTCAGTGGGGAGCCTGCTTCTCCCTTTCCCTCTGGCTGCAACTCTGTCTACTTATGCTCTCTCTATGTCAAATAAATAAATAAAATTTTTTAAAAAATGATATTTGGGCCTTAAAGTTTGCTAAGACATTTCTTTAAGATGAAATAATTTTGGTAGCTTCTTGAAAACCTGAAGTTGATAGACTTTTTCATAAATAAAAGGACACAACTGAATTACAGAAAAGTGAAAATGTTGTGTATTATTTGTTCTTTTGCATGGAATGGATTGTTTCTAATTAAATATTAATATTTAAATGCATGGCACAGCAATCTAAATGGATTTTTTTTAATTCCATTACACCCAGACTAGTTTCTTTTTGAAAAAAAATTAAAGCAGTGAAATATAAAAAAAGTGAATTAAAACAGAAGAAAATGTCCTTTTTACATGAATCTTGTTTCATCATTTGTAAAATACCGTAAGTTACAGTGATTTCTCCAGTGCAACTTCAGTGTAGAGAAAACAGAAAAACAAAAAATATATAAAAATTGTGAAAATGTATAAGATGAAGAAATAGAATGAATGGTCATAGGGCCCTATAAATCTCAATTTGTCTACATACCCTCTGTAGGTAGGAAGGAAAGAATAACTGAAATATATTGATGAAATTTGAAAAAAAATTTGAAATTTGAAAAAAAAAGTGAAATATATTCATGAAATTTGAAAATTAGTAAAGTAGTCCAATTAGGGCCAATTGAACTATGCAAATACAAAAACAAGGAATGTGAACCCTGAGATATTATTAGTGCTTATACTTTGTTGATGGATTTCTAAAAGGCCCATAAAGTAGGTATGAAACACATAAGATAAAAAACGCAAGGCTTTCTGGAATTCTTAGGAAATGATTCCTATTTATGTATTTATCTGTACTTTATATAGAGTTGTAAAAGGGGAAGCACATTAGATTGTCATATCCCCGAGTTACATATTAAACAATAATGCCTGCTGACCTTAGGAAACAGAAATGAGAGTCAAATTTACTCAAAAATAGTGTTTCACTGTAGTTCATCTCTTTTATTTCTGCTTAGCCTCTTATGGAAATGGAAAAGTTCCATAGTGCCATCTGGTGTGAATTAAGGGAACAGCTTCCTTCAAGCAGTGTCTACTAGAATGTTCCTCTAAGCAACAAACTCAGACTGCTACAAAAAGTAATTATTAAAACACAAAAAGCACTTAACCAATCCGATTAGAGCATATATGTTTTGTTCAATTTTACCTCATATATTTTTCCAGGGAAATTAAATTGTAATTATTAGGATGTATATATGTATTAGTTTATATTTATGCTTTAAAAAAAAAAATTGTATTTTTATTAAAAAAACCCAAAACTCTTTATCAAGTTTCTTATTTGGCATATTATTAAACCTTCTTCACACTTTCATTTAAATTGTCATTACCGCTATACTATTTTGCAAAAAGAAAATAATAGTGGTCCCAGAATTTTTCTGTCAAGTTTGACATTATGTGTGTGCATGTGAATATTTATTTGAATTGCAAAAGTCAGACATTTCAGACTTCCAAGAAATGTTATAGAGTTATGGATATTGTGCTTTTCCATCATACACCACCTGTTCATTTTTATTTTTTCATATATTTTGTATATATATATACACACACACACACATATATATACATCCAATTTATAATTGTCTATGTCTAAGATTTCCATTGAAAACCTGGTATATTTTTTTCTTCCCTAAACAATTTCATACTATGATAAGGTTTTCTTTAGTTTCTGAACTTTTACTCATTTTACATTCTGTGCACCATACTAGACTATTTGTCCTTTACTTTTCATGTTTTCTATTGCCTCCTTAGTCATTTGAAGGTCAACACTCTCTTTTATATTTTCTGTCCCTTTCTTACATTGCATACACTAATGTCCCAAATTATAGCCTGAACATGGCCTAGGCAAACTTGAGAGGCTCTTTTTGAGACTAGAGTCCTAATTCCTGACTTTATTTTGATAGATGACACTAAAAAGAGAGTTCCCTAAAATCCTACAGGCCAGAAACCAACAAAATCATAGATTTTCGTATTTTTTAAAATTTTATTTATTTATTTTTAAAGATTTTATTTATTTATTTGACAGGGAGACAGAGAGAAAAAGTACAAGTAGGCAGAGCGGCAGGCAGAGGGAGAGGGAGAAGCAGACTCCCGGCTGAGCAGGGAGCCCGATGCGGGGCTCGATCCCAGGACCTTGGGATCATGACCTGAGCCGAAGGCAGCTGCTTAACTAACTGAGCCACCCAGGCACCCCAGTTTTTCATATTTTAAAACAAAACACAACATTATTTTCCTCTAAATATCATACCACTAAATATTTTTGTGTGTAAACTATCTGAATTTCTATTACTGTTGGAGAAACTGTGCAATAATCATTATCTATAGTACATGCTTATGTGTGTATATGTGTGTGTGTATATGTGATACATCTCTAAGGAAAACAATTTTCAAACAAATCAACAAGGGGAAGATCACTTTTTAAAAAGGTTTAGTATATCCTCAAAATTAACAAATCTCTCTGGACAGGTTTCTGGCCAGTTACTCTTCAAAAATGGACTGAACGCTGAGAGTAGCATTAATCACCATTTACACTTTGCTCTCTAATAGAAAGAAACCACAATGGCCTATTTTGACATTGCGTAGGTAAATTCTATCTGAGGCTGAAAGTGTAATTGAATGCTTCTCAAAACATTAGCCCTCACAAGCCATGTGGTTACTCTCTCAGTATTCAAGGAAACTGGATCAAATACTGAAGGCCTAAATAAACAAATAATAACTAATTGAGATAAGGGGATACATAAAAGGTATAAACTTGGTTTGTTTTCTTTCTTAAAAACCCATGGACTAATTATGAAAACCAACTAGCAAACTCCAAACAAGTGGTAAATAGCCCAGAACGAACAACATATAATTATTTGTGATACATATCCAAGGAACTTATTAATGTTAGTAAAACCAAATATGTGAATTAGAGAAGTTAAGGAAAACTTCTCTAAAATGCTGATTTCTAAATTATATCTTGAAAAAAAAGTTGAAGTGGGAGACATTACAAAGAAGTCATTCAAACTTGTTATGGAAGAGGCCCAGTTAAAATCTAAGTCCTGTAGGTGGGAGTACATATAGAATATTCAAGAAATCTAAGAACTGCCTAATTCTGGTACAAAGTTAATTTCAGCAGGACAATAAATATGTTCATATGGCATTTCTCATTAAACCAATGTAGTGGTATGGGAAGAGAAGTGACTTATTCTCCTTATTTAAAAGATCTTTTCTTTGTGTATTTTCAGTAAGATGACAAGGCTGGATGAAAGCATTCATTCACCAAAGTATTTCTGTATGTTTGTGCGGTGGAGCCACATACACACTGCACTGAGAAGCATCAAGAGAAAAATTTGAGAGAGCACTGGTCCCAGATGTGTGTTAGGAAGAAGTTGAATGTTGACTCTTGTAGCTAGATCTATATTGTTTTCTGAAAGTAAGATGCAGGGGTTAATGGACCAATTATGGCCGTACATGTTACAATAACCTCACATATTAGAAATGACTAATGCTGTTAACAAGCAGAGTCATCGAGATCTTATGGTATAACAGTCAAGTCAGAGTCAGTCTTAGAAAACAAAGCCATGGAACGGTTATTTGAAGATGTTATTTGAATCGTCAATGAATATTCATGTTAATACTCACTTAAGACCATTAGGATATGCAAGTTGCAAGTTCCTGCCAACAATGCTACTTTGGAAAATAATAAAATGTATTCAAGTACAAGAGGAATTGGCATTGGTATTTTTCTGCTGAAGTTGGGTATAAAATAATTATTTCTTAGTCTACACCAATGTTATTTTAGCACAAGAATTTTTTTTATGTGTAGAAAGGAATAACAATGGCAGACAAAAGTTACTGGTTTAAGAAATGGCTCTGACGCATTTACGTTTTTATATTAAGACCTAAAATTAAGATTATATGCTAATGCAGAAGGTTGTACCATAATTCACTTTAATGCAGAGCATACTGTAAAACTTTGTCTCCATACACAGAAAGTACTGAATAATGAGGAAACAACACTGGTGATGGGGTTGGTTGTATATTTATCATTGAAAGTGTGCAACCTAGTTAGCAATAAGGATCTGAGCTGATATGAAAGATACTTGTGATGCAGTACAAATTACATTCATATGTATATTAAAAAGCAAAATTAGGTTCTTTGTCTTTTTCGATTGATAAAATATTTGTCCTTAAGGGAAATGTAATTCAAATAATTCCATGATGAAGTACTATGCTTCTCTGCAGTTCTTTTCTGATTGGGGATATAAAGGTGACAAGTGGCAACTCTTGAATCCTAGAGAGGGTTGTGCTGTACGTTTAGAATGATGGTGAAGCTCCAGAAATATTCCACATCAGCTGGGAATGTTAAAGCAGCAGAATTCACTTCAAATGCCCATTATACAAAGATTATAAACTGAAATGACAGCTGCCCACAGAGGTTGGAAAATTTTAAACTTTTCATCATTCTCCCCTGGTCTATCTTTACTGAAATAATTCAAGCTGGAGTTAGCCATCCAAGCAATCATTTACATTCTTGGGCTCACTCAGCAAATGCTCATGTATAATCAACATAATTCCTAAGAACATTTTAAAGGCATAATGATACTGAATATTTTAAACTAGATCATAATACTATACTGTGTTGCAATGTTATAGCACCTTTCAAATTAGATTCACGGGTCACTAAAATTCATTATTTAAAGATTAGAAGTCTCTGTCATAGGTCAGCATTTTTATAAATGAGGGCATGCTATCAAACTAGACAAAGAAACTTATTTAAAATCGTAGAACATTGCAAACCAAGAAGAAAGGAGTATTGGTGCTTTTAGAAATTATATCTGTCCTTCAAAATGCATTTAAAACAGTTCATCTATTAACCTTCCCCCTCACCCCAAATAAAGAGTGATTTCAAAACATCTGAAGCTTTCACCATCAATTACACCTATCATCCTCAACATGGTGAGCCAGTCCTTGCTTCATCACGGCTGAAGCTTCACCTTGTGCCCTACTTTCTTTCCTGCGTTTCTCTCAACTCAAGCTATTGTAAACTTCTCTCATCATGCCATTACTTGCCTCTGCACCATCTTTTCTTCCTGGAAAGCCAAATCCCAAATTATATTTTATAAATTAGGTCTTGATTTAAATATCATTATCCTTAAGGATCTTCCTTTGACCCTCCCCAAACTAGGTTAGATACCTTTCTGAAATGTACTTTACTCAAAACTGCTGCTTTGAAAACATATATACTCACTCAGTCTGGACCCCTGATAGGCCACTAGGTCACTCTGACTAAAGCAGAAATTAAGTTCTATTAGTACCAGAGGTAGAAAGAAATCATAGATAACAGACCTATCACAAAACCCCAAAAAAGTAACAATGCTATCTTGTTCAGATGTCCTTTATCTACTCTTCCTGTTTTTGTTTCATGCTGGTGAGCTGAAGCAGAAAGAGGTTTAGCATGGAACAAACTGCTTCAGATTAAAAGATGACTAAGCCCAGGTATGAGTATGTGTTTTCTTCTTTGAAGCAAACCGTACAGGGTCCTCCATTAGTACTTGAAAACTCAATGGACTCATTTAAACTAGATACTCCATGGAGCTCACTCCATGCTAGATAATGAATTAAGAAAGATTAAGACACATGTCGGAGGTTGTATAACTAATATTCCTTTTCCTTGCCTGATACAGGAACAGTTGGAGATAGTTATAGAAGTTAGACAGATGGAGGTAAAAATATTACTGTATTAATAAAGTTCTTTGGTGAATGCATGAATTCAGCTTTGGCTCTGAGCTCCGAACATTTGCTAATACTTCACCCATGAATATGGCAAATTCAGCCACCCAGACAAAGGCAAATGGTTAAATTTAAAGCTAGTCAGAAAGATAGGGCTTGTTCTGCTAAGCTTAACAAGGCTAAAGAATTGATGAGAATCCATGCTTCTTCTGAGAAGACTTACCCCAAAAAGGGGTCTAGAAGTTTTGAGTCACACATGCCTCATTTTTCTCCCCAACTTTTCAGTCAGAATCACTTCCCATGGGAAAACTGAGTAAGGAAATAAGAGCTGTAACTCTAGGGATCACTTTTTCATGGAAATATGAAGGAAATGAGTTTCAAATCACAATAGAAATATCTTTACCAAGTAGCTCAAAAAGCAGAACACATGTTAAACCATACCCTTTGTCTCATCTTAATTTCTTTTTATGTTCTGTGAATTAACGGTTTACTGGGTAGGATTCAAAGAACCTTCTATAAATTTACTTGAACGCATATATTAGTATTTAGAATGGAACATGTTGAGTTAGAACTACTCATCTCCATTTGAAATCCTTACTGTTTCCTCACTATTAGGATCATCTGTAGACCATTATTTCAAATTATTTATTTCAATTGAAATATTATCTCAATTATTTCCAATTAATGATTTTAAAATAAGTATAAATTATAAAATATGAGAGATAAAATGTATTTCAGAGATTTTTCTAATCAGAGTTATCATTTTACAAATAACAAAATTGTGGCACAGAGAGATGAACTTGTTCATCTTGTTCAAAGCAACTTGGCTATTTAGCTAGGATTTAAGATATGCAACTAACTAGAATATGCTAGTATGACTTTTTCTTTTTCTGGATTTCTAAACATATTCTAAACATTCAACATTACTAAAATATGACTTTTCCCCTATCATCTTAAATGCTACTTCCTATAAGAAACTCTTCACAAACTGATTAAAATGAACTCTGAATTTTCCCACTGTTTAAATATCAACTCAGACCTTTTTCAGGTCTGCTGAAATATAGTTTTTGATATTTACATCCTTGTAATTCTTCTTTACACAGTCTCCCAAACCACACTGGAACGACATGAAGATTTTTGGTTCTATCAACCATTACAACCCAGTTGTGTTGCTCTAAATCCCATATCTTTTATGCCTAACATGTCATATCCCCTGCCCTTTGGGTCAGATTAAATGAGCTTCTCCATGGAATCTCCTTTGTAGTGCTGTATTCCCTACAACCTTATCCTTGTATTGAACTACAGCTTTACTTGCTCGGAACCCTTAACCCTTACAAAGCTCTGGCCATTTTTTCCCCCACTGCTGTTGCTTTCCCTGAGAAGAGGGGTAGGTGCCTTCTAAAAGCACCACTAACCACTGGTTAATTTACTCACCTGAGTTGGGTCACCTACATGGTTTTATGTATCATGTCTATAAAATTCCACATTATAAACAGCACAGCCAATATCGCTGGTGTTCACACATTGTTATACACAAATACTGCTTATAGTAACACATGGAATTCTATTCTTAAATAGAATTCCATTTGGAAAACAGCTTTTGTAATTGCATAAAGATAAGATTAGAACCATTAAACCATATTCAAATAGTTAGTACCTACCACTTCCTGCCCCAGCACACTTTCCTATCTTCATCTCTATAGGTACAATACTCTATACCTTGCTTAAATTGCTATTTGGAATAATGTCCAGGTGATATATAAGAATTGTAAGGCCTGGCCTTGGCCCACAAGGTGCTTATAGTCCTATCAGGTATCAAAATGAACATTTCCTAAATGAGAACACATAATCTCACTAAAATTCTATGCCAGCTACTATCTAACTCTCCATTTCCATTCATATAAATAAATAAATAAATAAAAACTCTGTAAAGTAGTCTAAACTCACCTGTCTCTGATTTTTATTCTCTTATTCTTTCCTGAGACTCTTATTGGTACTTCTCCCAACCATTCCATAGACAATGCTCTTACCAAATTTGTTAGTATCACCCATGTTGCTTGGACCAATGGTCAAGTCAAAGCCCTTTAAGTCTTTAGTAGTAGTATTTGAATCAGCTGATTGCTCCTTTAGCCTGCAAACACTTTCTTCAACTGGCTTCTGGAAAACTATATTCTCCTTGTTTCCACCTTCCTCATTGGCCCTTCCTAGTATCTATCTTTGTCCTTTCTTATCTTCCTGATTGTTTATTATTGGAGTTTTCCAGGGCTCAGTTCTAGTATCTCTTCTGTAACTTCATTTACTGTCTTTCTGAAATGATTCAATTGCATAGCTATCAATACCGTCTATACATTAATGCTGATGGTTCCCAAATTTATGTCTCCCATGTTGACTTCTCCCTTCATCTCTAGATTCAAATTTCCAATGGTTGATTAATGGTTGATATATTCAACAAATATATATCTCTACTTGAATAACTAAGTTTAACATGTCTAACACCAAATATTTGATTCCATCCACTTCCCCTCCCAAACAAGCCCCTCCTATGGTCTGCTTAAACTCAGTGAATGGCAACCCCAATATTCCTTGAAACAAAATCTTAAAATTATTCTTGGCTCCTCTCTTTCTTTTATACTCCACATGCAAATAGTCAGCAAAACCAGAGGTCTCTACTTTGGAAACATATCAAGAAACAAATCACTTCTCACAACTACAATCTTGTCCATAATGACATCAATTCTCGCAGTCTGTTTCACTGAGGATAAAGTTCAATGTATTAACAATGACCACAGGGCTCTTATACTTGATGTTTCCTCTGCCTGTAACCAGGGATGGCTTCATGGCTGTGCATCCAGTGCAGTCCCACAGACCCCACAAAAAGTGAGCCCTGGCTTGAGGTTTAGCACTTTACAGTCACCCTTTGAAATGAGTAATAATTTTATTTTTGAATGTATGTTTTATAAATAAAGTACAATGGGAATATAGTGTATATGTTATAGACTTGGAGTCTTGGCTCATGTGAGATCCATCTTTCTGCTTCCTCTCTGTATGCAAATGGATTCTCAAGTACTCACTTCTCTCTCCCTACCCAGCAACCACTGCCACCTTCCACCCCTGATGGGGGCTTAGATGTGGAAATGATGAGAGTCAGTGCACAGAAGTCATGAGACTGAGCCCCAGGGGCTTTTGAGGGTCTGTACTTGCACATCAAGTATCCCATGTCCAACGGGGTGTGACATTAAATAGAAAATAAAAACTCCATAGCAAGTTGAGACAGATCATGACAGAAAAGGAAAAGTTTCTTTGATGCTTACTGAATAGAGGTCCTCATTTTCATTTTACACTGCTCCCCCAAAATTATGTAGCCAGCCCCACTTATGACACTGTACCCCATGAAATCCACATAGATAACTTGCTGATCTTCTTTAATTTTTTGCTCAGAGAAGACCTTCACACTAAGGTTTTGAATGACCACTCTACTGAGAATCAAATTCCCTTCCAAACACATACCTTCAGGTCCAGAAACTCAAACTATCCCTTTAATTTTTTCTCCATAGCATTTGTTCTTACCTGGTACATCACACAATTTATCTATTTATTTTTGTTCATCTGTTTACCTCCACCACAAGATAAGCCCTATGAGTTAAGGGTTTAGCCAATCTTATTAATTTGAAAATAACCATGTTCATGAAATTTGACTACCCTGTTTTTATAAGGCAGCTTTGTACTTAAAGTCTCTTTGTGTTTAACTTGGGAAAGCACTATCAATTGTGAAGGGCAGTATACGCAAGGAACAACTTTATGTCTGTCTAGTTACTGGGTCCAGCTATACAGTACAGAGAAGTAAGCCCAGGCCAGATTGACATACAGAAATTCACATGGAGATTATACCTGACTCCTCCGTCTCATGTTAAACAGAAACTAAAACAAACAAAATAAACAAACAAAAAAAACCCAACTGTATCTCTCCTGGTATATAGCAACATATATTAAGAGAACAGGGAAATCTTTATTAAGGAGATATAAATACATCCTGATTATCTGAACTACAGAATATATTTAAGATGCATATTGCATTTATATGTATATACGTTTAACTTAAGCTATAGTGGCCAAAATATTTTGTTTGGTAATTTTTTTTTTTTAATTTAAATTTTTTATTGTTATGTTAATCCCCATACATTACATCATTAGTTTTAGATATAGTGTTCCATGATTCATTGTTTGTGCATAACACCCAGTGCTCCATGCAGAACGTGCCCTCCTCAATACCCATCACCAGGCTAACCCATCCTCCCAACCCCCTCCCCTCTAGAACCCTCAGTTTGTTTTTCAGAGTCCATTGTCTCTCATGGTTCTTCTCCCCCTCCGATTTCCCCCCCTTCATTCTTGCCCTCCTGCTACATTCTTCTTCTTCTTTTTTTCTTTCTTAACATATATTGCATTATTTGTTTCAGAGGTACAGATCTGAGATTCAACAGTCTTGCACAATTCACAGCGTTTACCAGAACACATACCCTCCCCAGTGTCCATCACCCAGTCACCCCATCCCTCCCACCCCACCCCCCACTCCAGCAACCCTCAGTTTGTTTCCTGAGATTAAGAATTCCTCATATCAGTGAGGTCATATGATACATGTCTTTCTCTGTTTGACTTATTTCGCTCAGCATAATACCCTCCAGTTCCATCCACGTGTTTGGTAATTTTTAAATGAATGTGTGTTTTTGCTATTTCAAATTTTTTCTGGGATTTATAATTCTGTTGGGATAATCAGGTCTTTAGAGAGGTAAGAATAGATGAAAACCAAACATTATTGAATTATAATGGTGTCAAGAGAGTGATAAGGAACAAAGTTATAGAACAATGAACGATGTTAGAAATTATAAAGTATATTTCATATATTAAATAATAAAAATTATTTTAATCCACTAAGTTTTTAATTTCAACTCTTTAATTCAAAATTAAAATTATATTTGAAGCTGCCATTATTTATTTATTTTTTATTGAGTTATAATTAAAGTTTCCTTTATTGGTTTAATAACAAAGGCACAGAAAACTGTAGTACATTTAGAGAACTACAAAGGGCAGTAGCATAAATAGAGAAACTCAAGAGTTTTGACCAAGTAATAGTAAGTATTTTGGTAAGCCATCACAAACAAGACAAAGGGAAAAATTGAAGTAGGAGGAAATGTTCACTTTAATTCATGGCTTCAACATGTATTTACTGAGCACATAGTATGTGTCAGGTACTCTTCTATGTATTTAGAACATAACAATGAATAAAACAGAAAAAGATCCTAGCCTTAGCCATCAAACAGTGAACTGAATGAAGGAGGCGAAAGTGATTACCAGAAGAAAGCAACATTTGGAAGGAGAGTTGAAAGAAGCTAAATACACAGAACATGCATGGCAAGAAATCTGCTGAACAAAACAAATTACACAACACTTCCAGAATGACTCACTGCCTTGGGGAAATACAAAATAGAACACAAAGAGGGAAAATTCACCAAAAACTGCAATCATAACAACTATGAGAAAAATGGCACTGAAAAAGATAAACTCAGTAAAAATATTGTAATAGAATCAACCCCATGCAGCACACAAATTAAATTTCCCAAGAAGCCAGGTAGGAAAAACCAAATGTAGACAGAGAAAATGAAGGGTCAGGATCCATTTTAAGCAGCAGGTCTCTCTCTGGTTATTTATTAGAATCAATAATATATATGTATATATAAGTATATATACATGTACACACATATGCACATACACACCTATGTATATACACACACATGCTAACACATATATGTGTACTATGTAGCAGCCACTAGGATATGTCCCTTTAACTGCATGGCTAACAGTGTTCCAAGGAATTTTACAAAAAAATGATTCATAGATACTTTTACTTGAAGTTTTATTTTAATGTGTATATATATATATATATATATATATATATATATATATATATATGAGACATACATTTTTCACATAGAATGACATGTTTTGTCCCAAAATGAAGCTGTCTTCCAAAAAGCAATAGTCATGAAAATTCAGTATAGGTTGTATATTGGAGTGTTTTGTTTTTTTTTTTCCCCTTTCATGATTCCATATACTCTGGAGGTACAGATATTATTAAGTAAAGGTTCATATTTAACTTAATCAGATTATTGTATGTAAACTATCACAAAAAAAGTGTACGTAAGCTATTTTTCAGGAGTTCAGCTGAGCTAGAAAGAGAGCTGAGCCACCAGAGCATCCAATTAAAGCAGTAATGAGCCAAAATGAAAGTGATATTGAAACCTGTAATCACAAGAAAAGTAAGGCAAGAAACCCAAACCAGAAAAAGCTCCAACTCCCCCTGTTTCATTTCTCCCATGGAACGGCGCACCAGTTAAGGGTCTGAGGGCTCGACACAGATATGGGGTCAACGGATCTGTGTTTTATTTTGTTGAGGGATTCCCCCAACAAAAACTTCTGGTAGTTTTCTGAACCCTGGATGGTTGTTGCGGGTAAGGGAGGAAGGTTAGGAGTGGAAAAAAAGTGTTTGCAAGGTTTCCCTTCCTCTTATCATAAAGAGACCTTGGCAGAGGTACCTGAGGAGGATCTCTGCCAAAGGCCCCAGATAAGGAGACCTGGGAATGCAAATATCTAAGCTGGGAATGCAAAAATGCATAACAGCATGACTTGCCAGAAGGGCCTGAGTCCTTGACTGCAGCTTTTTTCAGAGATTGCAGGGCATTGGCTGTGCACCAATCTGGTGGGAAGGCAGCTTTCCTCACTGAGGCCTGCCAGATAAAGCTTTTGTAATAATATATATCACGACTTGAAAAATCCCACATAGGTTTTAACCATGGACCAGAATCCTTACTACTCTTAAGCTCAACATGAATTATAAAAACCCAAGATAAATGTCACAATCATGTAATATGTTTAAAAATAAATACATAAACATGGTGCGGAAGTTGCTGTTTCTTAGCAAATCATTGTGGCTAATATTTCACCCTGTAATTAGAAGAATATACCTCATATTTTTAGGATGCAGCTTATATTTTGAAGGAGTCAGGGAGAAAGTACTTCTCTTCATAATTCATTCAGCTACTTATAGTAGAAATCAAGAAATCCTTTTTGATTACTCTTATTTCCCAATGATTCATATTTAACTCATGAAAAAGCATTGTAAGTTTTAATTCTTTAATACTTCATTCTATCCACTGCTTACCTTTTTTTTTTTCACCCACCAACATATGCCAAACTAGTGTCATTTCTCACCTAGACAGCTAATAATGTCTATGGACTAATGTCCCTGCATTCACCTCTAAACCATTATCTGCAAAATGCAAATCTGATCATGTCATCTGCTACCTCCCAATGTTTTTAATTCCTGTATCTTTCCATGGTTCTGAAAAAACAATCCAAAGTTCTATATGGCCCTATATGACATATCCACTGCCTATCTCTATATACTCATCTTTGCATAATTGTTCCTGTCGCAGACACACTGAAATAATTCTAGTTCCTCAGACACTGCATGCTACCTCTTCGCTCAGAGTGTCAGTATATGCTGTTACTCTGTACTCTCTCCAACTCCTATCTCAACTCAACTCATTCTATATAGTAGTTTGTTGATTTTCTTCGTACCCTTTATCACACTGAGCATCATACATCAATTTGCTTATTTGATTAAAGACTCATGAGAGTATAAGTTCTAAGATGGCTCTAACTATGACCTTGTGCTCTTTTTTTTTTTTTAAAGATTTTATTTATTTATTTGAGACAGAGAGAATGAGAGAGAGAGAGCACGTGGGAGGGGGGAGGGTCAGAGGGAGAAGCAGGCTCCCTGCTCGGCAGGGAGCCCGATGCGGGACTCGATCCAGGGACTCCAGGATCATGACCTGAGCCGAAGGCAGTCGCTTAACCAACTGAGCCACCCAGGCGCCCCCTTGTGCTCTTAATCTAGTTGTTTCTCATCAAGAAAAGTTGATCAATGAGTATTTTCATAATGAATAAAGTCCAGATTTATAGTATTGTTTTATTGACCATTAATTTTTGTTTTCTGTTGTTGGCACTTTTATGTACACATTTGAATCTCTACAAATGACTTTGCTAACTCATTTTACATGCCTAGAGAAGTCATATGATGCCTTAAGGAAGACCAGGGAGATAAACTACAAACCAATGTGGACCAACCAAAAAAACTAGGAAGATTTTTTACTATTCAGTGGTCTTCTATATTGTGCTTGCTGGAGAAAAATTAGAGTCAAGTGTATATTGTATTTTGTATATAAGTGAACCCCTGTCTGTATTGTCATTTCCATGTTTGTGGTAACATAAGAAATTATCAGAGATATAATTTCAGCATAAAAACAATGCTTTAAATACTCTTCTCAGAGACTAGTTACTATGCTACAAAATAAAATCTTAAATATATTCTCATTGTATTTATATTATTATAAGTAGTTTCTTTGTATAAATATAGAGCTCATGGCTATGTATGTATCTTTTCCCATTAGACCTATAAGTCTCAGTAAATCTCAGAAGTGTAAGAGAGGAAGAGAAAGAGAGAGCTCCACAAAGCTTATTCAAATAAATAATGGCTGAAAATTTCACAAATCTGGGGAAAGAAATGGACATCCATATTTAAGAAGCCCAAAATACATCAAATAAGAAAACCCAAAGAAATCTACAATGAGACATTGTTTCAGACTGAATAGGTACCCCATCCCAATTCATATATTGAAATCTAATCCTCAATATGATGATATTTGGAGGTGGGGCTTTTAAGAAATGCCTACACCTCATAAGTGGAAGTAGTGTCCTTAAAAAAGAGACTCCATGGGGCGCCTGGGTGGCTCAGTCGTTAAGTGTCTGCCTTCAGTTCAGGTCATGATCCCAGGGTCCTGGGATCGAGTCCCACATTGGCCTCCCTGCTTGGCGGGAAGCCTGCTTCTCCCTCTCCGGCTCTCCCTGCTTGTGTTCCCTCTCTCACTGTCTCTTTCTCTGTTAAAAAATAAATAAAAAATCTTAAAAAAAAAAAAAAAAAAAGAGAGACTCCAGAGAGCTTTCTTGCCCATTCCACCATGTAAAGACACAGTGAAAACATACCTTTCTGTGAAACAGAAAGTGGGCTCTCACCAGACACTGAATATGTTGACACCTTTATCTTGGACTTCCCAGACTCCAGGAATGTGAGAAATAAATTTCTGTTGTTTATAATCCATCCAGTCTATGGTATTCTGTTACAGTAGCCTGAATAGACTAAGACAGACACAACCTATTCAAATTTTCAGAAGTCAAAGACAAAGAGAGAATGTTGAAAACATCAAGGAAATACAATGTTCCATATCAAAGAACACCCCCTCCCCTGCCCAACTCCCTACTCCCCACCCCCTGCCATAAGACTATCAGTGAATTTATCAGCAAAAAGCTTGAAGGCCAAAAGGGAGTGGGATGACGTAGTCAAAGTACTAAAAGAAAAAAAAATCAATAAAGAATATTACATCTAGCATGAAAGAGAGATGAAAATTTTCCAGACAAACAAAAGCTGAGATCACTACTTACTTGACTTGTCCTACAAGAAATGCTAAAGAGAGTTTTTCAAGTTGAAATGAAAGGGCACTAAACAGCAAAATGATAGCATAAGTTAGTATGAAATTTGTTGGTAAAGGCATGTGGACAGATACAGAACAGTGTATTACTGCAATGGTAGTGGGTAAGTTACTTTTAATTTTTATTAAAAAGTTAAAAAACAAAAGTATTAAAATAACTATAAATTTTAAAATATACTAAAAAATACAAACTATTGAAGTACCTGGATACTTCAGTTGGTTAAGTGTCTGACTTCAGCTCAGGCCATAATCTCAGGGTCCTGGGATCGGACTCTGCATTGGGCTCCAAGCTCAGTGGGGAGTCTGCTTCTCCCTCTGCCTCTCTGCCCACTCTGTGCATGCTCTCTTTCTCTCTCTCAAATAAATAAAAATTTTAAAAAATCTTAAAAACTACCAACTATGAATAATGTATATCATGACAATAACATAAAGTATGAAGGGGGAAAAGTAAAAGTGTAGACTTTTTGTATGTGATTAAACTTGTCAGCTTAAAATCAAATGTTATAATTACAATATATTTTATGTAGACACTTAGGAATATATACCTATAGAAGTTATAGAAAATGAAAAGAAAAAGAAAAAGGAATCAAAGCATATCAATACAAAAGAAATCAACAAAATACAAAGAAGACATCAAGAGAGAAGAGGCAAAAAAACAAACAAAAACAAAACTAGAACTACAATACTAAAGTAAACTAACAAAGTTTTAATAGTAAGTCATTCATTACCAATAATTACTTTAAATGTAAATGGATTAAACTCCCCGATCAGGACCTAAGGTGGCTGAATGGATAAACAAACAAGAACCAACTATACGCTGTCAATAAGAAACTCAATTTAGATTTAAGGACACATATAGGCTGAAAGTGAAGGGATGGAAAAAAATATCCATGCAAATAGTAACCAAAAGAGAGCAGGAATGACTGCACTCATGTTTAAAAAAAAATAGATTTTAAATCAAAAACTCCCACAAAAGACAAAAAGGGATATTATATAATGACAAAAGGATCAATCCACCAGTAATATGTAACAATTATAAATATATATGTACACACCATCAGAGCACTGAAATATATAAAGTGGATATTGACACAACTGAAAAGAGAAAGGGCAAAGCAATAATAGGAGACTTCAATATCCCACTTCAATAATTGACAGAACATCGAGACAGAAGATTAATAGGGATAAAGAAGACTTGAATCACACTATATCAAATGGACCTAATAAACATAAGATAATATACTCAACAACAGCAGAATACACATTCTTCTGAAAGATCTTATGTACAATAGATCACATGTTAGGTCACAAAAACAGGTCTTAGTAAATTTAATAAGACTGAAATCATAAGAAGTATCTTTTTTGGCTATGATGAAATAAAACTAGAAATCAGCTGCAGAATAAAAACTGGAAAATGCACAAATATGTGGACATTAAACAATACAATTCTGAACAACCATTGGTCCAAAGGAGAAATCTAAAAAGAAATTAGAAAGCACCTCAAGACAAACAAAAATTAAAGCACAACATACCAAAATTTATGGGATCCAGCAAAAGCAGTACTAAGAAAGTTCAGGGTATTAAGGGGGTCACTTGTGATGAGCACTGGGTGCTGTATAAGTGATAAATCACTAAATTCTACGCCTGAAACTAATAAACTAATATTACACTGCAAAGAAGAGGAAGAATAAGAAGTAGAAGAAGAAGAAGCAGCAGAAGCAGAAGCAGGAGGAGGAAGAGGAAGAGGAGGGGGAGGAGAAGGAGGAAGTTCATAAGGGTAAACACTTAAATTAAAAAAAAAAAAATTCAAATAAGCCATCTAACTTTCACACTTGAAGGAAATAGGAAAATAAGAACAGACTAAGTCTAAAGATAACAGAACTTAGGAAATAAGAAAGATTAGTTCAGAAACAAACAAAATAGAAAAATAAAAAATCAACAAAACTGTGTTATTTTCCGAAAAGATAAATAAAATTAACAAACCTTTAGCTAGACTAAAGAAAGAAGAGAGAAGACTCAAGTAAAATCAGAAGTAAAAAAGGAGATATTAAAACTGATGTCACAGAAATTAAAAGGATCATAAAAGACTATTATGAATAATGATATGCCAAACAAGTGGGATATCTAGAAGAAATACAGTCCTAGAAAGATACAAACTACCAAGACGAAATCATGAAGAAATATGAAGTATGAACAGATCTGTAACTAGTATGAAGATTGAATCAGCAAACAAAAATCTCCAACAAAGAAAAGCCAAAGGTCAAGTGACTTCATTGGTGAATGCTACCAAACATTTAAAAGAGACTTACTACCAATCCTTCTCAAATTTCTCCAAAAACTTTTGGAGGAGAGAATGCATCCAAACCCATTTTATGAAGTCAGCATTATCCTGATACCAGAGCCAGACAGAAAATTACAGGCAAATATATCTGATGAATATACAGTCAAATTCTCAAATGCAATGACACATTAAAAGGACCAGAAAAAGCAAAACCAATCTTGAAAAGGAAGAACAAAACTAGAGGCATCACACTTCCCAGTTTCAAAATTTATTACAAAAGCACAATAATCAAAATAATATGGTACTGGCACAAAAGCAGACATATAGACCAATAAAACAGAATAGAGAACCCAGAAATAAACCTACACAGTCCACAGTCAGCTGATCTTTGGCAAGTGTACCAAGAATACACAATGAGGAAAACACAGTTGCTTCAACAAATGGTGTTGGGAAAAATGGATATTCAGGATGCAGAAGAATGAAATTGAACCCTACTTACACCATATAAAAAAATCAGCTCAAAATTAACCAAAGACCTAAAGACCTGAAACTGTAGAAATCCTGGAAGTTAACATAAGGGAAATACTTCATGACCTTTGTTGTGGCAATGCTTTCATGGACATGATATCAAAGCATAGGCAACAAAAACAAAAATAAACAAGTAGGACTACATCAAACAAAAAGCTTCTGCACAGGAAAAGAAACACTCAGTAGAGTGAAAGACAACATATGGATTGGGAGAAATATTTGCAAACCACATATTTAATAAGGGATTCATCTCCAAAATATATAAAGAACTCCTACAACTCAATGCTTAAAACAAAAAAATAAAATAAAATAAAAAAATAAAAAATCTAATAACCTGATTGAAAAATGAGCTATTAACTTGAATAGACACTTTTCCAAAGAAGACATACAATGTCCAAGAGGTATATCTTAAAAGCTCAGCATTATTAATCACCATGGAAATGCAAATCAAAACCACAGTGAGATATCACCTCACACCTGTTACGACAGCTATTATTAAAGAAACAAAAGACAAGGGCTGGAAAGAATGTGGAGAAATTAGAACACTTGCAAAAATGGTGGTGAGAATACAAATGGTGCAGTTGATATAGACAACAGTTTGTCAAGAAATTAAAAATAGAACTACATTATGATCCAGCAATCCTACTTCTTGGTATTTATCCAAAATTATTGGAATCGGGATCTTTAAAAGATATCAGTTAGCACTTCAGTGTTCATTGTAGCACTATTCACAATAGCCAAGATAAGGAAACAGCCCAAATATCCATTAACAGATAAAGAAAATGTGTTATGCACATACAATGGAGTACTATTGAGCTTTAAAAAAGGAAGGAAATTCTGCAATATGTGACAATGTGGATGAACCCTGAGAACATCGTGCTAAGTGAAATCAGTATAGAGAAACAAATACTGCATGATTCCACTTATATGAGGTAACTACAATAGCCAAATTCAAAATCAAAGAATGAAATAGCAGTTGCCAGGGGTAGGATAAGGGAGAAATGTGGATCTACTAATCAAAGGGCATAAAAATTCAGTTAAGCAAGATGAATAAACCCTAGAAATCTGCTGGACAGCATTGTACCTATAGTCAACAATAGTGTATTAAACAAAGTTTTAAAATGATATATCTGATGTTAAGTGTTCTTGCCTCAGTAAAATAAAATAATTTTTAAAAACCTAGCCAGATTGTTGAGGAAAAATAACATTTTGTCTTTAGAAATAGTTTCTATGTATGATTTATAAATTAAATTTTAATGAAACTTTACAACACAAAAGGAAGGTGACTGTTTTTCAAAGAATGTTTTTAAAGCAAAGACATTTCTCATGTGTTCATTTTATACTTTTCATAAAGACAAAATCCCAATAAATTTAGAGTGTAAAATTTAGTTTTTATTATATCATTACTTTGTGAAGACAGAGAAATTTGGTCCAACTCAGCACTTTATAGATACATATGAATATAATTTTATACTACTTTGGCTCACTGATCTGAGAACCTCATGGTAATTATTAATAAGATGCTAATTTGAAAAACCTACCTAATCATAGTTTGCATTTAAATTCTTAAAGTATATAGACCACACTCCCATCTCCATTTAAAATTCTCTAAGAAATATATATATTTAAATATATCTATTTAAATATAAATATTTAAATATTTAACCTTTTAGAGTTCTTATGCCTTAATATTCCCTTAAGAATTCTGTGTGTATACACACACACACACACACACACACACACACACACACACACATATTTCTATCTCTATCTCTATTTGAATCTATATTTTTTTAATGTTTGTGTATACATATCTCCTCATATATGTTTAGGTTGACATCCAAAATTTTTGTTAGAAATGTAAGTAGTTGCATATGTAATTTCTGATGTATTATAAATATTGAATTTAAAAATAAAATTGCTACACAACTCATTTAAATATTTCAACCAAAGCTAAATGTCATGGCAATTTGATATATTTAAAGGAAGATGAAAGTTGAAAATTAAATTACTAAGAACCCTGCAGCAAAAATCAGACATCCCAGTGTAGATTATGACATGTGTGACAAGTTAGGAATGCATAGACATGAATCCAGATTGCTAGAACTGTCACACATAACGAAGGCCTGCTATGAGTTACTTAGTAAAGGTGCACTGCAAGTTACTGTCAAAGTGCTATAGCTATAGACCAAATGTTTGTTTCCATACAAAATTCGTATGTTGAAACCTAATCCCTAATGTGATGGAATTTAGAGGAGGAGACTTTGGGGGATGAGCAGGTCCTGAGGGCTCTGTTTCAAGATTAATGCCCTTATAATTAAAGAAGCCTCAGAGAGCTCCCTTGTTCCTTCTATCATGTGAGGATCTTGGAATTCTCAGCCTACAATACCTAAGAAATAAATTTCTGTTGTTTATAAGCCACCCAGTTTATGGTATTTTGTTATAGCATCCCAAATGGACTAAGACAGAAATCTACTTGATATGTAGTTATAGCACAATATACTCATTCTGGATAGTACTATGTTTATGATTTTCATTATAGTCTATGAATTAAGCTATTATCAATATTTCTTTATTAACTTAGTATATTTCCTTATAGTCATACTTATTTGATTTTAATTCGGGACAGGATATCTCACCTTGACTCAGTCTTTACTTATTATTTCCATCTCCTTTTTTTTTTTTTAACTCTTCCAGATTTCCCACCCTTCAGTAAACAGCATAATTAATTTCAGTCACTAGTATACAGTATAATTTTGGCACTCTGGCCTTATAACAGAGCTATAGTTATTAATCAGCATGACATGGTATTCTTGAAATGAGATGGTTTATAAAAAAAAATCCATTTATCATTCCTTACCCCTATTTTCTACACTCCTGAAGGAAAAGGGTATTTCTTATCATTGTAATATTTTCTAATGGTAACTGAAGTGTTCATTGGGATGAGTATAGGTGAGACAGAAGCATGAGATGAGAGATTATACTAGAGGATGCTGTGGTCATTGGCTGTATTACTCTGCAGTTGTATAGGAAGGGTGGACATGCTAGTGATTTGAAAAGAATTAATGTTCCTCCATGAATACCTTTCTTAAATCAAAAAATAGCATAAATACTAAAGGGACTAGAGTTCTGAAAATTATGAGTGGAAAGACCAATCCATGATGCAGTCAATATTTATTACAAGCAGAACATACTTTAAGATTGGTGTCTACAACACTGCCCTCAAGGCTTACACTACCATTTTAACTCACTGCCTCATAAACCACATGAAGCTATTTTATGGGAGATATCAGCCATTCTTCATTCCTACTATTGAGGAATAGGTCTCCTCTCTAAAAATAGACTTCTGGTGCTCTCAGCTAGAAATAAAATGGTATCATCCAGGTGACAAAAGTTCTCAAATGATCAGTCCTTGATAATGGTAGATTCCAGAATCACATTATTAAAATTGTATCATTTGACAAAGAATGATATGAAATATGAATATTAAGGCATACACTCAAAATTGATTTTATTATTATTAGAACAATAATAAAACCAGAGTCCCTTTGACAAATCAGAGTTAAACCCACAACTATGGTCTACTCATCTACTTTGCTTGGAAAATGAGGCATGCTTCATACTTATTTAAACATAATGTATAGTTACGAGTTGGTGATAATATACCAATTAAAACAGTTAAAAACATTTTTTCAAAAAATTGAATACTTCTATATACCTTGAAATTCAAATTTTAAAAGTAAATTTTTTCTGTTCAACTATGATAATCATGAATATTTATTTGGCATTTTCAAAACATGATGTGCAAACCAATAACTGTCTAAAAAAGACAAAAAACCACAGATTTTAAACCATCTCACATAAGTACTTATATCCAACTTTACAGGTGAAACAAATATGTAATAATACAGAAAGTTTCTACAATATATCAAATAAAGAACTATTTCAACAGTATTGTAAGCAACCTGAAAAGGATAAGAAATTTTGTAGGAAAAAATGAAAAAATAGAATATTTCAATCATTCATATTCCTTGGGCATAGTTATAATCATTTGTTAATATAATTCAGCATTTTACTGTAAATATTCATTAAAGAGAATGAGCTGCTTTTATAATAACAAAAATATTTGAGATTATGATGTTACACAACTCTAAACGTAATTTGTTTATAATATTTTAAAAATATTACTAAAATATTTTCAGGAGTTGTGACATACAGATAACAAAACATATTCTTTGAAAAAATTTTTAAAGATTTTATTTATTTATTTGAGAGAGAGAGAGGAGAGAAAGAAAGAGAGAGCATGAGCATGAAGAGGAGCAGAGTGAGAGGGAGAATCTGAAGCACACTCCATGCTGAATGCCGAGCCTGTCACCCGGCTTGATCCCATTACCCTGAGATCATCACCAGAGCTGCAATCAAGAGTCAGCTGCTTAACCAAATGAGGCACGCAGGCACCCTGCATATTCTTCAAAATTGTTGGTAAATGCTAAAATAGATATTTGCTTCCTATAGAAGTTGAATATATAAAATATCTATAACTATTTTATTCACTGTTTTCATTGCTGCTATGTTATGGCATGAACTGATGGAACCTATTTCCGTTATTCAGAGTGTAAGAATTCTACCTGTGGTAAGATAACTTTTCTTTTTTAAAGATTTATTTATTTATTTGACAGAGAAAGACACAGTGAGAGAGGGAACACAAGCAGGGGGAGTGGGAGAGGGAGAAGTAGGACTCCCGCAGAGCGGAGAGCCCGATGCGGGGGCTCGATTCCAGGACCCTGGGATCATGACCTGAGCCCAAGGCAGAAGCTTAACAACCAAGCCACCCAGGCATCCTGGTAAGATAACTTTTTAAGAAGTCTAAGTTTTAGACCTGTTACCAAGTAGCAGCTGTTTTTTTTTTTTTTTTTTCCTTTTTTAAAACAACAGGACCTTTGTTAAATGTTAATCGTAATAACATACACCATATCTACATACATAACTAATTTGAGCCTCAAAACTAATTTATTATTACCATCAATTTTAGAAGTAGCAACTTCAGTGAATTGGCTATTTAATAAGTAAGTTTAACCCAGATTTTCTTTTCTAAATATTGTAAGGGTTTTTTTGCATCATTTATTTAAGTTCTAATGACATTTTCTATATAGTTGTCACTTTTTTTGGTAATGCCCTTTCATGATCTCCCATTTGTTCCATTTTAGTATGTTTTCTTGTTCCATTAAGTGCTATATTTTAATCTGATTTACCAAGTAAGAAATAAATTATGCTCCGGAGTTACATTATTTAAGTTACACTATTCTTCATCCCTACTATAGATGTCCACTATTGAGGAATAGGTCACCTCTCTAAAAATAGATTTCTGGTGCTGTCAGCTAGAAATAAAATGATAATTTTAATCCAATAACATTAATAACACATCAATAATTATGTTCACATAATTTATAGAGACTATAAATGAGGTACATGGTACCACAGATTCTTTAGACTTTTGAGAATCCTGCATTTTAAAAAGAATCGTTTACTTTCCCAGCACTGCCCTGGGATTCACATTTCTTGAATCTGCTAAATCAGGTGTCATTTATTTCTCTATTTTCCAACTACCAAATTTTCTTGCTATTTCTTTTCTCTGGTTCACTCAATTCATAGGTCTACGTTAAAAAAAAATCTGTACTATAGTTTTAATAAAATGTTGAGGCTGACTGAAAGTAAATCCATATATTTATAATTCCTTCTTTAGCCCAAGGATATTCCTTTTGATATACTGCAGGCATGTCAAGATTCAACTTAATTTAGAAATTTGCCCTAGATTCAGAATGCACTTTTGTATTGAAGATACCTTTTTTTAAATCTAGGAAAACATCACCAATGTTATTTTTTTGTTTTCCATTTTATTTTTATATAACTTTTATTAGTAAAATGTTAAAAATTAAATTTTTTCTCTTAAATCTTCTTTTATCATTTGCTCCTCTACACTAAATATGAAGATCCTAAATACTATTTAAAATTCACTGAATTTACATTTGTCTCTACTCCAGAGTTTATCATTTATGTGTTTTTTTAAGTCAATGAGTATATTTTTCAGATCAGTGAAAATATAGGAATGTAACAAAAAAGTCTTTCAATCAACACATCAATTTCTACCTTCATATTTATCATTAAAAAATGTAATTTGCACAGATCATTATAAAATATTGCTGGCATTGTTATTGATCAGAGAGAATAATCAAATACTAAGACTGATACCTTAATGAACTAGAGGCAGCCTGATATATATTTCTGTAGTGGAAAAGCCTACATGTAGATGAAATCATCAACAACAGGAGAATTAGGATCAACACAATCCTAGCGACATATTTTGCAGAAATTTACAAAACTATTGTAAAATTCATATGGAAATGCAAGAGACAGAAAATAGCCAAAATGATCTTGAAAATTAACAAAGATGAAAGAATTTACTTTCCCATTCCAAAATTGACTGGATTATGTTGGTGAATGTTACAGAGAAACTAATTAGAAAGATGGTATAACAATATATTTAAATGCTAAATCCTAACAGATGAGAGTTAATATGCAGGCACAATTTCTCATCTCATAGGAAATTAAACCTCTTCTGATTATAATAGCCCTTACTAATTATTATAAAATACAAATGAGAAAAATATACATTTTTAACAATGCTAATAAATCAGCTCTATATATAATCATGACAAGACTACATGCCAGGTATTCTAGGCTATTGAAAAGTTAAGAACACCTGCATTATGGAAAAGTCAACTTTTTTTCTTAATTTAAAATCTATTTACAAGACATTTATCTAGAGTTTCTATTATATAACAAGTAAAAATTTTTGTCTGAAGAGTATCAACCGAATGTAATTTGAGTCAATTTGGACCATGTTACAAGGTCCAGGTTTCAAAGGAGACAAAGAAAAAAAAATGATACCCAGGAAATTTAACTAAACTAGAGGTTTTGTTTTTTTGTGTTTTTTCTTTTTGTTTTATTTTATTTTGTTTTGTTTTTAAGATGGAGGGAGGGAGGAAGTGGGGGAAGGGGCTTGACACTGGGCTGGACACAAGGCTTCACATGAGGCTAAATCTCACAACCCTAAGAGCATGACCTGAGCTGAAATTAAGAGGTGGACGCTTAACCAACTGTGCCACCCAGGAGCCCCTAAACATTAGAGATTAAAAAAGCTGCAACTACAGTAAGGCAGTTATAAGAAAAATAGTGAACATTTTATAAACATTTGTGCAGATAATTTTAATCCAATAACATTAATAACACTTCAATAATTATGTTCACAAATAAAGTATGACTTCTGGTGTCTGAAAATTCCATTTAGATTGCCTTTTCTATTATTCAAGTATGTTGATTTTATTAATCAATATATAATCAATAACTAAAGGTTCGAGCAAAATAGTTGTCAATAGTTCAATTTGACATAGTTCTGGGGCACTGAATAAATGCTAATAAAAGATTTCCTTTAGTATATAAAAGTATTTTTGACATCAAAGGACCCAACTATAGTATATGTACCTGGGATGCTATGAGAATGTTGGGAAATTTTAATGAATTATGGAGATAAAGAACAGTGTATATGAAATTAGAACCATTTAGGGAAAATAATTGGAGGCATTATATATTTCATCTAATTTTGGTTTATTCCACAAGTATTTTTATACTGATTGAATGGAAATATCTTTTTTCATAATTATGTGTATGTATATATTTTAAGGAGGTAGAATAAAATTAATTACATAGTTTTTAGCATAATGTAGTTGTCTCTTGGAATCAACTTGGCTTCTGCTTTTTAAGTATAAATACAAACTTTATAATATAAATGTAGAGATAGTTATGAGTACTTATGCATTATTGGCATTTGAGACCACACATAAAGATTGTATAAGCTTATAGTCTAAAGATTGCAAAGACTGTATGGATTGCTATCTATTCTGAAATGCATACTGAGTTGGCTATTGATATTGAAAACTTCAAATTAAACAATAATGTATAACATCATGTCACAAAATTATAGTTGTTGAAGAGGAACAAAGGTTGTGACCATCATTGTTGGCAGTATGTAGTGAGCGATGATAGGTTATCTGACTTTTAAAATTGCAGTGACAAAAATATTTTATATGAAGAGTAAATAATTTGCAATTTCCCAATGAGCTGAATTCATATTTTTTTGAATGACAGGCTCTGATAATACAGAACAAAGTATAAAATATCATTTTTGAATAGAAATTAAATTAGTTAATGAAGTTAATACACTATTTTGAGGGAATTTTTAGAGAGAGTTCAAGCAAAAGAAAAGTATTGTAAATAGAGAAACATAAGAAAAGCACTAGAACCTAAGCAAAATGAATTATTGTCAGATGACCTAAAATTTTGTCCTAGAATTACCACTTACATGTATATTAATCTGGATCAAATCTTTTAATTTTCATAGATTATGTTCCTACATTTAAAAAATGTTGGAATACATTACTCTGAACTCTGACCTTTCTCCCTCCAACTTTTGATCATTGTAAATATGATACTCAGGGATAACAGTTATGCAGTGTGCTCAAGAGTGGTTATCATCTTAACCCTAGAACCTACTTTTCCTACCACATCCCTTGTGTGTGTGTATGTATGTGTTAGTACCACTAACATTCTTCAATTATGTTGGCTCAAGATTGGCAGTCTCTTATATTTCCATTGACTTGTATGTATTCTCTATTTATAATAGTTCTTTAATGAGGGCACTTTCCTTCATTCTCATCAATAAAATATATATTAAAGTTGTATATGACTTGCATATGAAAACCATATATGCAACAGGTTACTTGCAGCATGGTGAAGGATTTTCTGGATAATTATCTTGCTATAAAATAGGATGTCAAGGTTTATGCTAAGGGTAAAAAAGGAGATGACAAGGTGAGAGGGTTGAAGAAAAGGAAAGTAGTTGAGAGAGCCCTTCTGATGAAAGGGTGAGAGGTTTGCCTATTCCATTAGTTTCTTACTGATGCTATATTAAATTACCACCAACTTAGTGGGTCGAAAGAAATTTATTACCTTACAGTCCGGAAAGTCAAAAGTCCAAAATGCTTCTTTCTGGACTACAATCCAGATGCTGACAGAGCTGCATTTCTTCTGGAGGAAGGAGAATAATTTGTTTTTGCCAGTGTCTAGAGACTACCCTCTCTTCTTGACTTGTAATCTCCTTCCTACAGTCACATCACTCTAATGAATACTTCTGTTAATCACATCAGCTTTTGACTGTCCTGCCCTACTCTTACCTTTATTAGAACCCTGTATTGGGCCTACCAGATAATCCAAGATAATTTCTCCATCTCAAGATCTTTAACTAAAGATCTGCAAAATCCCTTTAGTCATGTAAGTTAATGTGTTCATAGGTTCTGGGGATTAGGGCATGGATATGTTTGGAGACATGGGGATTTAATTATTCTGCCTATTACATCACATCTTCTGGTCTCCAAAGATTCACGGGCATCCCATATGCAAAATGCATTCACCCAATCTTAGCATGCCCAATGTCTCAACCCATTACAACATCAGTTCAAAATACTCAAATCTCATTGTCTATAGTATCTAAATCATGTATGGGTGAGACTCTGGGTATGATCCATCCTGGGGCAAATGTATTCCCCATGTGTAAACCTGTGAAAAAAGAAAATGTTATCTACTCCCAAAATACAATATTAGGACAAGTATAGGATCCTAGTTACATATATTCCTATTTAAAAATGAGACAATGGGAGGGGGTATAAGGGTCAGATCCCAAACCCAGCATGTTAAAAACACTAAACTTCGAAGTCTGTGTATAACGCCATCCATGACTCCACCATCTGGCTTTGAGGCTCTACCTTCAGTTATCTTTCTTTTCTCATGAAGAGAAATTCAGATGTGGGGATATTTGAGAGAAATATTATCTTGCCTACCACGTCTCAAAATACCTAGAATTGTAAAAACCATATAATTGGAATCCTTGAAATTTAAGGGCATCTTTATCTGTGTAATATTTTCCTAGCTGTATTTTGTAATATGGTGTAAGCCCAGAATAGCAGAGACTTGGAAAAATGGGCCAAAATCTGGTGTGAAGATTTGACAATGGACAAAAGGCAGTGAGTGAGGTATTATTGGTGGGAAAAGTGGTAGATAATGCATTTGAGTCAAATCCAAATAGGATAGAATAGAAACAAGGTAGGTGCCATGGACTGAATTGTGTCATCCCCAAAATTCATATGTTGAAGCCCTAACCCCCAGGGTGGCTGTCTTTGGAGGCAGGGTCTTTACAAGGTTTAATTAAAGTTAAATGAGGTCTTAAGGATATGGTCCTAATCCAATAGGACTGGTGACTATTAGAAGAAGAAGAGAGAGAGAGAGGAGGGGGAGAAAGAGAGAGAGATCTCTATTCCTTGTGCTGATAAAGAAAAAGTCACGTGATTACAGCAAGATTGTGGCTGCCTACAAGCCAAGAGAAGCCTTGGAATGAAACCGACATTGCCGGCACATTGACCTTGAACTTCCCAGCTTCCAGAACTGTGAGATATAAATTTCTGTTGTTTAGGCCACACAGTCTATGGTATTTTGTCATGGTAGTCTGAACAAAATAATATAGTAAGGGACAAGAAATTTGGGAGGAAGAATAATCTTTAATTTTATTCCTTCAGAATTTTAAGAAAAACACTTTTTAAAATTTATTGAATGAGAAACTGAAAATAAAAGGAAGCTATCCAGACAGATTATAAACTTTCATCTTCTTGCCATTGCCCTAGGTAAGTCCCTCTTTAACTTTTGCCAGGACGACTCTAATAACTTCTTTTTTTCAGTCTTACTTCTTCTAGGCCGGACCCTTACGATCCAAACTCTTCACAGTTGACCAGGTACATTTTCTAACAAGCAACTCTAATACCAACATTCCCTTACTCCTAGAGTCCTAAAGTTTTAATGAATCATATATATCACTTAATTCAACCCTTACTTTTTACTCTTAGCCAATGATCATTGCTCCTAAATCCAAGATCATAGATCTGTCATCCACTGTGGACACCATCACAAACCATCTTTTTTCAATGATATTTCTGAAGGAGAAATGCCCCAGACTTTATCAAATGAATTGTTTTAATTATAGATTTGTAAACATTTTCAATTATCAGTCTTCTTTTATTTCTCATGTTTTTCCTCCACTATATATACAATCAAGTACATACAGCCCTTTCTAGCTTTAAAAAGGGCAACAACTACAACAAAAATTTGCCTAAATCTTATAATGTACTTATGCTACCAATTCAAAACAGTATTTTAGTCTCTTTATTACTAACTTATTAAAAAAGTATCATATATTATAAGCAAGATATAGTCACAACTGCTGTATTAAAGCTGACTTTGATAGGCTCTTCTTGGTTCTCTCTGAGCTCTATTACATAATGTTAAGTATCTCCTAAGTTTTGAGATCCTGAAATGCTGTTTTGAAAAACGTTTCTATCTTGGTTCTCATTACACTCATTTCTCACAGGCTTATCTTCACCCATCTACCTCTTAATATTGGTGCACCCTAGATGTTTGCTCTTTCTCCTTTGTGGCCTTTACTGAAACATGGTACAAATAACTCAAACAGCTAAATTAAAAGGCGATGGGTGTTACACCCAGTGTCTGTGTGCATTCAGTATCCTTATGGGGCAGATAGCTCTCCCTGGGATGAAATTCTTATTTTGAAACAATGTTGTTCAATGACCACCCTTCTCATCCTGAGAAGAAAAACATATGATCATAATTTATTGCATTCAGCTGGGTTGAGTACATTGCCCTGACCAGTCAGAGGACAATTTAAAACTTCATTATTTATTTTGAGAGAAGACCACCGTGGAGTTTATAATTAAAATACGGTTGAAGAGAACTGTTCCCACTTCCAGTTTTCCCTGAACTACCATGAGGCTCTCTGAATTTTAGACAGATTTTTTTTTCCTTAGAATTGAGCATCACTGCTGGTTTGGAAAAATGTTCCATGTGAATACTGTGGTTTCACTGTCAAGAGCTGGACTTATGTGCAGTTTTTTTACTGGCAGATGGGGAATACCAATTTAATTGCTGGAATTAGAGTGTAGGTTTTCTATAGTTGTTTCTAATATGTAAGATGCCGATTTGACAGAATTTGTTTGTATATTTGTAATTTGTAATGAAAAAAATGTATATAAAGATTTTGGGGCACCTGTATATAAAGATGTTAAGTGTTCTTATCACAAAACAAAAAACAAAGGAACAAGAAGAAACTTTTGAAGGTAATGAATATGTTTGTTACCTTGATTGCCATTATGGTATCTCAGGTGTATGCATATATCCAAACTCATCAAATTGTATATAATAAATATGTCCCTTTTTTGTTTATCAATTATACCTCAATAAAGCTGTAAAAAAAATGCTATGGAATCAAAAGACAGACCTAGATGTGTGATTGAGATCAAGACCAAGTGTTTCCTCCTTTCACAAATTGAAACAAAATTAAAGATATAATTTTAAATAAAATTAAAAGTAACATAAAAATAGTCAATCATCCCACAAAGTTAAGTAGTGTTTAAACAATGGACAGAAACACTGATAAATTTCTGTGAAATATAAAATAAGATAGGGTCAGGATTAATGTAATCTAAACAGTCACAAAGTCTGAAACAACATGTAATCCAAATAGAGGTCACTTAACAAGTGCCTTTTTTTCATAACACCTACACAAGCATTCTTCAATCATAGGGAATGAAGCTGGATTAAAGGAAAATGGAAGAAGAGGGTAATTAATTAAAATAGTTAAACAGTTTCCAAGACTCCAGTGTCAGTGCCTATTTTCCCCCCAAACTAAATTTAAGGACAGTATCCTCTCCGTATCTGGAGACATTCAGAGGTGACATTTTTACCCTAGAAAAATGTGGGGCAGTGCTCTGGTGAACTGTGGCTTTCAGAAGGATAAGAAGTTAACAGAACAAAAAGCTAGGTTTACTATTAATCTTAAGGTAAAGTCCAGCTAATTCCACTGCCCAATCATGAATACATTCTAGTGTTGTAATTTGCACTTAAATGTTAAGGAAAGAAGATTTTTTTTTTTTTTTTAAAGATTTTTATTTATTTATTTGACTGAGAGAGACACAGCGAGAGAGGGGAACACAAGCAGGGGGAGTGGGAGAGGGAGAAGCAGGCTTCCCGCGGAGCAGGGAGCCCCGATCCCAGGACCCTGGGATCATGACCTGAGCCAAAGGCAGACGCTTAACGACTGAGCCACCCAGGCGCCCCGAAAGAAGATTTTTAACATGGAATTCTATATCTTTTAAAAATTCTATATCTTTCCATGTTTTTGTTTGTTTTGTTTTTGGTATATCTACCAACAAGTTAATAAAGATGAGGACTAAGAATTGACTTTTGCATTTAACACTATAGAGGTGATTTTTGACTTTTACTAGGGCAGGTCAGGTTAAAGTTTGATTGAAATAGCTTTTTTTTAATGAAAGGAGAGAAACTTGAGATAGCAATAAAAACAGCTCTTTGGAGCAGCTTTGCTGTTAGTGGAGAAGAAAAATAGGGGATAAGAAAAAGGAAAGTGGAATCAAAAGGAATTTTTTGTTGTTGTTGCTTTGTTTTTTAACCTGGATGAAAAAGCATCATGGCTGAATGTTAAAATGAAGAATCCAGGAATAAAGAAGAGGGTTTCTTTCTTTCTTTTGTTCTTTCATTCTTTCTTTCTTTTTAAAAATAGATATATAACAGAAAAGACGTGGGAAAATAGCTGGTGAGAGTAGGTGACTTTTAGTTCATGAACAGAAAAGTTTTCTTAGGAACATGTGTTGCCCAACCATAGAAACAGGAAAGAAAGTGTAGTATAGGAATGCAAATTATATATATATTATGATAATTTGGGGGCTCACTTTTAAAGATAATGATAGAAGATGCAAATATCTATCAAGCTCAGCAAAGTAAAATTAGGGAACATTTCTTAAAATGAGCTTTCTTCAAAAAGAAATGGGCATATTACATCTGTAAACAAATTTTAAATCCAAATGAATTAAGAGACATTTTAGGAAAAACCAGATGAGCAACATATATGCATAAACAAAATTAACAACAACAACAAAGAACTTGACTGGACTGCCAATAATTTGAAGAAATCAAAGACATTTAAAAACATTGGATAGTATCTAGGGTCATGGTCATTGAAATTAGATATTTTCAGGTTCTAGTACTCACTTTGTGATCTTAGCCAATTTTTATGCCCCAGTTCCCACATATTTAAAATAATTAGCATAATAACAGCGTCTGCTTCATAATGATTTTGTTATTGCATGAATTAAAAAAAATGATTTGTGTAAGGTTTTTATTGCATTGCCTAGCATATAAATATTGTTATTATATACACTTCCTACCCCTTTGAAAATACCATGTCCATTTGGTTTTACTGTAAGTACTTTAAAAACTTCAGGATATTAAAAAGTTAGGTTGTTTGCTATCTTAAATACTCTTAACATTTCTACAGAACTTTAACAACAAAATTGGCAAAAGATGGAAACCTGAGTAAGGTTTACCAGTATGGCTAGAAACGAACATAATAGTAAACTGAAAGATAATATACAATTCTTATCCACTTATAATCACTATAAAATTTATTATACCATAACTTAGTGCCTTAAGGCATGAACTTTTAATGTTCTTTATTTTGTGAGTCAGAATTTCTGGAAAGACTGGGCTAAGCAGTTCCCTCAAGTCTTTTGTATTGCATTTGAATGTCACCTGGAGCTGTTGTCATGTGCGGTACATTGAGGCTGGCCGTGCAAGATGACTTACTCATCCGGCTAGGCTTGATGCTGCCAGATGCAGCATTGTTTCTACTATCCATTAAAGCACCTCCACGTAGTCACATACAGTTACCTCAGTGTGGTTGAACTTTTTACACTGTCGCTCTAAAAATTAGTGTCCCTGCAGCCAAGGTGGTTCTTTATGACTGGTCTGAGAAATCTCACAGTGGCATTTCTGCTGTACTCTACCGGACAAAGCAGTTATAAGCCTGCCATATTCAAAGGGTAGGGCATAGACTCCCACTTTTTGATGGAAATAGAGCCGAAGTGTTTGTAGACTTTTTTTTTCTTAACCACCACGCATGCCTAGGAGAAATTAATTTGAGAAATGCAAGAATGGGGCGCCTGGGTGGCTCAGTTGGTTAAGCGACTGCCTTCGGCTCAGGTCCTGATCCTGGAGTCCTGGGATCGAGTCCTGCATCGGGCTCCCTGCTCAGCAGGGAGTCTGCTTCTCCCTGTGACCGTCCCCCTCTCATGTGCTCTGTCTCCCTCTCTCAAATAAATAAATAAAATCTTTAAAAAAAAAAGACTGATTAAAAAAAAAGAAATGCAAGAATGGTTCATCTTAGAACTTTAAAAGACAATGAAAATGATCTTTTCAATAGAGGTAGAAGAGATATTCAATAAAATTCAACATTCTTCTTAATTAAAAATTTGAAGAGTAAGCTAGTAGGAATTTTCTGCAAATACTATTGACTGCCAGGGGAAAACTCCATCATTACTTGAACAATATTTATTCATTTAACAAATATTTACTGAGCATCTATTACAATAAATGCATTTTTCTTTAACAAATATTTACTGAGCATGTATTCTACATAAAGCACTGTTCTTTTCATTAAAGTTAGAGCAATGAATAAAAAATGTATATACTTACATGGAATTTACTAGAACAGGAAAGAAAAAAAAATGAAAAACAATACTCTACCTGATCTTATCTTTATATGTTTGGGAAATTTCTACACATTCTTTCAGATGCAACCCGCTAATTAACTCCTACATTAGGGGTTGGCATAACTATGGTCTGCAGGCTAAATCCATCTCATTTTCCATGTAAATAAAGTTTTACTGAACCGTAACAACATCCATTCTTTTACTTATGTTTCTGGCTGCTTTGATGCTGCAGTGGTAAATTTGAATAGTTGAAACAGAGACCATATGGTCTGCAAACCTGAAAATATTTACTAACCAGTTATTTAAAGAACAAATTTGCCAGCCCTCTTCGATATTAAGATTTCTTGGATTTGCCAAGCAAATTCTTTTGTTATATAAACAACACACTTGGATTCTGACTTTAATAGATCCTTTTATATTATAATAACTTTACATTTCCCTTATCACGCATACATTTTTGAGGGTAAGAACTGTGATATAAGCAACTCTGAAAACCAGCTACTAATCTAGTGTAAGATATATTACAGTTACTCTATTAAAAAGTTTCTGGCTGCATGAATAAATGATTGAGCTCAGTGTCCAGTCTTGCTTCATTACTGTTTCTCTCTGGGTGATCTCTTCTATTCCTGTAACTTAAGATAACACCTTTATGAAGATTAATTCTCAATTTTAAAATGTCCTTTATGCCTTTTCAACACCTGAGAGGGAATCTCCAAGCAGATACTTTGCAGTTGATTCAAATTCAAAAATTCTTATCAAGAATTATTTCCTTCCATTAGAAGTATACTTGGTTTTGTAATCATCATTTCAAATCAACTGCCTCACCATTGTTCCAGATAGTATTTCATAATGCTTAAGAATATTAGCAGGAGAGGGGCGCCTGGCTCAGTCAGTTGAGTGACCAACTCTTGGTTTTGGCTCAGGGTGGTAAGATTGAGCCCCGTGTTCCATCTCTGTGCTTAGCGGTGAGTCTGCTTGGGATTCTTTCCCTCTCCCTCTGCCCCTCCCCCTCTCTGTCTCTCTCTATCTCTCTCTCCTAAATAAATAAATAAATAAATAATCTTAAAAAAAAAAAGGAATATTAGCAGGAGAGACAAAGAGAAAGGAGATGTAACTATCTTCATTTTATCCAAATGAGAAAACCAAATGTCAAGCCAGAGCATCTGAGATAATGGATAGGAAGTTACCAATTAGCCACCTATTTATGCTAATTCTATCTCTGAAATGCTTGTTGGATTGGACTTGTCTCCATTCTCAATGCCACTAAATGCATTAATTTCCCAAGGATCAGAGACCTAAAATTTACTAATAGAATCTGAAATCTAATTCTTCTAATTGTCCTGCCTCTTAACTGTCCTCATGAAATCCATTCTTTTATTTATTATTTCACCCAATACATAATGCAAGAGTGCTTAGAACATAAAAACCCTAGTGCTAGGTGCTCAGTATAGGATAATGAATAAGAGAGTCCCAGGTCTTCAGGGCATCTATTTGAATAAAAAATAGAAATTAAGTTAAAAATTATGCAGATTTCTTCCTTCAACACTATAGTAAGTTATTTTTTAAAATAACAAAAACAGAAAACTCACTCTCCCCTGATCAAAATCCTCTGGTTCTCCTTTCCTCCATGCAATCTCAATTCCCTCACACATCTTTCAAGCTTTCCTCTTTCTTATATTTCTACTTTTGTTTCAGCTAGTGCTTTTTGCTTTTGAATGCCATTTATGTTAGCCATTTCCCAGCATCTGTTGTATGCACATTCACATCTCGGTAGCACTGCTCGAACTTCTACCGAAGGCCTTTATAAGCTCCTCCCTCAATTGCCAGTGAAAATCAATCCTACCCTGACCCCACTGCCCAGCCTTTTTATGAAAAATCTGTATTTCTCTATGTCTGGGTGAAATTTAAATCAATCTTATACATTATGTATTTGTATATTTTTCCTTCAGTAGGGCATATATTCTCAATTAAAATTCTCAATTATCTTGATATTTCCTATGGATATAGCACTATAATACATTTGTGGGCTCAATATGTACCTATTGTGGCCTTTAAAAACTCCCATCACCATGTTCTCCTTTTAATCTCAAAGATTGTCAAAAGGAACTTTAAGTCTCAGGAGAGCCCAGTCTCTAACGCAGTTTAGCAGGTTTGAACAAAATAAAATAATAATTGTTCAAAACAGAACTATGTAGGGCCTCCTGGCCGGCTCAGTCAGAAGAGCATGTGACTCTTCATGTCAGAGTTGTGAGTTTGAGCCTCATGTTGGGTGTAGAGATTACTTAAATAAAGAAAGAAACCTAAAAAAAACCCAAAAACCCGTCATACTTAAAAAACAAAATAAAACCAAAAAAAAAAAAAAACAGAATTATGAATTTATTGCTCAGACTTCACAATTCTTGCAACAAGTACATTTACATAGCTTATTCATATTATGGGTTCATTTTACTTTTAAAAAGTATACTGTAATATTTTTAAGCAAGTATCCCTCAGATAAAATAATATTTCAGAGGTATTTTGTTTAGGATGCATTGATTTCTACCAGAAAAAAAAAAAAAAAAAAAAAAAGCAAATATCCTAAAAGAAAAATTATGGAAATGGCAATGTGAATAATATTAGAATTATATATAAACAAGTAGAATGTCATTTTACACTATAAATATGATCTAGAGATTTCTTAGAACTAAAAAAGATTTCATATTCTGCTCAAAATTAAAACTCTTTTTTTTTTTTTTTTTTTAAGATTTTATTTATTTATTTGAGAGAGAGAATGAGAGACAGAGAGCACGAGAGGGACGAGGGTCAGAGGGAGAAGCAGACCCCCCGCTGAGCAGGGAGCCCGATGTGGGACTCGATCCCGGGACTCCAGGATCATGACCTGAGCCGAAGGCAGTCGCTTAACCAACTGAGCCACCCAGGCGCCCAAAATTAAAACTCTTTAAAGATTTACACATATGAGAGAATATTTTAAGAGAATATTCTAAGAATATGCTGAACTCACAATTTAATCTGAAGGATTTCATAATGCAAATTTAGATTGTCATTTTTTCTCTTAGATTTATAACAGAGAGTAATTTAACCTTAAATTTCTTTAAAATATGAACAGTGATCCTGTGGTATGATTATCAATATAACAACTTTGTATATTCCTACCTTTAATTTGGTTCTCATCATTCTTTTTTTCAAGAGAGGATTTTCATATAATATTCTTATATTGATGAAGAAACAGAAATAAACTAAGAACTATAGTGTGAAGAAATGCTTCACACATTTGCAGACACTGGTTTACCTACTTTTAAAACATTGAAACAAGCAAAATATTTCAGAATTATAGAATGACTTCTAAAGCTACTGCTTACTCTGTGTGTATTTGTGTGTGTGTGTGTACGCATTTACTTTTTAAATTAGGAATGAATGTACCTTAGGCTTGCAACAGAAGAGTTTTTTTTTTTTTTTTTTAAAGATTTTATTTATTTATTCATGAGAGACAGAGAGAGATGCAGAGGGAGAAGCAGGCTCCCAAGGAGCAGAGAGCCTGATGCGGGACTCAATCCCAGGACCCTGGGATCATGACCTGAGCCGAAGGCAGACGCTTAACCATCTGAGCCACCCAGGCGCCCAACAGAAGAGTTTTGATAGAAAGTATTCAAAGAACAATCATCTAAGAAGACATTGGTAAACTTCACTACCCTTTTATATGCTCACCTGGTCTAGATACATTTCAATCTACTAAAGGGTAGGGAATGGATGGATATATGAATAGGTAAGTGTGATGGAATGTATTTTTATAAATAATTTAACTTTTTAGTAGTAATGAATTCAACCTACATATAGAAATTAACAATGAAATGATCAAATAAATATTATAGAGAAAAATCTGCATTTTCCCTAGAAACTCAAAAATGGAAACATTTGCCCATGAGAACTCTCAAGGCATTTTAAGATTTTATTTATTTACTTGACAGAGAGAGCACAAGCAGGGGGAAGGGAAGAGGGAGAGGGAGAGGGAGAAGAAGACCCCCTGCTGAGCAGGGAGCCCACCCCCAGGGGGGCTTAATCCCAGAAGCCTGAGATCATGACCTCAGCTGAAGGCAGACACTTAACCCACTGAGCCACCCAAGCACCCCTCTCAAGGCATTTCTATAAGGTGATGTGTTAAAGCAGGCTAAAGGAAAAGATGACTATAATTTGCTGGTTAAGAAGTAAAAATCTGTGAAAGAAGAGAAATATGTACTCAGCAAAACCTAATTAGTTCTCTTGAGCGCAGAACCTCAAGGACCAGAAACAATAGTAACACTGGAAAAGTAAAGTCAGGGTGAGGTATCCTTGATTATGCTTGTACAATACAAAATAAATGAGGTAACGGAGTGTTGAAGGAGTGGGGGATCTGTTCATCAATTTTCTTCTCAACTACACAACACTGTTTAAGGAAAGAAAATAGAAACTTTCTCATAATTGACTTTTTTTTTTTTTAAGATTTTATTTATTCATTTGTCAGAGAGAGAGAGTGCGTGAGCCCAAGCAGGGGGAACGGCAGGCAGAGGGAGAAGCAGGCTTCCCGCTGAGCAAGGAGCCCAATGTGGGACTTGATCCCAGGATCCTGGGATCATGACCTGAGCAGAAGGCAGATGCTTAATCAGCTGAACCACCCAGGCATCCATCATAATTGGCTTTTAATGATGGTATTTCTATAAAGTAGAAAAAGAAAGTCCTGTCCCAATAAACAGAGAGGATTAAGTCCCTAGTGACACTCAACAGCAATCATATGAAAGACTTGAGAGAACTGCCCAGCCCAGACAGTTAAAACTTCAGAAAAAAAATCAGAATTGTGGAATTCCTGTGCAATCCTGAAAATCATTTATAAGCACTGGTGTTGCCTGGAAAAACTGAGTAACTGAATCCCAATTGTAGGATGCTGACTGAAATTGTTTGGGAATTATGTTGTGACTTATGGAGAACTACCTCCATTGGAATTAGAGTAAAACAGCATTGTTCAGGAAATAATTCATTTCCAGCTTAACAAATGGCCCAAAAATAAACAAAATATACTTCAAATATATACACCACCATATTAAAGGTGATATCTCAAAGGGATGAAATCATAATTGATCATATTTTATTGCTATATTTTTTAAAAAAATCTACATGTAAAATGGTGACATTACTGAAGCTAACAAATTTTAAAAATTAGTTTTCTTTCAATTTTGTCCCATCATTTCATTCATGCTTCTTACATTTATTAAATGTCAAAGTAGATTTAGCATTTTGAAAGTGATCATTTTGAATTGGACTTTCCTACTAGAACTTCAAAATCACTACTTACTTAGAAAGAACTATATGTTTAAAATATTTATTTAAATTTAAGCACAATTCTGAGGAACAGCTTGAATCTACTACTTTATCATAAACGTAATTTACATATAGACTTCATATTCTTCTCTGCATTAACAATATAATCTAAAATGTATTACAATGTTTGAAAGCTTATTTGTTCAAGTGCACTTTCTATTATTACTCTATAATGCCATTCAGAGTACCATTACAGGGTGCAAAATAAAATTTCATTATTGATTAGAATACATGTTTAAAGGTCAGCTGTAGCAAAGCATTTTAAAACCTGATTAGATTATGCTTGTTACAGTTTTTGCACACCTTTGAATTTGAAAGTAATTATATTTAAACAATATATTGGCAGGAAAAATTATGGCTATGCTGCAAACTGTGACATTATTTGTTCAAATAAAACATTTATAAGCTTATGACATTTAAAGGTTCTCATGATTTCAAAGAACACAAAAATTTAGGTTTATATTAGTTTTAAATTAATTAGGTAATTTTACATATTCTATTTCCTTTAATAGGAAAGCTATATATATTATATATATTTATATTATCTAGGATATATATTCTATATATATTCACATGATTATCAAAACTTTCAGATATTACATTTTTAAAGTCTTCAGAATTGATTAGATTTTTGTTCCTTGTATACAACTTCACATATGTTCACTTTATCATCTCTATTTTCCAAAACAAGAACAGGTTCTCAATTATATTACTCTCATAATTTCTTTTTTTTTTTAAACTATTGAAATTATTCTCCTATAGATCACTTTTTAAAATATGAATTTGTGAAATAATGTCTTCCAAAATAACGTATCTGATTAGATTTCAGCTTATATGTAGACAGCTTGAATTTATAAATGGAGATGGTATTTATGACAATACATTCCAAAAATGAATTTTAAAACATTTTTAGTACATAATATAGAACTGAATAGAATAAACATTCTTACAGATTTTCATGATTATATTCAATGACTCTATGAGCAATTGTATATAACTTGAATTCGGATTCGGGGCGCCTGGGTGGCTCAGTTGGTTAAGCGACTGCCTTCGGCTCAGGTCATGATCCTGGAGTCCCGGGATCGAGTCCCGCATTGGGCTCCCTGCTCGGCGGGGAGTCTGCTTCTCCCTCTGACCCTCCTCCCTCTCATGCTCTCTGTCTCTCATTCTCTTTCTCTCAAATAAATAAATAAAATCTTAAAAAAAAAAAAAACAACTTGAATTCTGATTCAAAAACTTAATCATGCATTTACGTTACTGATAAGTAGTTATCCTAAGCATCCTGTCAATCTCTGATAGTACTGAACAATTAAATGATTAACAATATCCATATTTTTTTAGTTTATTACCTGGTTATTAGGGCCCTACATTGAGTTACAAATATTTATTTTAAAATTTTTTGCCTTGATATTAATCATTGAATCAGTATTATTTATGAGTATAAAATTATTTTTACTAAACCATTTTATATACAATTAACACTAATTGAAATTTGTGACATAAAGTGTCCTTTTATTTCTCAATCTATATATAGTATTTTCATAACATGTGATAAAAGTATAAACTGAGAAATAATTTCAATATTTTCCAAAATTCAAACTATTTTGAGAGAGAAAGAAACCCAGAGTACATTCAATGAACTGGTTAAATTCAGTTTTATGTGTCTTACATCATCTCTAATGTCTGTGAAAAAAAATGGGATTAATATAATCCTAGGATATAGATGTCCATAATAAAATAATCAAATGCATCATATTCAGAAAGATCAGTAGATCATCCTTTTCAGAACATGCTCAGGTATGTATAGCAAGGAATATATAGTTTACATCATTCACTGATCCTTCTTTATCATGTTCAAATATCAGTTCCTTCTGGAAATGAAAAATGGATCTAGGTTGCTTCTCAAATTGTTGAAACCTTGTATAGTTATTGTTATTCAATAATTTTTTACAGCTAAGTCTATGGGATAAAGATCAAAAATGTTTCTTTTCCAAAGTAGTGATTTCTAGACCCAGTGTACAATATTCTCCTAACTCCTCTTAAAACGTTCAGTGCAGTTTTCACTGAAATGGGTTTCCTATTATTTTCTTTTAGATACTCTGCATTTATACATGATAGGATGCTAAAATATTGCTAAAGTGGTGACCATTAGAAAAAGAGAATCAATAGACTTATTAATAGAATATTATAATGACTTTAGTTTAAATATAAAGTTTTCATCTCCATTTTTTTTTTAAAGATTTATTTATTTATTTGAGAGAGCGAGAATGAGAAAGAGAAAGAGCACATGAGAGGGGGGAGGGTCAGAGGGAGAAGCAGACTCCCTGCCGAGCAGGGAGCCCGATGCGGGACTCGATCCAGGGACTCCAGGATCATGACCTGAGCCGAAGGCAGTTGCTTAACCAACTGAGCCACCCAGGCGCCCCTCATCTCCATTTTTTTGACAAGAGTTATCTAATCATGCTTACACATGGTAATGTTACCAGGAATGTCAACCAGGTAACACATCTTTAGACCACAGATAAAATTCCATGCCATTTTTAGGCTGCAAATGCCACCCATGACCAGTATGTTTTTGCAAATACAAAAACAAAATCATTATAGTTTAATGAATTTAGGTCATTTCTCAAAAAATGTAGAAAATAAGATCCATGAAACCTTAAGCAAATGGGTACTGAATGTTTATAGACTCACTGGAGCAATAATGGTTTCTTTTGCTTCACTGTACATAATTTCTGGACTATATTTCCATTCTTTTTCACTTGCCTAACAATGGAGATTTATTAAGTGTTGGAGTCCCTTATCTTACAGTAAAGGCCAGCACTAATACCCACACTGTGCTCAGTAATTGGCTGGGGCAACCTACTGAAAGTGTGACTTAGGCTCAAACACTGCTGTTGTCAATTATGCTCACTGCAGCAGAATATCTGAGAAGCATGCTTTCCTTGCCATATACATATATCAGCTTAGTAAGAATAATGGCAAAGCAAAAGTAATTATAAAAACAAGGAGTGCCTGGGTGGCTCAGTTGGTTGGGCAGCTGCCTTCGGCTAGGGTCGTGATCCCAGGGTCCTGGGATCCAGCCCCGCATTGGGCTCCCTGCTGAGCAGGGGGCCTGCTTCTCCCTCTCCATCTGCCTGCCGCTCTGCCTACTCGTGCTCTCTCAAATAAATAAACAAATAAATAATATCTAAAAAAAAAAACAACCAGAAAAAACAGTAGGTTTGTTAACCTCTAGGAGCACATTTTTGAAAAGCTCAATAAAGCACTAACATTTCTAAGCAATTCAAGTCAAGGAAAAAAATGAAAAAAAAAATCAGAAAATACATAGAACCTCAGCAATAAAGAATTCTAGAGATTATGGCCATGGCTTCTAGAGTCAGAACTCCTTGGTCCACATCTTAATGAATGTTATTGGATGGGTTATTTAACAAGTTAGTTATCTTATTTAGAACTTAACTCATCTGTAAAGGTAGTATTAGTTCTTAGCTCACATTTTTAAAAATTTAAATGTGTGAATATATATAAAATACTGTTATGCCTGGCTATAGTAAATTCTGTATATATGTTTTCTCTCATTCAATAGACTATAAACTCCTAAAAGTCAGGGATTTTTGTCTGCTTTGTTCATGGTTACATCTTCACAGGGTATGTGGTAAATAGCATTTGATCAGTAAATATCTATTAAAGGAACTGAAAAATGTGAGAAGTTGTAGTGGAGACTGTGGTATGCTTCTCGAATTCTTCCTTCAGCCGCTGTAGAACTCACTGTCCCAGCTGCTGGGAGTGTGGGTGGTTAAGGCTTTTAGGAATTGCCTCAAGAGAAAAGTTACTATCTCACGGGTCTTGTGCAGAGCATCCCACATTGGCTGCTCAGGGTCAAGGCATATAAGCTTGACCCCTTGCACCAAAGAGCGACAGTGATGAAGGGCCATTCTGGCCTTGAACTCCCTGTGGAATCAAGATCAGCTAACATACTTGTAGGGACTGTAATGTGCTTCAACTTCTCACTCTGACCAATCTTATTTCGTCCACACCCTCCAACTGGTGTTGATCTCTAAAGCACTCTTCAATAATCTTCCTATATCCCAGTCTTCATTTAGAGTCTCTTTCCTGGGTAACCAATGGAAAACAAATTTTTCAAAGACCACCCTAACATAAAAACTTCAGCTGTTTTACGATTAAGATATATATAAATAAATATTAATAATTGGGCATTAAACTATTGGAAAAAATGACAGAAGAGAAAAAGACTAAGACAGAAGGCTTGAAATTATTTTCTATTATACATGTATACTAATAAACAGTCAAAATGAAATAGGTAAAGAGTAGCACGTCTTCTTCCACCTTCCAAGGAATCCATTTTAAGGGATATTTATTTAAATTCAAATCTAGCAATATAGTAAAAAATTAAATACTAAATTGAGTATGACTTATTCAATGAATAACAAGGTCATATAACCTGGGAAGTCTGACTACATGATTTTATCATATCAACAAGTCAATAAAGGAACCACATTGTCAGTGTGATAAGCCCTTGTTAAATCTCAACATCCATTGCTGATTGAAAAAAAAAAAAAACATTAATTACACTGTGTATGGGAATTTACTTTTTAAAAACATGGGCATCTGGGTGGCTCAGTAGGTTAATTGGTTGCCTTCAGCTCAGGTCATAATCTTGGGGTCCTGGTATTGAGCCCCCACAGCATTTCTGCAACCAGAATCAATGCTGTGGCTGGACCAGCCCTTTATTATGATTGTAAGATGTGCCTCAGCAACAATCATGAGGGAACTTTGCAAAGACAAGGTTTACTACTTACAAGTCCTAGAGGGTACATAGCATGCTCAGGGCCACATTGTGAAGTCATAGGTAGAGATAGTGAGAATGTGGAACTGGAGTTCTGTTTTTATTGGGGTCAAGGGTGTGGTGCCTAGGATTTTGCAGGTTCATTTTTTATTGATGAATTTAAAACATAAGAAGAGCAGGATTCAAGTGCAGAAAGGGAAAAGTGAGCAAATGGTCAAACAGAGCTCTCTAAAAAGGAGAATATCCTGAGTGGGTCAGCCTGGCTCTTTATCTAGTTGTGTATCTGGCAATGTGTTTATCCAAGATGGATGTTTTTCAAGTGGAGGCCTTGGCAATCAAAAGTTTAGTGTCAAGCACTCACATTACAATAAAAAAGAAAAAAAAAAAAACAAACTAATTGTCAAGTGTTTACAATGCACATTATTCTGGAAATTATCTCAAATATTTTTTTTAAATAGGGCATAAATTTTGAAAGAAGACAAAATCATAATCATTTGCAGTTGATAAAATAATTCAATTGAAATACCCAAGACAATCAAGTAAAATTTAGGAGAACAATTAATTGACTTTAGTACAGTGACTAAAAAAGGGTATTTTTTGATGGTTGTCACTCAGTTGGAAAACAGTACCAGAAAGCAAACACAAAAATTTCTCTATGCCATCTCATAATGTGAAACTAAAAAGAAACTTCATTTAAAATGGGTTGGGGTGGGGCACCTGGGTGGCTCAGTCAGTTAAGCGTCTGCCTTCAGCTCAGGTCATGGTCCCAGGGTCCTGGGATCGAGCCCCGCATCAGGCTCCCTGCTCGGCAGGAACCCTGCTTCTCCCTCTCCCAACCCCCTGCTTGTGTTCCCTCTCTTGCTGTGTCTCTCTCTGTCAGATAAATAGATAAAATATTTTAAAATAAAATGGGTTGGGGTGGGGGGGGTGCCTGGGTGGATCAGTAGGTTAAGCATTTGCCTTTGACTCAGGTTGTGATCCCAGGGTCCTGGGATTGAGCCTTGCATTGCATCGGGGCTCTTTGCTCAGCGAATAGCCTGCTTCTCCCTCTCCTTCTGTTGGCTGCTCCCCCTGTTTGTGCTCTCTCTCTCTCTGTCAAATAAAGAAAATCTTTTAAAAAAACATAAAAATAAATAAATAAATAAATAAATAATAAAATAAAATGGATTTGGGAGGACAGAGGGGGTTGCCCTCCCACCCCCACCCCATCATGCACTGATGAATGCCATCAACTGCATTCCAAAAAGGAAGAAGCCTATTTACTCCTCTAGCAGGAGAGTTTCTCCTTGCCCAGCAACAAGCTCAACCAATAATAACAGAACTCAGCCAATGAGAAATGGGTACCACTCTGAACTTTCACTTCCCTCCAATGTACTTTTGTTCAAAGCAACCCCTCCCAACTTCCTTCTTCTCTCTATAAAGTTCCTCTCCTTTTATCTGTGGACTTGCCTATCGTTTGACATAGCTTGCATGTCCCAAATTTCAATACCTCTGCTATTCTCCAGTACACCCATTTTGCTGGTAAAATAACAAGGTGTTATTTTTAAGGTCAACACATATAACAAAATAAATTTGCGCAAGTTTAGTTTGATAAAGACAAAAAATTTAAAATAAAAACATCTCATTGTGATTAGACTTATCACCTGTTGTTGTATTTATATAAACATTTTTTCCTTTTCTCTATATAGACAAGGCATTAGAGTTATCCAAGTCTGTAACTTATATATGTTTAATACATATAGATAGATAGATAGATAGATAGATAGATAGATAGATAGATAGATTTAGTACAGTTATATATATTTAGTGTCAGGAAACCTACATACATGCCCAAAACCCACAGATGACTATGGCTAGAAGATCCATACAAATAAATGCTAATTATTCTTTTTATTCCTCAGAAAATATAGAGGTCATAATAGGTGCACTACACATGCTTATCACATGAATAAATGATATAGAATAAATAAACGAATAATATAATATTATTAAACGTTGGTCTGATACCACTAAAAAATCAGAAGTTTTTATTTTAGTTTTCAAAGGTTTAGGCATGGGTAGTTAAAAAAGGAAAATATGCCCCTCCAAGCAGTTTTAGGCTCAAGGTAGTGCGGCTTTTACACTAGAGTGTTTACCTGACTTCCAGTGAAGACATAGGTTCAAACAAATGTTTTGCACCTGCAGAGAAGAAAAGGCCCAAAATGAAGTCTAAATATCACGGCAAAAGGGACAAGGGCTATGCAGGGCAATCCTGACTCCTGGGCTCTCCGTGTGCTCCGGAATAGATTAAATGCTTGAAAAGGAAGAATATGTTTTGGCAGCATTGCTAGATCTATATCCCCAGGGCAAAATTGAAGACATAGTTGCATTCAATACAGACATAGATCTCCAGGAAGATATTTTCATAAGCAAGCGTTGCAGGCTTTCAGCTGTGCGTGCCAAGAATATCTCAGGAAGCAGAGTGCAGGCCTGGAATGCACATGCTGGCTTAGAGAGGAGACTGTTGAAGCAGTAAGTGTTTCAGTGACACCACGGCAGCAGGAGATGGCAACAATGGTGGTATCAGCAGCAAAGAAAGGGCTATTTTTCCATTTATAAATGCAATTGAACATATGGTTAGCTTAATTAGGACTTTTCTCATTAGAATAGGCAGCCTCCACTGAAGCACCCTCGAAAGAGAATCTGCATGAATAACGATCTATAGGTTTGCAAAAAGACCATTTAATAAGTTGGAAACCAAGAAGTCAGCTATGAGCATCTGTGCAACATTTGCTGATTTTTACCATATTTAGTCACTCTCTGCTGTGCACCAGCAGCCCTCGAGCCACATTCAAAACTCCCATTGATAAGAATGGTTCATTTAATGCCACCTTCGTAGAGTCTGCCAGGAGTTAGAAGTTGAAGCACCATTAAAACACAAGAAGATATTAGCAGAGCTGTATGCAAAGAAAGCATATGTATGTTGTAATTATGTTAAAGTTACAGGTGAAACATGGAAAATAAATTTGGAATTCTCCCATAAGGAACTTTCTTAACACTGACAGACTGCATTCTCTTTCTTCTCCACAAAAAAATAAAATGAAAGTGAAAATGATATTAACATGCAAACCTCTTTCAGTACAGATGGACATTAGGATGAGAGCATAATTCTTTGGGATAGGCCATTGTTTTATGTTTCTTTGTGTACCTAACATTTAGGATTTTGAGTGAGGCAGGGATAGGAGGCTGATTAAGGAGCAGGTCCTCACAATTACAATCTCTGGTTAAATTTGGACAAAGAAGCAACGGTGGGTGATATTTTTGTTCAAAATGTAAAGATGCAAATAAGCAATTAGGACAGGAAGTTAAGGGCCCAGACTTCAGAATTAGAAGAAATGGTTCCAAATATCCATTACTCCACTTCACCTTAGACAAATTACTTACCTTCACTTAGCTCATTTCACAATCAATAAGATGGATGCATTAACATTACTCTGCCTCAGAGGGTGGGTGTGAATGGTAACCATGATAATGCATTTAAAATATTTAGCAACACATCTACCACAGAGGCAGAGCTTATTAAATACAAGATGTTATGATTAAGAACACATGGATTTTAGTGCTTAAATTATTTGGATTTGAGGCCCAATCCTTCTTTGTATTTCATTTATGTCAACGGAGTCACAAACTCAGTTGCTTTGAGTCAGAGTTTCCCAATTGGTTTTAAAATTATCAAAATCAGCCAGGGTACTTGTTAAAAATCTAGGTTCTCAAGGTCTTCCCCCGGAGATTTCAATTTACTAGAAATAGGGAAGGGCATGGAAATCCACCAAGTTTTGGAAATACAAGCCATGTGGCTAGAAATTAAACAATCCAAGTAAACATTTCTTAGTGCCTTATAACAAAACAGGTAATAACCTGGAAAAGATATATAAAGTCATTTTGTTTCTTCATATTTCTTAAAGATTTAAGTAAATGCTAAATACTTGCTCTTCATAACTGAGACTAAGCAATCCTTTAGTTCTTTGAAGGAGAAACAAATAGCTAAAATGCTCCCAATGTAAATTGAGTGTAGTCAATTGGATTAATTAGCAACAACAAAAATAACCTTAAACCAGGGCTTATTATATCACTTCGTAATGTTCTGAACAGCCTGGAAAATCAAGTTAATGTCATTGACTCTAGCTGGACACTTAGGTAAATGTGGAGAAATGTGTACCGAGTTATTTAGACATTATAAACAAAATGCCTCAGAATAATTTTGTTTTATTGTTATTTACACATCGTTGTTGTACACTTCTTCTAAGAAAACACAGTCTTTATTTAAAAACAAAAAACAAAAACCCAGAATATCTCAGTTTGAAATCAGGAGGTGAAATTCCTAGTATTGATTTAATAAAATTTCTCAATCCTTTGATATTCACTTCTCCTTACTCAATTTTATTCTAATTGGTGCCAACACCATCTTGACATGCTGGACTTTTGTTGATCTGGCCTCAGCAGACCAAAATGCCTTCTCTTCACTCTTCTTCAAGTAAATAAAATACAATGAAATATTTCAAAAAGACTTTTTGACGTTCCAAATGAATCAAAAATTTGGGCTTATAATGAAGTTCTCAAAACTCCATCAACAAGTTGCTTTCCAGGGTTTCCCTATTTTTCTTACTCTCTCCAGACTATAAGCCATTATCTTGAAAGAGACCTTCACTTCCAATTTGTGGGCCTATTGTTCCAAAGCAGTAACAACCTAGAATTCTCCCCTGAGAGGTGATCATTGAAATTCAGATATCTTCAAATACAAAATCTCTAATAATGAATCCTCTCCCCAGCTTACCAAGGCCTTACTTCTACTTACTGACTTAATTCCAGCTTCTAGTCTGCATACAAACAATTTAATAGGAAATTTATACCAGATATCACCTGTTAACTATCATTTTTAGATGACATTATAATTCTTACTATAGTGCTACTTTCTCATCATTCTCTATTTTTCACTCTGTGTGTATGTGGTAAATTGCATCAATAAATTGTGAAGAAAGAGCCATATTATTATAAATTTTCTGGCATTGTCATTTTAAAAATGAGTAATTTGTTGAAGGTCATTAAGTAAACTCCTGCAAAGTTACCAAGGCAAATTTTTTAAAAAGATTTTATGTATTTATTTGAGTCAGGGAGAGAGAGAGAGAGAGGGAGAGAATGAGTGAAGGTGAAGAGGCAGAGGGAGAGGAAGAAGCAAACTCCCCGCTGAGCAGGGAACCCAAAGCAGGGCTCCATCCCAGGACCCTGGAATCATGATCTGAGCCAAAGGCAGAGGCTTAACCGACTGAGCCACCCAGGCACCCCACGAAGGCAAATATAACAACAAAGAAACTTTCCTTCTGTATCACCAAAATAGACTAAATATTATTTCTTTCCTTCTATATATTTCCTAACCGTTGTGATGGAAGACAACCCTCCATGGGCTTTTCATGTTTCTGCAAATCTTGGAGCTGAGACACTGATTTAAATTTGTTCCAGACTATTTTTTTCAAGAAGGTTTGTATAGTGAACAGACTTGGTGTCGAGTGAGATACTATATCCCTCCAGAAGAAAGGGCAGGCATGCTTCCTACCATTTTATGAAAGATCTGGGTTCCCTAATCTTAGGGTCTTTCTCCTATAATGAGACTCACAATGTGTACAAGTATCCTCTGGCCCTCTTCACTTGGTCGCATAGAAATCAGTGGTCAGAAGACCAATGAGAAATGATGATACAATGGCTATTGCCATTGCTCCGATTAATAAATTGTCTTTTTCTCTGACCTAGGAGACTCATGTCTTCTACCAGCATCTATGAAAATCTGGATACTAACTTGTTGGTTTGCAAATAAGGTAAAATCTAAAACACTTCCCAATCCTTGGCAGATATAGATAATTTCTTTTGTGTAAACTGCCTTTTAGTTATCCTGACTATAGGCTCTGCAATCTGCCCTGAAGCTCTAAAGTTAATGGGGATCCTGGGGCACCTGGGTGGTTCAGTTGGCTAAGCGGCTGCCTTTGGCCCAGGTCATGATCCCAGGATCCTGGGATCGAGCTCTGCATTGGGCTCTCTGCTTAGTGGAGAGCGTACTTCTCCCTCTGCCCCTCCGCCCTCCCCGGCTCATGCATGCACGCGAGTGTGCGCTCTCTCTCTCTTCCTCTCTCTATCTCAAATAAAAAAAATCTTTAAAGTTAATGGGGATCCTGATATTAACGGTGTTATGAAAGGAAGGGAGAATTTAAAATGGGTCAATTATGTTGTTGTAAAATATGTATTTTGATTTCCAAAATCAAAAATTTTAAACTATGGAAAAGTATACTTATCGTACCAACTAGATCTCTGATAATACAAGGATATTCCTGCAAATGAATTTTCATCTGTTTGGCTCTAGTCTCCTTCAAATCCACCTGTATCTCCTTTCCATTCTAATCAAATATGATTGCTCTCAGGGGAAAAGCTCTGCTGTCTTCCTACTGAGTCATTTTTTTTCTGAGTGAACTCTACAGAAGTAGCAATTCTAAGTCACACATCAAACAGCCAAACTGATGAGTGGTTAGGAATTAAGGTTATAAAAAGTTCCAAGAACAGAGATTCTTAGTTTAGGTAGTAGGGGAGAAAAAGTGATAGAGAAGTTTAAGATTTTTCCAAGCTAGTCAGAGAGCTGATTAGATTCAGGGCAAAAAGCATAAGCACAGTGTTTATAGCTCAAAGATAAGAATTGGTTTGAGAAAGAAGAGAGATTATGGAGATGATGCCAGAACATTGCAGAGACCATCTTCATTTTATTTATTTATTCTTCAACAACCTCCAAAACTCCTTATGATATATTTTTTAAAATATAACCTGTGCTTTTTTTCTATGTTTGAGAAAACACCACCTCCCACCACCTGCTGATGCCCTGCCCTCCTTAACCTCTGAGCAAAGCAAATGTTCTATGAACTATAATTTTTTAACCTTGCTTAAATATAGCATCACTTAATAAAAATTATCCATCACTCATCTTTTCCATAATTCAAAATAGGATTTTCACTTCCCATTGACATTTTCTTATTTTACTTTGCATGTAGATTCTGCTTAATATACCATTCCCTTGGGTTTATAAAAAGGGATGCTAGATTTTCCTTTCTCTCTGATTTGTTACTAGCCTCAGAGGGGTATTGACAACGATTCTAATTCTTTTGAACCCTCTCTCAGTGTACCCTGCTAAATGCCAATGATACCTTCCTGCCTTCAGGAGACTATTTTCCTGCTGCCTCACTTCTGATATTCTTAATCTCTGAATTATGGTGCCATGTAAAAAATATGTTGTGGTATTGGTCATACTTTTTATTCATTTTGGTTCTCTTGATTATTTTTGCCATTATCACTAGAAACAATGTCCATGCAAGTAGGAAAGAGATACGTGGAGTAGTAACATTTTAACTTAACACCACCAGACAGTATTTTCAAAGCTAAAATCAACAGAATTGATGCCAAGAAGAATTAACATGTAGCTCAATATTATCGTCCATGGGAAGAAAGCCAAGAGACTGATGTGCCTTGCCAAAACTCTGTAACCTTTTAATGTGAGCACTGTCTTTCAGTATTGTTATTTTCACAGGGAAAAATAATCACAAACTCACTTTTTATAAAAAATTGTCTATTGTGCGATAAGGAATTAAAAGAAAAAAAAGAGCTATATTGTAGTCTTATACTGAATATTACTTTTCCACATTATTTAAAAACAGTTTTCCAAATACTGTACTTTTTGCAGTATGTTTAGCAATAAATTGGGCACATAAATAGATTTGCTAGGTTAAGATGTATCATAAAAGGTGAAACCAGTGTTGTGTTGGACCCAGCTTAAACTGGTTTGCAAGTGACAACTCTCCATATCTCTCCCAACTTCAAGATTCATGACAATATACGGTAGATTAAAACTGGCCATTATGGTAGTATTGCTAACACAAAATTGACAAAAGCTATATTAGGGCTTTGTAAATTATTTTTTTCTGAAGAGCTGGTTTACTGCAACACAGCTGTTTACAACCAAAGATATAAACATAAAATCGTAGGTTATTATTAAACCTCAGATGTTAGATCTTCTGTTCAAAATGCTCACCTCTTACATAAGCTTAAGGAAGTCTACACAGAAGTATCAGATTGTGAGTTCAATGCAGATATCAATTAGTGCTTAATATTACTTATTCTAGCCATTCCTACTCAAATCATTACTAAGTAAAAAAAAGGTAGTAAAAGAAGTATTAGGGTTGACTATACGGGTATGCAGAGGTTCTATTCTCTACTTGTAATAGAAATCTAACAAGAACAAGAGACTTGAAGAACTACTCTAATATTATCTTTTCCCATTTTTATTCTTTTAAAATATTTTGATTTGATTTGAAAGATTATTTCTCAGTGATCATACCTTACAGTATTTTTCAATCTTTAGAATATAGCGTGTATTTTCAAAGACAGATTGCCAGGTGTGTAAAAATTATTTAATCACAACTTATTAAAACACCACCTAATTCGGGTTAACATTCTGTATCTCAAAGTTTAAATCCATGCCTATAAAATCTAATGGTATATTTAGTTCATGTTATAAAATCCATGTTATAAAATATGGTTCTATGTTCTTTCCTCCATGGCACGTTTAAGGTTTGAAACTACATATTTGTGTAATTTTTAATCAATATTTTTTTTTCTCACAGGGTAGGGGCTAATTCTGTTTTTCTTACTATTATATCTCAAGGGATAACACATTTCTGACAAACAATAAATAATTTTTGAAAGAACAAATGAATGGACAGAAAAATAAACAAAATATTTTTTAATATGGTCTAAGTATTCTTTTCAATTCTTTCTCCAGAATAATTTTCTCTAAATAGATCAATTTGATGATCACAAGATACTTTTTACTTTACAATCTATATACCTTTAATCTTTTTCTTGTCTCTACTTGGAGTGCTAACCCTAGATTACTGGGTGAATGCCATGCATTTTTAATTATTAGTTCTTTGATAATTTCCTTGTTAAAGTAGGCCAAAGAAAAACTCATTCTTCTATCATTTGTTTAGTTGGATCTGGTTGCAAAACATTAAGAATAATAAATAAGGTTAAATTAAGCTAAAGGTATTCAATAACACAAAAATTGAATCATGTATATTGATTGGAGGGTATATTACCTTTTGCATGTGTCTTTGCCTATTTTAATTTACATCCTAAAAAGTGGATTGAGTTACCATGTCCTTCTATTTTCCAGGGTTTTGTTTGTTTGTTTGTTTGTTTGTTTTTTAGTGTTTTAGCTACTTTAATTATTGTTGATCACTGACCTGAAGCAAAGAAGCAATTTTCTTGTAAACGTACTAATTACCAACTAAGTGCTTGGTATTTGGGGCATAGAAAGCAAGGAAGAAGAGCAAGAGTTACAATGCTAATAATGAGTGCTTAAATTTGTAGCATTTCTACTTTCAGAGATCAGATATCATTTTTCAATGTGAATTTCATGAACAATCTTTATTTACTTTAAATATTCTACCAAAAAAATAGCATTACAGTGCCTTGTTATCCTGAGTCACATTTTTAAATGTGTCACATTGTTAAGACAATGTAGGATAAATAGAACATTTAAATTCCACTCTATTATTGGTTATCATGGGTGCTATTGTTAAAGAGAAAAAAAAAAAAGACAGGGAAATCAGAGATTTATGATCATGCTATGTAAAAGTTCTCCAAGTATTTTAGTCTAACACTATAGAATTTCATCAGACTTTATTATTATATTATTCTAACCAATATGAACATACAGTCTGAAAAAAAATTAAAGTTTTCATTGAATGCATACTTAGAATATACAAAAGGAGATGAAGATGAATTAGATAGCTTTAACATACAAAAAAACAATTTATTTAAAATTAAAAGACACTTTGGCAGCCATCTAATCCTAACCAAAATAAAATAATTATAATAACCAAAATTATATTTAAAATATAAATATAAATGTATTACTATGTTCTATGATTATTAGTTACTGTTACATTTTAAAATGTTATTCCATCTTATATGCTGTCTCACCTTTTTCTAGAAATGTATTTTCATTTCAAACTTGCTCTGCTTAGCTCTTTAGTCTTATAACAACAACAGCAAAAATTTCTTAGCTCTTAAGAGATGTCATGTTTGTATTCTTAAAGTCTAATCATCCAAGAACACCAGGAATAAGGTTCTAGTGTGATCTAGTCTGATCATATCAGACTTTTTGATATGATGCAACGAAGAAAGGTGCTTCACAGAAACTGAGGAATGCTGCTTCCCAAGAGTTGTAGGAAGTGTCTTTTGCAAGGCCTGGATTTGTGCTGATGGATAACAGGGAGGGTCTGAGGGAAACAGACTGAATTCTGTTTCTAAGGTGGAAGTAGGGAGGGTAATCACCAAAGACAGGGTGATGTCATGAGGTATGAGCAGCATAGCCATTGGGTAGCTGTAGTAATGAATAAAAAAAGCAGAGTGGTTCTGGGGCATTTTGGTAAGAATGAAACTGTTACTCAAAAAGGGGGTTCATATGGCATGTCACAACTATTAGAGGACCTGGGAAGAAACAAGGTTTCTTTTTAACTTTGTTTCTGGCTTTATTTTTTTCTACCCTCCCAGACTGATTTTCAAGGTAGGTCTACTCTCTTTCTTCTTCACTCCATGATTTTTATTTATTTATTTTTTTGTACTTGAAAGTTTTATTTTCTTTTATTACCATAAATGAGTGATACTCCTAGTCTGTTTAGGCTGCCATAACAAAAAATACTATAAACTGAGTGGCTTATGAAGAACAGAAATTTATTTTTCACAGTTCTGGAGACTGAGAAGTCCAAGATTAAGGTGCTAACAGATTTAGTGTCTGGTGAGAGCACACTGCCTAGACAGCTGTCTTTCTGCCTTAGAAGGGACAGAAGGGGCAAGATTGCTTTCCAGGGTTCCAACCTCATTACCTATTCACCTCCAAAAGGCCCCAACTCCCGATACTATTACCTCAGGGGTTAGGATTTCAGCATATGAATTTTGAGGGAAAGGGAGGGCATAAACATTCAGATCATAGCATATTACTATATAAATTTCAGTAATTTTAAGCCATGATTTTTTTTTTTTCTTTAAAGACAATTTCCTCACTATATTACAGTTTCTGAGGGATCAGAAATCTGGGTATGGATCAACTGGGTCATCTGCTCAATCTCACAAATCTGCACTCAAAGTATTGTTCAGGATGTGATCTCATTTGAAGGCATGACTGGGTAACTGGGGAATAATCTGCTTCTAAGT